>NW_028258315.1:77335000-77960000 GCF_053883595.1 Heterocephalus glaber | reverse complement strand
TTAGCAAGGTTTTAAGGAATTCTCTGCTAAAATGTGAAGGAGGCCTGCTATATAAATGGTGGACTCAAAATGTCAATTGACCTTGCTTTAACCCACATTTTTATTATCTCATTTTTTGGGCTTAGATTATGTACATACATATGCCCACTTCTACACAAAAGCTCCTGCTTAGAATAAAAAGGTCCAAAGCACAACAAACTGCGAAAGCACCAGGGAAATCTGAGACTTGTAAACTTGCTTTGGGGATATGTGTATAAATCCCTTATCATTTCCACTGTTCAAGTTCTAATAGAAAAACTGTCATATTATATTTGGATTTTGCATCCTTAAGACACTTGAGTCTCTGAACCTGTATGATATGGATACATAGTTACAGGATTATGGAATCACATGTGGGCATCAATATGGGATGTCGGCAATGCTTCCCTGGATGTTCAGTGTGGGTAAATCCTGCCAAAAATGTCAATGTCAGAATGTATCACATGACTGAAACATGTGCTTCTCTGTGAACTGCCCCCCTTTAGGTGCCCCTCTCTGTCCAAGGAGGGTAGAGGAGGGCAAAAGAAACCCAGATTCCTGGCAGAGAACACATTGGGCAGGGGCAGGCCAGCACTCCTCTCCTGGAGGAGGCCACGTTTCTCCAGAAAGGGAAACACCAAAATCCAAGGTGGCCAGCAAGAGAGAGTGCTGAGTGCTGCTATAAGGACAGGAAAAGGGTTTCTCTGTCTGGAACTTCAGTGACTTTTTCTCCCTTACACTCTAATGCCTGCTTGTGCTAGGGGAGAGGGTGGCCAGGGCCTCCTGAAAAGTGAGACAGCACTGAGGAGAAGGTAAAGTGTGATATGCCAGAAGGAGGGTAGCACCCATTTCTCCCCAAATGCTACTCTGTGTACTCTTTAATGGAGTGAGTGAAATAATTTATACTGGGCTTATTTTGATAAAGAGGTTGTAGTGGCTGGCTGGACTATTCATGGTGCTATTGTAGATAGCTAAGTTAATTAGATATCTTGTTGGCAGTTAGACAGGGCCTCCCTTAAGGTGCCAGCCCTCCAGGAGCCAACATGGAGAACAATTAAGGCACATTCACTGGTTAGCATTATAAAAAGAGGAGGTACTACTTCCCCTAGACATAGACAGCAGTGATTGATATTCTAAATGGGAAATTCCTTGTATGTGTCTTGTTTTCCCATTTGATCCCCATTTAATCAATATTACCTGGGTGACTGTACTTGTAATCTTATTGGTTGGTCATGGTTTTGTCCTACCTCATGCCCACCTTGTAAATTTCCATTGGTCCTTAGAGTTTTGTCCGACTTTGTACCCGCCTCACCACATGGCTTTGCTGTATAAAACATCTTTGAAAAGTGGGGTGAGTGGGCAACCCACTTTCTGGTCCCCCTTCTGTCTCTCTTAGGCAGAAGCTTTCTTTGTCCCAATAAATTTTTCCTACTCTTAACCTCCGTTGTTCCTTGAATTCATTCTTTGATTTTTTCATTCTTTGATTTTAGAGAACATGAACTCGAATTTCGGATATCTAGTAGGTTTGGGAGTCACATCTCTTCCGCCTCTATCAGGGCTATCTTTTCTGTGGCTTACCTCTAATGACTTTTCTTGGATGCTTCATGGGCCCAGTCCTTTTATACTGCTGTCTCTCTTAAGTACAGTTAAGCATATTTTTATATACAATGAGGGTCTACTTCATATGAGTAAATGTAAAAACGCTAAGTCCCTTAACTTTCAAGAATGGCAAAAGTTAACTCCTGGAAGTACATTAGGTAGAAGACATTTATAATAGCCTACTTATTTAAAAGAAATCCTTTTAGCTCAGCAGTAAAGCACACATTTAGCATTTGTGAGGTGCTGGGCTCTGTCCTCACCAAACCATTCCTAGCCTCCACCCCCATGCCAAGAAAAGAGAAAAAGCTGACAAGAGATGACTTTGGGAATAAATAAGGATGTACATTTCACTGATTTGTTGGTGAGCAGAGGTATTTATAAATCAATAACAGGCCTGTTTCTGTGCATTCTGAGAATTAGATCCACTTCTTGGTGGTTCAAGATGATGTACTAATCAGTGAGATAAGGAGTAAACTGTCACCTTCCTAGTTCAATATCTGGGCAGCTTTGGGTCTTAGAAAATAATTTATTATGGAGAAGCAGCAACATTCTTTCTAGAACAGATGTATAAAAACTGGCATATCACAACAGAGAAAATATGTCCAAAAGATTTCACATTTGTCAAGGCAAAAATGGGCAAAAATGATTGTACCTATATTGTATGTGGTAGAAATATTTTTAAATTGTGGATTTGAGTAAATAATATAGAATATAACCCTTTTCATCCTTCACTAGTCTTAAAAAAAACTCTTGTCTTTTTCCAAGATGCTTTGTCATTATAGTAAATGATCTGCAATCCCCAGCCCTGGCACCCAAGGAAGGCTCCGTTTTGGTTTTATGATGGAGGCAATCCTTGAAACAGTACTTTTCTCAACTGAGATACAGACATAGAGGTTTGGGAAACCTAGCCTTTTGCTATATGATTTTTCTCTTAAGAAAATCTCAGCAGAATCGGTCTCCAGAGATCCAGTGATCCTGGGAAAAAGTCGAGCTGATTTTAGTGAGGCAGGAACTTAAGTGAATAGGCTCAATTCTCCCTTTGTTTAGGGGCAATTGCTATTACTTCATTCAGCCCTCTGGAGGGCACATTTAGCCCCTGGTAGAGTTAAATCCTAAATTCAATTTTCATTAGATTCTCTCCCAGAATTCAAAATGTATCATAAGAAGCTGATTTAAAAGAATTTCAATGCTGCATAATCAGGCAGGTAAAGCCTTTTAAATTAAGATTAATATAGAAAAAAAAGGCCAGTTTCAATCACTGAGCTTTTGAAATTAGAGAATGCATCTAGAGTTATATAACTTTATTACTTTCAGTTCAAGCCAATAAAACTGCTTTCAAGAGAGGGTTTGCGGAGTCTTCTAATTAATAAATAGCCAGGACTTACTTGTAATTAGCTTCATTAAACTTGTTAAGACATTATTTTCATAGCTGTAATGGCAGTCTTTAGCCCAGTCTTTGTTAAAGTACTACAAAATATAGATCAAAGGGGTCTGGATGAATGAGAACATATTACACCACACCCCAAATAACAGTTTTGCAGATAAAAGGCCTTGGGATCTTAGAAATTACCTCTTTCCAGTGCATATATAAGTGCAACAATCTTAGCAGGCTTCTCCTAAACATTTCTTAATTTCATGTACAAAAAGTAGGGTATTTGGATGGAAAATTTTCTACTAGGGAAATGGAACACTTCTTGGTGTAAAAAGAAGTAACATGTTATTTTGGGGGGTTTACGGGGAAGGACAGGAAGAAAGGGGGTATCAGAGGAAGGGAAGAAGAGGAGCAGGAGTTAGGCAGGCAGGGAGAAGGGAAGGTGGAATATTTTTTCCCCTTCAAATTTTAGCACAACTTTTGCTATAGAGTTTATTTCTTTGGTAAGTTTTAAATATAAAACATTTAACAAGAAAATAATTTAAAAAGTCCTTCCCTGATTTTAAACACTGTGTCATTTATAAAGTATTAGCTGAATGCCAAGTACAGCCCTGGGTTAAGCTTTCATGTTTATGATAGACCTTATTTTCTAGGCTAGGTTGTTTGTCCAAAAGATATTTTCCATAAAGCTCATGTTAATTTTGTTGATGAAGACTGTAATTAGGTAAATTTAGACTCACTTTTGGTAAGTGAATGGACTATTCACTGGTATGTTCTTGTTAAGTATCTCTTGAAGAAAGGTCTGCAGAAAATACAATTACCTGATGGATGACCTGAATCTCCTTACAGCAGGCTGTGCAGAAAGCCACTTTGGATAAACGTCAGAACATAATTGAACCTAAGTAGCCTCACAGATATTTCCTAATGGAACATTTAAGTGGGCACAGTCATGTAGATTAACAGAAGAAACAGCCTGCGACACAGCAAGCCCTATCTCCTCCAATTTTGGAGATAAAACAGGAGAAATATTAGTGTACTTTTAGCTAGTTAATTTCTTGGGATGATAATGTATTTGAAAATTTATGCTTTTTTAAAACTCAAAGTAAAAGTTTTATTAATTTCTTTTGATTTTAGTGATCCTCTTCCTGTTTTAAAAACATTTGCTGAAGAAACCAGAACTCACACACTTGGAAATTCAGTTCCTGACCATGTTAAAAATGAAACTATCAGACTCCTGGATGGTCACAGGAGAGCAATGTTGAAATTTAGTTTTAATTCAAACTCAAATGTTGAGTTCCAGTAGCGCACTGGTAAGGGACCATAAGGGCTCTTACCTTGCAGCCTTCACACGTGATACAGCGATAGTGGTACCCAGTGGCTTTGTCACCACACACTACACAGAGCTCATCCTTGTCCAAGTAGCTGGGGATGTACCCTGTGAAGGAGGCAAAAGGAGGGAGGTGAACAAATGATATCACCTGCAAGTCAGAGATACACCAGGGCTAAGGTTATCTGACCAGTGACAAAACTGGTTTGCCCAAAGGAGGTGATGACAGGAGACTTCATGAAACCAGCAGCCAAGTGTCTTACATTTGCAGGATAAACATCAGCCTGAATGCTGATGAGATCCTAGTGGCTGTGCGGATAAGATCAGTCGGGAAGGCTGAGGGAGCCCATGAATCAAGTAGAGAGGCCAGGATTTAGACCACCCGGAGCACTGAATTCTGGATAACACAATTTCCTTCACAAGACTTAATTCAGAACTTGTCTTTGAAAGACTTGGAATACTTTGGGGTCAAGGCACTACTGATTTCAGAAACCTTCATAGCTGGGGAGTCCTGGGAGATCTCTTGGTACTTTCAGATAAAGAAACTGGCCTTCTAGGCTAGCCCTTCCTTAAGGTCACACTGAACTTGACCAGTAGAGAGTAAGCTTCCAGTGCCCAGGATAAGTTATGCTGGTCTTTTCTGGGAATAACTAGAATGATAAAGCCCATCTAAAACAATGCGGTACACTTGAGATATTATAATACACAATCCAACGATATTGGGTAGTATGAAATAATAGAAGTTCTCTTAAAGAAAAGAAAAACCCAACCATTGTAAGTTCCTTCCTTAGGGTGTTTTTAGTTTGTCAGTTTAAATTCCTTGACCCAGGAAACTAAAGATTAAAAAACCCCAAAAACCTAGAAGCTACCTGCCTGTCTTTGTTTCTTCTTCTTGGAGACAATGCCCCCATGCAAGAACCTGCTTCAGAAGGGCAAATTCAGTTCCACATGTATCAACTCTTCACCACAGAAGCACAGAGTTTTAGACAAGGCCAAAACATCAAAACAAGGCACAATTATTTGGAGTGTGATGAAGAGAGAGATTGAGAAAACAAAATCATCAATCATGTTTCATAGAAGGCTCTTTGATTCAGGAAATTTAGTTTCAATAAAAGATCAGTTGAGATCGAAATGACTGGTATCTTACTGTATATTTTACCATGACATTTCCACAAACCTTTTATTAAACTAGGTCACTCAGGGCTTATTTTTCAGAGAAGAAATGCCATAAAGAAAACAAAAGAAAATGAATCCTTTTCATCATTTCTTAGAAATTACTTTGCTCAGATATTAAAAAATGTTATTTCTTAGAAGGCAGATAAATGATTTCAAAGTAAGATTTGGTAATCTATAAAATTATATTTTAAAATATCACAGCTTTTTGTAGTTTACTTTGGCATGCAAACCATGGTTTATCTGCTGAGTTCACGTAAAGGTTTTCAAAACTCTCATCAGACATTTTAAAAAGAGAATCTAGGAGGGATCTGGACAAGAAAAAGGGAACTGATATGGCTTTTGTGTTATTCAATCTCTCATCTATTCATTAATTAGCAAACATTTAGCATCTACTACATAGGTGCTAAACACCACAGTAGGTACTAAGAAGATAAAAATGAACAGAACATGATTTTTTTCTTTGGGAAATGTATAAGCAACTGAGTTCTGTTTCTCCAGCTTTCATTCTTCAATAATATAATATTTTCATTCTTCAATAATATAAAAAGGAGAACATGTAGGAAAAAACATGAAAAGATGCTTAATATCATTACAGAAAAAATGCAGATCAAATAGTGAGACACTACTTCACATTCACAAAGATGGTTTTCCTGAAAATGACATAATAACAAGTGGTGGAGAGGATAGGTGCTCATGTGCTTGTATGGCATACACACACTTATTTAGAAAGTAATTTTTAAACTACACATGGTAACACAATTATTAAAACATGCATCTTCCTGGTAAAGACAGATGGATTACATATTGATGTCAAGAGAGCTACATCTTAACTTCTTATACTTCTCAACTAGGTACAGTTGATCTGACAGAGTGAAGACTTTTCAGTTCTTGGTATGAAATGCAGGTACAGAGACAAGGGAGAAAGAGGTCCAGGCCATTTCCCTCTGATCTTTTGTGAAGAATCAACTGTAATACAGCTGGGTACTGTGTTGTTTATGGGACATGCCTTAGGCAGGGCCACAGTGTGGCAGCTGAGACTGTTACTCATTGTTGGGAAGATGGGTGTGATTTACCTTTCCCTCCCTATACCTCATCCTACCTCACTACACCTGCTGCTTTTATCTTCCGGCACTGACAGCAGGGCACTGAAGATTTCCTCTTTTCTGTAGCTCATTTATTTAGGCAGTCAAACTGTTTGACCTTTAAGGTTCTTGTTAAGTCCTGCAATCCAACAGTAATTCAGAAAGTGGAATGGGCTCCTTTCATAGTCTGACTGCCCTGAGAGAGGGGTTTGCTTTACTCTCTTATTTCTCCTAGATTATTTTCTTGCTGGGTGAAAGTGACTGAATGTCTTAAATCACCAAACCTACAGAAATGTCTACTTAAGTTAACGGCAGCTGCTTATGTGATCATACTAGTGCACCCTACTCATCGCTTTCTTTTCTTTACAATACTAGTTTTGAACCATCTAATTTATCTCAAACAGTCAGTCACAAGTTATGATACATCAGTCATTATGTTTAAGTCCATTACTCATTATTAAATAATTTCTACCAGGGAAGAACATCCCACACATAATGACTAGGTAGATAGGGCTTCTCTTCTCTTCTCTTACTTGACAACAACAGTGCTCACAGATCCTCCTATAGAACCCATTTCCTGCTATTTAATTTCAGTGTCTCCATCTTTTCTCTCTTTTCATACTCACTAAATGAGTAACATGCTGGCCAACATGCCCAAATGAGGAAAATGTACATATAACATTAGTTTGGTTACCATGCCTGGACACTAAGGCATGCCACAGTGTCTATGCTGTGTGAGACAGTTCTGAAGCCACACTGTTCACCTGAGGGGTTGCATCTGTGTGATGTCCCCAGGAACAGCCAAGGAAGCCTGGTTAATGACCCCTCTCCCTGAAAACAAGACCCACGATAGGATGTGATAGTTCAGGGATGATGTATTTCCCCCAGTTCTTATTTGCTCACACACATTATTTTTTGGAATAATAAACTATGCTCCACTCTATCAAATATATTTTAATGAACACAAACTCCATCTGTTCAACAAAGGACTTAGAGATTTTATTTTAGTTGCCTATTTGGTAATGTCTGATTAATTTACTGAGTATCTTGCACAGCATAGTAAAATATTACCTTTTAAAAAAATTCGTCTTTTGGTAAGAACTTTATCAAGACAAAATTCATATAACATAGAATTCAATGGCTTATATTCACAGAGCTACAAACCGTCATCAGTATTAATCTTAGGACATTTTCATCATCCCAAGAAGAAACCTCATACCTTTAAGAGTCACCCCCTCATTCCCCCTTTCTCCTCCACCCTTTTTGCCCTAGGCAACCACTAATCTACATTTTGTTTCTATAGATTTGTCTACTCTGTACATTTCATAGGAATGGGATCACATAATTTGTGGCTTTTCACTTAGCACAGTGTTTTCAAGATTTATCCATTTGCAGCTAATTATAATTTTAAAAAATTTGATTCTCAGAGAGATTTGGGATGTGGAAGGGGAAACTTGTACATTTGTACTACAAGTTGTGTAACAGATAATGAGGTTGTCTTCTTGGCTTATACTAGATTCAATGCTTCCCACTACATGGGTAAAATCAGAAGCATGGCTAGTTTAATTCTTTTGAGTGAATTATAACAGCATGCCAGGTCCTAGGAGGAAATACTATGTAACTTCTTCACAGACACACAGCCCTTAGGTAATAAATATAAAGCAGATTAATCTTGATGATGGATCTAAAATAGAAGGTGATGCCTAGGAAGGAGGGGAGAGGAACTGAATTTGGAGACCTTCTTCCATCTGACTAATCTTACCTTGTAGATGAGACTACTTGCCTAGCAGATCCTGGAGTTTTAAGGGAACAGTAGTTATCCATGGTAGTGGAAAAGACCCTGGACAGCTCAAAAAGTGAAGTAACTGCAGGCTACACTGTTCATTTGAATAGCTGCGTCTGTAAGTTGTCCCAGGTAACTAGTAAAGCACAATTAATAACCCCCCCCCCACCTCCCAAAATAGTCAAAATGAATTCTGATTCATCTTTTGAACTATCAACTCAGAGCCAGCAAAAACTCTGGGTAGGTTAGGATTCAGGATGAGTCCATACTTTAACACTCCTTAAGAAGCCACCAAATTATCAGCATGCTTAGTCATTCTTCTATTTTTTTCCCAGTACTGGGGATTGAACTCAGGGTCTTTGCACTGAGCTACACCTCCAGCCCTTTTATTTTTTATAATTAAGACAGTCTGGGCTGGGGATTTAGCCCAGTGGTTTCCCTGCCTGCTGTGGAAGCTCAAAGACCTGAGTTTGATCCCCGGTACCAAAACAAAAAAACAGTCTTGCTAAGTACCTAGGTTGCCTGGGCTTGGCTTTAACTTGTGATCCTCCTGCTTCCGTCTTCCAGACTGCTGGAATTATAAGCATGTACCAACATGTCCAGTGCATTCTTCCAATTTTATATTGAACTTCCTCAATTCATGTAAGAGCTCAGACCTTTCTGATTTAAGCTTTTTCCTTTTTGGTAACTTCCACTCTATTCCATTGCTTTACAGACTTAAAAACCTTAAATGGCTTATCCTTTAGTTTTTTTCCAACATACTAATCCTGATTCCTTTTACATTTAATTATTGGTATTAGGAACAAAGCTTTGCATCATGTTAATCTTTAACACCCCCCCCCTTAACGCTATATCAAATAATTAAACCATCCATCTGTCCATTTATTTATTTAACAAACATGTATGGACCTACTGTGTATAAATCACTGAGGTTTTAGTGTCCTTTCATTGCTGTCTGCAAATCGCCAGTAGAGGTATCCCAGGGGCTTCTGCTTCACAAAATCTTTCATAGCCACGGTAGTCCTGTCCTCACTAGTCCCCTCTTACAGGCACTGAGAACATGTTTTCTTTGCATTTTGCCCTCCTGAGGCTGGGCTCGGGGTGCTGGGAGATAGCAGACACAGAGTTCCAAGGCTTCAAATGCTCATGCACTGGGAATAGAGTAGGGGAAAGAAGCAGAAGTAGGACCAAGTCAGAGATTAATCCAGAAAATGGGATGAGGACACAATGACAAGGGACTCTAGATTCCCATCCGAGGTCTTAGGGCAGAAAAAGGGGCAAAGCAGTTTTGGATTATTTCTTCTGACAAGAATTCCTAAAACTAAAGCATATTTGTTAATTTTAGAGTGAGGCTTGGGGATAATATGGCATCATGCACAAGAAATCCTAGCTAAACTTCCTTTTCCCTGTGCTTGTGGCCCACATTACCTTTCAATCCATAATTAGAGTGAGAACATTTGAAGATGCAAATCACTAAGCAAGGAAATAGATTGGTATAATGAATTTTAATCAAGAAGGTACATGTACTGGTAGTCTGTAGTGTTTGCTTCACTAAGTGTTTAAAAAAATCTTAGCCAAGTTTTAAAACCAAGAAATTTCACATAAAATCCAGAACCCCTGCTTCATGTGAAAGCTTGGTGATAACAATGAGCAACAATTAACTGAACAAGCAGTTCTGAACCCCAAGAAAGAGACATCCTTTCTAGATCTCTCCAGTCAGCACGACTCCTTACTGTGCCCCATCTCTCACACTAAATGTCAGCTGCCGTTTATCTTTGTTCTTTGTTCTTGTATTATGTTGCTTTATAAGCAGCATTTCACAGAATTTTTTATCCTTATAAAAAGTGGGAAGACAAAAGTCCATGAAAAATGAAAGAGAACATACTTCTTTATGAAAGTGAGAGTATTTTTGTCATATAACACATCAACACTGTATGACTTGATAGAAAATTTAAAAATAAGCTGCCATCATGAAATAACAGTACTTCTCTCCATTAATATCAGCTCTCTGGTACTTGTGGCTATTGACATTTTAGAAGCTTGATGCTGAGATTATTTCCTGTTTTGAAAGAAGGTTTGGGTTAGGAAGCAAGAAGGCTAAGTATATCAGAAGAGTAGGGAAGGGGCAGAGAGGAGAAAGGTCACCCGGAATGGTTGATAGTTGCCTCTGACTTTGCCTTCGGTGTCAGTTTATGGCTTTGGGCTCACACGGTTGCACCCATAATTATTTCAAGTCTTGCATACCTCAGAAAAATTGGTTTCCTTTTAATCTGAAAATCTGTTCAGAATGGGCTTCAGGATTATAGCTGTAAAAATTCTATAGCTAACAATTCTTCAGCTGTGTACTGCCTGAAGGGGAAAAAGCTGTTGCCTCTGACATCAGGATGACATGGTTTTTGCTATAAGCTGTCCTGAGCTTCCTCCAGGTGTGTCCTGCAGCTGCATACTTTACAAAGTGTAAGATAAGAGAGCTTAGTGCCTTCCTGGTGCTCAAGATCTAGACAGATTTGACATAAATGAGGATTCATGATGGAGCAACCTCAAATCCAGGCTATAAAACTGACCAATAACACATAGGTAAGTATTGAGTTGCATGAATATATGTGTATCCATGTTTGGGCATATTCCACTTTGACAGAGCTCAATATACAGCAATCTAAACTTGTCATTTGGAAATCGAGGATGGATATTCACAATTTGAAAAGATCCTTCATAAAGATCTTTTACTTCAGCTATTTTCTAAATATTAAGTTCTTCACCACTAATGCAGTGGTTCTCAACCAGGGTTAATTTTGTCCCCCAGAAAACATTTGGCAGTGTCTGGAGATATTTTGGTTGTTTTCACTGTGTGTGTGTGTGTGTGTGTGCGTGTGTGTGTGTACCTACATATGTGTGACACTGGCAACCAGTGCTCAGTCTCCAGGGATGCTACCAAACTTCCTCTGATGGACAGGACAGAGACCACGACAAAGATTTATCTGGCCCCAAATATCCACAGTACTAAGATTGAGAAACTCTCATCTGATACACTTTATGTATGATTTTTAATAGTTTTTAAAAGGTGATTTATCACTGGTCATTTGAGA
Organism: Heterocephalus glaber; assembly: GCF_053883595.1. Lineage (NCBI taxonomy): Eukaryota > Metazoa > Chordata > Mammalia > Rodentia > Bathyergidae > Heterocephalus > Heterocephalus glaber. The sequence continues at coordinate 77,948,557 of NW_028258315.1, read as the reverse complement.
AATACAAATTAAAACAATGTTGAGATTCCATCTCCAGAAAGAATGGCTGCTATCAAGAAATCAACCAGTAACAAATGCTGGAGGGGCTATGGGGAAAAAGGAACCCTGCTCCACTGTTGGTGGGAGTGCAGACTGGTGTAATCACTGTGGAAATCAGTGTGGAGACTCCTCAAAAAACTAAAACTAGAGATTCCATTTGACTCAGCTATTCCCTTGCTGGGTATCTTCTTGGAAGAATTAAAAGCATTATAACACAGTGATATATACACTCCCACTTTTTACAGTGGCACAGTTTGTAATAGCTAAGTCTTGGATACAACCCAGATGCCCATCAACCTATGAATGATTAAAGAAAATGTGGTTTTTTTATACAATGGAGTATTACTTCAGCATAAAGAAGGATGAGCTTCAGATGTTTGTAGCTAAATGGATGGACCTTGATATCATATTCTTAAGTGAAATAAATCAGACCCACATGTTTAAATACCAAATTATTTCTCTGGTGTGAGAAACAGAAAGTGTAAATAAGGACTAAAATGTATAATAGATATTGGAAAATGAGAAGAAAATATGCAGTGGGAAGGGGAAGAAGGGAGAAAGGAAGGAAGGGACAAGAAAAACAGTGAATAGAAGGAAAAAATGGAAACAAATCTTTTGTACGTAGGGAGAGGAGGGGGGAAAGGGAAAGAAGAGATTGGATGTATCATGCACAGATACAAATTCCCTATGATGAATGCCATCATTATGTAGGTCTAAAATGTACCAGTAAATGTTATAAAGAACCTAAAAAGGTGATTTATATAAATGATTGAGAACTGTTGTATAGAAGAGGGATACCAGCCTTTGAAGGAAGGTCTGGCTAGAAGCAACGGTGATGGAATATGGTGCTGGTTACACAGCAGAGGCTGCCAGGATGTGAGCTGCGCTAGTGACCTAAGGTGATGCAGGCGGGGGACAGCAGAACAGCACTGGAGAGTGGCTGGTAGTGGGTTCTAGCTGGAAGCAAACATCACTGCTTCAGTGATGGTGTTGGGGCAGGAGAGAGAGGGGCCTACAGAGAGACTGGCCAAGATTTTTAGAACAGAGGGTATAGGCAGAAACACAAAAGCAGAATTAAAATGGAATGTCAGAGTTGTGGGCATTTGTATTTAATAGGTCGTGGGGAAGGCCCTGAATCCTCAAGAAGGATCTCCGTGGGGGCAGAGAGGTGCGGAAGCACTACTACTGAGTGGCTGGAAAAAGAAGCCTTCCATGGGGAGGACAGGGGCCATGGAGAGAAGGACAGGATAACATAGTGGTTGCCATCTGCAGACAGGGAAGGGGACCAAGGTGGGATGATGATTGGAAGGTCCATTCTGGAGTCTCCAGGAGAAGCCAGGGAATGCTCTGAAGCAGTTGGTACCAAGGACAGCACATCACAGCTCAGCAGTCTGGAGGCTCTGGAAAGAAGCCCTAGGAGGGCATAGGAGAAGGTGGGATCTTAAGAGCTGGGCCAGAAGGGCGGTAGACTGGGAAGCAGCTTGACCTCAGGCTGAATGCACTTGAGGGCTGGGAGCTGAGCTGAAAGCTTTGATCTTGGCTTTGGACGGCATTCATGACGGCATGCAAGGTGATGACATGAACCCTGAATGTGGGAAATTAACAGCTCCACCTCCCCAAGCCTGCGTATAATGCCTTGGACTCCAATCATTAGCTTTGTAAGGAGTGGCAGCGCATGATTTAGGATGAGGTTAGGGCATCCAGCAAGATCTCTGAAGGTTGTGTCTTTGACAAGACAGATACCTGATTCTTCAAAAAGAAAAGGGAAAAAGAGCCGGATCATTCTTTTGTTTGCCCTTGAAGTTGGTTTGGAAAAAATTACTGCTCCTTACATTGCTTCCATTTCTAGGTGCTAAGAGGCACTTTTATTTAACCTTTTGAAGAATAAACGTGTTATGTATTTTTTAAATAGTGGCATTGTTTTCTGGGGTAGTTTTGCCTCAATAGTATATGAGTGACAGAGCCTAACTTAAAATAATAATAATACTAAAATAAAATCTGTCAGTATCCTCAATATTATAAACCTACTATAGAAATATCTGCAATCACATAAACAATTTAAGCATTACATTTTAAAGAGATGTCTGGGTGGACTGATCACATTTGTGTTTAAAGAAATTCAACTAGATGAGAAGAGAAAAAAATGAGAGAAATAAGGAGAAAAATAGTAAGACAGGAAGAATGTTGGAAGGAAAATAGGAGAGGGGAGAGAAGGAAAGGAAGAAGAAAGAGAAGGAAGGTTCAAGGAAGACAAACTAAAATAGCATGATCATGTTATATTTAAGTTTATTTTGGGGGAGTGACTGACAATGGGATTCATAAATCTTCCCTTTTTGATTTTCTTTCATCTGTTTTCTCTGGACCGGGTATGATTGTAGGGTTTACCAGGACTTGTTTTTTATGTAACATTTTTTTCGGGGGGCACACTTTGTAGCATCTCTATCCCCAACTCTACTGTATAGCAAACCTTCTCTAACTTTAAAAGAGGCCAAAGAAATTCTAATTAGAGACCCCATTTCTTTGGGGGCTTAACTGTTCTTTATAATCCAATTCTCTTGATGTGGGTCACTTCAAACATCCCCCGACTTGCCATTTAGTTTCCATTTCTAATGTCACATGGAGACAATGAAATATTAAAAAAAAAAAAAAGAAGGACTGAGACCTGTCTAGGAGACAGAGGGGCAATAAAAGCAGATTCAGAAAATATGATTCCAAATGGAATTTCTGCTTCAGTTATTAGTATTTTTCTTTCTATAAAATAAAAAAGTGGCTAGAGCAAGAACATGTACAATCAATAGCAGAACTAAATAGAACAAACACACCTCATTCTTTGACCCTGGCTCAAGACCAGGAAATTTTTCTTCTCTTGGATGGATAATGAACTCTGATACAAACACACTAGTGACTTTTTGAACGTGCAGCCCCTATAAAATGGCATATAGAAGGTGTGGAAAGACTCCTGTTGGGGAGAGCTGCCCAGGGGTGACTCCAGGGAGGATTCTGTTTAAAGGGACCCAGAGGCTGACTGGTAAGTGGTAAGGCAGCCAGATGCAAGCTGTTTGAGAACTGTGGAATGTAACTGGAATTTTTGGTGGAAATAGCCAGCCAAAACAGAGGGAAAAAAGAAGAAAATAAAAAGACAAGACATTAACTTTTAACTATGCTGAATTTCCACCCAAAAAAGAGGAAGGCACAACATTCTGGCTGTCAATTGTCCTTTGTCTGATTTTGAAACTTAGTCTTTTCTTTCCTTCCTAACTGGTGGAGGACATAAGAGTGAAATTAGAACCACCTATGAGGACCCACTGGAACATAACAAATCATAATTATGATACTTGAAAGACAATAAAGAAGAAGCTTATGCCTTGTAAGTGGCAGGTTTGTTTTTATTTGTCCCTAAATTTAAAAAATTAAACATTTGTCTTCTCATGTTCCATATGAAAAATAAGAGATACTATATCCTGCATTTCAGCTGTCTTCAATGTGAAAATTATATTGACTCCCCCTCTCTGTTCTTGAAGTTTTCTTTTAAATGTAATTCATTGAACTGGTTTGAATTGGTTCATGTTCTCAAAGCTTTAGGAGTTTGATTTATTCCTTCTTGGCTACCAATGCAAAAAACACAAAGGAAGCTAAAAGTCATTGTAAAGTCTACCAGCTAAGTAATCCCTGTTTCATTTTTTATAAGCAAATATTCCTCAGGGTTGGTAAGTCAGCCGTTCTCGTACCTTCATCACTGTGTACCTATACTACCCTTTAAAAAAACAAGATCATGGTAACTCTTTAATATTAGAAAATTCCAATTAAAGGCTATAGAATAATTCATCCTTTAAAAAAGTCAGCTTCATAATTAAACATTAATAGAGCTACAGTGACAGTAACAAACAGTACTTATGAATTTCACGAAAATAGATAAAAACCCAATTGGAAATGAGGTCTATCCCACTGAACATCTGTTTATAGTCTTAATTTTGCCTTAATGAGACACCACTTATGTCTTCCCACAACAAGAAAAATCAATACTGGATCAATATGGATAAGCATGTTGGGTACAACCTTTTGTTCTGAGAGACGGTTAACAGCTGGGTTTAGTTTTATTGGGATTTACTTGAAGACTCATAACAGTAAATAATGGTGCATTTAAGAATGTTTGTCTCCTTTGATTTACTGACTTTGGCAGGTGGCAGTGGCCTTTCAATGGCATATGGCTTTGAGAAATTACATCAATATATGAATACAATGTCTTTTCCTCTAGTTCATGCATCAAATTAATTACTAAAAAATCCCTGGTTTCAAGTTTTATAAGCAAATATTCCTCAATGCTGGTTGAAGAAAACAGAGTGAAAAGACAAAAGGGAAAAGAGCCTGAAAAGTTTGCAAGAATTTTAAAGAATAGAATAGAATAGATAGACATTCACATTTTCTTGTGATTCTACAACAGTATAAAAGTCATATCCAGGCTAGTTTAATGAGACAATGTTAAATTCTTCTTCTCAAAGCTAAATTACTTATAATATTAAATGTAACAGAAGGTCCACATTCAAGCTATCTCAGTTGTCTCTATTCGGGAAGTTACATGGTATGTTCCTTACATAAATACGAAATCTCGATGCCCTTTAAGAGGATATGAAACTAAATGAAAATATAGATGAACAACTCTGAATGTGTTTAATGTTGTGATCCCTTTCATATTGCACATTTGGAAGTTATAGAATTTCACCATATATGGGAAAATAGTGATTTTAGTTTTAGTTTTTAAAAAACATTTGTTTTCATAGCAGGCTAATTTAAAATATAGTCATATTAGGAAAAGCAAATGATAATTTTATATAGGGACTACAGTTATATGAGCCACATTATTTTTAAAATTAATTTCACAGAGAAATTTACCTTTGAAGACCAAAGGACATCATGTTCTTGCAAATTACAGAGTACTCTAAATTTGTTCCCTCTGCAAAATCCTGTAGATCATATTCAGAAAAATCGGGTTCCTGTCATATCTTCACTAGAATTTAAAGTTCTCTAATAAAGGTTTCTATCTGGTAGTCGCTACTAAGTTCCCTTTGTACTACCCATTTGCCTTTTTTTTTTTTTAAATCTTTTGGTAATACAAAAAATGTTCTGTTGATAGAAAATTAAATATTATATCTATTAAGATAAATGGATATTGCTCTTAGTACTGGATATTTTGAAAGCTATTTCATTTGCTTTTAGATAGGGTGTTCATTTAATATGATTGCAGACATGTTAAACTTTAAGGACACAATGTCAGGTAAATTATATAATCAGTTTAAATTTGAGTTGTACATGCTTACAGTTTGTGCAGGTACAAATATTCTTTACAGTTTATGTGGATAGGTAAATATAAGTAAATATATTAAAATGAATATTTAAAGTTCTAACATATCAACATTATAGTAATGTTAAAGAAGCCAATAAATTATTGTATTAATTAGCTAAAATAAACTTTAATATGAAATGCCAAGGAAAAGTCAAATGAATTTTTGATCTGAACTTGAACTAGGGAGAATTTATCCCACTTTAAATGCTAGTACACCAATTCGCAAAGGAGAAACTTTCTAGATATTCTCTGTAGCAAAGAAACCAATAATACTCGCTCTGGGTTATCTGTAACCACATCTTCATCTATATCTATGTCATCTATATCTATATCTCCCCACATGTGCCAATACAGTCTGGCAAAGCAAGTATCCAGCTTTCACATATCAAAAAAAAAATGCTTGGAAATCTTCATGTTCACAGAGTCCTTCAATCACCTAGCAATCTCTATTACTGCAGTTTTAATTTCAAATATTCAGTGTTCAGATGGAAAGATGTGAAGAAGCAGATGCAAGCTAACTTTAAAATGCAATAGAAATAAATGCTGAAACTTTGACTATATTTAAGCAAAATGGTCCCTACCTTTTTTTGGAGAATACGATGGTGACTGCACTTGAGAAAAAGTAGGCTTTTCTTCAGTAAAATATTCAGGTTGGCTGTATTGATTCAGGGCCATGTCCAAGTCAGAGTCCTTGCTTTTAAACATGTTTCCAGGGTAACTACTGGTATAAGGCTGATTCACTGCCCAGGCCTGTTCCATATATATGCTGTTACTGGGCACAGCCTGAACATCACAACCACTGGAACCCAGGCTATCTTCAAAATACGTGTAATAACCAGTGGATTGCATGTAGCAGTTGCTACTGGCAGCTGGGTGCACTTCATATATTTCTTGCATACAGTAGTTCATTTTGTTATCCTGGTTCAGTTTCTACTTTACATATATACACACTGTATGCATGCACTCACCAGCCCCATACACCCTGAGAGCCAGGCATATACGCTGAGAAGCATACATACATACACATGAAACGAGAAGGGAAGATGAATAAACACCACCAACACAGCAGCCCAGCCTGCCTTACTTCAGAATAGCACCTGATGTGCTAAACCCTATCTAGATGGAGGTGTCTTTTCAGCTCTCCTGCCATTTGAACATATTGGAAAGAAGATTTATGATTAGAAAGGTCTTAAGCTGTGCATGCAGCTAATGCCTGGGGAAGACAGTGGACAGGTAGGAATGACAGCAACAGTCTTTCTGTCACTCTGAAGCTGGGAAGATTCATTTTATATGCGGTTTTGAACCCCTTTCAACATGATTAGAAAATGATTACTCATTGTTATGTCATTATAGTTGACAATTTAAGCATGAAACATTATAAAGACAACTTAGGGAATATCCTTGGATACACAGACAATCCTAAAATCAATAATCTGGTTTATTAGCATGAACCAGAGAAAATCCAGTAGTAATGAGTAGTAATGACTGACTCCAAAACATTAATCTAATTGCATAAACATTAGTGCTTGGATCTGTTGTTGAAGGTTTCAAGTTGGCTTTTAATAGCAGGATCTGACCATCTTCTCATGATACATGGGTGCTACGGGTTTTTAAATCATACCAAGGAAGGCCACATTTGAAACTGTGCATTCTGTTCTGTTCCTTGAACTTGATAATTTTCTACATCATTAGCACTAATCTACATGAGAGCTAAAATTTAAACGAACTGTCTTTGTGCTGTTGATAAGGTAATTAAATCTTTGAGTGTGTGCCAATGCCCCTGTATGAAGAATACCCTTGTTTTATAGCAGTTTCCCTATTCTGTTTGTGCTTAGGAACACTCTGATCAGTAGTATGTGGAAAGTTTTGTATACTTGTTTTATTTCCATTTAGACCTGCTTTTGATATTATTTTCAAGTTTTTATATATTTTGCATTAATACACTTGGCATTTAAAGATAGTGATCTAGATTCCAGAGTAGGAGGCTTCCAGGCCAACCTACCCCGGCTCCCAGCACAGAGGAGGCTTCTGGGTTGATGTGCTACAGCTCTCAGTGCAGAGGAGGCTTACAGGTCAACATGCTGCAGCTCCCAGTGCCAGAGTTGGAGGGTTCTGGGCCAACCTACCCTGGCTCCCAGCACAGAGGAGGCTTCTGGGCCAACCTACCACCACTCCCAGCACAGAGGAGGTGAGCCCCCGTGGGTGTCAGAAGCACCCCCACCAATACCTGTCAAAATGAGATCAGAACCTGATGTCTAGATCACAGCAACCCCAAAGGGAAACGAGATGGAACACTCTGATACTCAACCATCTGGACCCCCTGAACTAGCAACAAAAGAGGATCTGGAAAAAATGAAATCAGAAATAATTTCTCACATAATAGCAGAGGTTGTGCCCATAGTGCAAGACATGATTAATAAATCTAGAGAAGACACAGATAAAAAAATAGGGGAGCTGAGGAATGATGGCATCCCAACATAGGAAACAAATGGAATCTATACAACAGATGCAAACAGATTTTCAGGAGATTAAAAACTCCATTGAAAATCTACGCAGCAGAATGAGCCAATGTGAAGACAGAACTTCACATACAGAAGATAAGATTGCAATTAGTCACCAGGAAAATAAAAATTGCTTTAAAATTGTAAGGGACTATGAGAAATCAATCCAGCAGCTGCTAGATGATGCAAAGAAGAATAACATAAGACTGATTGGAGTCAAAGAAGAAATAGGAGAGTGCAGATGACATAAAAAAAAACTGTTCACAGAAGTGATGGCAGAAAACTTTCCAAGCAGGGGAAAAGAACTTGACATACAGATAAGTGAGGCATATAGGACTCCAACTAGCCTTGATTAAAAAAAAAATAGACAAATAGGGATACAATTGTAAAGATTCCAGAAACCCAACAGAAGAACAAAGTTCAACAAGCAGTTAGAGAAAAGAAACAAATCACATACAAAACAGAATTCTCAATGCAAACCCTCAAGGCAAGAAGAGCTTGGAATGAAGTATTGCAAACCCTAAAGGAAAACAACCTCCAACCCAGATTGATGTACCCTACCAAACTATCTTTCAAAATTGATGGAGAAATAAGATACTTTCATGACAAAGAGCACCTTTGGAACTTCATGAATACCAAACCAGCACTCAAAAAATTTTAGACAATATCCAAGGAAAAGACAATGAGGATCACAACCCTAGGAAGCCCAGCAGAATGAATCCACTGGGCACAACAAGAAATTAAAAGCCAATGGGGAGAATCCAACAAAATGAAAAAGTCATGACAATGATAAGTTAATACGTATCAGTTATAACCATCAATGTTAATGGTCTCAACTCATCAATCAAAAGAAATAGACTGGCAAAATGGGTCAAAAAGCAAGATCCAACATGCTGCACACAAGAAACACACTTATTTCAAAAAGAAACTCATAGATTGAAAGTTAAAGGGTGGAATATAATACTCCATGCAAGAGAAACCTGAAAAAAAAGCAGGAGTAGCTATCCTCTTCACAGATCAAGTAGATTTCAAACCAACACTGATTAAGAGAGACAAAGAAGGACACTACATCCTTGTAAAGGGAGCAATCCAAGAGGAAGAGATGACAATAATAAATACCTATGAACTGATAAAAAAATAGATGAGCTCAGAAACATGCTGGAAACCAGGAATGCCCAGCATAAGAAAGAAATGGAATCCATGAAACAGATTCAAACAGATATTCAGGAGATTAAAAACTCCATTGAAAGCATGCAGAGAGATTAAGAGAATCTGAAAATAGAATATCAGATATAGAAGACAGGATTGCGGTTAAGGACCGTGAAAACAGAGATTTCTTAAAAATAGTAAGGGACCATGAGAAATCAATTCAACAGCTGCTAGATGATGCAAAGAAGAATAACATAAGACTGATAAGAGTCCACGAAAAAACAGGAGAAAGTATAATTGACATAAAAAAACTGTTCACAGAAGTAATAGTAGAAAACTTCCCAGACAGAGGAGGAGAATTGGGCATACAGATAAGTGAGGCATATAGAACTCCACCCAGCCATTATCAAAAAAAATATACACCCAGACATATAATAGTCAAGATTCCAGAAACACAACAGAAGAACAAAATCCTACAGGCAGTTAGAGAAAAGAAACAAATCACCTACATAGGAAAGCCCATCAGAATCACGGCAGACTTCTCAACACAAACCCTCAAATCAAGGAGAACCTGGAGTGAAGTATTTCAAGCTCTAAAAGAAAATAAATTCCAACCTAGACTGTTATATCCTGCAAAATTATCTTTCAAATTTGATGGGGAAATTAGATACTTCCATGACAAAGAACACCTGAGAAATTTCATGAACCGCAAACCAGCACTCCAAACAATTCTAAGCAATATCCTAGAAAAAGGCAACAAAGGTCACAAATCCATGAGGCTCAACAGAGAGAAGTCACCAGACAAGGTAAGAAACTAAAGGGAAAGGGGGAAAAAGAAATAAGAGCCCAAAACAGTAAAACATCATGACAAGGATGAGTCAATATCTATCAATTATAACTATCAATGTTAATGGCCTCAATTCACCAATCAAAAGAAGTAGACTGACAGAATGGATTAAGAAGCAAAATCCAGCAATATGCTGTATAGAAGAAACACACCTAACTCAAAAAGAAATTCATAGACTGAAAGTAAAAGGATGGAAAATGGCTCTCCACATGACAGGAACCCAGAAAAGAGCAGGGGTAGCAATCTCACTTGCAGACAAAGTAGATTTCAAACCAAAACTAATTAAGAGAGACAAAGATGGTCATTACATTCTTGTGAAGGGAACAATCCAAGAGGAAGACATGACAATCCTAAATATATATGCACCAACTACGAATGCCCCCAACTATACAAAACAAATATTAATGGACATGAAAAACCAAATAAGCACTAATACAATTGTAGTGGGGGACCTCAATACCCCACTATCACAAATAGACAGATCTAGACAAAAAATTAACAACGAAATTCTAGAACTGAACCAAGCTATTGAACAAATGGACTTAATAGATATTTACAGAGTGTTCCACCCCACAAAATCAGAATACACATTCTTTTCAGCTGCACACAGGTCATTCACCAAAATAGACCACATGCTAGCTCACAGGACATGTCTAAGTCAATGTAAAAGAATTTAAATTACCCCCTGTATATTATCAGACCACAGTGCAATAAAATTGGAGATCAATAACATGAGAAACTGCAAAACTCCCACAAACACTTGGAAATTGAATAATACCCTCTTGAACAACCAATGGGTCACAGAGGAAATTAAAGAAGAAATTAGTTTCTACAAGTAATGATGATGCCAGTACAACATTTAGGAATCTATGCGACACAATGAAAACAGTTCTACACGGGAAATTCATAGCAGTGAATGCCCATATTAGCAAAACAGAGAGAACTCAGATAAATAATCTAATGCAGAACCTCAAACTCCTAGAAAAAGAAGAGAATAACAAACCCAAGCCCGCACAAGAGAGGAAATTATGAAGATCAGAGCAGAAATCAATGCAATGGAGACTAAGAGAATGATACAAAAAGTTAATGAATCAGAGTTGGTTTTTTGAAAGAATAAATAAAATCAATAAACCTTTAGCCAACCTTATCAAAAAAAGGAAAGAAAAGACTCAAATCCATGCAATTAAGAACAAAAAAGGGGAAGTCACAACAGAACCAGCAGAAATCCAGAGGATCATCAATACCTACTTCGAGAACCTGTACTCTAATAAAATGGAAAACACAGAAGAAATGGACAGATTCCTAGATATGTATAAATTGCCAAAGTTAAATGAAGAAGATATAGAAATTCTAAACACCCCAATTACAATGAGTGAATTTGAAAATGTAATAAAAAATTTACCAACAAAGAAAAGCCCAGGTCCTGATGGATTCACTGCTGAATTCTACAAGACATTTAAAGAAGAACTAATACCATTACTCTTTAAACTCATCAAGGAAATTGAAAGGGAAGCAAGGCTTCCAAATTCATTCTTGGAAGCAAGTATGACTTTGATTCCAAAACCAGGGAAAGACCCAAACCGAAAAGAGAACTACAGGCCAATCTCCCTAATGAACATAGATGCAAAAATCCTCAACAAGATACTGGCAAACAGAATACAGAGGGTCATCAAGAAGATCACACACCCTGACCAAGTTGGATTTATCCCAGGGATGCAAGGATGGTTCAACATATGTAAATCAAAAAATGTAATATACCATATTAACAGAGTCAAGGACAAAAACCATAGGATCATCTCAATAGATGCAGAGAAGGCATTTGACAAAATCCAACACCCATTCATGATAAAAACCCTACAGAAAATTGGAATAGAAGGTCTTTATCTTAACCTGATTAAGGCTATCTATGAAAGACCAACAGCCAACATCATACTAAATGGTCAAAAACTGAAAGCTTTCACGCTAAAATCAGGAACAAGACAGGGATGCCCACTATCACCACTTCTGTTCAATATACTTCTGGAAACATTAGCCACAGCAATTAGAAAAGAGAAAGAATAAAAGGAATAAAGATAGGAAAGGAAGAAGTTAAACTGTCATTATTTGCTGATGATATGATACTTTACATAGAAGATCCAAAAAACTCTACCGAAAGACTTCCGGACTTAATTGACAGATTCAGTAGAGTAGCTGGATATAAGGTCAACACTCAAAAAACAATAGCCTTCTTGTACACAAATAGCAGACTCATTGAGAGAGAAATTAGGGAAACAATTCCTTTTACAATAGCATCCAAAAAAAAGAAATATCTAGGAATCAATCTAACAAAGGAAGCAAAAGACCTCTATGCTGAAAACTACAGCACCCTGAAAAAGGAGATCGAGGAGGATATAAGAAAATGGAAAGAGATCCCTTGTTCCTGGGTAGGAAGAATCAATATAGTGAAAATGGCCATACTTCCAAAACTGCTATATAGATTTAATGAAATGCTGATTGAAATTCCAACAATATACTTCACAGAGCTAGAGAAAACAGTCCAAAAATTCATTTGGAACCAGAAGAGACCTAGAACAGCAAAAGCAATTCTGGGCAACAGAGACATGGCTGGGGGTATCACAATACTCAATTTGAAGCTATACTACAAAGCTACTGTGATAAAAACAGCATGGTACTGGCAATGAAACAGACCCAAGGATCAGTGGAATAGATTAGAAGGTGCAGAAACAACTCCAGACACACTGAGGCACCTTATCTTTGACAAAGGAGCCAACCACCTTCACTGGAGGAAAGATAGCCTATTTAATAAATGGTGTTGAAAAAACTGGATTTCAACCTGTCAGAGATTAAAACTAGACCTATATCTCTCACCAGGAACTGAACTAAAATATAAATGGACTAAAGATCTAGATATTAAAATAGAAACATTGAACCCACTGGAACAGAGGTTAGGTAGAACTCTTGAAGACATTGGTGTAGGAAAAGATTTTATGAAGAAAACCTCAGTTGCCCGTGAACTAGCACAAACAATCAACAAATGGGATCTATTCTTACTAAAAAGCTTCTGCACAGCAAGAGAAACCACCAGCAGTGTGAAGAGACAACCCACAACGTGGGAAAAAATCTTCACCTGCTGTTACTCAAAGACCTACTATCTGGAATCTATAAAGAGCTTAAAATATTAGACCTCCCAAATTTAAAGACCCAATCCAAAAATGGGCATCTGAAATGAACAGACATTTCTCAGACAAAGAAGTAGAAATAGCAAATAAACATATGAAAAAATGTTCAACATCACTGGTCATTCAAGAGATACAAATGAAAACAATGCTGAGATTCCACCTCACCCCAGAAAGAATGGCTGCTATCATGAAATCAACCAATAACAAATGCTGGGGAAGCTGTGGGGAAAGAGGAACCCTGATCCATTGCTGGTGGGAGTGTAGACTGGTGCAACCACTGTGGAAATCAGTATGGAGACCTCAAAGAACTAGGACTGGAAGTCCCATTTGACCCCGCTATTCCACTGCTGGGGATCTTCCCCAAAGAATTAAAAGAATCATAACACAGTGATATATGTGCACCCATGTTCATAGCAGCACAGTTTGTGATAGCTAAAACTTGGAAACAGCCCAAATGCCCATCAACTGGAGACTGGATAAAGAAAATGTGTGGTTTTTTTTTTAACGGAGTATTACTCGGCCATAAAAAATGAGAAATTAGAGACATTCGTTGCTAAATGGATGCACATTGAGGCCATACTCTTAAGTGAAATAAATAGGACACACATTGTGTAAATACCGAACAGTTTCTCTAGTGTGAGAAATTGAAAGTGTAAATAAGGACTAAAAGGTATAATAGATAATGTGAAATAGGAAGAAAAGGGGCAAAGGGGAAGGGGACGTGGGAGGGGTAGGGGAAAAGAAAGAAGGGAATGGAATATGAGAAAATGAACAAATGAAAACAAAGTCTTTGTAGATAGGGAGGGATGGAGTGGTTGAAGGGAGGGCAGGGGAAGGGCGAAAAAATAAGAACCAAGAGAGATTATGTAAAGGTGCAAATTTCCAATGATGAATGTCATTATATTGTATACCTAAAATGTACCAATAAAATAAAATTTAAAAAAAGGAAAAAAAGTGATCTGAGAGAAAGTTATTTTCTTTAAGAATCACTCTATCTTTTAACTATGAAGTTAACAAATATCACATTGAACAATACGTGCTTGCTAAGGTGGTTACTGTGTTGTTTTCTCTATGTGGACAGTGATCCACATGTGTGTGTGTGTGTCCATGGGTATGCTTGCATCCCACATTATGAGATCAATGAGTGAAGCTACTTTCTATTAAGCCAGGGGTTTCTTCACTTTTTCTGGCAGACTGCTGGGCTGGGCCACAGGTAGTGATGTTACATTTGGGTCCTTGCTAGTCCATGAATATGTGACTGTGGTCTTTCTCTTCTGAGGGACCACAGATAATGCAATAATGTGATATTTTACAATAAGCCAAAGCAAAGGCTTTGGACATGTAGCTCCAATAATGAATTGCAACACAGAATTTTGTGGCAGGAACATAAGGAGAAAGGAGGGCATTATAGCTATTCAGCAAACTATGGGAAGTCTGTTGAGTACAAAGCAGGGAAGTGGTAGCTACACAGATGGCTGTACAAAAAAAGCCAGTGTTTATGCCACCAAATATAGCTAAATAGCAGGTGTATTAAATGAACAAAGTTACACGGACCGTCATGGTGCAGTCTTTGAGTGATGTCATTTCATATATGTAGTAAAAAGGCCACCAACTTACAGAATAAGCAGAAGATGAATTAAAATGAGAGAAGAAACCCAGGCAGCCCCATGTGGATGGTTAGTAATAAGACTCCCAGAAAACTGTAACTGAACTATAAGACAAGTAAAGGAATGTTCTCCAACTGGTATATTTGCACCTGGAAAATGAATTGCAACATCCTAGAAAGCACTGAAGTTAGAACACAGCTAACATTTTAATAGTGTTTGTACACTGATTACTCTTAAAACAAATAAAAGACTTATTTGCAAGTATTTTTAAGGACACATACACATAACATTACAATTAACATTTTCTCCCTACTGAAAATGTCAAAACATTTTATTGGAAGCAATGACTATTTTCTGAAAACCCCAGGAAAAAGGATCCAGGCCTTATGTTTTTTGTCTGATCTCATTTATTTATCTCAAATTTCCCAAAACTAATCTGAAAATTAACCTTTCAATAAAGCAGTCATCTTTCCTGGCAGCCATACATATTCTGAGGCCTCTTTTTCTGCTCGGGAGCTGTATATTGAACCCATCTGATTTTGCAGTTTTGCCCAGCACATTTTCTGGCTTCCTCTCTTTTTACTGAAGGCACAAATCCAAGCCATTTCTTGCTTTTCACCAGTAACAGTATCAACTAAAGCCAGAGCCTCAACTTTCATTCTAAAGGAACACTTAAAAACAATTTTCAGAAGTCTCTAAATGTGCTTGAAAAATCCGAGTGTTATCCTCCCCTGGAACTGGATATACATATGCATTGAGAAAAGGAAGCACTCCTGAAAATTTTACTCCTCTTATTTTTTGCTAAACATTTGAAAGATCCCTGAGAATCAACAAAAAATTTTTAAAAAGCTGGATTCCCTCAGAGATCTTACTAGGAAAAGAGAACTCATTACCTTTTGAGGAAAACAGAATAAGACTCCTGAAATGCCCTTCTCTCATCAAGTGGGAATCCTCCTTACTTGTAACGAATGCAGGAAACTTGCATTGCTGTTAGTTGAAAATGGAGTTTAACTTGAATTTGAAGTATGACCCTTCGCATTCAGATGGAAGCAATCACATCTGTTACAAGTGATCGATCGTGCATGCTTCTTTGTAAGTTGATAAAGCAATCTGAACATATTAACATGTCACAAGTGAGGTGAAATTCAGTGAAGGTGTTTTCTTTTTTTTTTGGTACCGGGGATCAAACTCGGGTCCTTCTGCTTGTGTAGCAGGCACCAGAACCACTGAGCTAAATCCCCAGCCTATGTGAGATACTTTTAAAAGCACAGATACTAGGTAATTAACTAGGTGTCCCCTTCAGGAAGTCTGATTTAGTCAATATGTGGGGAAAGCTAATCATCAAGATTTTTAAAATTTCCCAGGTAATTTTAGTAGGAAGTGAAATTTGAGAACTACTTAACTACTGGGCATTTGACTCCAACCCTTTTGCCATGGACCAGCACATCCTGCATTCTTATTTTTGTTCCCTTCATCTGTAGATTTGCTACATTTTTTTTTTTTTTTAGTTCTTACAAATGTACCCTTCACACCTCAATTTGGCTTCACCTGTCCTTGAGTCACCCAGTTAAGGAGAGGAGACACACCAGGTAAGAACCAAGTGCAAGGACAGGCAGTGAACTTGATGTGGAGACACAGGAAGCATCTGCCCAGAGAGCCAGCCACAGCTGCACGCAAGAGGCATCCTGTGAACTGGCTTTTGAGGAGTGTGTAGGTCTTCAACCCAGGAGGCCTGAGCAATGAGACAATTGAGAGGAAATGACTTAGGAAGAGTGCTACCAACTATACTTGTAAAAAGGCACATAGACTTAAGTGCTAAATCTTAAGGCAACTGGTCGGAGTCTTCCAGGACCTAGTGATTGTTGTTATTGTCTGCTTTAATAAGAGACTCCCTATCTCTTATTTGGGCACATGGCCCCTGGGGAAGGGGGCACATTTTCCAGTCTCCCTTGCACCTAAATATATTTGTGTGAATGATTCTGGCCAATGAGATATAACAGAGGAAACAGGATAAAGCAATTTTTTTTTTTTGTACTGGGGATTGAACTCAGGACCTTGCACTTGTGAGGCAGGCAGAGGCACCACTGAGCTAAATCCCCAGCCCAAGGCAGTTTTTAAGAAGCTTAAAAGACAGCATATGAGACAATTGGTGGATGCCATTTATTTCCTCTTTGTTCTGTTGAACTGCTGCATGCAATAATGAATATGATGGCTGGAGCCCCAGCGACCATTTTGATCTATGAGGATGATGCTATGGTCTAGGGATGGTGGACAAATGATCTAGAAGGAGTATAGGTTGCTCAAGTCCACTAGCCCTGTACTGCCAAACTCTAGACTTTTTTCTCAAGAGAGAAATGAACTTACTTATGTCACAGGGTTTTTGTTTGTAAAATAGGGGGAATGGTACCCATCTTATTTGTAAAGTAGCGATAACAGTATCAACTTTATTGTAAAGATTTAAGAAAATTTATGCCAGGGATGTAGCTCAGTGGTGCTGCACCTGTCTGGCAAGCACAAGGTCCTGAGTTTGATCTCCAGTGTGTGGGGGAAAGAATTTACTTAAGTAAAGCAATTAGAACAGTGACTAGCATAGCAGGCGGGATAATTATGTATACATAATAATTATTAATGAAGTGCTTTAGATCCTGTGTTAGGTTTTCTTGCTCTTTTTGGTCTAAATTTTCATTGTGGGTCAGAGGTCAGCAAACTTTGGCCTGTGTGCCAAATATGGCCACCACCTATTTTGTAAATAAAGTTTTATTGGAACATAGTCATGCTTAACTCTTTATATATTATCTATGGCTGCTTTTCATGAGAGACTGTATGACTGGCTGAAAATATTTACTGTCTTGTACTTCAGAGAAAAAGTTTGCCAGCCTCTTTTTGAGGTGATCTCATCCTGTGTTGTAGCTTTAAATACAATTATATGCTGGGGACATCCAAGTGTATCTTCATCCCAGAGATTTCCTGTGACATCAGAATCTTAACTCCTACCTCACTTGGACATTTTCATTTAAAATTCACAATAATAGGTATCTCCCATTTATTTCCTCCTGAAGACTGTTCCTTCCACAGTCTTCCTATTTCAGTACCATATTCTGCCTGGGAGCTTCAGCAAGTAACCATGGAGCCCTCCTGGACTCCTCTGTTCCCTCATTCTCTACATCCGATCCACTGGCAAGCGTGGGTTCTTCCACCAGAACAGTTCAACCCAACCCCTTCTTTCTCTCCACTGCTACTGCTGCAGCCCAAGAAACTGCCACATCTCCAAAGGGGACTTCCCGAATGGTCTCACTGACCTTTCTACCCTTTAGTTCTTTTTGATACAGCCACCAAAGCATGATGTTTTAAAAAATTGCAAACCAGGGCCAGGGATTTAGCTCAGTGGTTTCACCGCCTGCTGCACAAGCACAAGGACCCAAGTTTGATCCCGGGTACCAAAAAATAAACCAAAAAAACAAAACAAAACAAAAAAATTGCAAACCAGATTGTGTCCCTCCCTGGGTAAAATCTTCAGTGACTTCTTTAGAATAAAATCCACATTCTTTACCAAATGTGGCCTTTCTCCACTTCCCATCAACCCTCTCTTCCTCTTGTTCACTTCACTCCAGCTAAAACGGTGTCCTAGTTGTCTAAATACTCCAAGCTCTCACCAGCCTCAAGGATACTTCACATGTTTTTCTCTATCTGCAATGTCCCTCCTTTGGGCTCTTCACAGAACAGAGCCTTCTCAACCTGCAGGATTGAGCTTGAATGCCATTTTCCCTGCATTTCAGGAGTCTCTTGATTCCACTCTAGGCCTAAAAGCCTGTGACACTTATCATGTGTATAAAAATATTTGCTCTCTCTGAAAAAATATGGAGGACTCTCAGTGCACCAAGATCTATGTGCATTTTTAAAAGAAGAAACATTTTACATATTGCAATACATGAATTATCTTAGGCTTGGAGAATTCCTGAGAGACATCTATCTGTATAAAATCCATCCAATTTGCTTTTTTATGTGTTTAACACTAGAAAATTGAGACAGACTCATTTATTAAACCTATTTCTATTCAGGTTATGAAATTAGGAATAGTGGCCATCACTGTCAATCACCTCTGATTCCCAAAAGAAGTCATACAAAGGGCATAACATTTCCTGCCCCCAAAGGAGCTACCCAAATAGAGGGACATTCCCTTTATATATGTAAAGGACTGAAGTCCAAGTCTTACCACCCAAAGGCTGCAAGATATCTGAATGTTAGCTAATAATATCTACACGGTGCACAATACTTTCTCGTATGCCAGTTCTGTCTTTTAATGTCTGGAATCTTCTGGTTCACTGCTTTTAGAAATTAGGACTCCAAACCACCTGTAGTCCCAGTACTTGGGAGGTTGAGGCAGGGGAATCATTTGAGTCCAGGAGAGTGGGACCAGCCTGGGCAACACAGCAAGACCCTAACTCAAAGAAGGGAGGGGGTTAGATTGAAATTTGGAAATTCAAAAATAACTTAATCTGGGACATGGGACATGGCTCAGTAGCAGAGTGTGTGTTTATTATGCTCTGAAGAAAATAGGTTCTATGGTCAAATGAGTTTGAGAAATGATGCACTGTTTATCTCTCTCTTGGAGACTCTCTCTCTCTCTCTCTCTCTCACACACACACACACACACACACACACACACTGAGTTTTATATGACTTTGTATAAAAGTATTTTCCAAAAACATCTGAACATCTGATCACAAAACCCTATGTATCTTGTAACATCTGTCACAGATGCTCCATGAAACAGCCTTTGAGAAACCCAATGTGACACAGTGCTGGACATACATGCTGGATCTGAGGCTCACGATGGCATGGATTAGCACATCACCTGGAAGGATGGCGGGCTTCTCTACACACTGAAAACAGAGAGGAAGAGGCTGGGAAGCTGCTGAAGGGCAGTGTCTTATTTTGGGTCTTTACCAAGGAGAAAAGCTACTGGCAGGAAGAAGCAAGCGGGACACATGGAAGTGCAAATCGCAGCCCAGGGCCTTTAGACTCCCAGCTTAAGTCTGTTTTGGTAGAGGTACAAACTCAGAGCTTTCCTCTTTTAAAATACTGTATTCTGTAATTGTTTTTAATTTGTCCCTTTTGGTATTTAATAAAAACTTTTTTGATAGTCTAGCTCATTATAACTCTACAAAAGCTTAGCAAGGGGAGACTGGCTCAAAATCCATCACAAAGCAAAACTGTGCTTTTACTAAAATGTGCTTGAAAGAATGAGTGTGTGGGTGTTGATAGAAAGGGAACTGGTTCTGATCTGGTACAAATGGAATAGAACTGGCTTGCTGAGCACACTGAAGTGGGAACAAGACACTCCCTGGCCCTGCCGAAGGAAGCAGGCCCAAGGGTCAGGATTAGAAAGGAAGGAAGTTCTCATCCAGGAAGCCCTGGTGGCCTCCTCCACAGGGACACTGTCTTTCTGGGTCTAAAGTCTGGGGATAGTTTTATTTCATTTGAGTAGATTGGTTGTTTCTGTAGCACGTTCATAAATCAGTGATAGCCACCTTTGACCAGATGAAATATGTCAATTTATAGAAGAAGTTAAAGAAAGTACCCTTTGTTGTTTTAAGAGGATTACAGAACAGACTCCAAAGTATTCAGGGGAATGATCCTCAAAATGTGGTTCCTGGATCAGCAGTATTAGCATCTTCAGGAACTTTTTAGAAATGCAAATTTTCCAGCCTAGCCCCAGATCAAAAACTCTGGGAGGTGGGGCCAGGCAGCCCCTGTAGGGGATTCCCCAGTGGACTAAAGTTTGAGAGCCAAACTTTGGGAAAGGTAGACATTGTCCAATAAGCTAATCTCTTGTTAACTTTTCCAGCTCACTGGCTATAGGTTGAGCCCTGGATTCTCAAAGTTTTGACTTGTTTGTATTTGTTTTTGGCACTGGCTGGTGTATTTATTTATTTATTGGCTTTGTCTCTGATCTCAGATAATCTATCCATGTGGCCAGCCCAGCTCAAATTTCTTGGCTTCTAATTTGGCTTCAGGTAATCAGTATAATAGAACAGTATAACAGAACTTGGCAAACTCTGTCATTGCCATTTAAAACTCTGGTAAGGAGCAGTGACCTCTGATATCCTTGGATGTCTGAACATATCACTGCCATAACTGCACAAGCACTCTGCTTCCATCTAATCTGAGCCACAGCCTATTGATGAAATACCAGAAACTTCCATGTCAGGTTGCCTTTTCTTATTGGCCTCATCTATCACTAATTAGATCTTTTCAGTTTTCTTCAAGGTACAGTCTCCTTTGCTTGCCTCCTATGTTGTCACTATCTTAAATTGCCCATCTTTTCTCTTTAAGAGAAAAGCTGGTTAACACCACAGCTTTCTACACCTTGGATCTCATTCTGATCTTACATTTCATCTTCCACATGGTAGTGGTGTGTGGAGCCTGGGGTGGGGGTTGATTTCAAAGGGAGAATCTAAAATATGTCATATATTCTCTAACCCACTGCCCCCAGCTTAAAATCTTCCTTAGGTTTTAAGATAAACTTTGAAAATTTGCAAATCCTTTGTAAAGTGGGCTCTGATTTTTATTTTATCTCTTGTCACTTTCTCATGTAACTGGATGCCGGCCATTGGTAGTTTCATTGAATAGCATTTCTACACTTTGTTACACACTGTTCCCAGATAATCCATGCAATGATCCAAGCACTGTGATAACTACTTTTATGCTGTTATCATCTAAGCCTCTCAACTGTCTTACTATTTTTCCTTTAGAGATGAGGAATCAGACTTGGAGAGCTTATATAACTTGCTCAAGGTCATACGGCTGACAAGTGGCGAATGGAATGCAAACCTCATGTTTGTGTCCAAAGTGTATACCTCTCTTTTGCTGCTTTTATGACATTAATAGCTTATACTGGGGTCTGGGATTTTATAGAGCAATTAAGATCTGACTTGCAGTGATTTTTCAGGCTTTGTCATTCGTCTTTTTTGAAAGGTCATGAAATGTAACTGTAACCATCTCATACAAGGAAACATATTGCTAAAAAAATCTTTGCTAGATACTTAGTCCATAAAATTCTCTTTTGCATATTGATATATAGTATGTAATCTGATTATAGCATGAAGTCAAGATCTGTTCCATTTAAGTTTTCAGGTAATGTATGGTAGGTCCTAATATTTTCAGATATATAAGTGCTATTTCAGAGCTTCTCTTGTGTAGTATTTCCAGTGGATGGAAGGTGGTGATTAATGACCAGAGTTCTAGCATAGTGTCTTGAATATTAGAGCCCCCATGATGAAGATCAAGAGTTTTTATCTGACTGATATTTCATAAGACCAGAGGCAAATCACAAAGTCTTCTAATGCTTTGAGAGAATGAGATACCATTCAAAAACAAACTTCAGATCCAGACCAAAAGAAAAGTGTGTACACACAAAAGTGAATACAAAGTAGTATCCTTACAGCTGGGGATTGAAAGAAAAGATTTTAAAAATACATTTTAGACCAGTGTTACTATCATAGAAATATTCTTTTTCTAAGCTAACAGTAGCATGTCTGTGCTTTTTCATGAATGAATATTTTATTCAAAAGCAAATCTGTAATGACTCTGATAAGAGTCTGATGTGTCTAGAAAATACACAATAAAATATCAGTTTTGGTATAACTCTAATTAGAAGACTGGTCAAATAATACTGAAGTCTATTACTGTTACTGTTTAGATCTCAAATGTCTTCCAAAAGCTCATGTGCTGAAGCTTGGTCCCCAGGTGATAGCATTTTTAGGAGGTGGTGGTTATGTGAGGAGGTCACTGTGGGTGTTCCCTGGAAGGGAATATCTTGTTCCTGGCTCCTTCCTCATTCTCTGTATCCTGTCTGCCATGAGGTGAGCCACTTTGTTCTACCGCATGCTCTTTGCAAAGATGTTCTTCTTCATCATAGGATGGAAAGTAATGGAGCCAATGACCATGGACTGAAACCTCTGAAACCATGAGTCAAAATAAACTTTTCCTCCTTTAAGTTGTTATTCTTAGGTATTTTAACATAGCAACAGAAATCTAACACAATTGCAAAATAATAAATGATGAAGTCTATTGGGTGAAATAGTCCTACCTATTAAAAACTATTATTTCCTAACAGAAAGATTGGTTAGGGAGATGTGTTCATTCATCTTCTAGAGCAGAAAACTGAGGGGATGGTTTTTGACATGGTTATATAACTATTAAGGGAAGAAATTAGTGCCAAAATTTAGGCCCTTGAATTTCTGTTCAAGAATTCATTTATCCCAGGTCCCCACACTGCTTTTCTATGTACACAATTTTTGATGTTTTGAAAGTTCTGGGTGACCAATTATGTATTTCAACACAAGTTCTAAGAAAGCTTTAATAATTTATCTGTTTTTCAATGATATGCCTAATTTAATGCCACTTTATATATATATCTATTATAGACAATTATTAGGAAACTTGTGGTTTTCCTTGTCTCTTGAAAAATATACATGCTCTTGAATATGTTGGTCTTTTTTACAGAGCTCATTTAGGCTTTGAATTAAAATCACATAACCACACATTCTATACATTCTTTAATCACTTATAACAAGTAGACACATTTCCTCTTAATTTAATATGTTAAGATGATTATTTGATTATAATTCACACTGACCAACTTGATTTCAAAAGTTGAATGGTTCAGTGGAATGGGTTTGCAATTTAAAAGCTACAGTGTACTTTCTTTATCCCAAAATAACATGCCAGATATTAATTTTAACACACATCTCCCTAATAATAGGAATAATGAGTCATTTCCATTCTTTGCTTTTTCATTTTTATGAATAACTGGTGCAAAAATCTAGACTATACCACAATTGATATAGTTTTTAAAAGCTTTATTCTTTGTTCATTAAAGGCTTCACTTCACTTATATTTGAAAATGTTATCAAGAATTAAAAGTAAAAAGTTTAAAGTGCTAATATGTTGTACAACATGAATGAACCTCAAAACAATATGCAAAGAGAAGATGTCAGTCACAAGTGATCACATATTGTAGCATTCCATCTTTCTGTAGCATCAAGAAAAGGGAAATCTACAGGGACAGAATCTACAGTGGTTGCTGGAGGAATGGGGAATAATTATAAATTGGCTCAAAGTTTCTTCTGGGGTGATGGGAATGTTCTAAAGTAACACTGCAGTGATAGATACATGTCTCTGTGACTACATAAATTAAACTCAAAGTGGATGCTTAAAACAGGACAATGTGTTGGTATGTAAGTTATATGCCAATATACCTTTATAAACACAGATGTGAGAGTACAAATAATTTGATGTAATTAACACGAATTCTCAAAATACAGAAATTAAGAAGTTTACTTCATTAATGTATCAATACCACACATGTTCTTGTCCTATTTCTAAGGGAGATACATCATAGGAAGAAGACTTGGTCCTTGGTCTGAAAACTCATAATCCAGCTAAATAGACATATCAACAAACAGAAAAGTGTATCTTATGCATGGGCTATTTAAAGTGTTATTTGAAAATAGAGTAAAATGGAATTATTTTTAAAAATTTAAGTAAAATCTTATTTCTTTAATTGATATGTGAAACATAAAAATTGCACATACTAATGGGGGGTACCATGTGATGTTTTGATATCTGTGTAGGTTGTGTAAGGAATTATATTTTGAACAATGTAGGAGAAATTCTTCATTACTCTTCTCTAAGATTAATACCAGTCAGCTAATAAAATTTTCATCATTGCTTTGTTGCTAACTGCTGATTTCAAGCCTAGGCTCAAAGTTCTGCCAACATGTCTATTTGGAGGAAGGGGCATGTCTCATTTAACTTTTTTTTTTTTTGGTACTGGGGATTGAACTCAGGACCTTGCGCTTGCCAGGCAGGTGCTGTGCCGCTAAGCTACATCCCCGGCTCCTGTCTCATTTAACTTTTGATTCTCACCTCATGGTGCAGTTTTGGGTACACAGAACACACTCAAATAAAAATATTTTTCATATAAGTCAAGCTGAATTCACAATCTCTGGTGAATCAAACAGGTATGTTCAGAAGTCACAATAAAATAAAGCAGAAGTAAATACTTTAATAAAATTTTGTGACCTCATAAAGGAAAAAAAATTCTTCTAGATGTGGAATGGAGAAAGGATTGTAGAGGAAGTGATAATCCAACTGAGGATGAAGAGGATTAGAAGAGATGCCAAAAACAGAATCTTTTGGTGCCCTTGAGATCTAAATCTAGAAATGGAGAACTGAAATTCTTTATTTTATCTCAAATGTCAAAATGTTCAAGGAAAGTATATAGTAAATACTGAGATTAACATGAACTATACTCCAGGCTTAGTTGTTTTATAATTTAAACTGATTGGACTGTGGAAAGAATACAATATCCAGTTAAAATGCTAGAAGAGAAGAAAGTGGCAGAATCTATTCATGACCCTCAGACAAGACCTCAGGCAGTGGAGTTTATGTCTTGTCTCTAGAAATTTCTTTAAGTATCAAGCTGTCATTCCACCCTTCAACATGTCAGAGATGACAGAGATATAGTAACTTTTACTCTTGAGACAGAGTATTGACTAGATATTTACTAAGAGGAGTTTAAGGAAATATACTTAATTTTAACCCAGGGAGATAATGAACCAGCTCATCAATAAAAGTACAGGGCTTCTCACAAGAAGATATAGTGGTTTGGAAGATTGGAAACTTTATGAATCATAAATTAAACTCAAATCTTTATAGGAACAAGCATAATATAATGTATCAACTTTTTAGTATTTCTTCCCAAAAATGCACAGTCTGATTCTTATCACGAGGAAAGAGCAGTCAAATTTAAATTGAAGGACATGCTGCAAAACAGTCAGCTTGGATTTCTTCAAAAATGTCAATGCCATGAAAGACAAAAGAGGACTGTGAATTTGTTCCAGATTAAAGCAGACTAACATAACAAGAACCTGGAGGACATTATGCTAAGTGAAGTAAGCCAAGCATGGAAAGACAAACTGCATGATCTCAGATGTGGGATGTGAAACAGTTGCAGAATGGAATAGTGGTTACCAGAAGTTGGAGGCAGAGGGGCATAGTAGGATGGATAGACACTGGTCACAGGGTACTAAGTTTTAGCTAGTAAGGAGGACAAAGTCCTGGAAATCTGTTGTACAGCATGGTGAATATAGTTAATAGCAATGCATACTTAAAAGTTATTAAAAGAATATATGGTAAATGTTCTCACAATAGAAGAATGATAAGGATGCACAGTGATGGCTATATTAATTAGCTTAATTTAATCATTTCCCAATGTATGCATACATTAAAATGACACATTGTATACCATATATGTGTTGAAGTTTTATTTGTCAGTTGTACCCTAATAAAGCAGGAGGCAGGGTGGGAGCAGTCTGAAAAACACAAAAGCTAAATGAAATACTGGATTCTGGGCCAGAAAACAAGACTGGTATAAAAGACAATTTGCAGTGGCCTGTCCCAGCCCTGTCCAGAGGGATAAAGCCCATGGAAACCTCTCTGAGACAAGGCTTCTCTTCAGGCCTGGTCTGACCTCAACTGACCCTTGAAAGGGGTGAGGAGAAGGACAATTTGTGAAATTTAAATAAAGGCTATAGGTTAGAAAATAGTATGCATCAATGTTAAATTTCTCAATTCTAATAACTGTACTATGGTCCTCTAAGAATTTCTGTTATTTTAGGAGACATGCTGAAGTATTTAGAGTTAAGGGGCAGGGTGCCTGTACATAATTCTCAAGTGGTTTTGAAAAATAATAAGAATAATAGGTATATACACAAGCAAACATCCATTCACCCCCAGAATTGTAATGTGAATACAGCAAAATGTTAACAGTTGATGAATAAAGGTGAAGAACATGTAGGAATTTTCTGCATCATTGCAACTTCTGGGTAAGCCTAAGGTTGCTTTAAAATAAAATACTGTAAGGAATTAAAGGTCTGCCTTAGAGATCTTCCAAGAAAGCATTCAAGTTACTCAAACTTGGAGACTGGTGGTTCTTTGCTACCAATTGTGTTTTTCCACTTCAGCTCTTAAAAATCAACTCAAAAAGTAAGCAGATCTGCAATAAAACAATAAGCAGAATCTAAGACGCTTTGATTCATTTGACACGGTTTCTTTTATATGAGAACACAAAGTAAAAGATAACAGGAAGTTGAGAGATCAATCTGAGATGGCGGGGGAAGAAAGGGGAAGGGAAGGGGATGAAAAAAGAATGGAGACGTGTGATGAACACGGATCAACTTCCCTTGAAAAATATAATCATTATGTATTGCAAGGCATGTACTAATAAAAAATAAAAATTGAAAAAAATGAGTCAGATTGATCCTTATTTTTTAGTAGTGATTTTAAGGCTTATATTCTTTTTTTTTTTTTCTGGTACCAGGGATCAAACTTGGGACCTTGCGCTTGCGAGGCAGGTGGTGGAACCACTGAGTGAAATCCCCGGCCCCAAGGCTTATATTCTTAATATTACCAAGCCTTAAAAAGAATCATATAAAGGCATATAATGACTATTGCATAAGAGAGGTAAGAATGGGCATGTCAGTGTGATCAGGAAGGAGTAACAAGAAAGCACTATTCCCCATGTCTGGTCATAAATATTAATTAGGATGAACCCATTGCAGATACCCGTTTCCTTGGAAACCCATTCAACTGAAACTGCTTCAAAAATTAACATGTATTTTTTCTCCTCTTAAAGGGCAGTTGCTCCTTTTACTTATACAGTTTTGACCTTTAGCTTTATATCTTAAGCTTATTATAAGAAGTTCTTTCCAGAGCTAGTCAAACAAAGAGCCCCATAAGTATCTTTTCATTTGTTCTGAGGCTTGACTTAAAATAGTGTGGCCTTTATAGATGCACATTATAAGGCAACGTCTGCCACTCACCGAATATTGCCATCTAGACTAGTAAACCATCAACCCACATACAATATTCTAACTCAAATGCCAAGGGGCTTCATAATATAGATAACTGAGTTAAACAGTCATATTTTCAGTACAGTTCTGCATTTTAAGAGGCAGTAAAGTTTAATAAAGTCAAATTCCTTGTATAAACCAATACTAACAAATATCATATAGATAGAGTTTCACCAAAGATAATGATATGGTGTCAGGTCAATACCATGGAGAATTGTCCTGGGCCATGAAGGCTTTCTGGCTCTCATCTTACTTCAAAAACTCACCTGGCTCTGGACTTTTGGTACCATTGAATAGGTTCTTATCTATACAAATTTAATCCAGGAGGGTAAATTCATCCAGATTTGAAAGGCTAATCTGTAAGTACAGTTCGCCATTAGAGTCAGCCAAAAAATAGAATAATTTAGACAGAAATCATTCCTATGCCAAGGCAAGTCATAATTCAGGTGAAGTGGTTCTCAACATACTGATACTTCCCTGTTTTGTCTACAATGCCACTATCAGAGGCTACCTTTAGGCTCAAGATAGCCCAAGAATCCACAGGTTATTTAGCAGGTCTGCTGGATCAAGTCTCAGGGATGTTGTTCAGCACTTAGTAGACACAAAGGGAATGTTTAGAACAGACAAACATGGTTTTTTCTTTGGCTCTGATGTTTATCAACTATTTAGCCTTAAATCACTAATTCTCTCCCACAAAGATCTTTTGGGGCACTGAATATGGGGGTCTGAATAGCCTGCAGACTCCCAGATTCTTGGGGAAAGATGTTCCAAAGGGAAGTAAGGACACTGAAAGAGAGGTGATCTTAGGCAACAGATTGTTCAGTTTATCCTGAGTCTATTTTCACAGTGATCAGAGCTTGGATTCTGAGGACAGTGCTGATTTAATGTATTTTACCGTGTTTTCTCTGACAAGGGGAAATGCAGTTATCATATTGGAGAACTACTTCATAATACAATGGAGACTCATGTTCTCGGTTTGTTTACGGTCAATTAGCCTCTGACTATACTCTTTGTTGGAATTAGTGATTCCCATCAATTTCATTGTCTTTATTGGGCCCTGTCAAGGGAGAAAGTAGTCTTATCCAATCCATCCACTGGGAAAAGCTAGTGACTTGATCAGCTGTCCACCCAGCATGTCTCCCTTTTAAAAGACCACAGAGAAAGGGGAACAGGCATTCAGGACCACTTGGAGGAAATACCTTCGCGAAGGTAAAGACTTTGAATTCTAGCAGTCACCTACGATGTCTGTGTCAGTCTGAACCTCGCAACGATAATTTTCAACTTCAATAAGGTCAACAAATTAACCATGTCTTCTACTTGACTGGGTCTCTGAAAACTGTGTAGGAAGTATCGAGATTTGGCTGTTGCATCAGCAGTGATGATGCAACAATGGTTGGTAAGTGGCAGCACTAGCCTTATGGATGTAGGGGGAACCCTATTGCTCCCCTCCTGGCAGGTGTGACTGCCCAGATTTGGATCTGATAGGAGATCAGTGTTTCCTCTGTGGTTCTAGATTCCTTTCTCAGGATCATAGGAGGGTGTTAACTATAAAGAGTTCTACAATGGAGCCAGATCGCTTCAATTTGAGTCCTGTTTCAGCTACTTCATAGTTCTGGTGATTTCTTATTTAAATTTTAAAAACATATGAAAAATAATTTTGCTGTTGCCGTGGACATTTTTTAACTGTTTATCCCTCTATTCCAGTTATGGTATGATGTTTGTTTATCTTTATATAATTCTACAAAGTAATTCAAGGTCAGAAAGGGTAGCAAAATGGAGGAGGAGGGCACAAGGCTAAAAGACTTTATATTTTAAGAATAGTTATCATTTATTCAGTGTCCTCTAAATAAAGCACTGTGTTGGGTGCTTTATATACATTATCTTTTATTTTTACAATTCTGAAATCTTGCTATTACTATTCCATTTAAAACTAAAAGGTGTAGGGGTCAGAGAAATTAAACATTTTCCCTTAAGTTGTTGAATTAAAGAGCAAGAAATCAACTTAAGCCAGCTGCCTGTAAAGCATATGATCTTACCACTTAAAAAATTACACAAGTTATTTACTATTATAATCTCGGAAAATTTTTGACTGAAGTTCTGGAATTAACATTTGCATCACCCTCTTTCTACCTGTTCTTTAAAGGTATCTACTAAAACAAGTTTGATGTACATCGTGGAACCTTTTTCTATGCATACTGGTGCACATATAGACTTTTAAATCTGTAAGTGAAATCACACTATGATGCTTGCTTTTATTAAGTATGCTTAAAATCATTTTTTCAAAGTGAGTTTAAAATTTTTTTCTAGTGAATGCTTTAGATATGCCATAATTTATTTGAATATTCTCCATGGATAGACATTTAGATTGCTTGTAATTTATCAGTAACAAAAAAACAGGTGCAAAGAATGCTGTTGAACATAGATCTTCATGCCTTATATGTGAGTGTTTCTATAGGACAAGGTATTATTAGAGGGACAGCAGAATCATAACTTCATTTTATATATCACTTCTTGGCCTTTTGGCTAAGGTCAAGTGTCTAACTTCATTTTATAATATGATAGGCTGATAAGCTGACCTTGGAAAGCCTCTGATGGTCCATCCACTGCTCCATGTTGCATGTCAATGAAAACAAAGTCGGATGGAGCAGAACCTTGCATTTTTGCCTTCTTTTAACGTTGCCCTGTTTCCAGTTTTTTCTCTGCTCTCCATGCTAGCTGATAGCTCTTCTTTCTTTTTATGCCCTTCTATTTCTGTCTGCCCTGGTCTACTTGTAGGTAGAGTATCAAATCACAAAGGTACCTTACTATGCCAGAAGCTGGCAGAGAGCCCTCACTCTCCTGCTGTTCACTAAGGCTCCTAGAGTGCCCTTGAACTGTGAAGAATCCTTGCTGATCTCAGCTAGGACTGAAGACTCCGATGTATGGTAGGTGGGGACAGAGTGGAGAACAGAGATGGATGGAGCAGATGGTGGAAGGGCTCAAGCTTTTTAATCCTCTACCTTTGAAAATACTCATTCACCTGAAAATGTATTTTACTTAGGGACAAAGATAGCGATCACCCACTGAATATGTGACTGTCTAACTTGAAGGATTATAATGCACGCAGTGACGCACATTTATGTTTCCAATTTTCAAAGCACTTTGTTATTTTGGTAAATGAGAACTGTACATCATTTAAAATTGTCACCATTGATTTGATTCATGTTTTCTCTTTATGAAGAACATGGGTTAATAGTCTGCCTCTTTCTTAATGTAAGATATTTTAAAAAAAATTACTATAATTTGTCCAAGCTTTGGGACTGGTTTAATAAATTATACTCCAGCTATAAGCAAGAATAATCTATAGTTAATAAAAGTCAAGATTCAGAGCTGCCTGCCTTGCAAGCACAGGGTCCCAAGTTGGATCCCCATTCCAAAAAAAAAAAAAAAAAAGATTCGGAAGAATATTTAATGACATGAGAAAATGCTCATGATATATTATTAAACTTTAAAAGCTGGTTAAAAATGCCATGCCTAGTATGACCCCAAATTTGTAAAAAATAGACATGTGAAGGAAAAAAAAGGACTGAAATATAATAAAAATTGTAACTTGTCCTTGGAGAATGGAATACAAATGATTTTAAAGTTTATTTAATTTAAAAAAGTGTAAAAATTTTCCCTTTTTCTGCAAAGAACACATAGGGCTTTTACAATGAGAAAGGATAACTTATTAATATTTGATTATTTTCTCTTACCTTCCTAAGTGTCTGAGACTCATTTTTAAATAAACATTAAACACAAAGCATATTTATATAGAGAAATTTGAGTGAGATCATGAAATTTGCTATTCTTCCTCTGATGGAACAGAGAGACAGGTCAGTCCCTGCCTTATTTCTCACACTAGAGGCTGGCATTGCAGGAAGGTCCCTGATTCACATCCAGGGCACACATCAAAATGTGGAGGCCTGATTATTTGGGTTCAGCGGGGCTGGGCTGGGCTGGGCTGGGCTGGGCTGGGCTGGGCTGGGCTGGTTAGGTCTGGTTAGGTCTGGTTAGGTCCAGTCAGGTACAGTCAGGTACAGTCAGGTCCCGCCCCAGAGGTCCATGCATTTGCCAAGGACTCGGTCCTTAAGGGACTGGTGAGAGCCTATGGTTCCTGGAAAGAAGTTCAGGGGGCCAGAGGCGGCAGAGGGGAGAGGCCTTGTGAAAACTTAGAGAAGGATCAAAGCCCAGTCAGTGTGGAACTCTCAGCAGGGCTCAACTCTTAGCGGGACATGTTACCAGGAGGAATGATTAAGCAGACCATCCAGTTGGCCATTAAGGTAAGCCAGGCCTAAAGAAAGGTCCAAGCGAGAACGGACAGTCTGAAGGGGCTCCCCAGGTGGTTAAGGAAGGGCAGAAGAATGCATACTCCCATAGTACCCACTAGGTGGCAGACCCTTTTCCAGCCAGAGAGTTGAAGAGTATTCTCAAACATTTCATGGCACTGAGATCTAAGAGTCACCAGGAGGCTGGTTAAAACACAGCTTCCTGGGCCCCTGTCCACTGCTTTTCTGATTTAATAGTCCGAGAAGGCGCCTCAGCTTCTCATTTCTAACGAGCTTCAGCGATGTTAGTACCACTGAACGGTGGATGTTAAGCAATGAACATATCATTTCAGAACCTGGGAAGGGACAAGGTGCAAGGTGTAGGTTGGTCCTTATGGCACAGTGACCAGTCCAACTTGTGACAAAAATCTCACGGAGGTATAGCATGGAGATAGAAAGAGTGCAGGTAAAAGGGCTGGCTTGGGGGAGGGAATGGGCCACTGGGTTCTGGCTGGAATAGCCTCTGATGCTAGAGCAGATTTGGATTAAGGGCTCTGAGGCAGAATGTAAGTGCTCTGGAGCTCTCATCCTAGTCCAGTGTGTCAGTGGGTATTACTCAGGATGTATGTAGCAGATAAGCAGCACAGGTATGCAGACTAAAATAAAAGAATTCAGAGCAAAATGAAAAATAAATCTTAGATACATACTAAAAATAAGCCTAAGGAAAAAAATTGAGCATAATATAAACATAAATGATTCCCTATTTGAAATGAAAGACCTTTTTAAAAATCCCATTTAATGCATGGTTCTCCTATGTAAGAGGTTTCTGTAGTTTTGGCCGTACACAGCTGACCAGGCAAGATTGAGAACACTCAACACCCAGCACCTTGCTCAGTGAAATGAATCCACTGATCATGCATTTGGATGCCAGTGGCAAGGCTAAAATGCTATTGGTTTCTAAAGCTTACTTTTGATTTTGCAGTTTCATCGGTAGAGAGCAGTAATAAACAATTTGCAGAAGGTACTAGTTCATGACAATACTTACAGGAGCATGGGTCTAGCCTTCTCATTATTGATCTTGGAGATTGCACAACTTGAAGCAGTCAGTTTATTGTTTTGGATCCTGCAGTGCAGACTTAAATTCTTGTATCCTTCAGGACCATTTGGTTCTTATCCATTATATTTGGGATAACTGGAATAGTCTATTGGGCTTAACTGCTATTTCTTCAAGCTTGGACATTCAGGACAATGTCCTGCATATGTTAAGTGCTCAATAAATACTGATGGATGAATTCATGGAACTAGTGCCCAGGTTGACATATCATGCATGCTTGGGGGATAGACAACCAACCTACTGGAAATAAATGCTCAGTATAAGTTGACATCAAATACAATTTCCTTTCGGTCACTATGTAAAGACCACAGATAAGTAGAACAGATGGAGAACCAAAACCAAAGAGAAAAGTGAGACTAATCACTTTGTTTTCCTGGCCTTACTCAACGTAGGTGTTCATTGAGAAGGAGTGAAATTCAGTTTATACAATTCTTGGGCTATGATTACATACCTTTCCTGGTGGCATTTTCATGCTGAATAAGGCCTTATACCTAGGTCAAGGTGAACCCCAGTGGTATCTCTGGAAACGACTAAAGAGTTTACCTTAGAAGTGTTTCTTTTAATACTAGACTAACAAGGATACACTTTAATAATCTCAGTGAAAGAGAGGTGAAAGAATATTCTAACCTCCTTTAAACTTCATGGCCCACTCCAAACTTATCTGTCATTCTCCCCTTGTTCTATCTCTTTACTAGTTCATAAAATTTATGTGATTTAATGATGCATAGATAATAATAACGGTCACAGGAATAATAATACTTGCTGTTTAGAGAGCACTTTATGTCAGTTACAATGTTAACTGCTCAAACACATTATCTTATTTAGTTATATCAAAATTATATAAATTTGTTCCAGGATGAAGTAAAAGGGCTAGGATTCTAGCCCTAATATGTCAATCTCAAAAATTTGTGGTCTTAGCCATTGTACTACTTAGGATCTTGGGTCCAGAGAATGTTTCCTCTTATGTTTAAGGCTCACCAACAAACTGAAAAGTGTAATGTTGAGAATGTTGGGAACTCAAGGCCAGGATTTCTCATAAAGTATAGAGAAATACAGACCAATTCTATGCAAAAATAAATGAATGAATGAAGATGGGTACTAATGGTGAATGAATCAAATTTAGTTCATGAGGTGCTGAAATCACGAGGTCACTAGAGTTTCCTGTTGGTACTTCGCTATAAACCAAGAACTGAGTTGGTTTTAAGAGAGCCTATAATATTTGATACATGGGCTCACTTCAGCAGCACATATACTAAAATTTGAAGATATAATCTGGTCACAAATGGTAAGACTACATTTCAGTTGTATTTCAATCAAATTCACAGATACACCTATCCCACACTCTCACTCCTTGGAAAACCTTATTTTACTCTTTTTCAAAATATCCCTTTCCATTCTTAAATCTCCTAAATAATAAATATGGAAGACAGTTCAAACACAACATGTATAGTTTTGACTGCACTCAAATCAGAGGTTGTAACACTAACCATTATCTTTGGATAACCCTGTTTTCAACTAAAACAATCTGTACACTCAATATTAGACGTAAAGTGGTTGTTACAAAGAGCTTTCAAAGTGCTTTCAGAAAAGCTAAAAGACCCTAGTGCTTTTGCAAGCATTATTAATATAACTGTGTGTTTATATTCAAGACAGGATAATTGGTAAAGTCCTAATGGCTTATATATAGAAGCAAAGAACTAAGTTTCATTATTATATATGATGGCAAAATACTCAAACACACAATTAAAATGTATAATAGGTAATGTGAAATAGGAAAAAAAAAGGGGCAAAGGGGAAGGAAGTGGGAGGGGTAGGGGAAAGGAAAGAAGGGAATGGAATTAATATGAGAAAATGGAAAAATAGGAACAAAATCTTTGTAAATAGGGAGGAATGGAGGGGTTGAAGGGAGGGCTGGGCAAGGGTGAAAAATAAGAACCAAGAGAGATTATGTAAAGGTGCAAATTTCCAACGATGAATGTCATTATATTGTATACCTAAAAATGTACCAATGATTAGAATGAATAATTGATAATGCAAAATAGGAAAAGGTCCAAAGGGGTAGGGGTAGTGGGAGGGGCAGGGGAAAGGAAAGAAGGGAAAGGAAAAATAATGAGAAATGAAAAAAATGGAAATAAAGTCTTTGTAAATAGGGAAGGGTGGAGGGGGTGAAGGGAGGGCTAGGAATGGGGAAATAATAAGAACCAAGATGCATTATGTAAAGGTACAAGTTCCCAATGAGAAATGTAATTGGGTTGTATACCTAAAATGTACCAATAAAAGAATTAAAAAAAAACTTTATCATGAGTAAAAATCCTTAACAAAACCTCCAAGACAACCTTTTTTAAGGAAAAAACTCTAAATTAGGAAAGAATGAAAAGTTACATGAACTTGTATATTTAAACACTCAAATTGATTTCTTGAATACTTAAAGATGCAAATTGACTTAAGAAGCAAAGATTTTGGGAGCCCTAAGACAATAAAGTGATCAGCACAAAGACATCTGTCAGAGTAAGGGCAACCTGAGGTGAAGAATAGCTAAATCTCATGCGATCAGGAACTTAGGCCAGTTTAACTTTTTTTCTTAAGAGGTGACAACCTACTAACACCATAATCTCTCCATTCAGGATGATGACACAGGATTTAATGAGCAAAAGAAAACAACTTAAAACCTTTCTTTTGAGCATGAATGGTCTATTTGACATTGGAATTGCTTTAACTGGTGGCACAATTGGGAAAAGAAACATACATGTGCGTGTATGTGCACACACTTCAAAGCAATGAGTTATATATGCAACAATGTGTTTTTCTACTTAGATACAAAAATGGAATTAAAACCAAGACTAACAACCCTGTGCTAATTAAAGAAAAATGTTTTCTTCCCAAGTGTACCAACACGATATAAAACTGAAAGGGACTGTTTTCCTCTGGATCACACTCATTTATGTTTAAAAGAAGATTTGAGGACGAAGAAACCTGTGACAGAACAGTTGGAGAAAACTGATGGAATCATGCATTGGAAGAAATGCAGATGAGTATATACAAGGATATTATTTTCCCTTGTTAAAATATGTGATAATGGTCTAATAGAGACATGGTTACCTTTACATTTCTTCTCTTCTGTTTGGAAGGTCTGGGCACTTGAGACGCTCTGGTCATTTACATCATCGTGGTCCAGATGGAAGATGGAGTTTGTCCAAGTGGCCGGGATGAGGTGCGGTGATGACTGCTCATTTTTCAGTGTGCTGCGCCTGTCGGAGTGGCTCTTCCTGTGCAGGCAGGCTTCGGACATTCCTACTAGCTTCCAGTCTTGCTCTTCGTCTGGACAGTGCTTCGGTTTGTCCCAGGCTGGAAGGCCATTTTCTGGAGGGTAGGAAAATCATGAGATGCTGAGCCGTTGGCACTGTCAGGATTCTGCTGAGATGCAGCGTTTTGGAAGGCAAATTCTTTCTCAGTTCTTTTGGGCTGACAGTTTTCAGATGCACCCCCACTTGATGGCAGTGATAAGATGCAGAATTTGTCAGCCTTAGGCGTTTAGCCACTATAGTTGCATTGCCTGTTGGAGTAATCAACACATATTCCCCCCTTATTTTTAGTGCCTAGCAAGACATTAGTTCTTTTATGGCAAGACTGCAGTTTTGCTAGTCTCACTTCGACTGCAGTGGCCCCAGAGCAAGTTTACATCAGTTTATGTTACTACTTAGATGGCCATTTGAGGTCTTGAGAGCCCGGGCTGGCTGTGATCTCAGGTCAGATCCTTAGGACATAAAACATCCAGGATACAGCCTTGTTTGACTTGGGTTTTATCACTAATTGCCCTGAGTGACACCTTGTTACTTAAATGGGACGGGCTCATGTGGCCACATGGAGAATGACAGCTCTGCTTTTACATGGAAAGTGACAGCTATTCTTACTACCCCGATGGCAAAAACCCAGGGGGGAAAACCAACAACCGCAAACTAAAAGAACAAATAAAAAAACTGGATCTTACAAACAGAAGTTTTGTGAATGGTTTCAATGTGGTCCCAAGTTGGTAATGAGATCAGATGAAAGGAGGCAGGTGGTGCTTATGCTGTAGGGCAAATGAAGAGTCCTAATTATAAAATGATATGCCCAAATCTCTTTGGCTGGGTTACTACATAGCTAATTATTTATGTATATTATACCCTTTTTATATTGAGTTTATAGGAACTTGAGGGCCGGCTGTCTTGAATATGGGAAACAAATAAAATAATACTATATAATTAAGAATTTCATATATTATCCTTCCCTGATAGCAAATTTTACCTCTTTTATATCTTTACTGTAGGTGGATATAAAGTGTAAAAATAAGCAAGTGTACATATACATATGTAGTTTCCATATATATATATATATATATATACACACACACACACACACACACACATATTATATACATTTAAAAAAGAAGTCTGGTCATCCATATTTTCAGAAATTCTTAGGCCACTGTCAAAATTAGAAAAAATAGACTCCTCTTAAAGTGGTCATATATAGTGATTAGAAGAATATAATTTATATGTGAATTTTCCTTTCTGCTGAAATTACCAAAAGATCATATACATCCACATCTATGTGGGTGACTTATAGAGTCAACTCCGTCCTGACCTGTACTTACCACAGAGAATTTTAAACTGCCTTTCCAACATTTAAAAGGAATTTCAAATTATTTAATAAAGAGATTAAGATGCTTTAGATTTTCATAAACAGCCTCTCTAAAGCTGCCAGGGGTCTTTAGCTGAGTTTTGCCAGGGTAGTTTCTCCCAAACTTTAAAGTGGTCTCACTTTTGGAAGTTGCATTTACACTTCTGAGTCCTTATGTTACTCTGAGACACTTCTGATGTTCATGCACATTCTACTTCTACTCTAGGAGAACACTGAAACCAACAATAAAAAAGCAGCAATCAGCATGTGGTTTATTTGTCATACTAAGTGGAAAAGCTTGCCTAGAAGTAGCTTAATTTAGCTAGTGAGAATACCTCCTTTAAAAACATGTCATGTGCTAGCTTTGGGGGCAACATTTGATCTTATCTGACAAGAGCTCTGAAAATCTGTGAAAAGTAAAGGGCCGTGTGAGGTATTGTATTGGGTAAGTTAAATAAAGATGGGTACTTCCTTTTCAGGGTTTATATGGCATTATTCACTGCATGGTGAATAAAAAATGTTTGGACCGAGTTCTTCCACTTTTCAACCACATTGGCTCCTGCTGCAATTACAGACTCTTATTCTCACTATCCATTTAAAGGAAAGAACAGATTGAGATCTTCAGAGATGTATTGCATTTCAAGATAAACACATCTATCTAGAGCTTATTCAAATACCTATTATCCATGAAGGTTTAAGGTTTTCATGAGCAAAATATAATGTGACTGAATCCAAGGGTTAATTCTGAGCCTAAAGAGATTCATTTTCTTTCTACAGATATGAGCAGCCTTCACATTAATGCATGTTTCTACGGTACCTAGTTTAGAGACCTGGTCTAAATCTTCAGCTATTTGGACCTTGTAAAGCTCAACTTAAGTAATGTGAAAGTTCCCACACTATTTTGTAAGGCCTCCAACATTTGATTTTTCTGCAGAAATTCTTCAACTGCTACTAATTCCCCAGCCTCAACAGAAATTAAGAAGTGCAGCCTAACTGGGTAGTCACTGCTGCCTGGTGAAGCAGTGCTTAGATGAAAGATGCTGAAAAGCGCAGCTCCCCAAGGGGACATTCAGCCTTGAAGCATGGCCCATTACAAATTGCTCAGTAGGCCCCTTGGGCCAGTGAAAAGGGGGTTTCTTCTAAGCAAAGGAGGCTATGTTTGGGGTGAGGCAAGGGATAGGATTGCCTTCCACTTTTCTAAGAAAAGCACTTGAGATGGTTTGGGAAAAGGGCTCCATTCATGGGAGGCATTTACAAGCTTATAATTACTGTCTGTAATTACATTCACAATAATGATATTCAGTTGCTTAATTGGCAGGTTTATTGGTTGGGGCACTTCTGGGAAACCTAGAGTCCTAGTTGAGTCATGGGAAAACTCAACAGGGATTTATTTTAAAAGGATTCTTGATTCTTATCCTCTCTAGAAGTGGGGGCACATGCAAGGCCTATTCCATTCCCTATTCCCAAGGAAGGATGAGACACTCACTACACAAGGGCCCTTAAATCTCCTCACTGGGCATGTGGTCATTGATGAGAACTACAAATCACCTCCACATATGCATAGTAGGCTGTAAAAGTTTTCAGGAATTTTTTGCTATTACTATGTCAAGTATCCATATCCTTTGGTTGCTCCAAAGCTCACACCAATGGGATATTTCTTTTATGAGGTATTCACATCCTAAAGTTTAAGTCAGTAATTCTCAAGCTTTGGTGTGTATCAGAACAATGTGAGGTGCTATAGTTAGGTGAAGACCTAACTTTTTAAATTAGGATGTGGTTTGGGTATGTGTATGTCTGCCAATTTCTCCAGGTGATTGTGACACTTAACAGAATATGAGATCCACAAGACTGAGATAAATTTAAGGCAAGAAAATAAGGTATTGGCAAATTCTGCATAAATGTATTGTCTCTCCACACTCTTTCACACAGCCTCAGAGTAAATTTGATTATTGAAAAATTAATCAATTATTTTGCAGTGTACTGGGTGAAGTATTAAAAGGCAGATGCCCATTGAGTATTATCTTGTAGATTGCAATTATGCATATAAATACTTATTCAAAAAGACTTTCTGAGCATTACCTGGAACTCACTGCACACAATAATGGAAATAACTTTTTAAAGGGAGATTTTAGAAATAATTGTATCTTGTTATTCACATGAAGGGTGAATCTTTTTCCTTAATAGTTCTTAGCTAACTAACATCTGGATTTTTAGAATACTTCATATTCTAGATACCAAGACAACCAGTTTAATTTGTCAGCTATGATACAAATAATAAATAAGTAGAATCAAAGAAAATAGACAAGGATACATGAACTGCAACTAAAGTTACTAGATACACACTGACCTGTGTGTCTCAAGGGAGTTTAGACACAAATGAGTTTTATGACCAGCACTGTGGCTTTCAATGACACCATAATGACCTAAAGGGTCTTTTGCAAAAAGAGAAATAACAATAAATCTCATTAGCCTAACTGCCTGTCTCTGGAAATTCTACTGAAGATGACAGAAAACAAATCTGTCCATCAAAAAGGGAGAATTATACTAAAATATTCAAGTACTTTAGGACACAAAAAGTGAGCTGGTATTTCAGAAAAGAGCTAAAGCCAAGGAAATAGGATTATGACAAAGTGGTCAGAAAAGGGTCAGCTGGGGCCGGGGATTTAGCTCAGTGGTTCTGCTGCCTGCCTCGCAAGCTCAAGGACCGGAGTTTGATCCCCGGTACCAAAAAAAAAAAAAAAAAAAAAAAAAAAGGAAGGGGTCAGCTGAATAGGCTAGGATTTCATGCCCTCATTATAAAAGTGTTTATCTTGCATGAAAAGACCATCAATATTAGGTATCAAGATCCCAAACCATATTTTGTATTTGCGAGATGTGCATATAATATGCTTTGTAAACCCAGGAGGTATGCAGTTAACATTGTATAACATCAGACTATTAGGTATGAAGCCTCTAATTTCTATTTCAATTTTTTACTCCAATCCATATGGTTTAGCCTTGCTGAATTCTCAAACTACATACCTATCAACTAATTTTTAGAATCATGCAGGATAGGAGAATAAAATTTGGCTAAGGATTTACTATGGACCAGGTACTGACCTCCACATTTTTCTGCATCTGCATCTGCTCAAACATGCTAAAATTCAGATAGGCACTTCATCTGTTTTTACCTTGTAAATAGATATATTTTCTGTACTCTCCACATTTTTTTTTTCTTTTCTTTTTTCTTTTTTTGGTACCAGGGATCAAACTTGGGTCCTTGTGCTTGCGCAGCAGGTGGCGAAACCACTGAGCTAAATCCCCGGCCCAGTAGATATATTTTCATTACTGGCCATATTTGATGAGCAGCAATTGACCTATTTATAATTACTGTTTGATTAATACTTTGAAAGTTCTTTAGAAACTATACTTATTGCCTCATTCAGTTACCTTACTACTCATTTACATTCATAACAGCTCTTCCTGTTTTCCTTTGCAGCTTCCCACCATCCATTATCCATGAAACGGCCATAGTGAACTTTTGAAAGTATAAATCAGAGTATATTTAAGGGCTGGTGAAAACCTTCTGATGACCTCTCTTCAATACTGGAATAAGGTCCCCAGGCTTCCTATGGCCCTGAAGGCCCCTGGGACCACCCCACTCTCCTGCTGAGCCCCTCTCAGTTAAGCTCCTCCACGGCTCTGCCACTTGCTCTCTACCCTCCAGCCACAGGAGCTTCTAACATGGGAAGCTCCCCTGGAGTCCCTGCCAGCTCACCAGCAGTGGACTCTCCTGGTTGGCACCTCACTCATTTTCTATAGATCATCTTACTTTACGTTCTCTCCATAATACCAATTACCAACTGGACCTTCCTTCTCTGTCCTCACTGGAAATGCAAACAGCAGGGGAATGGGGACCAACACTGTCATGGTCATTACATGCTCCAGCACTTGGCAAACTTACATGGTGCTTGGCACTATTACATGGGAAAGAAGATATGGACAAAGTTCTTATCCCCATTTCACATAAGTGGGAACTAAATTTAGAAAGTGACATGAATATAAACAATAGGCCACGGCTCAAATCCAGGTCTTCTGACTCTAAAACTGGATCTCCTGCTGTTTAGTTAAAGTTTCTTCTAGTTGCCAGAGTTTATAAACTTTGATCTAGTCTATAAGCCTTTTGAAGGAATGGTTCATTCCTTTTATTTCTTGATGGCTCTGTAAGATTCATTAGAGAGAAAAGAAAAAAGATTCTTCTGGAAGTTTGGAGATGTAAGTTTTCAGTAAAACAATAGTTTATTCCTATTGTTTTGATTATTAAATAATTGAATATGTAAAAATGTTCTGGAACAGTGTGTGGCATCTTACAAGCACTCAATAAAAATAAGGTCTTCATTTTGGTACCAGAATTACCTCTTTCCTTTGCCTCATCATCCAAACTCAAGTCTCCTCTAAATATAATTTTTAAAAAGCATCCCCAATAATGAATAATTGATACTTTGAAATAGGAAAAGGTCCAAAGGGGTAGGGGTGGTGGGATGGGATGGGGAAAGGAAAGAAGGGAAAGGAAAAATTATGAGAAAAGAAAAGAAAAAAAGGAAACAAAGTCTATGTAAATAGGGAAGGGTGGAGGGGGTGAAGGGCGCACAGGTAATGGGGAATAAAAAATGAAAACCAAGATATGTCATGTACAGGTACAAGCACCCAATGATAAATGTAAATATATTGTATATTTAAAAGGTACCAATTAAAGAATTTAAGGAAAAAAAATTAAAAAAAAAAGCATCCCCTGGTTCCATCGCCTGCCTTGCAAGCGCAAGGACCAGAGTTCGATCCCCGGTAAAAAAAAAACAACAAAAAACAAACAAACAAAAAACCCAAAAGCATCCCCAAAAGATGTGACCTTGGTAATTGATTTCTCACTACTCTGCTAATGGCTGACACCCTGAGATGAAATCCATCTCCAAGCATGAGTTGAGTTTTGGAGAGAATGCCTGGAAAATGTTGTGATGCGGTGAAAGGAATAAAACTGGATACCTAGCTGCTGTGAAGAGCAGGTGGGAGAGGCATTTTGGTGAAGTGGCTATTTCCTTTAAGATTGGCCTGACCCTCATCACATTGGCTTGATTTGGTTGGTGGCTAAAAGAAAAAAAAACATAATAAAGACACAGTTTGGTCCTTACTCAACCTTCAAGCTAGAGCTCACTGTTTAAGCTTTGTTGAAGCAATCTACTCAACTCTCCAAACTTTCACAACACTTTCCGTGCACCTCTCTCTCTCCACATACTACCTTTTACCTTGTGATACAACTAT
Organism: Heterocephalus glaber; assembly: GCF_053883595.1. NCBI lineage: Eukaryota > Metazoa > Chordata > Mammalia > Rodentia > Bathyergidae > Heterocephalus > Heterocephalus glaber. Next base: position 77,905,620 of record NW_028258315.1, on the reverse strand, counting down.
TTACATACATGTATACAATTCCCTTATTTTCTGTTGTTTTAACACAATGCATAGCACAGTGTCCTAATTAGCATTTACTGGCCCGTAACAATCCAGTTAACTTTGCAAAGAGAAAATTATTTCCTAGGCACAGACTACTATTTTCTTATCCAAAAGCCACTGGTCTGTCTCAAGGAGGACTCATCACTATGGAAACTCAAGGAAGATTTTCCACTACCGATAGTTTATCCTCTCAGAAATGCTGGGAAAAATGAAAGAGCGTGAGTTTTGCTACGGAAGGTTCTGGCTTTACTATATATTAGGTGTGATTTAGGGCAAATTTCTCTACCTCTTTGGATCTCTTTCCTGAACAAGCCTAGTATTTTTTTATGCCTCTTCTGCAAGGCAGAATTTACCATGTCCTTCTTGTATTGTGACAGTGACGCACACACAGTTTTCCCCTTGGACTCTCATCAGTGTTCCCTTCTCTGTCTCCACAATTCTCAGCACAGTGTCTTAACATTACAGTATCTAAATTAGTATTATTTGGAAATAGCCAAGCATACTAAAGACAGATCTAAATATCCCTGAGGCCGAGAAGGGCACATATAATCTTTTATTTATCCAGGAAATTTTGTTCATTGAGTATAATATGCTCCATGCAAGACAGAGCTGGCCACAGCTTGTTAGTATTGTTAGAGTTGTTAGTGTTGTTAGAGTTGTTAGTGTTGTTAGTGTTGTTAGAGATTTGCATCAAAAGATCACAAATGGATGCTAGCATGCAGCCTCAGACATGTTCTGAGGACAGAGCAGCTAGAAAGGACATCTAGGTATTTCCATCCTTCCTTGTCCCTAGGCTGCGTGAACCAGCCATTTTTACTTTGGCATTTGTATCTCATGGACATTCTACCTACACCACAGGCTTAGCTCTTGGTTTGCTGCCCAGACATTTATCTGGCAAAGAGCTCCACAAAGATCCAGAGTAATTGCTGGTGTTTCAATGCCTCTTTCCAGGACCTCTGTAACACAGATGGGTTCAGTTAGTCTACTAAAATCTGGAATGGGTGGGCTGGTCACCAGCAGGAAGTCATCTTTGTTGTGTTTCCTGATGCCTTTGGATCTGCCCAAGGTAGCTCTGTCTGGCCTGAGAATCTTCTGCAGAGGCCTGAAGCTCAAAGGCCTGGGTAGCCATTTACTTCCATTTATAAAGGTCTCTATGAGGGAATGCTACCATAGTTGATGTCGTAAGACTTGTAAATTTAAAATATTTAGGCAAGGAAGGGGAGACTTCCCCAAAATGGAGAAAAGTCAATTTACTGACTATTTTAAAAGTAAATTTCTCTATTACCACTTTCACAATTTGTGATAGAAGGGCTACCTGATCTTGCAGAGGAAGAATTAGGGTGAAAATAGCTCACCTATTGGTATGAAAATTATACAAGCCAACATGTATGCAAGACCTAGCACTGTGCCAAAGTACAGTCACTGTTCAATATATCCCCTTCCTTTTTTGCTGCTAACAATTATAAAGCTCCTGTCCACAGTTCTCATTTGGGGCAAAGGAACTCATGGGACCCGTGCCCATGCTCCCTCTTTCCATTTCACAAACATTCTGAACCTTCTCAGCTCAGTTTCAGTCCTACACACATGGCCTTCCCTTATTACTCCAGTCCATGATGAGCTTCCCTTCTTGGAAAACAATGGTTTGTTCTAATAGTATGCAACAATTTATTGCATCTAAGATGTTATTGGTATATGTTAGTATTCCCAGTATGAAGACTGGGAGGAGATACTCCTGATACTGTAACACTACTATATTATTACACACTACCAACTTGAGATTTGGCTACTTTGGTATTCTCCATAATTTAAACCTGCAAAATGGAATGGAATATTCTGGCTATTATAGTCACAAGAAGGCTTGGGTTATAGCTGGGGAGGAGCCCTTCCAGGACACTGGCTTCTAAAGGAATTGGCAGTAGGGAGAATGAGAAAGGAAATCTTATTCCAGTATAAAGATACTTTAATAATAATACTTACGTTAATAGCAGCTAAAATTTATTGAACCCTTACTATATGGCAGGCTACTAGTCTAGGCGCCATAAATAAAAATTACTATTAACTGAGTACCTACTATTGCTAGGTAGCATTGTAAATACTTTCCATACATGACTATACACAGAAACACATTTCTGTCATTTCAACCAATGAGGAAATAATTGTGTATGGTGACATGTGTGTGTGTGTTGGGGGGGGGGGAGTTCACTTATTCCTGTATTATTTAGAATGCAATGCTATGTACCATAATTATGCATTCACTCATTTAGATTTCTGAGCTCCTGAAGAGCTGAGGACTTGGCTTGTTTAATTTTATGTCCTTATGTCTGACATGGAGCCTGGGACATCATTTGTTACATCATTATCTTAGTAGAATCAAGTTAAACTCAGCAACTCTCTACCTCCCTTCCTCTCCTCTGTGGCCCTGTGGAAAACAGGAATTGGTGAAAAAAATCCTTCTTTCTCTTTGCTCAGCTAAGTACCTTCTCTCGTACCTGTATGATTTTCCCCAAACTTCTCCCTTCATTTTGTCTCCTTTCCAAGTGCTAAGTATCATGGTTATTTCAAGGTACAGAGCAAAGGTCTCTGAAGAAACATGACAAGGGCTTGCTGGTAAATAATGAAGTTCTGCTTATATTCTGATTGAATGAATGAATCAAATGCTGGGGGAGCAGTAATGTGCTCAAACATTCTGATCAGGGTGCACTCATCTCAAGAATACCTGTGCTGCTTTGCTCCCGAGCTTGTATTATCTGTGAGGGTTCAGTCTTGCCCAGTTGCTGAAATATCTTCTTGTAAGCAAAGTCTTGCAAAACTAGCCTCTTTGTTCAGGTAGCCTGCTTTCCATTGCTATATGGTTTTGTCTTTCTTTAACTGAGTTCCTACTAATTTTCCCTCTTGTTGGGACTGGACTTTTTTGTCCCTGTGTACAGGTGAATTTAAGTTTGCTATCACAGAGAGTTTCTCTTATTTCATTGGCAGGGATTCTCAGTCCATTAAGTGGGTGAGATTTGGGACTTGCTATGAGACAAACAAATCTTTTCCTTATCTGGCTGCTCCCACTTCTCTGGTTTTCCTAGGCAGTCACTATCCTAATGAAAAACAGTCATCATGGACACAGAAACCTCAAATAATTATTCTGAAATCGGAAACTACACTGATAATCTTTACAATAAGTGAAAACCATTAAAATTTTAAAAGTGTATGTTTCGAAAGTTTATGTGGGATGCACATTAATCTCTTGTAACATGTGACCTGAAACAAAGTTTAAAAAAATGAAACAATATAACATGTTCAAAGATGGTGGAAATTCTACTTATTAGCATGAAAATATGACAGTGACTAGATTCATGGGGAGCTTCTTAAAATCATTTAACTAGATAAAGAATAAGTGACAGTTGGAGCACTGAGCAGAGGCACCAAAGGCAGAAAAAGTATTTTCTGAAGGACACAGAGGAATCCTCCCATAGGAATGGTTGTTTAGTTTTCCATCATTCACACTGGATTTAATCAGAGAATCCTCAGGTTAGATTACTCAAACTTTTAGTTAATTACTCTAAAGGCCACAGAGATTCCATTTAGGAGATTACAAAAGCTACAGCTGTTGCAGAAACATTCATATTAAAGAGCCACAAATGCACATAAAAGGGAACAGATGTTTATTGGTAGGATTAGATTTCTCCTGTATGAAGTTCAGAGGATAATATTTATTGTTGTTGTCAGTCTGAACCCACAGTTTTGAAAAAACATAAGGTAGTGGCCCCATTTTATGTTCCCAAACATGAAATACCCCTTTCAAAGTAGGAAATACATGTGGATCTTTTCTGACTTTGGAAACCAGGACTAAGGTATAATTTGTGGATAAAGAGCAAACTTTGAGTCTTATAATTTCTCAAAAATAAGGCAAAATGTGGCTCTTAAGTAATCAGACCAATTTTATACATCATACTATAAAAGAAGTCTCATTACTTGGCAGAAAAACACATATTCTTTCAATAAATTACACTCAAGAGATTAACAAAATGAACAAAAATGTATCCTATAAATATCAAAACAAATCTCCAAGTTGTTCCTCCTCTGGGTTTCCGTAGAATCTGAGAACCTGAGTTCTTTGGTTTTTTTCCTTCTTTAAGAAGATCAGCATAGGTATTTCCTTCAGTTTAGAAATATTCCATCTGGAAAACTTTGGGTTTTTCTCTCATTTGGGAGCAGAGAGGCTCTGCCACATTAAGAAATCTGCCTTATTGCTTTTGACTACAAGTGAAGCTTCTAGGGGTGAGGGCTCCTTGAGAACAGAGCCTTCGGGGAAGTTTTAAAGCCCTCAAGCTAAATACATCAAAAGCACAGTGCACCAAACTGGCCCTTGTGAGTGACACAATTACCCACGAGGATTTCAGTACATTTCAGTTCCGAGAGGAGGGTCTGGTTTGTGTCTGCACATGTCTTGCCCCAATAGCAGCAGAAGAGGGGAGAATTAAGTCGTTTTCTACCTGCCTGTCTTGTGGATGAAAATCTAGCACCGCAGATGTTTCAAACTGCTTGGAATCAGCTGTTCTATTTTTATGGTACAGGAGAGTAAGAAGAAATAGGTAGGATTTCTATAGTCTTTTTCATGGCTTTGTGTATTTCTTTTCCTTAACACTTTCAATTACTTAAAATAGAGTTGGTGAGGCTGGGGCTGGGCAGAAGTTCCTGCAGCCTGGCCTTCTCCATGTGACTGGCCCAGCTAGGGCCCTGTGTGTCCCACGGCCCCTCCAATCCTCACGGGCCTGTAAGTAGCTAGGCCTTGTCACCCTAAGTGTCACCCGAGGGCTTGGAGAAACCAGAGTGAATCAGAAGCCGCGCTTTCGTTCAAGTCCCCGGTAACTGAGGTGCCCGCTCTGTCTCAGGGGTCGTGGTCTCCACACTGAGGAGGTAGAACTGTTAAACATGTGGCTGTCCAATTTAAATTTTGGTGCGATTTCATATTTATAGAGAAGACCTATGATTTTCCTTTTCAGGAATGAGGGGGAAATAGTATTTGATAAATTATAAGTTAGGGAAAGCAAATACCAGAAAGAATGTCTTCATTTTCTATATGGTTAACTGGTAAATTTGGTTCATGAAATGGAAAAATCCAAACACCAAGATTTGTGAATATAATTTCATCTTTTTGGGGGAAGGTTTTCCTCTTTACATAAAACCAACAAAATAATGAAAGTAAGCTAACATTTTATGTGCGCTTACTATATGTCGGGAACCTATTCTGCTCACTTTCCATTTTACCTTCAAAATAGCTGTATGAGGCAGTCCTAGCATCCTCACTTTTTAACAAGCATGCTGAGGCACAGAGAGGTTAAACAACTTGCCTAACGGCACACAGTGAATAAATGGCAAAGTCAAGATCCAAGCCCATGTTGCTGTAGCTGACCACCCTATACTTCTACTTCTTTATGGGAAGCCAATACCCAGTGACTCAGATTATCATTACAGGCAAAAGAACTAAATTCCCCATGCTCGAAAGTGTAGTCAGAGTTTGAAATAACAGAAATAAGCCTCAGAGAGGTCATATGCTTGCTCCAAGTCACCCAGACAGGGGAAGAGCTGGAATGGGTCTTTGGGGCATTGGTTTCATGCTCTTTTAGTTAAAAGCATATGTTTTTTGGTATATAACAAGGATTTACTGCTTAATCTCAATAACGTTTCAAATTCTGACATGTTCACTCTATACCTCAAAAACTAAGAGCTGTTTTTTCTAGGTAAAACTTTTATAATTTTCTTCCAGTAAATTTACTAAACAAGAGACGGTTGTGTATGGAGGGATTCTGTGTCCCAAACTGGCTGTCGATGATTTTTAAAAAGGCTCGTGTTTATGGTGGGCTCTGCCTCCAAATGGCCAAAAGATTTGGGAAGAAGACAAAACAAAAATAAACAAAAACCAATCAAGGTAATGAAGTACTGATTTGTTTTTTAGTTGCCTATTTGGAAGGCTAAAAGGTCAGCAAATCATTTAGAACAAGAGGATAATTTCATTTTGTGCTTAGGACGCTGAGAGCTGAGACTTGGAAGATGGTCTACTATGTGCCAGACAGGGCACATGCTGTGTTTCACTGGCCCACTACTACGCTGTGAGGGAGGTGCTGTTTTTACCTCCATTTTACTGGTGAGAAAACCCTGGCTAAGAGAGCTAAAGGTGTCACCCAAAGTTACAGAGAGTGACAAAAGCTGTTGTCCTGACCCCTCTGCTACATTTTGCAGGGGAGACACCAGCAGCCCAGAGTGAAGCATTTGCCACAGTCCCCAATCGAAGGGGTATACTTGTGCCCAGAACCCTCATTAAATCAGGTCAGTGCCCTGATGGCAAATGAGAACTTCCTGTCACTAAGATGCGCTCTTAGCAGGGATATTGCTTTGAAAAAGGTTCCTCTATTTCGTCAAAAAACACCAGTGTGAGAAAGAAAAAGCTCTCCTTCAAAACGAATAGAGTCAAGGGGCCTATTTATTTAGATATATACTAAAATTATTATGTCCAGATTAACAAGCTTGTCTCATTTTGAGAGACGTTGATGAGAACATTGATGCTTATGGATTTGAAAACCATGATTTAAAAATAAAAAGTCATAGCTTAAAATACAAACATTTTCAGCTTTATGTAATTCTTTGTGTAATTCTCTGGCCTGAGATTTTCTGACCAATTAAATAGTAACCAAATGAAGAAAAAACACTGTGCTGCTAGTAATTATCTTGTTTGTTCTGGTACATGTCCACAGATGACAACTTCTGTTGAAATGGCATCATCCATGTGCTCTCCAACCTCACTGTTTCCCTCCTGTTCTTTCACTGCTCTATTTATTTAGGTTGACATGGTAAATTAAGTTGAAGATGTAGTGAACTGAGCCAAGCTCGAAACACAGGGCAGAGAGGACAGTTTGCTTTCTGGAAGGCCTCCTTACCACATCAATTCTAGGGATACATTTGCCTAGACAGATGAGAAAATGGGGAAGGAGGGACTGCCGAAGTGCAGAAGCCACTCTGGAAGAAAAATCTTGTTCCTGCAGATTACCTCCAGGAGAGGATTACAGTGGACCCTCAAGTTATGGCCAGCCTGACATATGAACGAGTTGGTTAATTAGGTTAATGGAAGATTCATCTGCCTCTTGCTATCTATAGCATGTACCCAGGTAAACATCCAGATCTCAGCTGTATTGACTTAGAAACAATTTGATTTACAACCTGCCCTCGGGAACCAATTGAGTTCGTAAGTCAAGGGTCCACTGTGGTTGGTGGCACTGCATATTACCTCAAAAAGAAAAAAAAAAGATTCAGAGACTTCAGTTACTATGCACCTGATGGAGCTGTCTCCAGGCTGATAGACCTCACCCAATATTTTTTTGCCTCCCTGGGGACAGCTGGCAATGTTTGGAGACATTTTTGGTTGTCCTAACTTTGAGAGTGCTTGTATGCTACTGGTACCTAGTGGGTACAGGCCAGGGAAGTTGAGAAAACCTGCTGCAGGGAAAACTGTGAGGTGAGTGGGTTCTCATGGTTCTGATTCAAAGTGCTCTTTCTCTGACCTCAGAGAACTGCCAGGCATAGGAATTTCTTGTCTATATTGCTATCATTTTCTCCCCACCAATCAGCATGTCTCATTTCTGGAGGGAAAGTCTGATTGAATTAATATGCATGGGAGTATAAATGACTGATGGATTCAGTGCTAGCAGGAACATTTGTATTTAAGTGACTTACTAATGTAATCTAAAGTCAGCTATGATCAATGGAATTTTAAGCCAGGGTTCCATAATAACAGGGACATATATTTTTGGTAGATGGGAAAGATGTTGGAATTTATAAAGCATCGCTCATTTTGTAAAGTCATATCTAAGACATCTACGATGTGCCTGTGGACTATGATCATGAGTACTTTTTGCTTGTGAGCCATGATTTGCACTTGGTATTGATCACAATTGCTTTCCAGCAAGGAAAGAAACACTGTAAGAAACTTTGTGCCCTCAACAAACCTTATTTTCATTTCCCTTCATTGCTAATGTTGACTTGAGGGTTTTGATATGATGGGGCCCATTTGCTAGGTATCTGAAATGTCTTGTCACTGGAAATCTCAGGCTGTCTTCATTCTGGACTGCTGTGAACCCATTTTTGAGTGAGATGCTGAGTAGGCTTTTATCTAAAGCAAGTGAAGCAGACAAAGCTTGAGCAAAATAATTTTGCTTGAGCAGAGTAATTTCTTCTTATTTTCAGGTTTAGAAATGGAAGGTTTTATTCTTCTTCATGCTAGCTTATGATGGTGCAAAACAAAGGGACCCTATGTTGGCCAACTAATACAAGGGTGACTTTATGAATCACCTCATCTTGTCCTCCAGACTGTTTTTTGACCATCAGCTAGGAACATGTACAGCAAATTCATATGCAGAAATAGTCCATGCTGGTTTCAGAGGCAAATTACCTAGCTCAGTTCGTCCTGGTCCAGTGAGCTCCGAGTGGTATAATTCAGACAATAGCAGGGGCTAAAAGGGACCTTGGGGCCACACCAGTTCAACCACTTCACTTAACAGAAAAGGAATCTGAGGTCCAAGAAGGTGGCATGGTTTGATCAAGGATACTTGGACAGTTACAAGGAAAACCAAAGCCCCCTGACAGGCATGCTGAATACTAATACACTATTCCACCAGCAGCCTCCCACACAGTGCAGGGAGAGCTGAGCACAGGATGGAGTGAAACTGGGTGAAGGCAGATGGCCCTTACCAGATGAAGCAACTTTCTTATTTCTGGAACTAGCAGTCCCTATCTTCTGTGTTTCTAATTTGTCCTTAGCAGTTGATGATTTAGGATCAAGTGATATAAGGCTGAAATGTTCAGGCGATTCCTTGTGCCAGAATAACTGCTACTTTCTAAGACAGTGTGTTCCTGGGAAGTGGTAAACAATAGCATTCTATAAGAGAGAGCACAACCCTGGGAATGTGTCATGGTGCAAATATTCAGGGTAGAGGACAGTCATGAAATGATCTAAGAGTGGCAAGTAGACACTCTTAGATGGCTAGAGGCAGAGAGACAGACTAGGAAGTGTGTTTGGTGAAATTATCAATAGAATGAGTGAAGCTGTCCCAGGCACAGGAACCTTGACCTCTAGCCAGTTTAAATTTTGGCCAGTGCATATGAGATCAAAGGCCTTTATTCAACTGATTTGTGGCACATGGAAAATTCTTGTGAAAGGTTTGGGCTTGACAGGGTCAGGAAGCAAAGAATGTTCTTAATCTTGGAAATTGGGAATCTTACCCAGGCCTCTGTTGAACATGCTCTGCACTGAGTTACACGGAAAGGAGAGAAAACCTATGATGGATACAAGTGCCTTGTCTGAAAACACAAATTAGCCAATCTTAGACCTGCTCAGTATTTCCCAAATTCTCTTGAAAGAAGGGGCTGGACAAGGACCACACAGAAAAGGAACTTTAGAAAATCCTTGCCTGGAAAGGAAGAAACAATAAAATCAGATTACTGTGGAGGGAGTCCAGCAGCAAAAGGTCCCAGAGAGTTCAGTCATAGACTTTCAGTGGCATCACAAACATCCAAAAGGAATATTTAAAATTAATGGGTCATTCTCAAGGATTAGATCTGGAAAAAAGAACGGAAGATCCATTTCGGAATCAGATCTGTGCTATTTTCTTTTTGGACTGTGAAGTGGGTTGTTCAGGAAAGCTGATGGCAACTGGGTAATAAATTTATCCTCTACTGTGTTTGAAGCAAGATAACAAGACAGGTGCATTTGTTTTCTTAGGCTTTCCTGGCAGGGGAGGTGCATTTGACCTGCAGAACTTGTGGCGGTAGATTGCGATAATGGCATCTATCATTTGTTAGTTGAGGCTCACATTGTTCCACACATGTGCTAAGCACATTCCATTATTTCTTTTGACTCTCACACTAATACTGAGATAAATAACAGTCAGTTCCATTTTCCAGATGAAGAAACAGTATTAAGAGAAAGCAAGTCGTCCAAGGTCACAGCTGGAGAGCTGGAGTCACACTGGACTCTTTGTGGGCCCTGACGGGCTCTGTTGCATTAAGGGGTTTGGGACATAAAAAATGGCTAATGTAGGGCGGAGCAGAGTCAAGATGGTAGACACATTCCTGGTATGATGACACAGTACCCTCATTATTTCCTCCCTGTCAATTCTATTCTGCATTTAAAACAAAAAGATAAAAGGAAATAGAGAGAAAACAGAGCTTCATGGAAAGAATGAAGGAAGAGAGTAAAACATAGGTAGGCTATCAAATAAAACAAGTATAAAAGTCCTCTTTCCTGTTTAGAAATCACAGGAAACCATAAAACAGAGCTAAGGGACAAGAAGGAGCTGAGAAGAGTAAGAGGTGAGGCTTTCTGGGAGGGGCCTCAGCCGGAAGACAGATGGAGCCGTATTGTTTCTTCTTTGTCTTGAGAGCCTTGCATGCCCTTCCTGACCCATCAGGAAGCAGGAGGGGTCACTGCAGCTCTCAGCAAGCCACTCACCATCTCTGAAGGCCTCCTCCTGTGGTTGTAAAGTGAGATTAGCAATGTACAGGTCACCAGCCTTGAGGAAGGCTCTCTACTCTGATGTTTCTCTGAGACTGAACAAGTATTTGTTTGCAGCTCAAATTATTATGTTTCAAGCCTATGCAATTGAAACATCCAATTTCAAATAAGAACAACTAACACATTTCCCGTTTGACCTATGCATCTTACAGGTACATTGTTATTCACCAGTTTATTCTAGATGGAACTTCTAGGGATAAAACTGTCTTCACAGTCTAGCTGCACAGGGATGAAAAGGAAAGAGAAAGAAATACCTGTTATGCGCTGGATCTGGAATCTCCCCCAAAACACTCCTGTTCTCAGAGTGGGTGCTTTTGGAAGTTGATTGGATCATGGAGGTACTATGGTTATTGATAGAGTCTTCCACTGGAGATTTAAGCCCCTGAGTGTGCCATCGGGGCATGGGGCCTGGTTGGCAGACAGATGACTCGAGTGTGACTGGAAGGGTGCATCTCCCTCCTGGGTCCTCCCTTTTCTCTCTGCTTCCTGGCTGCCAGAACATTAGACTCTTCTACCATGCTATTTCTGCCTTGGAGCTGGCTGACCATGTACTGATAATGAGAGCCAAAGTACGTCTTTTCTAAGTTTTGGGTGACAGGTATTTTGTCCCAGCAATGGGAAAGCAACTAAGACACAATGCTATCCAAATTCAGGGGAAGTAGAAGCACTGATATTTACTGAGCATCTGCTGGTGATAACAACTGTACACAGCTCAGTGACCCAGGCTCTGTGCCTTTTGTCCAATCTCAACTCTTTCCCAACAGTGAACTCTAGGACTTGATATGTACAAGGCACTCAATAAATGTTTACTGACTGATTTAAGTACAGTCTCACCACAAGTCTAGGATGCTTTCTGACCCCACTTTACAATCAGGAAATTGAGATGCTGAGAGCTTAAGCACCTTGCTCAAAGTCACTAAGTAAGTAGCAAACGGTGGATTTGAACACAAACTCCAAAGTCTGTATTCTTTCACGACATCATGCTAATTCTAGAAGTGACTCTAGTTACTAGCTCTAGTTCTTTTCTAAAGATGGGAAAAACAGGCCACTGAGTGAATACTACCTGGGGGAGGGTCAGATAACTGAAACAGACATTTTTAAACAAAAAAATCACTTCATTATAAAGACAAGCACCTCCTGAACTCACATACTCCCATTGTATTAGCATGAATTTGTATAGCTCCTTGTAACATGTGTTCATAACCAAAATCTGTGTATTGTGTAGTTACTGGAACACTGGACTGAATTTCTCATCCTCCCTAGTAGTAAGATATGGTCATGTGATCAAGATCTAGCCAATGGAATGAATGAAAGCACTGGGCTGGCCTATAAAACACCTCTTATGTGTTTCCTTCTTTTTTCTCCCTTCTTCTATTGAATAGAGAAAATTCTGAAGTCCATAACATGCATGGGGATATTAAGAAGGAAGGAACCTGGGTCCCCAAATGATTCTGACAAATATCTCATGTGCCAACTAAGAACAGATGGCACAGGTATTATGACATAAATAAATTCTGATGTATGAAGTCACTGAGATTTAAGGGTATTTGCTTTCTGGTATTGCAACAGAGAATATTATTTTGCTAATATATGCTGTATGATTCTAAATAATTTTCTATCATTAAGTACTTTACAAATCTGATTAGTCAATGGACATTTAAGAAGTGTGACGTATCACCTATGACAACAACAAAAGCATCTGTGTGATGTGTTGCTGTGTGGCCATATTCATGTTACTTTAAATCTGTCAGCTTAATTTTTCCATCTGAAATTTCAGGGCTGGTCTCTAACATTCCTTCCAATTCTAAACTTCTACAAGATGTTAAACTTCTCAGTTGTTAAGAAGTCTGTGATTTATTGAGTGTGAGTTCCTAAAAGATAAGGACAATTCTTTATTCATGTTTATATGCCCAGTGGCCAATTTCTTGGTTGCTCAAAAAGTGTAAAGTTTAATTAGAATTTTCTATTGAAAAACTCAGAGAATTTGTTTTGATTTATGTCAATAATTTCTTGAGCTAATTTGGAGCATGGTATCAAATGACTGAAATTCTCATGAATATTTTCATTATGTATACTGAGTATGATTATTTTCATTATGTGCTACTGGGTATGATAGGGTATTTTATATTCATTACATAGACTTAATCTTTGATTTTATAATAACACTGAAAGACTTTTTGATTAAAAGTAATGCCAAAGTAATTTGTATTCTGATAGCTTCATTTATAGTTCTATTTAGCTAAATGATACAGGATTATAATTCCTACATAGTGTTAAAAATTTGGGTGCAAGTATATTCAGAATTTCTCATTCAAATGACCCTTAAGGACCATAAAAGCAGTATTGGGGGAAAACATGAGAAATTTTTAAAAATTGAAAAAGCCCAGGGGAAATTATACTATAATTTGAAGAAGCCTATGCCATTTTCATAAGAAATCTTATTCTTTCTGGTTTTGAAAAAGATAGAGAAATTACTCTATTTATTTATGTAGTATGGGAATACTATTGGTCATTTCATCTTGTACATACATCAAAAATATCAGATTAGTAACCAAATATGTCTTTGCTTACTAGGTTAGTGAATTCTATTACTTAATAAATGCAGATTTGGCAGATAAAGTGTTTAAAAGCACAGGGTTCAAGGGAGCTGTGTGTCAAGGGAGTTGTAAGTGAAGGAGGAAGTCAGCAGAAAATATTAGGAACCACAATTTGACACTGGACAAATAAAATTGAATTACGAGAAATCAGTGATTTTCTTAAGCCTCTTTTTTATCATGGGCAGCAGGGAGATACACATTTTCTCCCATTTTCTGCTATCACTTCCCACATGATGTGAGCACATCATGCTAAGTCTTACATGCTGGAGAGTGCTGAGCAGCCAGCAAAACACTGTGGATGGTACCTTTGCTTTGCCTGGCATCAGGATTAATGTCTGTTAAAAAAGGGAGCAATAATAATGCCCACACGCATTTTAAGATGCTTAATTTATCAGGCACTGCAGCAAGGAAAAGATCGTATTAAAATTTACTTCCTTTTGCATGAATTGTTTGCTCCAAGTCTTTTGTTTAGCTTACTCTTGCATTAAAATATCTTTTCATAAAAGGGGCAAAGGGGAAGGAAGTGGGAGGGGTAGGGGAAAGGAAAGAAGGGTATGGAGTATGAGAAAATGGAAAAATAGGAACAAAATCTTTGTAAATAGGGAGGAATGGAGGGGTTGAAGGGAGGGCTGGGCAAGGGTGAAAAATAAGAACCAAGAGAGATTATGTAAAGGTGCAAATTTCCAATGATGAATGTCATTATATTGTATACCTAAAATGTACCAATGATTAGAATGAATAATCAATAATGCAAATTAGGAAAAAAAGGTCCAAAGGGGTAGGGGCAGGGGAAAGGAAAGAAGGGAAAGGAAAAATGACGAGAAATGGAAAAAATGGAAATAAAGTCTTTGTAAATAGAGAAGGGTGGAGGGCATGAAGGGAGGGCTAGGAATGGGGAAAAAATAAGAACCAAGATGCATCATGTAAAAGTACAAGTTCCTAATGAGAAATGTAATTGTGTTGTATACCTAAAATGTACCAATAAAAGAATTTAAGAAAAAATAAATAAATAAATAAAATAAAAAATAAAGGTACTTCTAGTTTCTCTCTTCAGAAAAAGGAAAGACCTTGCATCGTATAGAACATCCTTGTAGAAAATCCTAATCAGACTGCTACTTTTGAATGTGTCATGAAGAGAAAACATGAATTATGAGAAGGAGTTAAGCAAAGCTAAAGCTTTGCTTCCCTGCAAAACAACCTTCTTAAAAGTGCAAATGGCCAGGTATGTCTGTTTTCTCCATTGTAGAAAGGTAATTCTACTGTTTCCCAACAATTGAATTAACAGTTGGGGAGAGCCTACCGTGCAATAGTACTGCCTCATTGTGGCTAGCCTATGCTGTGCCCATGCTTCAGACTTGGTGTTAAGTGATTTATAGAAATCTTACAATATCACCATTATCCTCTGAAAAAAGTTCATCATTTTCAGCATGAGGATTTTTTTTTTGTGATACTGAGGATTGAACCCAGGGCCTTTGTACTGAGCTGCATCCCTTTCCCTTTTGTGAAAGTGTCTCACTAAATTGCTCAGGCTGGGTTCAAACTTTCAAATTTGTGATCCTCCTGCTTCAGCCCCCCAGAGTTCTGGGATTACAGCTCTGTGCTACCATGCCTGGCTCAGCATGGGGACTTTTAAAAGCTCCCCAAAGGAGTCAAATGTACAGTCCAGGATGAGAACGATAACCCTGAAGGTATTATGAACCAGAGGGCTGCATTTAGTAACAGAAGCTGTTTAATTTATTAAAAAATTAAAAATTCCTCCATAACTGAAAGAACTACACCACTAAACATAGCTCACTAAAGGAGTATGAAATTACCAGATGTGGTGGTGCACACCTGTAATCCCAGCACTCTAGGAGGCTGAGGCAGAGGGATTGCAAATTTGAGACCAGCCTGGGTCTCATTTAGTGACTTAGCGAGATCCAGCTTCAAAATAAAAGAAAATAAAATGGGCTGGGGATGTAGCTGGGTGGGAAGGCCCTGGATTCAGCCCTAGTACCACAAAACAAACAAAAATGAAAACAGAAGCAGCAGCAGCAGCACAGAATCGCATTTTAAGCTCATGGTTATAGAATCACTTACAAAAGAATTTGTGAGACAGAAGTAAATTTCCTCTTGACTGCTCCATTTCTTCCTTGAGCAATGCTGCCCTAGTAATTCCTTCCTGGAGGGCTTTTTCGATCCTTTGAATTGAAGAGGTCACTACAGTGATGGGCCATTTAGATAAGGGAAAGTGCTGACACCCACTGGCTAGTTTCAGGCACAGTGGGGTTATCTTTCAAAGATAATAGTAACAGACATCCACATAATCAGAAGGGAAAGGATCATTAGTTACATTTCAGTTTGTGATCCTTGGCCGTTCGTTCTCAGCCTAGATCATGGAGTGATAGTTTAGATGTGTTTTGTAGATACTCAGAGGCTCAAACTCACATTTTCTAAAACACATCCAGTGTGTGTGTGTGTGTGTGTGTGTGTGGTGGGCCACTCTAGATCAGTGGTTCTCAACTTCTGTGTGTACCAGAATCATCTGGAAAGTTATTTAGGCACACACAGGCCCTGCCATTTGGCATTATATGAGGGTTGCTTTTTGTGTTTTAAATACATTGCCCAGTGATTCCGATACCTATCACCAATTTTTTTTTTTTCTTTTTGTACCAGGGATTGAACTCGGAACCTTGTGTTTTTGAGGCAGGCAGCGGAACCATTGAGCTAAATCCCCGGCCCCCTATCACCAAATTTGAGCATAACCAAATTTGAGTTCTGTCCTTAGCCCTGGATGCACATTAGAATCAAGTGAGGAGTTAAAAACCCAAAAATGTTAGAGGCTGCTCCTTGGACCTTTAGACTGAAATCTCTAGGGATGGGCACAGGCTTTAGTGCTTTTGAATTACTTGCCAAGGGCAGCCAGGGTTGAGAACCTTTGTGTTTAAATTGCTGTTCTCAGACTGGGTCATACTTTAGAATTTACCTGGAGTATTTTAAAAGAATCCTGAGTCTCAGGTCCCACCTAGAGATTCTGACTTAGACGGTCTAGGGTGCAATGGACATCAGCCTTTAAAAAGCTCCCAGGGTAATTCTAATGTGTAGCCAAATTGGAGCAGGGCAAAGTTAGGTCTTCTAAAAATGAGACAGGTCTGCTTCAATAAGCTGAAGAATGACTGCTTAATGCATGTGCCTCAGAAATTCAGTATGCATAGTATCATGACACAGATTAAGAATTTCAGGTAAGGGCAAAAAAATCAAATCCAAACAACAACAAAAAACCCATAATCAATATTTGAAGTCATTTAACTCATAGTTTCCTAAGATTTGGGAATTGATAGTTCAAAAACTTAATAGTTCACCTTTGGCAAGTGACTTCACCATGTTGGCCTTCACCTGCCAACACGTAAACTGTGAAGCTTAGAGAAAATGAGTCCTGGTTCAGCTCTAGCACCAGGACAAGAGGCCATCTGCACTCTGAAGGCTTAGGAAGTTGGAGCCCTGCACTGGCTTCCTTTTTATAGCACGAATTCCAGAGTGAGAATGTCACCAAATCTAAGACTTGAAAGAAAAGGAAAGATCGATAAAATAGGAGCCTGGAATTTTTCAGTTGGGGATGATGGCAGGTGGTGGTGGCATACAAAAATAACTCTCGGCTCTTTGAAAAAAAAATAACACCATAAATTCATTATGAACTAAATTTTTGTTGGGAAAATTATTTTCAATTCTTTTGAAAGAATTTGCATCTACATAGGTGCAGCTGCTCTGGTCTTTGACAGCATCTGGGAGCACAGAGAGGAAGATACATCCTGACATGACAGAACCCTGTTTTGATATAGCTGTTGTTTGTCAGTGTTAGTAGAAGTCAAATAAAGATGGGGTAGGCCATTCTTGATTATAGAGGGCTTGGAGGCTGAGTGTATCAAAATGGGGATGGACATAGAGGGATGGTCCTAGTGGGGGTGGCAATCTTAGAGGAGGGGTGGTGATGATGATAGAAAGAGGATGTTTTGGTAGGATGCAGGGATGGTGTGGCTAGCGATGGGGCAGGAGAAGAAGCTCAACATTATAAAGGGTGGCTTCCAGGAAGAATGCAGGAGCTAAAACAATTTTTCTTCACTCTCCTCCTCTCATATTTTATTCTCTATAAAGCTCTGTCCTTTGATATTTTCAACTTCCCGATCACCTGGCTGCAGCTCAAGATTGGAAACTGAAGTTATTTTACAAGCAGTTGTCTATGAGTCTCCAGGTGTTTGAGAGCAGTCTTTCACTGACTAGAGTTGGTTGGATTTCATTAATGTGGTGTTTTTCAGAAAGCACCCATTTTTCTACAGGAAGTTTCTCCTCCAGCAGAAGATCAGGAAGTTAAAGGCGGGGGGGGGGGGAGAAGGACAATCAGAGTATTCGAAGGGCTGATCCTCTGCAGTAGACTCTATGGCAAAGCTGGGTAGTCTCATAGTGTATAAAGGATTTCTGTTCCTTTTTGAGGAAAATGAACCATTTGTTTTTGTTTTGAATAAAAGCTGATGTGGTAGTTGCACTGAAATTCTCTTTTTTTGTGGCTTCTCGATTTTCCCCTTGTCATGGTGGAAACTGGAGAATACCTTGAGCTGAGGTGCTGGTCTCCTTTTTTCTTAGACTGGGTGGATCCCATGGGGGATTTTCACTCTCTTCCTCCAATTTGTGTGCAGCCGGGAAAAAATGTAAAATCATCAACAATTATGGTTGTCCCTCCCCTTGTTTTCCAAGGTGAGTTCTCAAGAAAGAGCTGTTTATTTTTCTGAGTGGGGCTTTAAGAGGAGATAGAAATGAGGGAGGTGGAGCAAAGGGGCCCCAATTCTCAGAGGAAGTGAACAGGTCGACTTAAGGGTATAAGCCGGGAGAAGGTTTCTCCATGGGGTGGGAGGGGAAGCAGTGTGTGCTGCAGGGACCCAGCAGATTCTAAGTCTCTGGAGGTGAGGCAGAGGGAGAGGTGAATGTGAGGATTCAGCGGTTACTCCGAGGAGCAGGTCTGTGGGCGAAATGTCTGATGATGAATTAGAGACATTCTGTGGGATGTGTGTGGAAGAGTCTCCCTTCTGCCCTCCAGGAATTTCAGGGGAAGACTGATGTTTCCTTTCAAGTCTACCTGCAGTGAGATCTTAATTTCATTTAGAAGTGATGCCATGCAGAAGAGGGAGCCAAAATGCCTCTGCTGCATCATGTAGTTAAATATCTAGGAAAAGAAATGAAAGTTCTTTTTTGTAATTGGCTCAAGCAGCAGTGGAGCTAGCTGGTTGGGCAAGTTAGTATTTTTCTTTGTGCAAAACTATTTGTGGCAATGTTTGTAATGTGTAGAGTTGGCTCTATAAAATCCAAGGCCACATTTTATTTTTGGTCACAACTGGAGAAACAGGAATTCAGAAGAAAGTGAAATAAACCTCCAGATGCCTTGCAGAGTAACTGTGCCAGGAGTGTATAAATCAGTCTAAAGCCTCCCTGCTCTGGAGCCCTGAGGGAAAGAAAGCAGAGCGTCATGCTGCCACTCCATACTGCCAGCCTCCCTTGGCCTCTGGTGTCCCTTCCTTTGAAAGGATAACCGGGGCAATGACCAGGGGCTGGGCTGTGCTGCTGTTGAGAGGCAGGACAGAAGGACCCCACCACTGCCAGGTTTTCCCTCCTCTCCCTCTAGTGCTAGGTGAAGTTACTCCGGGTGGGTGGCTGGTGAACAAAAGGTATTATAAGAGGGTGTGGCTCAGACAATTCTTGTGTCTAATAAAAAAATAAAACCCTACATATAGAAATAGAAGTACAAAGTCATCCAAAGAGGCCCTTGAATTCAGTTCCTTCATACTTAGAAGATATTTCCAAGCTTGACAATAAGAAATGATAAAATGATACCCCAAAAGAACTCACTATATATTAACTAGAAGATTTTGTATGTCCCCAAATGCTATAGCATCATGTTTAGAATTTATTTGTAAATGGTTCAAATTAGAAATTAAAGATAGAAAGGAAAGCAGATGTGACAAAATGTTAACATTTGAAGACACTGGATAAAGTATAGCTGGAAATTCACTATATTAATCTTACAGCTTTTCTGTGTGAAATTATTGCAAAAGGTTAAATATTGCCATAAACAAATAGGAGAAACGTAATAAATTGGGAAAATATCTGTGATATTTACGACAATGAATTAATTCCTTAATACATAAATCGTAAGATAAACATAACAGGAAAGTTAAACAGGTAAGTTACAACAAGTGAAGTTTTTTGTAGCCAATTGGCATGTGTGTGCACACATGAATGTATGTATGAATGTGTGTACTGTATGTGTGTACTGATAGTGAAATTTATTCTCAGTAAGAAAAATGTGAAAATTTGAAAAGCAACTCTTACTTAATTGCTTCCTCAAAAACAAATGGAATAATCACCAAAAATCTCTCTAGTTGGAGGGAATATTATAAATAAAGGCTTCATTGCTGGTGGGTGTCTCACTTGGTCCAATAAATCTGTTTATAATTTGCAAAAGAGAAATAAAATTTTTGTGGAGCTGGAAATGGAACCCAAGGACCTTGTACTGAGCCACATCCCCAGTCCTCAAAAAACAATTTTTTTTTGAGACAGTCTTGCTATGTCACTAAGTTGCCTAGGCTGGGCTCAAACTTGTGACCATCCTGCTTCAGCCTCCCAGGGGGCTGGGATAACAATGTGTGGCTCCACACAAAGCTAGCAAAAGAAAAAATTTTTTAAAAGATGTTTCGTTTCTTTGATCCAGCACTTCCTTTTGCTTAGAATTTATTCTGAATAATCAGAGAGGTGCAAAATCATGTACAAGGCAGTTCATTATAAAATAGTCATATCATTTTTAACAAATACATATTCATCATATATTATTTATAACATTATGTTAATGACCTAGCAATCAGGGACAATATCACTGTATGATGGATCACTAAGTAACCATGAATAAAATTCTTTCGTGTGAGAGTATTTACTGACAATGAACAACATCAACAATGTGTATACTGTTAACATTAGTTATTATTATGCTTTAAATCTACAAAGTACCCCAAAAGTCTCGGATGTTTGCAAAGTGACTGGATCATGGGGATGTTATATTCACCAGTGGATTCATCCATTGGTGAGTTCAGTAGCTTAATATGCTGTTAGGAGGTGGGGCCAGTTGGAGGTGGGTGACTGGGGCTGTGATCTGGAAGGGTGTTATCCCTATCTCTCTCTGTGCACTTTTGGGCTGCCATGTGGTGAGCACTTTTCCTCCACCATGCCTTCCTGTCTGTCCCTTCTGCCTTAGAGACAACCAACCATGAACTGAATCCTCCAAAAACCATAAGTCAAAATAAACTTCTCCTCCTTTAAATTGTGGTGTCAGGTATTTTGTCCTAGTGACAGAAAAGTGACAAATAACAGTTATCTGTTAGGGATATCATTATTTTGCTGGTACCATGAACAGATATTTTATGGAGGAGGTTTAGGACACATGTACCACTGTGGCTATATTTCTGAAGGAATGAAATAGCTGTTCAGGAACAGCTGAAAAGCCTAAGGAACACTTCAAGATCCATCTTGAAAAGCACATGGGCTTTATGGTAAAATACTGAGTTTTTCCAACTTCAGCATTTTGACTCTGAAAAACGTGTTCAGTGGGATAGTCTCAAAGCATAAGGTACATTGCCACATGGTTCCTTTTTTCTTTGTACTCAACCATTGACGTACATATGCCTCACTTTATGAAAATGCGATTTATACTTACTCATTTTTGATATAGAAAGAATATGATCTTGAAAGTGAACAGAGAGATGGATTAGTGTTGTTTTCCCACTTAATTTATAAGGAACAGGAAATTTAGAGAGCTTAAGTGACTTCCTTGGTTAATATTGTCAACACATCAACATTTCTATAAATAATTAAAAACAGACAAAGATCATAAAGGGCAAATGGAAAATAAATATGAACAGCAAGTTACAGATGAAATCAGAGTGGCCAATGAACATGTACAAAACTCTCAAGCTCAGAATAAAAATGTAAATAAATCCATGCTATTCTTAATTTTGCTTAACAAATGACTCCCTAACAAAGCAACAAATATAAAACAATGCAAAGATCACACAGTGAGAAACACTGAGGCAATAGCTGAAATCTCTGAGTATCCCTGCAGACATCCCTGCCTGGTTCACACAATGATAATGCCTTGATAAAGAGAAAAGAACAATAGCCCAATAGCAAAGTTAAATGAACAGCAAATCATGAGGGAGAAATGCAAGTTAGATCACTGAACGAGGAGTATTTTATTTACAACGAAGGGATCCTGATAGCATGGCTTTAAATTACTGGGAGCCTAGTTTCAATGAACACATCAAATACTTTACTAACTTTATGTCATATTTTAATTTTATAAAGCTAGGTTCCATGTGAATATAACATCTTTGCTTCTGCCTCTTTGGCCATTGTTAATGGACTATGAATTCTTAGTTTCCCTTTTCAAATAAGATCAAAAGCCTCTAACTTTGGTATTAAAAATTTTAGGTATTCATATCTTAGAATAAATTCCCTTGTGCTGTGAATCATGGTCCTATTCCAAATACAGCTTATTATAGTGTCGTAAATGTCAGATTTCCCTTCAGATTTCCTAGGAAGTGGTGCCTAATTCCACACTACTAAAATATCATCGTTATTTTCTTATCGTCTGCTTTAAGAATCAGTATTTTTCAATGAATAATTTCATACAATCCTAATTTCAAATTAGATGGGGTAAAGCAGTGAGAGAAGTTTAGCCAAACCTGATTCCATTGTAGGTGATATGGAAAAATCCTAGAAAATAAACAGGTTTCCATTTGAATAAATCAAAATACATAAATTTAAGAAGTATTGTAGCCAAGAGAGCTATATATGAAAATGATGCCTCCTTTATCTGAAAATGTTGGTTTGCTTATTTTTAGGAAAACAGATTCAATGTTCTTAACTCTTGCTCATTTAAAAGATGCTTTTCTTTTCATATGGTTGATTGATCTCCTGTATTACACAATAGTAATGGTACCTATTATACTTTTCAAACAAAAACCATGCATATTTGGCTTTAAAATTGTGCTCCTAGAACAAGCATTTGGTTCCAATGGCTTACAACTTTGTTGTGGTCTCTCTTTAGGTTTCTTAAAATAAACATGCAGCCGGAGCTCAAAATGAATGAGAAAGAAAGAACACTGCTTTATATCACATACAAACAAGGGTAACTAAAGGAATGATTTTATTCTCTGAACCCATTAACATACACTGAGCATATATGTGTATGGAGTAAATTTCTCTTGAACATAGGACTAGGATTAATTTCTACACTATGAAAAAAATGCTGGAAGTAAAAATTCCTACAAGGAGTTCTTACTAGGCAGCTGGGGTTCCAGGTCACCCAGGAAGGAAACACCTATCTCCACAGGTGGGCTAAAAAGCTGGCTTAATCTACAATTGTCCAGAAATGAACCTAATTCAGCCTCGAGCTGATTCAGCTTTGGGGGTTCTGCTCAATACTGAGATGGCCTGGAGCTAGAAGGAACCTCCAGGGGTATCCAGTCTTCTAGAACAAGTGCCTGTGAACCACAGGCCACTGCTTGCTTACCTGCTGCCCGTTTTGTAAATACAGTTTTACGAAAACAAAGCCAAGCCCATTTGTTCACATACAGCCTATGGATTTTTAAGTTGCAACAGCAGAATTGAGTAGGTGTAACAGACAACTCATGGGTTATGAAGCCAGAAAGAGGTATTCACTGGTCCTCTACAGTCAATAAAAAATTGCTAACCCCTGATCTGAAGGGACCTGGGATGGATGGTCATTACTGTACTGTATTCAGAACCACCCTCCCCAGCAAGCAAACGTCATTTTATTACCTTGTTTTATACCAGAGTTTGCCATTTCTGTAGGTCTCAGGAGGTTATGTTCTGGAAGTCTGTATTTTTGGAAGCATTTTCAGGTGGACCGATTATTACAGAGTACCTGTATAGTGCCACCCTTGTGTAGCACTTGATCTTACCCTGTCCTTTTCTAAGAGGGGGGCACTTTCCCTTGATTTTGCAGTATCACTACTTGCTCACACATATGTGAATCTTCAAACTAAAGCTGTCACTCTTTTTGAGAGGGATTCCTATTCAAAATCAGCATAAACATGGAGGCTATTGCCAAAGTTGAGTTGAATCAATTTTCCACTGACTAAGCAGGTTTATGACATAGAAGATTTCAGTGGGGAAGGGTTGATCTTGTTAATGGAATAAAAATAGGAGTGGGTAGGTTTTGGTATTTGCTAATGTGCAATACAATGAGGAAAAGATGAGATGTAATTCTGAGGTCCTCATGTCTTACAGATTTGGGTCATTCTGGTTATCCAAGGTACTCTATCTTTTTGGTACATCAGGAGCTCAGGTGTAGGTGGGTAGAAAGGTAGGGCAACAATGCTGGGAGAGATGTTTATGGTTATTGGGAGTCTTCCAAACTTTCAGAAACCAGAGCAACAAATTTTGCTTGCTTTTAGTTTTTCAAGTCTGCTAGAGAATGGGCTTTTAGAGAAACTGTCTTGCACATTTGGCTCATCCCAGACAGTAAATATATCATCAAAAGGCAGGGTGCATCCATGACATGCAGGGGTTTATGGGTATTTCCTGTGCTGCCATGGTAACCAAAAGTATAGTCATGGGCTTGGTGCTAGACTGGTAGATGTACAGCAGGGGTAAAAAACTGACAGGTGGGTTAAGTCCAGTCAGCAAGCATAATTAGACTGGCTCATGAGCCTTATATTTTTTTCTTTTCCCAGTTTTGAATTTCTGTTAGTTCATTTGCATTACACAAAGACTACAGTTCTCATGGGGAGCCATGTACACAACATCTCAATTCTTTGTTACATTTCTTTCCCTCCCCTCCATGCTCCCTTCTTCCATCTCTTGGTCTCCTTCTCATTTGAACAAAATCTATTTCCCTACTTCCCATTATCTATTTTTACTCAACTTTTGTATCTGCTTTACTTCATTTGACATTATGGTCTCAAGAAGCATGAGTTTTCCTACAGATGACTCAAGTTTCTGCTTCTTTAGGGCAGAGTAGTACTTTATTGTGTATGAATACATTTTCTTCATCCAAATTAACCACCAACATTTAAAAGTTGAGGTATTTCATTTAAAATTTGGATTTATAACCTCCTGAAAACTCAAAGTCTGTAAACACAGATGGCTTCTGTCTGTCAGTGATTGCCTAGAATAGAGGATGCCTTCTTTTCAGAGGGAAACTGAGTTCTCCAGTTTGTTTTTATCCACACTCAAACATTTTATTCATTGGTGTTATCTACTTGATCCCTAGGGCTTTGCAGTGTGCAACCCCTGCTCTAAGTGCTGTGCTAAGAATTTTTGCAATTGCAACCTTACATTCCTTTTTTTGTTTTTGAGTCAGCATGTCACCATGGCATCTAAGCTGGCCTTGAACTTGCCATATAGTCCACATTGGTCCTAAACTTGAGATCCTCCTTTCTCAGCCTCCCAAGTGCTGGGATTACAGCCTATATCTCCATGTCTGACTGCAAATTTATATTCTTCCAAAGTCATTCTATCTCTCCTTTGCTCCTTGTTAAGAGTTTTATAGCTCATATGTGCTATAGGTGACCCATTCATGTTCTGTTCTGATTCTACTGCTCAGAGGAAGAAACAGCCCTCTTTGGGTAGACTCCATGGTCAGTCACCAATGACAGGGAGCCATTTACTACAAGGATCTGAATTACTAAAAAGAGGAAGCATATTCAGAGTGCATGGGTGATCTTGGGATGGCTAAAAACTATTCTTTTGCTGAGTTATCATTTCCTCTCCATCACGTCTCTGGTGGTGATATATCTCATAATTCTTGAAGAAGATGAAGGATATTTTGTAGGGATATATTCATAGGGGCTAACAACACTTGTTGATTTGGAAATAACTGCTTCTTAGACTCAGCTGACTCTTTAAGAACCCTATACTATACTTTACTTTAGGTGGTACAAAAATGGAGACACACAAAGAAAATTAAGAAAAAATATTAGATACCTGTCATACTGTTGGGAGTCATAGGTTAGTAATCATTCTGGATCCTTTTTTTCACTGACATCTCCTACAAAGAGAAAATACAAGAAAAAATAATATGGATTATGATCTGCTTTTCTGTAATGTTTTTGTTCCAAATAATATTACGTGGATTAATTAGCTTGAGGTAAAATTTGCTACTCTCAACTCAGATGTGGGGAAACAAGTATACGTGGGCTATGTGACATGAGTTGGTTCCAAAGACCTCTTAATTTTCATTTCTGGGTTCCTTCTATAAACATGTTTTTAAAGTAATGTTTTTCTCAAAGTCACATTTTTTTCCACCTCAGCTTTTTAAGAAAAAAAATTGCTGTTTTCCCCAAGACTGGCTAAGATGTATCAGCATCTTCAGCCTAGATCTTTGCTTCTCAAAGTGTGGTTTTCAGACTGGCAGTAACAGCATCAGCAGACAGCTTATTAGAAACAGAAAATTTGGATCTTACTTAAATCAGACTGTGCATTGAAAAAGATACAGGTAATGCATGTGCAATTGAAAGTCTTAGACGCCCTGCTATAGACTGAATCCCTCATCTGCTCATTTATGGCTCTTCTGCAGCCAGTGCCAACTTCCTCCTCTTAACATTAACAAGAAGGAGGCCCATGGGTATCATTGAGCAGTGGCACACTGGCTAAGAAGGCATAAAAATGGGCACAGGTAGCTGATGAACACAGGTCTGAGTCCTTCAGCATATCGCTGGGGACAGACAAGGATTAGGTCCCTTTTTCTGGAGGGTATTCTATGTCCAGTGGAAGACAGTGGCGGCATATTGGCTTTGGAACAGCACTGGAGCCTAACACACGGGTTTGAAGGTCAATGGCATCACATACTGGGTACGGGATCATGACAAGTAATTTCAAAGTGCTGGAATCACCATTTCTTTAGGATAAAACAAGGAAACTAATGTTCATATTTCACTAGGCTGGTATTTCTAAGGTTTAAAGAGGATGTGAGTGATAGTGATGGGAAAACTATGATGTACCATGCACATGAATGCCATTGGATCCGGAGGAACCATATTAACATTGAAGATGAGGAAGCGCATGGGAGAGGAAGCATGTGAATTATGGTCGCCAGATAGATTTATATTTCATCCTGACTCTACATCTCATACCACACAATGAACTCATACCAGATCATAGTTCTTGTCACACCCAGTGGAAATTATAGGTTACATGGCTGCCTTTCCCACTAGACTGGAATCTATCTATGGCAGGGCCTGTTCTTCTCATTTTTGTATCTTTCACATGAAGGAGATTGTCAGATACACAATAGGTACTCAACAAATGTATGTTGAATAACTGAGTAAAATAAAAAAATAAGATAATATGGCACAATGGAAGCCACTTGAATTGGCAGCTGATAGAAAAGATGAATAATAACTACTTGGAAAATAGGTTCTTGCTACTAGTCAGCTTGCCTAGGGTCACAACAGCCACATCCTGCTGTGTACCCTCAGTCCACTGTACAGTTGTGTACTAACCAGGTTCAGAGATATCCTACAGTGAGCACACAGGCCACATCTATAGCACTGAATGTCTGGCCTGTGTTCTCTTGTTTAAAACTATCAGGCCATGACCCTCCCTCTCCCAACCCACGGGAGTGGCCATATTGGATACGAGATTCTGAAGGTGCTGGCGAAGAGGAGGAGCTTGGTTCAAGCTAGGCCAACCACAGTGTCCCACACCTCTGGTCAAAATGGTCCAAGACCTGAGGTGAGCTAATAAGATGGCTCTTCAGGGTACTGAGAGAGAAAGGCAGAGAAGGCAGTATGGAGGGAGAAAAGGGATGCTATTATTTCTTATTCAGGGGAAGAATTCATCTGAAATTAAAACTCAAAGTGTTTGTGGCCTCACAGCCACCTGGAGAATGCCCATGTGAGTGAGGTAAGAGGACGAATCTGACATTCACAGAGACCCTGATGCAAAGAAGAAAGCTGTGGCCTCATGCCCCTGGTTCTGGTCCCCTTGAGAGCTAGGCCCCTCCTAGAGTGTGGCTACTCAACTCTTTCCTGTTACTCTGAACAAATGTTCCCATTTTACATAAGCTGCTTTAGGCTTAGTTTCTGTCACTTGTACCCAAGAATCATGACTGTAACACCTGGATTAAAATACAATATTAATGCAAATATATTACAATAGTTTTGCATCTTTTTATCATCTTAAAGTTATAACTCCAAAATCCAAGTTATGTCCTTGCTACACAATCAACTTAAAATATTATTTTCAAAATTGCAATTGAATATGTGTATGAACTATAGAAAAGTATTGTGTGAAAAACAGTATCTGAGAACAAAAAAATATTATTAATGTTTAAAATTAGTATCAGCCCCACAAACTTTATTATTAATTTTCTTTTAGTACTTTTTTTCTTCAACTATAGTATGACTTAGTGCTTTAGTGTTATGATATCACTGATGGTATAGTAATACTAGTATTGCTATAGTACTTTAGTAATATTTAGTATTATTTCCTCCTATAAGCTCGAGAGTTTGAAATATAATCCAAATAAAGCTTCTAATAACCCTCCAGGGGAGGCAGGTGTCCCAGGGCCTCATTTTCTGTCATCCTATAAGAAGACACTGTGGGTGCAGTAGAGTGCTCTGTAATGAGGAGGGGACCCAGAGCTAGTCCTCTCTAGGGCCATAGGCACGGGCCTGGGAGTCACCAGCAGTTCACGGGGTCAAAGGGGAAGAGAGCTGCAAAAAAGTCAAGCTGAGTGATTCTTTTGCCAGAAAGGAAGCAAGAGGAGCAAGGGGCTTTGTAAGTAGGGCATCAAGGAGGAAGAGTCAAGGTGCTGACTTGCTGGGAAGGGGAGGCTCTGCTGAGGGAAGACTGACAGCTAGAACTTGGTCTGGGAAGTGCTGAGTCAGGTCCAGTCCTCATATCATTCATTAAAACCAGTCCCATGGCTCACTGGCCAGGGTGGCATTTTCAATTAGGAGAGCATGACATTCTATTTAGACTCCTAGGCAGGTGCTCCAAAGTGGAGAAAACTCCTTTTTGTTTTACATTCATTCATTTGGTCAGCGGACAGACCTTGATGGAGGACTGCTCTGTCTAGGCAAAGGTCTAGCATTTGTTCCAAGACAACACTCAGCCTGCCCACAACGGGCTTCTGACCTAACAGAGGGAGATAATCTTGGTGCAAACTAAGTGCAAAAGGAAATACAGCTTCCGCCTCTCATAAGAGGTTTGGGAGAGAGAGAAAAGGGGTAGAACTTAGGTGGTGGCAGTGGAAGTGGTGACAAGATGAGGGACTTGAGCATTTAGAAGGTAGAAATGGCAGTGATGAATGTGATATGAGCATTTACCACTTGGATAACTCTGGGGATGCAGATAGCTTAAGATGGAAGCTCTGCCCTCAAGGAATTTATAATCCATTTTTTTCCCCATTACTGGGGATTGAACTTGCGCTTGCCAGGCAGGCGTGGCACCAGAGCTACATCCCTGGCCCTATAATCCATTTTAAAAGCTGGCTGGGCAGAAGCTGCTAAAAATACAAATCACAGATGGCATGGCCAAGGGAGCAGTGCTGAGACCCGTGCAGGCCAATGCCATATTCCTAGGTAAAACTCATTTCCCTTAGAAGAGTGGAGCGTGGGCACTTGCCCCTCCAACACATATATTTTTATATGTTTTCTAAAAATACAAAAGAGGATAAAGTTGTTATTGAGTCCTCTGAAACTGAAAAATAAGTGGAATTACTGCCATCATTTAGGAAATAAATGTCCAGAGACATTGGGAGACACTGGGCTCCATGTAAGCTATGGTGAGCTAGGGCTCCTGCTAGTAACTCAAAAGCTAATAATTTGCAGGACAGAAGTACAGCTTGTTGATAAGGGCCAGAGCACACCTGGGCAGATACATTCTGAGAGAGGCAGGTATTTCATGAAGGATTTCCTGGACGATGTCTAGGAAATGTTGGAGGAAACCTAGGGAATGTCATAAAAAGGTTTGATAGTGGTTTTCCTACATCTGAGAAGCTGAAATGTGGGAGAGGGATTAAGTGTATTCAGTGCACCAAGGATGTATGCTGCCAGAGTGCTGAGGGCGACTTTCACTGCTCCACCTGGCTTAGTAAGATACAACTTTCATAGATAGAGGTGGCCATACAGAGGATCATCCTCCCTGTATCTGGGGCTGATTTTTGTTCTCAGGGCACAGTAAGCCTCTGAGCAGACCAGCATCCTTATGCTGCAGAAAGTGGTGCCGTGCATGATATGGTTCCAGAGACCAGCCAATAACCAGGAGGGCCCTTCACACTCTCCTCTAAAGCTTCGTGTCTTAGCTTAGTGGATTTTGGTTACTCCGGGTGTGGTCTCCTCCAGGAATACAATGCAAATTCGGGCCCCTCCCCTTGAGAAATGAGCAAATGATTTGGCATACTTTTTCAGGGGTGCACAGACACGATACACCTACTCACAGATTCTAAATTAAGCTTTGGCTGCAGACTTTGATCACTACTAAAATGTAAAGTAGATAGTGGAAGAGAGATAAGTTGAATAGGCATAATTTAGTAAATGGAATGAAAAGGAGATATGAGAGCTACTTTTGGTCTGGGACAAAGAGAAGGTCCCTTTGTGAGTGGAAGAAAGACAGGACCCTAAAAAGCAAGCCTAGAAGCTGATAAGCCATCTTCCAACCCAGGAATTTGGTCTAGGCTGGTTCCATTTACTCCATCAGACACGAACTCAGGTCTGGGTCATTCAAGATGAATGACTCAGGAAGCTCACCCTGGGGGACTGAGGTGAAGAACTTGCACCTCAGAGGTAGAAGAGCTAAACAAGAGAGATGAAAGATCTGTTTGAAGGTACTGAGGACAGTGTTATTAATTCTACCCGTATGAAGGGTTCTGGTAGTGACATCTGAGTGTGGCTTTGAAAAAATGAGCTAGTATTTTCTCCAGGCAGGGGATGAAAAACATGGCTGAGGGACAACAAAAGAGCAACGGGCATGTGATTTGGGCAGGGACCTGACTGACAGTGCAGAAATAATGAAGGTTCCTGAAAGGTTTCTATGACTTTGGACTTTATCTTGTGGGAAATAGAGTCATGGAATGTCCTTAAGGAGTGACTCCATGTGAGAAAAATAACTCTGCTGCAGTGCAGAGGAGGACAGTTTGGGGGGCTTACCCTTTTGGTGGCACCTCTTTGAGTGGGATGGTTGTTTTTTCCTAGTTTCAGTAGTCAAGGTCGCCTTGGTCATCCTTAGGCAGTGTTGAAGGGACAACTGAAAAAATTACTTCTTGAAAACTCTTCCAATATAGACCCAAAGAGTCATTGTTTACACAGTCCATAAGTTGGAAAAATGGCTCCCCCTTGATCTTGACATCAACCTTTTCTGAGGGCACACTCTGCAGCCTTCTCAATCTATCTTCCTTAGTTTTCTTCTCCTTGGCTTCTCAGAAGAGAGGAAGTGGAATGTTGTGCAGCCCATGTGCCATAACAATGAGAACTTTCATAAGCAATTCTCCTGGGTCATTCTCAAAGGTCTGGCATCCATGTGTTAGGTTATTACAAACTCTGACCTCAGACCATTAACCCCAGGAGGCCTCTCGGAAAGGACAAATCCACCTTCTCATCTGGCACCAATGTGACCAGATTGGCACTAGTGCTTGCTATAGATTTCCTAAATCAAAGCATTTTAGAGGTCATAAGATGAGAGAGGGACATAGCTTGGGGATGTTTTGAGGTGTTTATGCAGCAAGCAACTGCTTTTTTGAAGCATAATTGGTTTAGTGGGGCATTGGGCTCTGCTACACCTTATGGTATAGCCTGAACTCCTTGCCCACCCTGTGCCCACTTGGGCCTCCAGGTTCTGTGCCTACATCTGGAAGTGCATTGGGGAAAGGTGAGTGGCTGCCCCTCCAAGTGGCTGCCCTCCTGGTGTGGGCTGTGGGCCTCCTGGACATCTCCTGGCCCCATGTTGGAAGGTAGTGCTTCCCTCCTGCCCTCTTCCCCTCAGAGGGAAAGACCAATTACATCAAACCTGTGACCCTGACATTTGGAAACATTCTAGAACAAGTTCAGTCCCAGGTATGGAAGAAAGACACCTGGATTGAGGGTCGGTCCTTCCAGATGCTTCTGGGTCTCACAGCTCTGGAATTTGAGATCTTGGTGGGGGGGCTCCTGACTGCTCTGAGCCTCACTGGTAAAGTGCAATCAGAATTTCTGCCCTCTCAGGGTGTATTTGTAAAGTTTAAGTTTTAAATCTTGAAATGTAAATGTGTAAAATTTTATATACATCACCCCAGAAAATGCTTTTTAAATTGAGAAACAGGACATCAACATTAGGCATTAGAAGACTTCTTCATTATTATGGTCACTATCATGTTCTACTCATTTCCTGGCTGGCCCCAACCATCCCTAACACATTTAGGACTGGAACTCTTATCTGGCCCCTAACTTAAGGTGCTTTAAAGATTCACAAATGACACAGAAGCTCACTTTCCTATTCACCATCATTACCAAAATAAAAGGGAGGTGGAATTGCTTCTTGCTCACCCAGCATTTTTCAAGACTGAATTTGACCTTTCATGAAAATTTTTTTTCCTTTCCAGGTTAGCTTTCATGTTGCTTTATCATTATTTTGGTGAGTAAGGGTGTTTGGATGCAGTAATGAATTTGTCTCCAACTCTGTAGCATCCTAGATGCGACCCTGGTTGTTTTTCCTTGAGGTCTCTGCATTTTCATAGTATATTTAGCACTCAATAAAGAGAATGTATTATAGCTGCCTTTGGGAGCAGAGGAATTAGATAAGAACTCATACAGTAGAGAACAGGAATAAGGTGTACTTGATCATCTCATGCTATAATCCACCTTTTACACTTCATAATACCATTCCTATTTGAGAGAATAGTTTAAAAAAATCAGTAAGACAAAAAAGTTTAAAAAGCTAGTTAGACAGGAGATAAGGCTGATAGTACAAGTCTCTGAGATACTTAATAAAGATGTAGAATAACAGTAGAATCTCTGCTTATTTGGTGGCCTGGGTGTTAATCTCAGTGGATCACCTTTTAGAGGGAAGGCAAAGTCAAAATTCCTCTGCTAGGTATGGCAGGAGACTCAAACCCTATGTAATAGGCATTAGCAAATGATTCTTGAAGGACAAAGCTATAACTTTCATTTCAGACTTTCAGCAGTCACTGTAAATGTTTTGCCTTCATGAAAGGAGACAGTACAACCTGGGCCTATGGTTGAAACTAAGATTAATTTGTGGTGGCTAATGTTTTGGTTGTTGTTCTTAGCAAAATGATTAGCCTTTACTTCTACCCTACCCCTCCCACCCCTTTAATTCATGTTCAACCATCTCATTATAGGGCTCATTTCTTCTCTTCTTTTTAATCTATGTCCCTTCCCTTCATCTGCCCCTCTTTTTCTTCCTCTCTTGCAGACAAAGTCCTCGTGCATGTTGGAAAGAACATGGACCCTGATGTTTACCAACAGAGTGACATATGGGATATTTAGAAGCAAGATATGCATTCCTAACATGTGGATAAGATAGTCTACTTCAAAGGGGAATGTACAGATCGAATAGAATAAATACAGGCATGCATGGTGCTATTCTTTCACCCTTACATGCTAGATTCTGGAGCATGGACCAGACAAAGTCCTATTTCTGCCTTGAGGTCAGCAGTGGTAGGGTGGGATTCCTAAGGTCAAAGTGGGCTTCGAAACAAACCAAAAAAGCCCCTTGCAAACTTAAAACAATCTAAATTAGTATCACACTGAGTGAAACATGAAGCACTTTTTAGCCAAATGAAAGAAAAGGCAAGGAAAAGCCAGCCACTAAGAGTTTTATGAACCAAACTCTGAAAGGGTCAACTTGTCTGCTTGGTGTGTTTATAATACATTCTCCTTGTAGCTACCTTTCCCCACAAGTGGACTATCATCTCTGAATGCTTCTCAGAAAGGGGAGTGAGTCTCTCAGGGGGAGAGCAGCTGGGTGGTTTCAGGACAGCATCACATTAAGGGCCGCTCTGGTGGCAAAAACCAGCGGTTCAAACTGCCTCTACTGACACCTGGTGGAGAGCAGGGCAGCTTCTCCAGAACCAAAGAGAGGCTAATTAAAAGCCCAAGAGCGCACGTGTGTTTGTGTTTGTGTGTGTGTGTGTGTGTGTGTGTGTGTGTGTCCGTGTCCACGTGTGTATGCATGACGAAGGGATTGGAAACACATTCATCATGTCAGGGAATGAAATAATTCTTGAGGAATGAGGGTACCATGCAGAACCACCAGATGCCTGAATATGTAATTGTAGTTAGGTGACACACTGAGACACATGCATGAAAAACAACAAACAAGAATGTGAAAATAAAACATTCACGCTGAAGCAAATGATTATTGATTTTTAAGAAGTGTTTGATGATGAATTAGACAACAACAAACAACCCACTCCTTCCCGAAACCTGGGCGGCGTTCTAAGAAAAACTCTACTGCTCCACTACTTGATAGAGGTATATTATCTACAGTGAAAAATAAATAATAAAAAAATTCAGACTCATCTCAGGGTGACAGGGGCTCTGAGGCTGAGTTGGTGCTCTGTTGCCTCTGGAATCTGCAGGGAGCTCCTTGCAGATTTTTAACCCTAGGGTAAAAATAATAATCTTCCTAAGGAGCTATTATGAAGACAGTGTTGGTCCTAAAACTCCCTGAAGATGAAAATAACACTCTCCTAACAAATACAGTTAGTTATTTATTACTTCTTAAATGCCAAACAGTGGGCAGACGAGGGCAGCTACAATGCAATGTTTCTGCAGAAACAGACTTCCGGATCATATACAGTTGCCAGGGCTCCTTCTTAGGTCCTTGTTGGATCCTGTTTGGTAATGTTCCTCTCAGCCAACTGTATCAGCAAATTCATCGCTTTCAATAAGGTGTCAGTGTATAGTATGGCACAGCCTCAATTTTGCCCTTCAACAATCTGTTTTGTTAATGAATTTTATTGGTACATTTCAGGTATACAATATAATGACATTCATCATTGGAAATTTGCACCTTTACATAATGTCTCTTGGTTTTTATTTTTTCCCCATTCCCCTGCCCTCCCTTCAACCCCTCCATTCCTCCCTATTTACAAAGACTTTGTTTCCATTTTTTCATTTTCTCATATTAATTCAATTCCCTTCTTTCCTTTCCCCTACCCTTCCCACTTCCCCTTTGCCTCTGCATCTTTTCTTCCTATTTCACATTATCTAGTATATTTTTTAGTCCTTATTTACACTTTCAGTTTCTCACACTAAAGAAACTATTTGGTATTTACACCTGTGTCCTATTTGTTTCACTTGAGAGTATCGCCTCAATGTGCATCCATTTAGCTATAAATGTCTCTAATTTCTCATTTTTTATGGCTGAGTAGTACTCCATTTTATAAAAAAGACCACATTTTCTTTATCCAGTCTCCAGTTGATGGGCAATTGGGTTGCTTCCAAGTTCTAGCTATTACAAATTGTGCTGCTATGAACATGGGTGGACATATATCACTGTGGTATGATTCTT
Organism: Heterocephalus glaber; assembly: GCF_053883595.1. Taxonomy (NCBI): domain Eukaryota; kingdom Metazoa; phylum Chordata; class Mammalia; order Rodentia; family Bathyergidae; genus Heterocephalus; species Heterocephalus glaber. The sequence goes on along the minus strand of NW_028258315.1, from coordinate 77,870,868 downwards.
TTAATTCTTTGGGAAAGATACCCAGCAGGGGAATAGTTAGGTCAAATGGGACTTCCAGTCCTAGTTCTTTGAGGTATCTCCATACTGATTTCCACAGTGGTTGCACCAGTCTACACTCCCACTAGCAGTGGAGCAGGGTTCCTCTTTCCCCACAGCCCTGCCAGCATTTGTTATTGGTTGATTTTATGATAGCAGCCATTCTTTCTGGGGTGAGGTGGAAATTCTGGGTTGTTTTCATTTGCACCTCTCGAATGACCAGTGATGGTGAACATTTTTTCATATATTTATTTGCTATTTCTACTTCTTTGTCTGAGAAGTGTCTGTTCATTTCAGATGCCCATTTTTGGATTGGGTCTTTAAATTTGGGAGGTCTGATATTTTTAAAGTTCTTTATAGATTCGAGATAGTAGACCTTTGTCTGAGGAACAGCAGGTGAAAATTTTTTCCCACATTGTGGGCTGGCTCTTCACACTGTTGGTGGTTTCTCTTGCTGTGCAGAAGCTTTTTAATAAGAAGAGATACCACTTGTTGATTGTTTGTACTTGTTCACGGGCAACTGAAGTTTTGTTCATAAAATCTTTTCCTACACCAATGTCTTCAAGAGTTGTATCTAACTTCTGTTCCAGCCAGTTCAGTGTTTCTATTTTAATATTTAGATCTTTAATCCATTTCGATTTTAGTTCAGTGCCTGGTGAGAGATATAGGTCTAGTTTTAATCTTTGGCAAGTTGAAACCCAATTTTTCCAGCACCATTTATTAAAGAGGCTATCTTTCCTCCAGTGAGGGTGTTTGGCTCCTTTGTCAAAGATGACGAGCCTGAATGTGTCTGGAGTTGTTTCAGCATCTTCTAATCTGTTCCACTGGTCCTCAGGTCTGTTTCTTTGCCAGTACCATGCTGTTTTTATCACAGTATCTTTGTACTATAGTTTCAAGTTGGGGGTTGTGATACCCTCTGCCATGTCTCTGTTACCTAGAACTGCTTTTGCTATTCTAGGTCTCTTCTTGTTCCAAATGAATTTTTGGATTGTTTTCTCAAGGTCCATGAGGTATGCTGCTGGGATTTCAATTGAGATTGCATTGAATCTATATAGCAGTTTTGGAAGTATGGCCATTTTCACTATATTGTTTTTTCCTAAACAGGAGTAAGGGATGTTTTTCCATTTTCTGATATCCTGTTCAATCTCTCTTTTCAGAGTGCCATAGTTTTCAGAGAAGAGGTCTTTGATTTCTTTCGTTAGGTTGATTCCTAGGTATTTCATCATTTTGGATGCAATTGTGAAAGGAATTGTTTGCCCTATTTCTCTCTCAGTGAGTCTGTTGTTCGTGTAGAGGAAAGCTATTGATTTTTGTGTGTTGACCTTGTAACCAGCTACTTGACTAAATTTGGTTATTAAGTCTAGAAGACTTTTGGTGGAGTTCTTGGGGTCTTCTATATACAGTATCATGTCATCTGCAAATAATGACAATTTGACTTCATCATTTCTTATCTTTAGTCCTTTTATTTTTTTCTCTTGTCTAATTGCTGTGGCTAATGTTTCCAGAAGTATACTGAACAAGAGTTGTGATAGTGGACATCCTTGTCTTGTTTCTGATTTTAGTGTGAAGGCTTTCAGCTTTTGACCATTTAGTATGACATTGGCTGGTTTTTCACAGATGGCTTTTATCAGATTGAGGTAGAGACCATCCATCTATTCCAATTTTTTGTAGGGTTTTTATCATAAATCCATGTTGGATTTTGTCAAATGCTTTTTCTGCATCTTTGAGATGATCATGTGTCCTTGGCTCTATTGATATAGTGCATTACATTGATTGATTTGCATATGTTCAACCATCCCTGCATCCCTGGGATGAATCCCACTTGGTCAGGGTGTATGATCTTCTTGATGATTTTCTACATTCTATTCGCCAGTACCTTAGTAAGGATTTTTGCATCTATGTTCATTAGTTAGATTGGCCTATAGTTCTCTTTTTCGGTTGGGTCTTTCTCTGTTTTGGTGATCGAGGTGATACTTGGTTCCAGCAATGAATTTGAGAGTATTGCTTTCTTTTCAATTTCACTGAAGAGTTTAAACAGTAGTGGCAATAGTTCCTCTCTAAATGTCTTGTAGAATTCAGCAGTGAAGCCATCAGGGCCTGGGCTTTTCTTAGCTGGTAAGTTTTTAATTCCATTTTCAATTTCATTGGTTGATATCGGGTTATTTAGAATTTTTAGGTCTTCTTCGTTCAACTTTGGTAATTCATATGTATCTAGGAATCTGTCCATTTCTTCTGTGTTTTCCCTCTTACTGGAGTATAGGTTCTCGAAGTAGGTATTGATGATCCTCTGGATTTCTGTTGGGTCCATTGTAATTTCACCCATTTTATTTGTAATTGCATGGATTTGGGCCTTTTCTTTTCTTTTTCTGATAAGGTTGGCTAAGGGTTTGTCAATTTTGTTGATTCTTTTGAAGAACTCTTGGCTTGAGTTTTTGTATCGTTCTCTTAGTCTCCATTGCATTGATTTCTGCTCTGATCTTTATAATTTTCTCCCTTGTATGAGCTTTGGGTTTGTCCTGCTCTTCTTTTTCTGGAAGCTTGAGGTTCAGCATCAGGTTGTTTAGTTGGGCTCACTCTCTTTTCCTAATATGCATATTCACTGCTATGAATTTCCCTTGTAAGATTGCTTTCATTGTGTCCCACTGATTCCAACATGTTGTATTGGCATTGTCATTTAATTGAAGGAACTGTCTGATTTCTTCTTTAATTTCCTCTGTGACCCATTGGTTATTCAGAAGTGTGTTGTTCAATTTCCATTTGTTTATGAAATTCTTGCAATTTCTTTTGCTATGGATCTCTAATTTCATCGCACTATGGTCTGATAGTATACAGGGGATAACTTCAATTCCTTTGCACTTACTTAAACATGTTCTATGAGCGAGTATGTGGTCTATTGTAGAGAACGACCCGTGTGCAGCTGAGAAGAATGTGTATTCTGATTTTGTGGAGTGAAACACTCTGTAAACATCTGTTAAGTTCATTTGTTCAAGAGTTTGTTTGGGTTCTAGTATTTTGTTGCTTAGTTTTTGTCTAGCTGATCTATCTATTTGTGACAGTGGGATATTAAGGTCTCCCACTATTATTGTATTAGTGCTTATTTGATTTTTCATGTTTATTAGTGTTTTCAATAATCTGTTTTAAGGGTGATTTTCAGGAATACATTACAGCAATTGTTTGTTCAAATTTGTAAGAATTAACCCATCATATTTAAGTCATGAAGAGAGGGCTATGACATAAACAGGAATGTATGTTTTATTTTTTAAATCATAGGACCATGGTTAGGGGTGAGTCAGGTGGCTGGGACAGGCACATCAGGGTAGGAAGGTTAGGAAGAAAAGAAGCCTCTTGAAGATGCATGTAGTTATAGTTTTTTGTTAGTTTTTTTCCACTGACATTTACGATACATTAGGAATGTGCATTTCCTTAAACATAGTGGTTGAATGTATGATCCTGGCAAAAAGTATCCAGAACAAACACACCTGGGTATGGAGATGCTATCACACAGAGTCCCACATGTTCTCCATGCATGGCACTCAGTGTTTTAATGACCTTTTCATGGTGACCCCCCCAGATCAAAATAAATACTAAACTAAATAATTAGATCTAAACAGCCTATTAGTAGTATTTTCATGGCACTCAGCAGTTGTTTCTGTTTCCTTCAAAAATGAAAAATAGCCCACTGCATTCCTATGATTAGATGTGGCATGTCCAGGAGTGCCTTGGTAGAGTCTGGTAATCATGGTGATAACCTATTTCAAAATCACTGAAAAAGGCCAGGGATTTAGCTCAGTGGTTCCGCTTCCTGCCTCGCAAGCAGAAGGACCTGAGTTTGATTCCTGGTACCAGAAAAAAAAAATCACTGAAAGGTCCAAGGATGTGATTTGCAACTATTTGCTGTTTGTAAGATCATAGCCATATAATTTAACATTTTAAGCTTCCTACTGTGAAGTGAGTCTGTGCATCTTACTACTAAGGAGCAGAGAATAAGAGACACACAGAATGAAGCCTTAGGATTTAAGGCAGTCCTGGGAGTTTGTGCAGTAAGGCTACCATTCAACAGTTTCCCGAGCCCCTATTATATGGGTAGGAAGTGGTGAAGAATCTAAAAAAGTGGAAAGAACCCAGATGTAAGAGCTGTGATGAAGGGAATACAATAAGCGCTGTTATCTCCAGGAGTGGTGGGGACACTGGAGCTTGCTGAGAAGCTGGCTGGGTATCAAACACTTTAGGTTCTTGTTTTTTTTTCCTTTGGTACTGGGGATCGAACTCGGGTCCTTGTGCTTGCACAGCAGGCGGGGAAACCACTGAGCTAAATCCCCGGCCCCAAACACTTTAGGCTCTTAAGTGAAAATGTGACAAAAGAGCAGGAGGGGTTAAACATGCCAGAATACTTGTATGAGTACTTGAATTGTGGGGAAAATAGCAGGTTGTCTGCATTTCCATCCTGTTCTGCAGGGAGCTACCTGTAGTTACCTAATGCACAAGCTGAGCTAATGGTTTGCTAACTTTGTGAGCACACGGAGGGCTTGTTAAAAGAGCTTGCTGGGCTCCAACCCCAGAATTTCAGATTCAGCTAGTGATTTAGGTGATCTGGCTGCACTTCCAGGGACCATGTGTAGAGAACCCCAGCCTTCACCACTTGGGAACATGTTAGAGGGACAAAGGAGCCCTCCTGGTGGGTAACATCACCTCTCCATTTTGACAGCACACAGCCTTCTCTTTTTGCTTCCAGTGAAAAGGTACCAACCGTGGGTAATTTACCTTGTTCTGTTGATGGACTATTCCCTTCTCTGAAGGTGATGTGTATTTTATATGGACACCCCTAAATTTGGGACACCCGAGTCCTCTAGTAATAAAATGACAAGACATGAGATGTGGGGACTTTTTTCCTTTTCAGGGATTGGCTTTGAACTCTGCTTATGTGAGTGCCAGCACAACCCTGGAGGCTGAAGGAAAATTGGGCCTCACTTCTTAAGGTACGGTGCATGGCAGACTCTCACGGGGAGCTCTGCCCATCTTCTCTAGGGCTAGGCAAGGCCTCTTTACTTAGAAAAGGCCTCCCTTAGATACTGATAAGAGAAGCACTTGATCATGAGCCTGGATGTGGGAACCAGTCACCCTGCTGGTACCCTCCATTTGCTGGGCTGCTGTGAACCCATGTACACACTCGCTGATTTGGAATCACTGGACACACCCCGCTGTGTTGTGTCCTGTTTGAGTTTCTTAGTTGTGCAGAGAATTCTCCTCCCTGCCTCTTCCTTGGATGGTGGCAAAATCACAATCAGCATAGTTTATGCAACACACACTGCTAATGAGAAACCATTAGCAATTTTCTGGAGAACAGATTCACACCTGCCATAGCACCAACAGATTAGTGGCACCTTTCTAGCAGACTCCTGCATGCAACCCACACTCACCCTCCTTACCTGCCCCCTGTATTTATTTCCTCAGAGTAGGGTTCTCAATATGCAGTCCCTAGATGAGCACCATCAGCATCCCCACATCCTTGGTGGATGTGTTGGAAATAAGGGTGCATAGCCTCTGCCAGGTATCCCTGAATCAGAAGCTCTGAGGCTGGGGCCCAGCAGTCTGAGATTCTACAGACCTTCCAGGCCATGTTTATACTACATGACTGAGAATGACTGCTTCTCAGTACTGTGAGCTCCACTGCGCAGGGCTACGTACTGGAAGGTCTTCAAAAGGTAGGGACCACTCTTCTTCCTTTCCTAAGTTGGCACAGAGAGCAGCGCGTAACAGGAACTCAAGAAACATTTGTTATTTACTGAAGCTGGGGCAGCTCTACTTCTTGCTCATGACAGTGAATAAACACTCTGCTGGCGTGCCACCCCTGAGAGGTTGCCAAGGCTGGGTCTAAATCATCTCCCATTTCTTACGGGCTGTATTTTCCATATTTACAAATCAGCTTTCCCTAAATTCTCTCCAAGTTTTTACATTCCTTTCAGCTCAGGAAGCCAAAAAACAAGATGCCATGTTTTAGTCAGTGTCTGTTTCCTGCTGGGGGGAAGGGCATTTCTGCATGATTCTTAAATTCCGTATTCCCAGTGTGGTGATTATTTTTCGAACAATAGAATGAGATTGCTGATTCATGTTCGGCTCACAGCTCCAAGCATATTTTTTTCCTGCAGTACTTGTGCCTATGCAACACAATAATGTTCTATTCATCCCTCTGAATTAGAAATGCCAACAACTCAGATATGCAGCCGAAGGAGCCTCCTCCCTCTGGCTTATTTAAAACCTTCCCACAAATAACACATTTTGAAATATTACACGGCCTTGACTTTGAGCCATTTGGCCTAGGTAAGGATGGTAAGACTTTATTTATTTTTACTGCAGCTCCTTGCACAATGCCTGGTACACTGTCATGATTATGCTAAAATACTGTTTGTTGAATGAATCACATTCTCAATTCCTAAGGTCCAAGTCTTAGGTTTCTGCTCTGGTCTGATTTTATTGCAACAAGCTCTTTCTTAGGTGCAAGGAGAAAACTTGTTGTCATATTCAGAGGCTTGTGTTTGGATCCTGCTGAAAAATGGCATGAATCTCAAGGTCTAATGGTTTAATTGTACACTGCAGTATCAGCCCTGCCACTGTCACAGCAGCCAGATCTCTGGCTGCCTCTAGGAACAGCTTTGCCAATAAGCAGCCAGGGTTATCTGTTAAGTTTTGTTTCCCAGTTGCAAAATTAGACAAATGAGAGTACTTAATACTCCAAAAGCTCTAATGGACAACCTGGGCTGTTCATCAAAATCACCCAGGCAGTTCTGAAAAATTCCAGCACCCAGGCTGCACCTGAGACCAATTAGGGTTTTGTAACGCAGGGCAGTTTTTAAAAACTGCCTGGTGATTCCAGTATATGGCTAAGGTTGAGAGCCTCTCCCTAAAGTGGCCTCTCCAATAGTGTGCAGGAGGCTTCCTACATCTTTCCTTGTTCCTCCTCAACATGGCAGTCCAAGTGCTCCTATTGGAGTATAATGCAGGTCATGCTACTCCTCTGCTCAAAACCCTGCCAGGGTGCCCAGGATTTGCCCCTTTTGCCTCTGACTTCGCTCTCCATTTCAGCTTTACCAACCTCCTTGCTATTCCTCACATGTGTCACCTGTGCTCTCTATCAGAGGGCTTTTGTCCAGGGCTTTTCTTATGCATGAAATACCCATCTCCTAGACACTTGCTGAGTCCTTCCCTCACCTCTCTTAGGTCTTGCATGCCCTGACCTCTAGGGGTGGCTCACTGGGATCCCAGTCCTGGCTGGGCTATAAGCTGCCTCTTCCCTGTGCGTTGACCTTCCCAGTACCCCTCCTCTGGCTCCACTGTCTCTCCTTTCCATAGAACTTAGTGTCTTTTAGCATGCAGAACCACTGACTTCTGTGCTTTGCTCTTTTTATTTATTTATTGTCTCCTTCCACTTTATTTTGTCCACTGATGACCCCAAGGCCAAACACAGTTCATGGCTCATACTAGGTCCTTAATAAACACTTGTTAAATGAAGTGGTTACCTTTGGAGGTGGTAGTGAAAGAAAAGTGCTTCGGGGAGGAGGGGAAGCTCATGACATAGGAAGAAAATATATTTTCTCAAAAATTACAAATTTTGAGGATAACGTTTATCACATGATTCTCATTTTTAAGAACTGCCAAGCAATGTCGTGGTTGCAAAAATGCACATTTCAGAGTCAGAAAGTGGATGAGTGGTCATCTAGAGCTGGGCAGTGGGTGTGGGGATTGGTTTAGGGTTAGAGAGTGACTGTGGATGGATATAAAGATTGCTTCAGGATTGATGAAAATGCCCTAAAGTAAATTACAGTGATAGGTGTACACATCTGAAAATTTACTAAGAATCCAGCAAACTGAAAACTTTCAATGGATGAACTTAGTTATGTAAATTGGAAAACTGCTATACATGTACATTTATCTGAGGCATCTCACAGAATGTTAAACCTAAAACTGAAAAACAAGTATAGGCTACTATTATTTCTTATGTAGCACGTGAATTTTCTCTGGCTTGGACTCTGCACTAAGGAAGGGAAAGCCTTACATGGCCCTTATTTGCTACCAGAGCCACCCATTTGTTTATAAAGATATGTAACTTAGACTTCTTGATCAAGGCTCAACAAAAATAATTTGTTTAGATTAAATGGCTTTCCTTAATACCTTCTACATCTCATCTCTAAAAACTCTGCAGTAATTTTTAGAACTTCAAGTAACCACCTTGTATGAAACTGAGCTGTGTATAGATTTGACACTTTTGAATCTGTAACACAAAGAAACACTCCAGCCCCATTGACATCATTTTCTATCTACTGATGGCCAGTTGTCCTGCTCATCACAGAGGTCCATATGTCTGCAGCTGTGGCCTAGGACATTGCTTGGGTAGCAGCCCTGTGAACCTCCCTCCAGCTTGCTGATGTTACGGTTCTCTAATAACATGTAAGGAATAATAGCAGCACATGGCAATTAAAATTGTGGATAGTTAACAACTCAATGAAGACCATTCACACTCTCTCGGGAGCTCCACAGCACACCATGTTAAGCCACATAAGGGAATGTATTTCTTTCTGCTGTCTCTCCATTTCTCTGTTCAGAATCTTGACATGTGCTTGCTAGAGAACAGAGGGTCTGATTGAACTAAGATCAGGAGATTGCTCACAGCCATTCAGGCCTCAGTATTCTCATTGCTCTCTGATGGGTGTAGTGCTATGCTGTTGGAAGACTCCTGGGGTCTCCTGCTATGGGCTCCACACAGGAGAACACAACCTCTTCAATAAGCAGAACATGGAAGGACTGGATGCTCACAGTTGTTTTTTGCTCATTCATAAACCTGAGAGCAAGAAGGACTGAGATCCTTGCTCTTTATCACCCTGCAGGTGAGGAGTTAGAATATTTTCAAGACCAAGTGCTCTTAGCTGCTGAGCCACACTGCTTCCTACCTGAATGTGCATGTCATTCAGATGGAGCTGTGCTGGCCACAGATGGCTAGGACCCACTCCTGTCCTTCTGGCAAGCATTGCCTGAAGGAGAGGATTGAATAATACAAACAATTTTAATTCAAAGAGCTTATTTGGTACTATATCAGAAGTACAGTGAGCCATGCTAATGTGTGGAAGGGAAAGAGTAACTTAAAAACCCAAACAAAAAACCTCCAAGTAGCAAAACCCTACTCTACAAAATACAGATACCTGTAAATCACTGAGCCTCCTTACATAAGGGCCATGCCAGTCTTCTTTGTCAAGACCCAGCTGTGAACTGAGGGGCTTTCAAAATGGAAGTTATGTAATGTCTAGATCAGACTGAAATCATTTTGACCAACGCATTCTGGATATTAGGACAGAATACATATCTACAGCAGCTTATTTTAATAACATTTGTCCATTTGTTTCCAAAGAAGGCAACAGAATGTCTGTAATAGAGATGTCATAACAAATAAATGAGTGCATAGAGGAAAAGCGTTTATGACAATGCCTTACTCATAGTAGGTGCTCAAAAGTGTGAGTTGTTACTGATATGCACAGTAAATCAAGTGTTCTGGAATACGAATGAGGGTTGGGTACTAGAGACTTGTTTCCACGGGGTCCTGGTTACATGGCTTCTCAGTGAGGGAGGAGCTAACCTGTGCTGAAGGAGGTAGAATGCCCACCAAGTCTCTGCTACCTGCTAAGGACTTGCTTTACTGAGTGCACTGTGTGTAGGGCTATTGTTTTAGGAAGGGCCACAGCACTAGATATGTATTTTTCAGGGTCAAATGATTTCTTCCTAGAAGTTGTTAGCATTTAGAAAGTGGGGTTTCCAATTTTCTAGCATGATAGAGTGTAAAAGAGATTTGGTGAGGGGAATCACCCACTTCTCAGGGTACAGTGGCATTTGAGAGACAGACTGTGCAATGATTAAGGGGCTTTTCTGGGACTTCAACTACTGCTCAACTATCAAGAGAACATTTAAATCAGTATCTTTAACAACTTCTACTTTCTCTCAAATAATATAGTTTTGATCACGAAGTGATAGTTTCTAAAGATATAGTTTGAAATGCTTCAGTTGTAACACCTTAGAGTCAAGGAAAAGTTCACTGCAAATAAGACCTGTTTATTGACCTACTTTCTCACACAGAAAGAAAGACAATGGGCCTAGGCCATCAACTTGTGTTGTTGACTTTATCTGCCATAGAAAAAAACTGTTTGATTTTCTTGGAAAAATTTCATTGCTTTGAAAACAAAGACTTTCAGAGAAAGAGGACTCAAACAATTTCTGAAACACCAAAGAAATAATGTGGATCTCAGAGGAAATGCATGAATGTGTACCTGGAGCTTCCTTTGCTTAGCTCCAAGGCCAAGGCCAACTAGGTAAAACAAGGCTCTTGGCTTTGTAGTAGAAATCTACAACAAATCTGAAGAGTTTCTATTTGTTTTGTTCAATAAAATTGAGTAGAGAAAAAGAAGACAATGATACTTTAAATATATTAATCACCATACATCTTGTACATGAGTATATGATTCCCTAAAAAGTAAGGATCATAATGATACTCATAAAGGCAATAATAGCAATAGCAGCTAATATTTGAGTGCTGACAATGTACTAGGAATTCTGCTAGGTGTCCTACATATACTACTTCATTTACCACTCTCAACAACTTATGATGTAGGTAATATCAACCCATTTTACAGTTGGGTAAACTAAAGTTATGAGATGTAACTCCTGTGCCCAAGTTTAAAAATCGTTTTATAAGTGGGAGAGTCAGGAATCACACCCGGCCCTTGTGGATCCAGACTCAATGCAGTAAATTGCCATAATGAGTACCTCTTACAAGAATAATAATAGTTACATGCATTTATAGTTCCTCTTTACGTTGGTAATTTCATCTGATGCTCATAAACTCTTTTGATTTTATCACAGATAAGCAAACCAAGACTCAAAAGTTAAATGTCTCAAGACTAAAAATTATGTTTCCCAACCTTTAAATTTCTTCTTGTTATAGTTCAGATCTAAAACATCCCCCAAAGGAGTGGTATGTTTAGAGATGAGGCTCTTAGAAGGTGATTGGATCATTAGGACTATTCCTTCATCAGTGAAATAATCAACTGATGAGATCATAATTTGATGGTATTATTGGGAGGTGATGGAAACAGGAGCTGGGGCCTAGTTAAAGGGAAGGAATCATGGGGCTGTGGCCTTGGGAACTATTATATGGTCCCTGGCTCCTCCTTGGGCTCTCACATACTTCCTTTCTTCGCTTCCTGGATGCCATAAGGTAAGCACCTTTCCTCAGCCATACCCTTTACTATGATGTTTCTGCTGTGGAGCCAGTTTACCATGAACTGAAACCTCTGAAACCATGAGCCAAAATAAATCTTTCCTCCTTTTAGTTGTTTCCTTCAGGTATTTGTCACAGTGACAAATAGTTGAGTAAAACACTTTTTAAAGAATCTGAGCTTAAGAATTTCCTGAATGGTATGTCCTAATAAATATTTTTTGATGTCATCACTTACAAGGACAAGAGTTGAGCAACAACTGTAACTAAAGACTTTTTGAAAAATGAAATTACTAGCTCAGAGTAATAAGCAGGTAAACTTTAAACGTACGGTATACAGGATTTGGCCAGACTAACACACATTATTTTAAAAGTTCTCTCTTGATGAGTCTTGATTAGTCTTTTTCAGACAGCCAACTCTGTATGAGTGAGACACTTATTACTTCACAGGAAAACATTTCTTGTTACATATGAGACATTTCTGAGTTCAGTAAAGGTTACATAGTTGTTCAGAAAATTAGAAGTTCTATTAATACTCACTGCTCCATTTGATTGAGAATATTATTCCTAATATTTCTGGGTCAAGTTCATGAGAATAAACCCTACAGCATACCAACTGGGTATGTATATGTAAAAAGAACTGCCATTAAGTCCCAAGCTGTTACATGCTACGAGGCTCAATCTCATGTTGATGCTGCTGGAGACATTTATAAAGGCATTACCAGTGAATATTCTTCTAACAGAGGAAAAGCTGTTTTTTTTTTTTCCTGAAAAGCTAAAAGATATTTGGAAATCTAGGACACTGGTGATTGTTCAAAGGGAAAGTTTGGAATAGCACAAGGGATAAAAAAGATGACTGGCTGCCACTTACAGAATCACTGACTTTTCATCCCAAAAGCTGAGTGCTCATTTGTTACTTACTGCCCTTCAGCTACACGTCTACCCTTCTATTCTCTATTTTGTGATTTTGGGCCTGGAACTTGGCAAGCCACTTCCTAGTTCTTGGACAGAGGGCTTTCCTATTTGATTCTGTCAATAGGAGGCACTAGAGGAAGACTATAAAGTGAGAAGACAGAAGGAGACTTACTCCTTCTTTTTCTGTGTCCTGTGAGCATTTCCTAGCAGCGGTCATCTCTCTCAGCACTTCCAGAAGCAGTCTCTGCATCTCTCAGAGGTTTTGGTGGCAGTTGGTGAGTCTCCTTCCTTAGTGCTGGAGCACTTCCTGGGACTGCTCCTCTGAGTTGCTAGACTCTAGCAATCCCATCTCCTCTTTTGGTACCCAACTCTAAGTATGACACCTGGTTCTAGCAACTGAGTCAATTCAGTATTCCTTTTGCCTGTTTAATGCTCCAACACTTACATAACAACCAATTCTCCATATTAAATCCTTCTGTTCAGAATTCCAGGGTGACTTTGTTTTCCTCTCTGCAGCCTATTGCAAGTTGGGGACCTGTTTGTAACAAGTTATCAATTCTCACAACCATGGAGCACCAGAAACAATGTTGCTGACTGAACTCAAACTGTTCCTGCTACATATGAGAAGTTATTTTTTCTAGACAAAAGCTGAGGATATATGAGAAATGATAACCCCAACCTAAAGGGTAGTAGAGGGGAAGCTTTAACACATTTCTGCCAGCGTGAACCACTAGTGGTACACACGACTGTCCCCTCAAGGAGCTTGTACCACCTAAAAGGACTTTCCTACGTTGCCTGATGGGACAGTCATGTGTGCACCTCCAGTGGTTCAGAGCCAACCAGCAGTGAGACATATGAATTACAGCCCATCCCTGACAAGAACTATGAATTTTTTTGCATAAAATAATGGCTGTTAACCTTGTAAATGTTTACAATACAGAAAGTATAAAGGGGAAAAATATTAAAACTGAAAGAGTTAATCACTGATATACTGGCATATTGTTTCTGATCTCCCTACTCCATACTTCTAAATGTTTACAAATAATTTTTATTTTTAAGCAATATTTGGTGTCTAGCATTTTCACATGGCAACATGAGGAGTTCAACTCTCAGAGGAATGTGAGCTTGCTTCATCGCAGGAAACCTGTCTCTCTCTTTCTGGGACTGGATCACTCTGGCTGCTTACTTCTGACCCAGAAACCAAACAATGGCCAGGGCTACAAGCTCTCATTTCTGGTATGTCTGTTATGCACTCTCAGCTGAGATCCTAAGTACATAAGAAATCTGTACACAGTCAGGCGAAATACTTAGTACATTGTGAGCTGGCTCCTGGAGTGAATCTGTATAAAATTTTGAAGGCACACAGAATACTACAGGCTGTCCTATAAGGAGTGGCATGCTTGGACAGAGAGGTGACACAAATGCCTGTGCTAATTACCCTGATCTGCAACATACATTTAGTATTTTCTGCTCATTTGTTCATTCATTCACAACTGCTACCAGACCATCTCTCAGGGGTGAGGGCAAAGCCTGGTGCTTTTTGATGGGTACACAGACAAGACATAACTGTTTCCTTTCACCATAAATTTCACAGTGGGATGAACCAACCTCCAGAGAGAAGGAATTATAAAAACAAGCAGATAGGTCCTCATACCACTTTTCCTGATTAATACAACAACCTACTATTACAAGCATTTGTTCTTGACTTATTCATAGGCGCCAATTCTTTGCATTTCTTAAGAAGTCTTCAGCTTTGAAATTTCCTCAAATAGATTGGGGGTAGTGCTAACTGGCTATGGCTCCAATGTTTTAGCATCCCTTTGCCTTAAAATTATTTATCACATAGAAAAAAGAGATAATGAGAGAAATGATCATGAGTGTTTACTGTCTCAGTAATATAGACTTGAAATATGTGAATTCAAGATAAAATAAGTTGAAGCACAATGGTAGCTGTGTTCAACCCACTTGTGTTCCTTGAAAAATTAAATAGATACAAAATAAAAATGAATATCAAAATAATCTTATTAATAATGTTAATTTAGAATTAAAGAAATACCCTAAATGTAGAAATAAGTAGAAATATTAGAGATAAAATAATCTTCCCATTGTAAAATCAATTTAGAGATTAAAAAAGAAAAAAAGCACATATGTAACAAAAAAATTGTAAGTTTTTGAAACCAGGAAAATTCTTATAAACAGTCTTATTAAAGACTAAATAAAAGTCTCATTGATAATATGTAAGGAATAATTATGATTTATATAATGAAAGTTAAACGTATGTGAGACCCTCAATGCTGTACTTAAATGAAATGTCATAGTTTTACATATTTATTATGACTTACACATAAATGAATTAAGAATTTGTAGAAAAATTATGAAATAAAAGAAAGCTGAAATAAAAATTAGGAAATATACAGTCAGAAAACTTAAAGGATTAGAAAATTTTGTGACAGAACTAATAAGTAATGATATTCAAATTGATTCTTTGAGGAAAAAACCCAAAACAATAAATAGATTAATTACCAGTCAATCTAATTAATGAGAAGGAGTAGGGGAGGAGGGAAGAAGAGAGAAATAAACTGGTAAAATTAAGAATAACAAGAGGGAATTAGATATAGATGTGGAAAATTAGAACAATTACAAGAGATGACTATGCAAATAAAGTTTTAAAATTTATTTTATGATACAGCAAAGAAGACAAATCGCATAGACTAATAAAGTAAAAAATTGAATACAGTGAGGGAGCACCCCTTTCTTTCTCTTGAAAATGCCAAATCAAGATTTTTTTTAATGTATGATTATTTCATAGATCCAAAAATTAAACTTTCTGAAAGCATGAAGAAATTTTCTCAATCATTTTTAGTGAAGCTAGCACAATTCTGATACTAAAAAATATGAAAATGACAGCATCAAAAAAATATGCTGTGAACATTTATTTATATTGATGCACAGATCTTAAAATTTCAGCAAATGACCCTGGGAAAAATTAAATGAATAAAACACCAGAGAAAATGGATTATTTCTAGGAAAGCAAGGATGGGTCACTGTTAGAAATGTTAAGATTGCTAATCGCAGTAGTAAGTTCACTGAGGAAAAAAGTACCTGATCTCCTGAAGGATGCTAAAGTACATATAATGTTTACTGCTTATTTTGGATAACTTAGAAATCCACAGGAAAGTAAGACTGTATTGTTATTTTAATATAATATTAAGTATGTGAAAAATTTTGAAAAAGAAGAGTAATGAGGGAGAAGTAAGCCTATCAGATACTAAAAAATGACAAAATGCCTTAATTACACAGTGGTGTATTTGTGCATGAAAACAGCAGATCAATGGAACAGGAGAGGTGTTCAGAACTAGACTTCAAAATATATGGAAATCTACAGTATGATAAAAACTGGCATATTCAAAAAAAAAAAACTGGCATATTCAATTCATGGAGATGGGATGCACAGTAAACCGTCTAGGAAAAAACATCAAAGTTGAGTCCGTAACTCCTATCTTATACCTGGTTAGAGATGAAGTAGCTGGAAAATTTGTAACAAATTAAAGTCCTGAAAGAAACCACAAACAGATCATTTCATTGGTTTAAAAGAGTGGAGACTATATAAATATATCTCAAAATATAGAAGCCACCCACAGTAAACACCCAGATCTCGAACACCTGTAACAGGAGACAGGTAAAATGTAAACATCCAATAGGGAGTAGGTAAATATGCCATATGGAATGCTATATAAATGTAAGAAAAACATGAGGAAACTCTATATGAGATGAGGTGTACTAATCTCTAGGAAATATTGCCAAGTGAAAACAGAACAGTGCATAGCAGGGTATATGGCATGGGACATCTGTGAATACAAAAAGAAGGAAGAACATAAACATATGTAGGAGCACCTCTGGATAGACATGAAAGAAACCATACTGTTTGCCCATGGTGTGGGGGTGTGTGTGGGGGTGCTGGAGGAAGCCTTTACGGCAGACCTCTCAATATATTTCGGCACCTGTTCTAAAGAATGAATGAAGTGAATACAAATAAAGGTAAAAATTTTGGAGGAAAACCTCAGATAACTTACATTTTACAAAACTGTCATGAAAACTAAATGCAATGTGATACTGGCATAAAAATATAAAAAAGAAAATGAAAAGAATATATGTATAAATTGTTCTACATCTACAAAATGATGAACACTTAGTTTTCTTCCTTATTAGGTCTGAGTGCAGAGCAAGGGTTGTAAATGACTTCAGGGGCTAGACATCCATTCATGCAACAGATCTATGGCAAGGCCCGCTTTTTACCAAGCACTGGGGATGTGGCTCTGAACAAGCATAGGAAGACCTCTGCTTCATGGAGATTTCTGTGTGGAGGGACGGGGAACAAGCAGCTAAACGATACTCATTACACAGAATAATGAACAGTGAAGGAGGTGGGAGAGACAACAGTGACAACAGGAGAGATGCTGGCCTTGCTGTCTCCTTTTATCAAGGGGCAGCAGATACTTTGCACTAGGAATAGTCATGTGGGGTTGTGGGGAGCAGTTTTACTAGATCTTTAGATTTTCCAGAGGAGACCAGAAATTTAAATTTGTATTTGAAATCTCCTGATTTTTAAATCCTAACTCAATTTTACAATAAAATCACCATGTTGGCCAAATAAAACACATCTTGCTGGCCAAGGCTGGCCAAGTGGATGGCCAGCTCAAATCTCTAAAGAAATGGGACTGAGTTTTAAAACAAACACATCAGAACTGTGAGCTCTGTCATCTTAGGAAGCTATGTATGTTTTCCATTTCTTCAAACATTTCTGAACTCCTCATGAGAAGCAGTTGCTCTTCAAAGCCATTTTTTTCTCACCACATCAAAATCCTGTATCATTTTGGACTTAAAAATCTTGTTTCAATCCTGATTTTGCTTACTAGATTGGATTCTTCATTACATTTGGGTTTTTCTAAGAATCTAACTTACCCTCAACAGACTGAGAATGTATTTAATAATATACTCTTGGCCTTGAGGACAGTCCCAAAAGAGGAGCTGCAAATATTTAGAATAAGGGTGGTATCACTAAAGTAAATGTGTGTCTTTCCAAGGTAATTGTGTAAGAGAATTGTACTGTGTAGGAGGCAACACTAGTCTCCCGATCTCACAGCCATTTGGTAAAAAGCTCAGTACTTTGGAGTCAGTTGACTGCCATTAGGCTTTACTTTCTTTTTTTCTTTTTCTTAGACCTGATTGAATGCTAGAAGGGTGTTCATTTTAGAGACCTTTAGCATGCATATCTGCCCAAACAAAGGCTGTGTGTAGAATACAACCAGCACATGGACCATTTTTACTTTCCTATGGCCAATGGCTTAGTTTCTGTGGTTGGCTGATGACATTAGTCACGTAGAGTCATGGTGAAGAAGAAAGCAAAGGAATGGAATTAATGAAACCAAATTGTTTTTACTGAACCTGGGACAGCTTGGATTTCTTCTCTAAAAACATGTCTGAGTCAGAGGCCACAAGTTTGCATTTTACAGATATTTGTGATAGTTATGAAACACATACTGCCCTTGTTATTATTGTTATATTTCCATAGAAATAGCATGTCCCTGGGAAGGGTGTAAAAGAGGCATGGAGCTGTTCAACAAGATAACAGACTTAAACAGTCTATGTCTCTGTGATCTTAGTTAATGGGAAATCTGCACAATATTAACACCATCTATCCAGTATCGATGCTAAAGCACATTATCTTAGACGAAACATGTCATAATTGTCAATTCGTCCTCCATCTATCTCTCTCTTCCTCTATCCATCCTTATATGAAATATTTTTTGATGAGCTATGATTAACTACTATGCTAGGTGCTAGGCATACAGTATTAAACAAAAATAATAGCATCTGCCCTTATGGCATTTACTGTCTTTTGAGAGACAACAAATATTAATCTAGTTAATTATGCAAGTCAATGTAAAATTATAGCTATGCAAAGGGTTATAAGGGAGAAACTAATATGTAGACTTGACCTAGGGAAGATTCCCTAGAAATGGATGGATGAGGGCCAGGGATGTAGCTCAACAGCACAGTGCCTACCTGGCAAACGGGAGGCCCTGAGTTCAATTCCTGGTACCAAAAATAAAACAAAACAAAACAAAATGTGATGGATGGGATGAGATTCCCAAGTGCTGATTTAAGTTGAGATCAAAGGACAGAGAGGAGCTGCTAAGGTGGAAAGAGAAAGATAGGTAATCCCAAGTCTGGCACAGACAAATGGTGATAGTTACGGTGCTTTAGGTAGATGGAAAGAGGGTAAGGGGCATAACATGAGTTGAGCTTGGAAGACAAATGGGAGCATGGCCAGGCAGGGCCTTGAAGGACATAGATGAGCTTTTATATTTATCCTAAATTGGAATAGGTTGAAAGATCTTAAGTAAAGGGTGCAGAAATGACAAGATTTGACTTTCAAAACTCACTGTGGCCTTCCTGTTGAAAGAGTCAACAGATATCTAAATTTACATACAGATACCAGGTGACGGGGGGTGTCCACATGGATGAGATGGCTTTGGGATTATAAATAATGCCAGAAGAGGAGTACCCAGCACTTGAGGAGCCAGGAAGAAAAAAGTGGGAGTCTGAGGGTCTGAGCTGGCAAGAGAGTCTGGTAGGTATAAAGAGGTCACAGAGAACTCATGAAATCTAGGGGAAGGGTATTGTGACAAGGAGGAAAGAGTGATCAAGGCTGTTAAATCCTGCCGAGAGGTCACGTAGTCCTGCATGAGAGGTCCAGAAGTGGTCCTTGGAGTTAACAAGGTGAGGGTTATCAATGCCCTTACCAAGTATGACTTGGCTGGGGGAGAGGACCTAAAGTCAGACAAATTGGGTTGAAGAGTAATGGAGAGAAAAGAACATAGAGATGGTGCTCATCTCTTGTGAGATGATACTTGTGAGAAGTCTGGTTGTAAATAGGAGAGGAAATGCTTGGGAGTCAGCTGCAGGATGATAGGCATCTAAGAATTTAATGGATGATATGGATGTGTTTAAAATGAATTTATGTATAATGTATATTTATATAAATTTTAAAATATGAAATTTAAAAAATATATAAATTTTATACATGCACACAGTGGTACCTCGGTTCATGAACTCAATTCTCTCCAGAATTCTGGTCGCAAACCGAACTGGATGAGAACTGAATCAAATTTCTGCATAAGGTCAACATTTTTTTTTCAAGATGAGATAAAAGATAAATGCTACCAAAAGCTCCTGGGAAGGGATTCTGTCAAGGTGGCATAGACTTGCCTCAGGTGTGCAGGAGAAGGATCAAGGAGAGGAAGGTGAGCACAGAGATGGTAGGCTTGTGTGTAGAATAGTTAGGTGATGTCTTCGTGAGAGGTTTCATTTCCTGTGGAGGAGGTGGTGAGGTTATCTGATGACAATAAAGAAGGGCAGGGGATGTTAGAAGTTTACAGGAGATGAAGCTATAACAGGATGACAGAAAATGAAAGAGTATGTTGAAGAGAGACACTTGGAAGAACTTCAGGGCAAGTTTGATGATCTATTTGAGGCTTGTCATGTGAATTCATGACAATGCACTCACCCTTGTTCAGTGACTTTTATTTTTAAAGCAGGGCTGGCTAAAGCCCTGGAGAGAAAGTTAGGAGCCCTGCCTGATGAGCAGTGATAGGTATATCTGTTATGTGACCTTGGGTAGGCACATCCTTCTCTGATTCTCAGCTTTATTTAGTTTTCTTAGATGAGGTTTTGCCCTGTTGCCCAGGCTGGCCTTGAACTCACAATCCTTCTATCTCAGCCTCCAGAGTAGCTGGGATTACAATTGTGTTCCACCATACTGAGATGAGATCTGTTTTCCAGATTCTTTAATTTATCATGCGGTTGTTAAGATCAGATTAGATGATACCTAAACAACTGTGAATGCCCTAAATATTTATGGAGAGATCTTTTCAACTTATCAAGATTTTCTATTAATACCTTTAGTTTTTATTTAAAAATGAAAGGGTTATAGAAAAACACATACTTTATAGGCAAAAAGAAATTTAATAATTTATATGGCTATATTTAATGGACCTATGATATCTGGAGTCTATCTGAATCAAAGTTGGCAAACTATATCTGAACAGGGATAGTTAATAAGTATTTTAGGCTTCGGGTGCTGAATAGTCTTTTTTGTAAGTACTCAATCCTGCTATGCAGCTCAAAAGCAGCCATAGACAATATTAAGTGAATGAGCACAGCCCAATAAAATTTAATTTGCATAAATAGGCAGTAGGCTCTTTCTACAATTTTCATGCCACAATTTATATAACGCATTAAACACACTAAGAAAGCAAATGATACACAAACAGGGAAATCTGTAGTCGCTATGGGGCCTTGCGGGCTGCAGTGGAGCCCAACCTTGGGTGGCCTTTCATTCAGCCTCAGCTTGCAGAACTCTGCAATTAGGGGCTCCGTCCTGTGGTTTGGCACCTCACTCTCAGAGCGACACTTCCAAACCAACTGCATGCGGAGTCATGGTCCGTAGCTTTCTGAGATCAAATTGGAGTAATAAATCAAAACACTCTCTTTGTATTCACTTATCCACCACAGGGCTTGGAGATGTGTGCCTCTGAACAGCAGAGAGCCAGGGAGCGAGGGAAAGAAAGTCAAAGGAGACCTACTAGGAAGCAGGCTGGGGCCCAGGCATCATCTGGGGGAGGAGGACACTTATAAAGGGCACCCAGCAAAGCCAGTGACGCCTGCAAACCAACTAGGTTGGAAGGCCGCGCCAGTCTGAGGCCCAGAAACAGGAAAGGCAGAACACTCTGCTGCTTGAGTAGCTCCCCTGGGTGGGCCTAGTTTCAAAATCAAAATAAACTTAGGAGAGTGAGAGGGAAAGAAGGAAAGAAACAAACAAACAAGCAGAGCTTCAGCTTGTGCTTTCTCCCAACCAGTAGTCCAGCCCTATGCCAAGTCGCCTGAGCTGTCTTTCTCCTGTGTGTCCAGGAGCCCTCTTCTGAAGACTGGTTGCTTTCCACATGGTGCCATATGGCTAACAACTGCACCTATGCTGCCTGGCTCCCCAGCTGGACCTAGTGTACAGGGCCATTCGGTATTTGTGCTGAGTATGACGCACACATTACCAGCTGTGTGTTAGTGTAGACTCTGTGTGGATGGGTAGAGAAACATTATTACTGTCAGTATTGAGTAGCCTTTACTCCATTTACAGGTCCCAGGAACAAGACCTTACAGGCTGTACCTAGGCAAACAGGTGTGCATGCTATTCTCAGTTTCAACAACAAGTAACTGAGGCATGTAGACGCTAAAACAGTAGAATGAAGTTACTAGTAAACAGCAAAACTGGGTTTCTCCAAAGTCCTATTTCTTCACTGATCAGAAGTGCGCTGTCTTTTCTACAGTGTAGAGCTGGAAGGAAACCCAGAGATTGTTTGCTTCAGCTCCTTATTTTTAGATATGGAAGTGGAAAATGGAGTGGCTTGCCCAAGGCCACAGAGCCATTGGCAGAAAAGCTAACTTTGCCCTTGGATGCTTCCTCCATGCTGCTCAGCAAGTAACCAATAATTCCTCCATGAATATCAATCAAGATAGGCAGCAAATGATCAGTTTTGACAGAATGCATTTTCTAGTGCTGCAAGGCAAGACTTGACTCTGCCTATATCAAGACAAACTGGCTGAGATGAATGATTCAGGGGTCACACCAGAAACACAGGGCAAATGCACGCCAGCAAGCTTTTATACAGGGACAGTTGCATGTTTCAACTGTGTGGCATAAAAGAGCGTGCTGCCCAAAGCTGAGGGCAAAATTTTGATGCAAAAGGGAAGCAAAGGACACTGTCAGTGCTCAGCTGAGAAACTAAAAGAAGCAGAAACTAGTGTGTTCATAACAGCATATGCCACTCTTGACAAAAAGGAACATCATAAGACTTCTGAGGGTATTTGTTTTGAAGGGTCAGAAAGAATCTAGGTTTGCAAAGCAGAATTAACAGCAAATTTTATACTAAGGTTTTTCAAAATAAACCTCTACAGAGTGGGAACTAGCTTTCCTTCTTCATTTCCCTTTTTTTTTTTTTTAAAGAAAAAAGCTTAATTACTCATAAAAGTTGTTTTCCAGGTCAGAGCCTAGAAATTTGCTTGTTTTTGATACATTAGAAAGCCCATAGTATTTAAAGGAAGCTTTTCTATTTGTTTATAGATCGGGACAAAAGAATTCAGTTGTAGGTTCAAATGATTTGGTTTATTTTCATTAACAAGCCTTTGATTTTCATGTATACAAGTTACTTAAAAGTGTGAGTTAAATTACTTAAGTGTGTGAATATGCAATTTTTTATAAGATAGCTTGAGATATTCTCATATCATATAATCTGTCCATATAAAGTACCTAATTCAATGGATATGGTACATTCAGAGTAGTGCAACTGTGACTTTAGAACATCTTTGTCTCCTCAGAAAGAAGCTCTACTCCCTCCACCTATCATGGCCCCAGCCCCTGCCTCCCAACCCTAAGCAACCATTAATCTACTTTTTGTCTGTTTTTCATATAATATATGGAATCATATGGCCTTTTATGACTGGCCAGTTTTGTTTAAATAATTTTGTCTAAATAGGAAAACATGGCTAACAGAAAGAGAGATGAAGAAATGTTTTTTTTCCTGAGCACCCAGTGAATACAGACTCATGCCATCTAGTTGTCCACTCCCTGAGTAGCTAGGCAGCCCTTGCTATATGTACATCCAGGACTCACGAACCTTGTGATAGTGGTAAGAGTACAGACACAACTCTCACCAGGAGGCAAACTGGCTAATCCTCCAGACTGAATTTTGGGCTTTAAGAATAAGAAGTAAACTGGTCTTCAAGTAAAAGGACAACTGCCATGCTAGAAAGCAGTGTTTCCCCACGAAGTTCATATTTATGATGCATTAGTCATTTTATTCATCATCTATTTTCCTCCCATCCTCCCTCCTTCCCTCCCTCTCCCTCACTCATCAACTCCAGCTGGACATGGCTGGAGAAAAAGACCCAGTCAAATCGACTGTCTCAGTGTAGAAAGGTGACATGAACTTCAGGCGGACACTGGAGCTTTTCAGGCACTCAACCATCATTCCCCAGATCATTCCTCCTATCTCCTAGAGATTATTTCACACCTTTCCTGACTCCTCAAAGCTCCAATAATGTCTCTCCAACCTTCATTCTCAGATAACATCCTTCTTTCCTATCTCACAGAGAAAACAGAAGCAACCAGAAGAGACTTCATGTTCCCATGACCATATCTACCACCCACCAGCATCTCTGTGTTACCACAGACCAGTAGTTCTTCGACTTTTTGTGCATCACATCACCTGGAGGCTTTGTTAAAACAAACAGCTGGGACCTAAATCCAGATTTTCTGAATTAGTAGGTCTAGGAAGAGCTTGAAAATTTACATTTCTTACAGTTCACATTGTTGCCAGTGTCGCTGGTCTGGCACATGTTTAGAGAGCCTCTGCTCTATGATGTGGCTATAGTTCTAAGGTGAATTTCTGTACTAGTGTATATGATCCCAGAGCCTGTCACTCAGGGACGTCTCTCCATCATTTCTCCCTTACCGTTCCTGCTCATCATTTGCCACATCTTTATTGGATCATCCTATTGACATTATTTCTTGGATCTTAAAAAAAATATCTCTCTGGATCCCCTTTTATTCTTTAGCTTCCACCCTATTTATAGAAAAAGAGTCGCTCTTACTCCCTGATTCTAATTCTTCTTCCATCTTTTTTTCTTAAACCTTCTTAATCTACTTTGATCCCCACTGCCCAAACATAACTACCCTAGGAAAGGCAACCCATGGCACTCACATTACTAAGCCCTTTGGCCAACTCTTGGGCCTCATTTTGTTTGTGCTGCCAACAGCGTTTGACACAACTAGCTGACCAGGACTCTCTCAATATGGTCTTCATTTGTCTGTCAGGATAAGATACTGCAGATTTCCTTCCGTATCACTGGCCATTCCTTTCAAACTTTGTTTTGTTTTTTCATCCATCTATTGGGATGCAACAAGACTTGCTCCTTGGATACCTTAAATTTATTCTTCTATTTTCTATTTGTACTCTCTCCTTTGGTGTTCTTATTCTGTCTCATGGTTTTAAACCTTGCATATGCTAATATTTCCTAAATGTTTGTCTGCAGCCCAAACCTCTCCTTAAACTCTAGACACATATATCTAATTGTCTACTTTAAAGGACATATTAACCTTGATTAAATCTGATTAAAGACCTTTTCTGTGTCCCCCATTAGAATATCCAAACAAATATCTTATACTCTCTTTTCCTTAATCACAATAAATGATGATTCTAAACAATTCAGAATCAAAACATTCTATTTTCATCATTATTGTCACCATCTCTCACCTGGATTATTACAATAACCTGGTCTTCCTGCTTTCATTCCTGCCCCTCAACATTTTATTCTCAATATAGCAGCCAGAAGTGATTCTTTTAAAATATAAATTATGTCCCATGTCTCCACTGGTCAAATGGTATATCAGCTCATTTTATCTTTCTGCACCAAACCCTGCAATGGTTTCCCTGATTCCATTCAGGATGAAGACCAGAGTCCTCCCTTGGTTGTGATTTCATCTCCTGCTCTTCTTCCTTTCTCTGCCCCAGTCTCACTACCCTCCTTGTTGTTCCAACATGTTGGTCTTGCCTCTGCCTCAGGATCTTTGAACATGCTCTGAGAGCTGTCCCCCAGCCATGCTCAGAGATCTTAAGACCACCTTAAGTCTGCTCAATGGTTACCTTTTCAATTAGATTTTATCTAATCATTTATCTTAAATCACTTTCCTCTTTTCTCTCCAAAGAGCTTTTTACCTTCTAATGTACAACATGGCATACTTATTCATTGCCTGTTTTCCCCTCTCCTCACAAGACTATATACAGATTATCTGGTTAATTACTGTTTCTCTAGTAGCAATGGGTACATCCCAGGTACTTGATAAATGCATTTGTAGGATTTAGTTTTTGGACATCTTTCAGCCAGTTTAGATGTCTAAAACTGAACACGTCTTTCAGAACATCTGAGCCTGGCACCAGAAGACGGAGAAAAAAGAACATTCCATGTTTGGTCTTAAATATAACAGAGGAGGATGTTACTCTTTAGATTCTTCATGCCTTTCACCTGCTTATGTACAACATCAAGAAATCTTGCCACTTTCTTGCCAATCCCAGTTTAGCTACTAAATTAGCTTCTAATTTTCTTTTTCAGTTATCTTGTTCTTTTTCACCCAAAAGCTGTCATGTATTGAGTGCTGGACTCTTCACCCTTCACATGATCTTATTTAATCCTTACAAAACCACTGTGAATTAGGGAGCATTATCTCTGCTTATCAAATGAAGAGACAGATTCAGAGAGGGTAGGTGGCTTGCTCAAAATCACACAGCAAATAAGAGATTAAAGGAGAATTTGTCAGATTTGAAAGCCCATATTGAAAACAAACATAATACCATTGATATAATAATCTATCTAATATATCCAATTTCCTAGTATATAAGTGTTGGGATTTTATCCACTAATTATTTTTGAAGATGATACTGGAAATGACTTCATGACTCACTAAATAGAAAGCTTCATGTTGATTGGAGCTATAGTTATTACTATTTTGCTGACATTTCTTCCATGTCAGTGAGGGCTTAGAGAGAGTGGGGGTATGCAATAAAAATTTATGGAATAGATATTTGTTGAATAAAACACAAGGGTAATTATATTAATACATAGTTCATTGTGCTCAGAACATATCTACCATAAATAAATTAAGGATTATGTCTAGAATAATCTTAAAGTAATTGAGTTGGAAAGCAAGAGGTTTTCTAATGTTGACTGACAGTTACACAGCATACAATCAATACTCAAGTCCTATGTCTCATCCAAGATGATACATTAGTTCTTAGGATTTTGGAACCACTGAGCCTTAGGAGGATGAAAAAATGATATTTTGCCCATTTTTGACTCTAGACAGACATTCTTACTGGTTGCTCGATCTTAAAGCATTTCACATCTGTAAGGCAGAAGGGCTCTCAGCTTCATTTCTACATGACAGAAAACTAAGGCCTAGGAAACACAAATCTGCAAATGACATACTACAATCAGGATGGGGGTTGGTCAAGAACTCAGGCCCCTCTGGTACTTAAAAAATACATCACTGTATTCCCCCTCCCCTGAAAAGTTGCAGACAAAGCTTGAGCATAGCAGATCAGCTTTACTTTGAGGCTTAGGAAATCGTTTTTATGTCTCAAATTATTGCCTTGTTTTTCCAGTTGACAAGGCCTGTTACATGAGGTAATATATTATGATTTAGACCTAAAATGGTCCCCAAAGCCTCATGTGTTTGAAAGGTTTCTGGATTATGGGGGTACTATACCTGCCTTGCTGTTGGGATGGGGTCTGAAGACATCACAGTGGGTGTGATGCACAAGGGTATGCTGTATGTCCTTCCTGTCTCTTCCCTTGGCTTTCTGCTTCCTGTCTGCCATGAGCTAAGCAGATTTCCTTTGGCCAGGCCCTTCCACCATCCCTTACTGCTTTGGAGTTGGCCACGCAAGGACTGAAACTTCTAAAACATGGGCCAAAATAAACTTATCTTCTTCCTTTAAATTGTGGGTGTTATGTATTTTGTCCTAGCAACAAAGGAAATACAATAAAACTCTGGATTGTGAATCACTTGTTCTATGAGTGTTCCATCAGATGAACAGATATTTCTAATAAATTTTAACTTGATAAATGAGTGTTGTCTTGCAATGAGTAGTATGTAATGCTGATCATCACATGATCACAACAATCTTCTCTCTCTCTCTCTGTAGGATTGTACAGCAAGAGGTTATGGAGATCTCATCTGTAGAGGAGGAGGAGAAAAAGACAGTGGAATCTCTCACTTCAAAAGAGATTAGGGAGATGAGTAAAATGTGGAAAACAGTGAAAAATTCTGTAGAAAAGCACCACCCAAATAAGGGTGTAGTAGCAGTGCGAGTGATGAATCTGTTTAATGACAATGCAATGTTACATTTCTGAGAAATCCTCAAAAGAAGGCAAAAACAAGTGTCGTTGGATAGGTTCCTTATTAAAGTTGCATGAAAAGAAAAAGGTTCTATTGAACCAATAGATAGCAGTGATTCCCTTAATGATGGTGAAAGTCTTCCTACACAATAACTCTCCTATCCCTTGTCTCCTTCATAGTGGCCATGAAGGTTTTCAAACATAAGTGAAAGTTAATTTGTTTATTTTTCTTTTTATTTTGAATTTTCTTTATTATTTTGTATTATATTACAGTATTATAATCATTTCTATATGAATATTTTTGGGTTGTGGAACAAGTCATCTGAGTTTCCATTATTTCTTATGGGGAAATTCACTTTGATATACAAGTACTTTGGATTACAAGCATGTTTCTGGAACAAATTATGCTCACGAAACAAGGTTTTATCATATATCGTATATATAGCACAGTGATTGGTATTGGGAAAAACACTCATTAAACAGTAACTCTCATTATACCATGGTCATTTCATATCCTATGTCACTGCTATTCCAGAAAGAGTAGAAACTTCAATTAATATGCTACTTAAAAATTAATATTGCAAATGTTTGAAACTTTGAGAACTCCCCCAAACAGCAGTCCTGAAAAGTTTCATTTCTCAGCAAAAAATGAAACTAATTTGTTCCTTTAGTAGAATATCCTAAAAGTCCACAAGAGGGCAGTACCCCTCACAGCCGAGTTGAAGGAGGGTAGAAGGGAATTGTGGGTACCGAGGTAAACAAACACTGAAATACCATCATTAGGAGCATTATACTGTTTGAGTGATAAGGGTGTTATGAAGAAAATAAGACAGTAATAGAATACAGAAGGACTTGAGGGGAAAAATTAATGGGAACACAGACCATTGGATGAGAATATCTTAGTCGTGAGTAGACTGGGGAATAGTATTACATCTTAAGGAGGAGCAGAGGCCAAGTTGGATATGGTCTTAGTCTACTTTAGGGAAAGAAAGAAGGCTAGTGTGGCTGGAACATAGTGGAAAGAGGTAAAGAAAAACAGACAGGGAGGAGCATTTGTTCACGCAAATGACGTAGTTGGGATTCTACATCAGGTCTTTCTGAACCTAGAGTTTGTGTTCTGAATCACTATGCTACTCTGTACAAAAAGCCAAAGGGCAATGTCCAAGATAAAAAAGTTGCACTTTTCAGAATAATAAAAACATTAGGAAATGTCTCTATTTTTTTAAATAAGTAATTCATCAGAAATTATATGATTTTAGAACTTGAATTTATGAGGAAAAAGGCTTAAGAGATACATACACCCAAATATACTTAATATTTAATCTGGTGTAGGATTTCTTCTTACTTATATTTATAGTACTGTATAACAAGGTTTAGAATGATGTATATTAAATTATTTTGCTAAGGAAAAGAAACATTTAGAAATATCTTCATCAAAAATATTACAAACATAAAGTACATCTTAAGATTTATATAGAAGAATGTTGATCCCTGGATTCATGTTAATAAAAATTACAGATAGGATAAATGTCCAGTAAGAGGGAATTTTGGAATACATTAGTGTGCTTCCAAATTATTAAAATCTCATTTTCAAAGAACAGTTACGGTACTATTAGAGAAAAAACAAGCAACATACATATGTAAGAAGTGTGAACCTAGTTTTTAAAAACTATACATAGATAAGCAAAACATTAAAAGAGAACACCCCCAAATGATTTGAGAATGAATAAATGTTTTTATCTTTACAATGCTTTCCTGTATTAATTTTTGAAATCTCTTCAGTGCTTTTATGTAGAAATTGAGATGGTTTTTGAGATAATAGGAGAAATGATCGTTGTGTAAAGTTAGATCATGGAATCCTCCCCCTTTATACTAAGTGAATGAACAAAAACATATATTAAAAATAAAACAAAATATTGCCACAAGACAAAGAAAAGAGGTTAATTCCATATCCTTATGTTAAAGAGGTTAGGAGTAGCACTGTGACACTGATTCCGACCCCTCAGCTTCTGAGATAATACTGAGGAAGAAGGCAGGTGAGTGGGCCAAATCCAGGGCATCTCCAAAGAAAACTTTAGTCTTGGAATACAGTGATCTGCACAAAGTGAAGAGGGAGCCTTGGGAAAAGTCAAGAAGAACACCTTAGAAAATAGAAGTTTTTGTTTATGATCATGAGGCCTTGGCAAAGGCAGGGCACTGACCAAATTGGGCTCAGGACACACTGGGGACCTGGGTTTGGGACATCTAATGGGATTCAGAGGAGGGAGTGAAATCCAGCTCCTCAGGAAAAGCAATATATTGCCCCCCCCCCATTTCTATCTTCTTGCTTTAGAAAAGAAGCTGGACGCTAATACCCAGCCCACAAAATGTATAAAAAGAAAGAAAAGATTTAGCGATAATGTGGGACAATGTAAAGAAAAGCTCATCTATATTTCATGAGAGGAAAAGAAGCTCTGGACAGAACTTCCCTATTAAACATGAAGAAGATGAAAAGATATAGTGCATACCTGTGGAAGAAGGGAAAATACATTAGAATAACTCAATCTATGAAGAAAACATAATCCAAGAAAATTGAAGTTTCCTATAAGTTATTTATTCATAAGAGAATAAAACAAGATTATAAAATAGAAACAAGATGAAAAGGGAAAGGTCAGAAGGAAACAAACTGAGAAACAGAAACATAAAGCTAAAATAATGACATGAAGTAAACTTCATAAATAGACAACGGAGAGGGAAATGATAACATTCACAGCATTTAGATAAGTGGATAGGGGCAGAGAACAAAGACAACAGGATATAAAGATAACTGGTATTTCCAGGGATGAGAAATATAAAAGAAAGGGTATGTACAGGTATAATATTGGAAGCATCCTGAAATAAAAGAAGATTTGACTATGCCGAGCAGTAGAATACACAAAGTTTCAGGAAAGAAACTGAGTAAAAATGACCACTAGAACAAAACAAAAAAATGACCACTGGCAGATTCTTCTGCTTGGCCAAAGTTTGGTCAGCCTCCTGAAACTTCTTGGCCCATTTGTACATTTCCTTGTAAAACCTAGTTTTAGTAAGAACTTTACTAAGTCAGCACTCCTAACATGTAAGAATCCTACTAAATACCATAACACTATTTCTGTTTACCCATAATCTTTGTTGTGCATATGCATGGAGAAATAATCTAGAAATAATGTTCTTCAAATGACTAGTGTTTGTTATTTCTGGGAAGTACAGTAAAGGTTGGGTTACTTATTTATTTTTGGTACCAGGGATCAAACTCAGGACCGTGCACTTGCGAGACAGGCGTGGTCCCATTGAGATAATTCCCTGGCCCAAGATTGGGTTATTTTTTGCTTTATTTCTTATATTTTTTCTTATATATTTAAAATTTAATAGCAAATACTGTATCCTATTACATAACCTACTAAGCAGTATACATTGCTATTTTATAAAAGTATACGATCTAAGGGCCGGGGATTTAGCTCAGTGGTTTCGCTGCCTGCTACGCAAGCGCAAGGACCCAAGTTCAATCTCTGGTACCAAAAAACCCCCCAAAAACCCAAACAACAACAACAACAACAACAACAAAAAAAAAGTATATGATCTAAAAATAAAAAAGAGTACTTTCTTACATAGTTCTAGCATTGGCATTGTATCAACTCCATTTGTGAGTGGGTTTCATTAGCCCTCCAGGAGTACCTTGTCTATTCTCAGAGTATCATATAATGTGCCACAGAGACCTAACCCCACAGAAGGACATGGGCTTGTGACAATGTTGACTTACTGTTTCATGAACAACGTACCGTCTCAGGCATTTCCCCTCAAGTATGAAAGGCTACCTTCTTGTTAAGGCATACTGCCAATTTGGTTAACGTAACAGAAACATGTAACACAAGTGGGGAAGAAGGATTAGTGTTTTAATGATTTACTGATGTTATCCCAGAAAACAAGGACAGAAGTTCCCACAGGCTTACTGAAATGGAGATGTGTACATACAAATGAACGAACACACACACACACACACACACACACACATACACAGAGGAATTATTTCTGACTGAAAGTAACGACATTAGCTTCTATGTTCCATCACTACCTTAGTTCCTTGACATGTAAATAGATTTGTCAGTGAGAAATTAAGGATAAAAGTGTATGATTTTTTTATTAGTACATGTTTTTAGTACATAATGTTTATATTCTTTGGTGAATTGGTACATGGACATAATACATCTTAATTCTTTTTTGCTTTTTTTGATATATACATTTATGATTCATACAAGAATAATACTGGGCTTTCTTGTTTGGCTTTTTCTGAATTTTTATGCCATAACTTTTTAATATCCAATGCATTTGAATATCAAAAAATTTATACCATTTAACTTCTCACAAATAGATGATATATACTCCAGGTGGGAAATAAGCCTTTTCCAAAATATGTGGTCATACAATCAGAATTACATACTTCAGAAGCATGAAAGGTAGCAGATGAGTCTACTGAAAATAGTAAATTTTTAAATTGATAATCCTAAGGTAGTATTGCATCGTTTAATAATTTTTCTTGCTTCACATCTTTGAAAAACAAATAGGCCATTAGAAGCATATATGATGTGCTAGACATCTAACCAGGTTTATTACTGAAATGGGTGCAATTTTATTAAACTTTAAACACATTTTAATGTGCTCTGGCATAGTTTGTGCTGCAAAAGTATCATGAATTGCTCACTCTGTAACTCACTTTAAAAATGAAATGCAAATGTCAGGTCAGAGATGAGTTGGAAATCCCATTTAATTATCAAAATAACAAGAATGTAAAGGGATCCATGCTGCCATTTAGTCAAACGAGCCTGCAGTCTTGGGTGCTAACATTATGAGCATCTATCTATAATTTCATTACTCAGGCTGGTAGACATTAGATCCTTCCTGCCCTTCCAACTGAGGCTTAATAGCAGCATTTCTAGCATCCCTGTAATGCTTGTGAGGGTCGGAAAAGGCACAAATGTAGCAGTTAATGAGGGTCAGGTCATCAGGACATGAAGATTTCAGTCAGATGCTATTCTGGAAGTCACATGGGCCTGGGATTGATGGACGTGAATTCCAGCCTTACTTCTGTTCCTTCCCACTTAGCTCCTTTGCTCTTTGAATCGCATGTTCTTTCCTTCTCTGGTATTTTTTTGATAAGGAAAAGCATGAGTTTTCACTTATTCTTACACAGGAACGTTTGGGATTCTATCTATGTAGTGCCCCTGACAAAGTTCATCAGTACAATTCAAGAGGGTGAGGGAAGTTCTTGCCTTTCCAAAATACTTTCTCCCTTCGAAATGTAGGCTTAAAACATTTTTCTCTTTGAGATACTCTTTCAAACATAACACTCCCTAGGCATGCAGGATAACTTGCTCTGATTCTGTAAAATTCTTACTGGATATCTTAGATATTTGAGTAGGAGCTGTGATGTGAGACAGTAAAAAAGTTCTGTGTTTGAAGAAGATGCTTGGTGTTGGAACTAAAATGTCATTCCTGCTTTTTCTCCCCATTCATACAAAATTAAACCACTATTAAAAAGAAAACGCAAACAAATAAAACCAAATAAAACCTCAGGGTATTTTATACCCAAACCTCTATGCCTGTGGCATATGAAAAAAACCAAGCCATTCAGAACTTCTTTTTTTTTTTTTCTCTATTCCACTTCTTATGATTAGCAGCTCTAGAAAGCAAGGGGAAAGCAAGTAACGAAGGTATTATCTGTTACTTTCTAGAAGGTCCTTTCTAGAGTGTGGCTCAATTTGAAAAGCCAAGTGGCTTTTACAGGGCAGAGGAAGGGCTTCTCTGACACCCTTTAGAAAACAGCATTCTGAACTTAACTGTAGATGAACTGAATATTTATATTATTTTTTAACCAATAAGAAGTTCTCATTAGAAGGTACCCAACTGTGCCTTCTTTGAATTCCTAGAAGCTCTAATCTTACCAAAATAAATTTCTACTCCCAAAAGATATCTTGATATTCTATACAACCTCATTTCTCAATTAAGTATATACTAAGTGTCTCTGTATGCACTATGTGTGCTATGACTAATTTTATCCTTGAGAAATATGCTGGTTTAATAGGGAAGTTATAGGCATGCAGGCTCTAGGAAACTCTGTTCCCTTTGGAAGAGCCAACATTCATCACATGATAAATGATGTAGAAAAAAAGAATAAAGGTCCTAACATAATGTTTGCAATTATGACAAAGCAGGGCTAATAAAAATAATATCTACTTTTACATTTAAGTAGTTTGTAAAAGGTATACTCATGCAATATTCAGAGAAAAATTTCCCCAATAACATCCCGTTCACAGCTAGCAGGAGAGCGATTGCTTGAACTTCAAGGGTTCAATATTTAGATATCCTCCCGCAATAACTCAGCAACCTCTTTGGAATTTTTCAAGGAAACAGACAAATCATTACAAAGATGTCCAGCATTCAAACTGTTCACCAGTAAGATTTTTTGTGTGTATTATCCATCTTATCCTAAGTCTTTGGTTTTAAAAGTTTTCTGACTCCTTCAGATGAAAATTATGTGAGTTCAGTATATAAAGCAAATTTACCCAGAGAAGTAAATTTTAAAGTTTGGGGGACACAGAGTGAGGAGGCTGGAACTTCACCTGTCCTCCTTTCTTAGTTCTGGGTCTGTGTTGCCGAGAACTTCCCCAGGCTCCTGGGGCTCCATGTACACCTGCATTCTAGAGCTGACTAGCAGCATAAGCATCGACCAAGAATGTGCTGGAAATGCAGAACCTCAGGCACCACCCCTGACCTGATGCATCAGAAACTGCTAGCTAAATCTTGGAAATAACCCAAATGCCCATCAACCAATGAATTGATAAAAAGATGTGATTTTTTAAATACAATGGAGTACTACTCAGCCATAAAGAAGAGTACACTTGAGACATTTATAGCTAAATGGATGCACCTTGAGACTATACTCTTAAGTGAAATAAATTGGACACACATATGTAAATATTGCATTGTCTCTCTGGTGTGAGAAATTGAAAGGGTAAATAAGGGCAAAAATATATAACAAATAATGTGAAATAGGAAGAAACTATTCAAAAGAAGAGAACCAGGGGGAGGGAGAAAAGGAAGGGAAAAGAAAAAAAATGAGAAAAGAGGGAAAAAATGAAAACAAAGCTTTTGTAAATAAGGAGGGGAAGAGGGGTTAAAAGGAGGGGAGGGGATTGGATAAAAAAGAGGAATCAGGATATACCATGTACAGGTACAAATTCCCTATCATGAATGTGATCATTGTGCATATATAAATTGCACCAATAAAATTATTATATACATAAAATATCATAAACAAGATTCCCACTGATCTGCATGCACCATGAAGTGTGATAAGCAATGTCACCATGGGAGACATGAAGGTTTGTACCAGAGATTCTCAATGTACCTGCATCAGAATCATCAGGAGAGCTTGTAGACCATGTACTTTTGGGTTTCTACCCGCACTAAGGCTGGGATGAGGCTTCAAGTTTTGTGGTACTAATGCCCCAGTCCAAGGACTGTACATTGAGAACCACTGGTATTTATCATTTTACATTTACTTCCTTACCTCCTACCATCTACCTAACTTCCTTGCCTGTCAGCTTGTTTCTTCCCTCCCCTTCCTACTTCTCCTTCGCTTTTCTTCCTCATCTATGAGGGAATGATAGAGTGGACATTAAGTTTCAATTTGCTATAGCTACTCATCTTCACCTCATTTAAGGGTCATCAATTCTGTTCTTAGGTGTTGTCAGCTCCTTAGCACAGATAAGACCAGGACACACATCTAAAAGAAAAGATGGAAATAGATGCGCTGAAGTATATCCAGATAAAATGCTAAGGCAGTAACAGGAGAGGATTGAAAAGTTCTGTTACCTCACTTAGTACAATAAGTTTAACACAATCAGGATGGGGCTGTAATTTATATATCAGAACCACCAGTAGCACATGCATGGCTGTCCCATCGATTGGTGGTACTAGAGTGGTACTAGTCACCCAAATGGGACAACCACACATGTTCTATTGGTGATTCAAGCTGTGAGAGTGTGTTAATCCTTCTGAGGCAGATCAGGATTTGGGCATTCAATCAGGATGTAGTGAATTAAAGCTTTTGAACATCAGGATAAGTAATATTTCATTGTTATCACTATACTCCCGTGTTCTCTGAGTAGAACTAACCTGGATTCTGTACACTTATTCTATTTGTCTAAATACTGACAGCATAGAACAATGGGGCCGAATTTTAGTTCTTTTTCATTATTTTATTAAGTTTTTATTGGTACCTTTTAGGTATACAATATAGTTACATTCATCATTGGGAGCTAGTACCATTACATGAGTATCTTGGTCCTTATTTTTTCCCCATTTCCCTGCCCTCCTTTCGCCCCCTCCACCCTTCCCTATTTACAAATAATTTGTTTCCATTGTTTTCCTTTTCTCATATTTTTTCTTTTCCCTTCTTTCCTTTCCCTTATCCCTCCCATTTCCCCTATTCCTTTAGACCTTTTCTTCCTATTTCACAAATATCAATTATACATTTTGATCCTTATTTACACTTTTAGTTTTTCACACCAGAGAAACTATTTGGTATTTACACATGTGTGTCCTATTTATTTCACTTAAGAGTATTGCCTCAATGTGCATCCACTTACCTATAAATGTCTCTAGTTTATCATTCTTCATGGCTGAGTAGTACTCCATTTTATAGAAAAACCCACATCTTCTTTATCCAGTCTCCAGTTGATGGGCACTTGGGCTGTTTCCAAGTTTTAGCTATTACAAACTGTGCCACTATAAACATGGGTGAGCATATATCACTGTGGTATGATTCTTTTACTTCTTTGGGGAAGATACCACTAGAGGAATTGCTGGGTCAAATGAGACTTCCAATCCTAGATCTTTGAGGTATCTCCATACTGACTTCCACAGTCTGCACCCCTACCAACAGTGGAGAAGGGTTCCTTTCTCCCCACACCCCTGCCAGCATTTGTTATTGGTTGATTTCTTGATAGCAGCCATTCTTGCTGGGATGAGGTGGAATCTCAGTGTTGTTTTCATCTGCATCTCTCGAATGAACAGTGATGTTGAACATTTTTCGTATGTTTATTTGCTGCTTTTATTTCTTTGTCTGAGAAATGTCTGTTCATTTCAGATGCCCATTTTTGAATTGGGTCTTTATATTTGGGAGGTCTGATTTTTTTGAGTTCTTTATAGATTCTAGATAGTAGCCCTTTGTCGAGTTACAGCTGCCAAATTTTTTTTTTTCTCACATTCTAGGTTGTCTGTTAGCTCTGTTGGTGGTTTCTCTTGCAGAGCAGAAGCTTTTTAATAAGATGAGATCCCAGCTGTTGATTCTGTGTGCTAGTTCTCATGCTACTGAGGATTTGTTCATAAAGTTTTTTCCTATGCCAATGTCTTCGAGTTTTACCTAACTTATCTTCTAGCAAGTTTAGTGTTTCTGTTTTAATTTTTAGATATTTAATCCACTTGGATTTTAGTTTAGTCTATGGTGACAGATAAGGGTCTAGTGTTAATCTTTGGCAAGTTGAAATCTAGTTTTTCCAACACCATTTATTAAAGAGGCTATCTTTCCTCCAGTGAGGATGGTTGGCTCCACTGTCAAAGATGAGGTAGTTGAGTATGCCTGGAGTTGTTTCTGCATCTTCTAATCTATTTCCCTGATCCTTGGGTCTGTTTCTTTGCCAGTACCATACTGTTTTTTTATCACAGTACCTTTGTAGTATAGTTTCAAGTTGGGGATTGTGATACCCCCTGCCATGTCTCTATTGCTTAGAATTGCTTTTGCTATTCTAGGTCTCTTCTGGTTCCAGATTAATTTTTGGATTGTTTTCTCTAGCTCTGTGAAACATATTGTTGGGATTTCAATCGGGATTGCATTGAATCTGTATAGCAGTTTTGGAAGTATGGCCATTTTCACTATATTGGTTCTTCCTACCCAGGAAAAAGGGATGTCTTTCCATTTTCTTATATCCTCTTCAATCTCTTTTTTCAGAGTGTTGTAGTTCTCAATGTAGTGGTCTTTTGCTTCCTTCATTAGATTGATTCCTCGATATTTCATTTTTTTGGTTGTTCAGGAGAGTGTTATTCAATTTCCATGTGTTTGTGAAGTTCTTGCAGTTTCTTATGCTACTGTTCTCCAGTTTAATTGCACTATGGTCTGATAATATACACAGGATAACTTCAATTCCTTTGCATTTAATTAAACATGTTCTATGTATTAGTATGTGGTCGAATTTTAGTACTTACATAACTGTCATTTGCTTCTTTCTCCAAAAGTTCAACAAGGGAGTTTATGATTATAAGAAGGGACTATTTTAATCTTAGACAACTGGGGCTTTATAATGACTGTGCCTTCCTTATGGCAATATGAATGATATAAAATTGTTTTAAATGATATATAGATTGAAAAAATCAGATTAAAAAATTGTTATACTAGGAGGAGTGGACCAACTATTGTTTGTATAGATTTATTTTAATTGGCTAAGACATTAAATTTTAGATATATCTGAATATATTTTTGATAAATCATGGTACAATCTACTTGTATTGAAATGTAGGGGAGAAAATAGCCCAGAGCTGGTTTAGATGAAGGGGTCCTTAGAAGAGGGGAACACAGAGTGACCTGCTCGGCTCGTGGTCACTTGCCCATTCTCAGTGGAGAAAATATAAAGCCAAGTTTTATTTTTCTTCTCCCACTGGGTGCCAATGACCCATCTCAATCAGACCTAACCCAACCTTCTGTAATAAAGTGTACATTAAAAGGTCAGGCCATGGGCCAGGGATTTAGCTCAGTGGTGCTGTTGCTTGCCTTGCAAGTTCAAGGTTCCAAGTTTGATCCCTGGTACCAAAAAAAAAAAAAAAAAAAAAAATAGGTCAGGCCATATGCACCTTTGTCACATAAATTAAAAGGCTGTAGGTACTTGTCCTTTAGCAAAAAGTATAGTTAGGAACAAACTTCTTGTGGGCTCTATCTGCTTGTTATAATCTGTTCTCATGGCCAGAATGAATCAATATTTCTGAAAAGTACCCAATAAGATACATTTCTACTAGACCTGTCCTCCAACAGGCACGAGTCTAGGTGGGCCTAGAAAGCAAGGTCTGGAGCTCTGCTCAATAGAGAAAGAAAGGTTCATGGGCAAAAGGAAAGTTGATTCCAAGAGATAAGCCAGGAGCACAAACGAAATACAAATAAAAGAGTAGCAGGTACAAAGAAGCCAAAGGACCTAAATCTGCAGGATAGCAGGAGAGACAAAAAGAGAGGGAAGGGAACACACTTTGATATTGTGGCTCTCTGGGAGTTTCAGCTCTCTAACAGTGTTACAAATTCAAATGAATGCCAGAGAATTCTATGGACCAACAGACAAACCCAAGTCAAAAGAAAAAAACAGGAATTATTCTAAGTGGGATGCTGGCACAAGTTAGAAGGCATAACATAAAATCTGCCTGCACTTTATTAGTTAAAATTATCATCGCACAGATATTGTAAAAAGATACCTTTTCAAGATGCTGTGAAAAGAAACAGGGGAAGTTCAAAATGCAGATATGGCACTGAGTCCTAAGTACTTTTAATCTTTCATCTCGATACACTGTAGAGAGCTGACTAGCATTAGAAATCATTGTGGATCACAAAACATGACACAACACATCTCAGGCAATCTTATGATACAGAATCTTGAAACTCTTTTATTAGCCATTCTCCCTTGAAAAGAGGTACAATTATATTTATTTTCTTTTGAATTGAGGGATTCTATGGGAGGAAACTAACAGGTTTTACTACTGTTTTAAACATAGCCAAAGTCAACCAATGAAAGGCAATGTCATGGTGGGGGATAATATTAGTCTGCTAGGAAGACTGACTAAACAGATCTGGCTGAGGGTCAGTTCTGGATAACCCACAACAGCAGTCACAATTTTGGAACTTGAAAGCTCTTAGACTTTATCTGTTCAACCCCCACCCTTTCTATTAAAGGAAACTGAGAACTTTAGAGTTGAACAACATTGCCCAGCGTAGTTTGCTGGTGGAAGACAGAGACTAGCACACTGGTATTGTGACTACATTTCTTGAAAATCAGCATTTCCAGATGTTTTACTTATTCAAGTATAACTTTAAAAATTTGGTTGTATCTGGGTAACACCTGTGCTTGATAATTCCTCTCAAAATGTGAAAAGACATTTGAAAACACTTAAATTCATAGGAAAGAGAAATTTTATATTACTGCTAAATAAAAAACCTGGGAGGATGGTCATAAAATAACGTTATGAATTTGTAGCAAGATTCAGTTATTAAGAAAGCAGGGGCAGCTCGCGCCCTGACTGCTGTTGCAAAGACACGAGTGGCAGTCAGAGGTGGTAAGGGTGGTGAGCACACACTGAGTGCTTCTGCCTCCATATAACCAGGCTGCAACGTGAATGGAAAAGCCTGTCTTTGTCAGTGCCTCATCACTTTCTGCCTACAGTCTCCTGGCATGACTAAAGTCTTCTCCGTATTTGCCATTTTGGGTAATACAATCTCCTATTTACATCCTAGCCTTTTGGTAATTTTTCAACTTTATCAGGGTATTTTAAGGGTTCTTTTCCACCTTCTCACTCAGTAGAATTTTATACATGCTAAAGCACATGCCTAACACATACAGGGGATACTGACATTTGTTAAAAAAAATGAATTGATGATTTTCAGTTTTAATTACATGTGACTCCTATAATAACATTTTCTGTCTTTGATTTGTGCACATGGAGAGTCCTTGTTTCAAATAAATTAGGCTGCATGACAGAAATTCTGTAATCTTTTTCTGCTGGTGCCTGGTAAATCTGTAACTAAAAGTTTCATTACTTAAAATACAACAGTTCAAGTACACTAACTGGAAAATAAAAACATGAATATATTTCAGAACAATTTCAATAATGAGGTCAGAATATAATGGTAAATTGAAAAGATTATTAGCTGAGATAAATTGTTCTTGACTTGATGGTTTCATATTGACAAATTTACTGTCATAATCTGTGGCAAAAGTTGACAGCACTCAATGGGGAAAAAAGGCCTTCTAGGGATTGGGCATTGGACTTTGACACCACAGAACCACCGATTTTTAAAGGGTTCCATGTGATTTAGGTGGCTGTAAGAAGGAAGTATGGTACAGCAGGTAGGGCATGAGTCAGAGAGACCAGATAGCAGACTCCGCTTTGCTACTTACAATGCTATATAAACTTAGAAACTTATTTAAGTTTTGTTTGTGGCTCAGAAAATGGTACTCCAAACAGAGCATGTCTGAGAGTAGCAAATGTAGGAGCAAGGCTTTCCCTGAAGATCCCTTAACTGCTTAAAGACCAAATCTAGCAAAAGGAACACAATTGCCTTTGATCCCCCAGGCCCAACACCACCCCAGCCTCATGGGCTGAGAAGGGAACCAGGACTTCATGTGTGCTAGGCAAGCGCTCTACCACTGAGCTACATTGCTATCTGGCCTCCTGTTTCCAGTCAATGAAATTTCATTAACCCACGACATTTAAACTCATCAAGAGGAAGAGACTAAAATCACACATCACACCAAAGTCCAGAGGAACTTTGTCCCAGGACTTTGTCTGCCCTCTGGGCCAATGACAGCTAAAGTAGAATATGATAGTAAAAGAAAACTAGTGCAGTCATGACTTAATCCTTCTAGAATAAGGGGTTGTGGGCCATATCTAGTACCATTCTAAGGTTGCCCACCATATTTTTATATTAAAAAAAAAAGCTTTTTTTTCCATCCAAAGATCTTTGTAATGATCATTTTTAGTGACTCATATTCCTTCTTTCCACCTTGAATTCTCTCTCTTAAAATAGTAATTAGAGCACTTATATCCTATATGTGACTGCTATAATTTAGATGTGGTCTGTTTTCCAAAGGTTTGCGTGTTGGAACCCAAATGTTCACACTTGGGCCCTAGCGTGGCAGTGTTGACATGGAGACCTTTAGGAAATTGGGCCCTGCAGAAGGTCAGTGGGGTCACTGCTCTCCGAAGGGATTAAGGCATCTCTCACAGAAGTTTCTGTAAGAGTGAGCC
The DNA here is from genome assembly GCF_053883595.1 of Heterocephalus glaber. Classification (NCBI taxonomy): domain Eukaryota; kingdom Metazoa; phylum Chordata; class Mammalia; order Rodentia; family Bathyergidae; genus Heterocephalus; species Heterocephalus glaber. Next base: position 77,829,575 of record NW_028258315.1, on the reverse strand, counting down.
TGACTCCTGAATTGCTATCTGGCTTCCTGTTTCCAGTTATAATTTCTTCTTCCCACATGTGCTTACACCATAATGAGGCCCTGTCTGTTTGGCCTTCACATACCTGTGTGGCCTGCTTGATCTTAGATTTTGAACCTTCAGAACTATGAATTAAAATTAATCTCTTTTCCTCATAAAGTTAGCCAGCTTCAGGTAGTTTATTATAGTAATGCAAACCAAATATAATGGCATACAAAGCAGTTCAATTTTATAGGGTATTTGCCTAGAAAGAATGAAGCATATTTGACATATTTTATACCATATAATTGTTTTCTCAGCATTTATCAGTCACTTAAATTTTAAAACCATGGAGCCTAATAGAAAATTTTACTGTCAACAAAGGTTTCACTTAAATATCTGAAATTGTTTGCTGTTCCATTTATTTTGATGAGGGAGGAGCTTTATATTGTTTGATCAGATTTGTGCTTCCAGAATGTACAATATGTGAACCCTAAATATTTATAGTATAAGGTATAAGGGAATCTGGACACACACCTATATTTATTTATCAATCTGTTTGATTGAAGAGAAAATGAGAAAGAGCAAGCAAGTAGCATGGGCTCTGGATTCACACTGCAGTTCATTTTTACTTGGTAATAGAGTAACCTCTCTCTTTGAACCTCCATTTACTCATCTGTAAAAGGAGAGGAGAGTAGTTGTGTGAGAAATAAATGATGTAATTAATGCGCATCCTGACCCACAGCTTACTGATACAATTTGTTGATATACACAATTTGTATTTATTGCGAGAAGCATATTCATAGGGTTCAATAAATATCCCATGGGAACAGATGCTATTAGTCCTCCAATATGCCCTGGGTTTTTGTCCAAGAAAAATTTCTGTCCTTGGATGTAGAATCATTATTACTTAGATTTTTGGAACAACTGAGTTTTTAAAAGACATAGAAGGCATAGTTGACTGTTAAAATTTAGTGTCCTCAATGTATATTAACTGGTAATGTAATTCTGGGCAAGTCACTTAACTTCTTTTGGCCAAATTTTAATTCCATCTGTGAAGGGAAGGTACTGGATTAGGTGTTCTAGAAGAAGAAATGTATTTTGCATTGGGTGTGACGGCACACACTCGTAATCTCGGGGGCTCCGGAGGGTGAGGCAGAAGACTACAAGTTCAAGCTCACCCCGGGCAACTTAGTAAGACCTTGTCTCAAAGTTTAACAATAAAAAAGGACTGAGTGTGTGGCCTTTGGTTCCATCTCCAGTACCCCCACAAATATATATATATCTTTTGCATTGTGACACCCCCCCCACACGCACACCTATGTACATACTTCCTCACCCCTATAAACAAAGGTTTCATGAAACAATATTTGACCATTGAGTAATATATTCTTTTTCTTTTTTCAGGAAGCATAGTTTTATTAAAATCTTCCAGTTTTTCCAAATTTAGAACTGTTATTTAGTATTTTCTTAGCAATTTGTCTATGTATGTGTTACATGTATTTATAGCTTGCACAATACCTGTACGCATATATACATAATATGTGAACTCATACATAACATACACACACATGCATATATGTGCAAATACATCACTACAAATGCATATATGTATATGAAAATAATTTCCATCTATATTAATATAAAGTTGAAATAACATTTTATACTGTCAAATGTTGCTATTCTCCTGTGCTTGCACCATCATTTCTTTTCTTTTCTTTTCTTTTTTTTTTTGGTACTGGGGATTGAACTCGGGTCCTTGTGCTTGCGTAGCAGTTGGCAGAACCACTGAGCTAAATCCCCGGCCCACCTGCATCATTTCTTTACTGATGTTTTGTATCATTTCTTTCCAGCGCTTTTTACCATGAACACAGCTAGAATCAATTTTAAAGAGTCAGCTTCTTACTACTTCTGATGTGAGTGGAAAAGGTCCTCTTATTGAGGTGGGCATGGAGCACACACTAGTCCACAGTAAAATGACCCTAGAGGAAGACCCCCAAAGGCAGACTTCTCCCCTGCTGCTCACTGGGGCTGACCGCTGGTGTGGACAGCAGGTGACCAGACCTCAGCCCTGTGCTGTGCTGGAGAAGGCTGCTTGGCCACCCCTGTCTCCATCCGGCCAGCTGCAGCCACACCCAGCTCTGGACCCTGCAGGACACATCTGGCTCTTTGGGAGGCACCTAGGCAGGGAGAAGGGGAAGAGTGAGGTAGATCTGCCAGGTTTTAGTAGTGTAGGTTAGTTGTGGAGAATAAGAGACCCCTGCCCAGCCCCCTTCCTCTTCTCTAACAGACTCCTTTCTACTTTCATGTCATCTTTTTAATTTCTTTTAGATTCCACACATGAAAGGATACCTGGGATATTGGACTTCCTCAGTTCAGCTCATTTTTGCTTAACAACAATTTTCAGTTCTATTTATTTTCCTGCAAATGACATGATTGTTTTCTTTATGGCTAACCCATGTTTCATTCCACATCAGTGGAATCTGCTTTGGTGTGGAATACTAGCATTCTATCTTCAGAACTTGATTTATTTGTGTGTGTGTGTGTGTGTGTGTACATACACAGTACACATAGTGGTCTTTCAGAATTAGTTTGAACTCTACGCTATTTTGCCAATTATATATTTTTAAACATATATTTAAAGTGTTCACTAGAGGTAATATTACAGTTTCTTCCTTGATTTTATCCACAAAATTAAATTAGAAATTGTGTTTTTATACAAATACTGAGATATATCTTATTGTTTATTTCATCAGTGTATCTCAGAATACCTTTCTTTATGATTCATACATTACTGAAACTCAAAATTCATGTACTACTTTTATTTTTAATTGACACAATTATACATGTTGATTAGGTGTAGAGTAAAAGTTTCATAACTCTATATATTGTGTTATGACAACCATATTTTCTCTCAAACATTTATCATTTCTTTGTGATAAGAACATCTAACTTTTTACTTCCAGCTACTCTGAAAAATGCAATATGCTATTGTAATCTACACTCACCTACTGTGTAGGAGAACACTAGTTTGACAATATACCCTCAAGTCCCCCACTTCCTACCCTCCCAGGCCCAGAAAACTATTCTATTCTTTACTTGTACAAGATAAACATTTTAGATTCTTCATTTGACAGAGGTCATATGGTATTTATTTGGCAATTTGTGCCTGACGTATTTCAGTTAAACAGTGTCCTACAGGGTTATCTACATTGAAACAAATGACGATAATTTATTATTTTTATGGCTGAATAGTTTTCCATTTTGTATACATACACATTTTCCTTATTCATGTATTCATTTTAGGTAAGTTAGATTGATTTACTGTCCTGTCATGAATAGTACTGCAGTAAATATTGCAAAGGAGACATCTTTTCAAACATTGATTTGTTTGGACACATACCCAATACTAGGGTTACTGAATCACACATTACTTTAATTTTTCTGTGTGTGAGTGTGCATGTGTGTGTGTGTGCGTGTCTGTGTGATACTAGAAAGTGAACCCAGGGCCTCAGGCAGGCTAGGCAGATGCTCTGCCATTTCACTACATCCCCAGTCCTTTTATTGTCTTTTGAGGCAGGGTGTTGCCAAATGGCCCCGGGGTGGCCTCTAACTAGTGAGCTTCCTGCCTCACCCTCCCTAGTAGCTGACATGACAGAAAACACCACTGTACCTGGCTCCCATTTTTAATTTTGAAGAATTTTCCCAGTTACTCACAATGGCTGTTCTAATTTACATCCCGAAGCCAGTATGCAGCAGCCTTTTGCTCCACATCCTCAGCAGATCTGTTTTCTCTCTTGGTGCTAACAGCCTTTGTAACTGGGGTGAGGAGGGACTGCCTGTGATTATGGTTTCTCTCATGATTAGTGATGCTGAGCATGTTTTCATGTACCTGTTGGCCATCATGTAAATTCCACTGAGAAATCTTTTTCGGATCTTTTGCCCTTTTGACGGAATATTTGGAGTGAATGCTTTAGGTCTTGCTGGTCTCTGGTTTGGTTTTTCCTTTGAGTTCCTTCTATATTCTGGATATTAATCTCCTGTCATGTAAGTTTGCAACTATTTTCCCACTCTGTATATTATCTCTTCCCTGTTGCATATTTCTTCACTCTGAAGAAAATGTTTAGTTGTTTTTCTCTATTGGTTCTGGAGAGCAAAGCCAAGGTCTTACACACGAGGCCCAGCCTGCCTCTGAGATACAGCCGCGTGCTGTTTTAGATTTAATGCAATCCCATTGGTCTAGGTTCTTTTGCTGCTGCGCTTCTGAGGGCCGACCCAAATTATCTTCTCCCAGGCAGAGGAACATTATTAAAGGATTTCCTTGTTTTTATTGGGCACTGCAGGCGTGCGTGAGCCGCCCACAGCATGGACTCTGTTCCCGTTCTGTGTCCGGTGGCTCCCACTGCCCTCTGGTCCACAGAGTCCTTAAAACTTCTCGTTCTGCTGTCACCTCTGGAACTTATGATTCGCTGATCATATTCGCTGATCACAAATTAGGAACCCCAGAAAGAATGGCTGCTATCCAGAAATCAACCAATAACAAATGCTGGCAGGGGTCTGGGGAGAAAGGAATCCTTCATTGTTGGTGGGAGAGCAGACTGGTGCAACCACCAAGCTTCTGCAGGCCACACTCTGCCCAGCTGGCCTTGTCACACAGAGCACTGACCCCCACGTCACCCAGGGCGTTCTTCTCGAGGTAGAGTCTGGTCAGTGAGCTGCTAGCGCTGAGGACCGCGGTGAGGTCGTCATAGCACACGGTCCTTGGGAAGTAGCTCACCAGCCAGAGCTCGCCGAGGCTGCAGAGCTGGTGCGCCAGGCCCCGGCACAGCAGGCTGGCCCCGAGGTCGCCCAGGGCGTCTTCGCTTAGGCCCAGCTCCACCAGCTTCTGGCTGCTGCTCAGGACCTAGGCGAGGTCGGAGCAGCAGTGGCGCGAGAGGCCGCAGCGCCCCAACCTGAGGGCAGAGCAGCGCTGGGCACGTGGGCTGCGTCCTGGGACGGGCCCGACGCTCTGGCCCAGCTCAGCCGCCGCGGGGGGGGGGCGAGTAATATATTCTTATTTCTCTTTCGCTCTATTATTTTTAATTTTAAAAGGATATGGCCCACTAAACTGACTTCATGACTATTTGTCACAACTTACAGTTTGGCAACCCTGGACCAGATGATTTCTACATTCTACTCTTGCCAGTAAGAATGATCTCCAGTCTCCACAGGTCGTGCACAGACTATTTAAAGGTCTAAAGTAGACTCCAACCGTAATAGTCTTCATGTGAGCTAGTTAATATTAGTACTAGCTTCAATTTTTTGTACCGGGGATCAAACTCAGGACCTTGTGCTTGCGAGGCAAGTGGTGGAACCACTGAGCTAAATCTCTGGCCCTCTAGCTTCATTTTTGATTCAAAGAATTCTGGCCTGATGCTTTCTCACATCATTGTAAGACTCAGGGAGTCCAATTATATGCTTCTATATAAGACCATGAAATCTTTCCTGTTTTGTCTTTTGCCATCCCTAGCAAACCACTTGGTTCCTGGGTGGCACTTTCTCCTTTTAAGTATTATTGAAATAGGGTTGGTGTATCTTGGGTTTTAATACAAATATAAATATTTGGAAAAGGAGTACACAAAGCAACATGTTACAGTCATTTCAAAATTCATAGGAGGCTAAATAAAATGTATTTTCCTTGTGAAAAATTTGTAGTCTTGAATTAAAAATTAAAAATTATGTTTTTTAAACGCTGCAAGTTTGCCTAAAGCATTACCATTTCTAAATTTATAAAATGTTTAATTCTTACCATCTTAATTAAGCTCAGCCTTCTTAATCTATTAAATGAAAAGGATGAAGTGGTTTGCCTTTGAGAACACATCTGGCTCTTTTAAAAAATATATTCTTTTTTGGGTGGCCAGCCTATGGTCAGCTGGGTACCTTTGCTTCTAGTTTAGCTACTGTTCATGATTTTATTGTCTGACACTTTCTCTTGTATGGGAGAAGCATCGAGGAGAAGGAACTGACATCTGTGGCAATGATTCTGATAGCCATGTTGTACTGCCAACAGGCTCTACACTGGTTTGTGGCCACATTTCTAATTCTTATTTGGCTCCTATGTCAGCAGGATGGGAATGTGTGCCTTTGGGTTTTTGAGAGCAACTTAATTGTGGGAATTTTGCTGCTGTTCTGCCACTTCTCTGATTTTATGCACAGAGGGAGTATCTTTCAACACTTGGTGTAGAATAGAATTACCTGGGGACTTTGCAACAAGACATGAAAGATAAGAACATGCCCTGTGAAATTCTGATTTAACAGTCCAAGTTGCCTCCCCATGACCAGCTACATTTTGAAAGTACTCTCCCCAGGTGACCACGATGTACACCAGAGGCCAAAGAACTACCGGATTTTGATACAACAGTAGGCTCTACTCATGCCTAAACTGCAGCTTCCTTAGGTATTACAATGTTCAGGGACTGCAAAGAAGTACATAGTAAGTGTGGGAAATCTCCTTATATTCTTTTAGTCATTTATTAACCTTCTTTCCAGGCTCTTATAGACAACCTTTTGAATGAAGCCACTGTCACCTTTTGGCCTATAAATACAAGGAGAAATTCTAATGTGTTTACTGCACGCGATTTCATTAAGTAGCATTCTTTTGGACAGTTTCTAAACTGTTCCTCCAAATGTTGCCAGTTAGTATATAATAACTGACACTCCCATGTACAATTGGTTGATGAATGAAGTTTTATGTAGCTCATCTGAAAGCTTTCACCATTAGCTCTAAATAGTCAAGGCCAATTATTCATTTGACCTTACTAAAGTGTGAATGCATTCACCAAACACTTACTAAGAACTTACAATGTGTAGTAATCAGCGGCCTGATCTGAAGGATCAAAATTTCTGCATTCAAAATAATTAAAAGAATCATACCACAGCTATATATGCACACCCATGTTTATATCGGCACAGTTTGTAATAGCTAAAACTTGGAAGGAGCCCAAGTGCCCATCAACTGGAGCCTGGATAAAGAAGATGTGGTTTTTTAATAAAATGGAGTACTACTCAGCCATAAAGAATGAGAAACTAGAGACATTTATAGCTAAATGGATGCACATTGATGCTATACTCTTAAGTGAAATAAATAGGACACACGTGTAAATAGTTTCTCTGGTGTGCAAAACTAAAAGTGTAAATGAGGATCAAAATGTATAATGGATAATGTGAAATAGGGAAAAGAGAGCTGAAGGGGAAGGGGAAGTTGGAGGGGTTGGGGAAAGGAAAGAAGGGAAAGGAATAAATATGAGAAAAGGAAAAATGGAAACAAAGTCTTTGTAAATAGGGAGGGATGGAGGGGGTGAAGGGAGAGCAGGGGAATGGGGAGGGGGGGAAAGAACCAAGATATATCATGTAAAGGTACAAATTCCCAATGATGAATGTCATCATACTGTATACCTAAAATGTACCAATGAACTTAATGAATAAAAAAGAAATTCTGGGTTCAAATCCAGGCTCCATGATTTCTCTACATTTTAACTTTGAACAAAGTAAGTAATTTTATAACTCAAATTTGTATCTGCAAAAAGCAATAATGATAGGTAGCATCAGCCTCATTGACAGTAGTATGAGAAACTGAACTTAAAACAGTGCCTAAAACACAACAAATCTACAGCAAAAGTTGGCCATTATTTTCCTAATGTGCAAGGCTCTGGTCTAGGTCCTGAGGATGAAGGATGAACAGTTAGAAGACTGAAGGGTGTAGAAGCGAGGTGGCAAGCACAAATGTGGTCCTAAATACATGGAGTAAGTGTACAGGGAACGTGAGTGGGCCAATGTCCATTATGGAGAGGGAGAGTAGTATGTGCTCAGGGAGGCCTAAATGATGACATGCTGGAGAAGTGCTGAGGAAAGATTCATAGTTAGCCACGCTTTACAAAAAAATTCATTCTTGTCCTGTATCATTACATACATATCATTTATAAAAGTTATGAATATTTTAAAGAAAAAATACAGTATTTAAATGTGTTTAAATATCTGTTAATCCCTTTTTTCCCTCAAAGGAATTGGGAAGAGAACAAACTATCAATTCCGTGACTCCAAAAGGAAGAAGGGAGAGGAAACAGCTCACATGTATAATAGAAGCTGCTGTCAAGGATGGTGAGGAGACAAGCCAATATCACAGTGGGAAGTTGATCTAAAGAAGTGGTTCTCAGCATGGAGTGATTCTGCCCTTCCAGGGACATCTGGTCATGTCTGGAGACATCTGGACTGGGGAATGGGTGCTACTGTTAACTGGTAAATAAACACTGGGTATGCCGCCAAACTGCCTACAGCACAAAGATTAGCCCCTTACACCCGAGGATTGTCTGGTTCAAAAAGTCAATACTGTCAATCCAAATCCATGATTCTCAAAATATAATGTGCATCAGATCATTTGGAGAGCTTATGAAGACTCACATTGCTGGGCTCTACTCCCAGACTTTCTGACTCAGTGGATTTGGGGTGGGAACCAGGAAGCTGCATTTGTAACAAGTTCCCAAGTGATGTTGAAGCTGCTTATGCAGGGAACAGACTTTGAGAACCACTGGTCGATTCAACCCCTACATTCCCTTCAGATCTAAAAGCCGTGAGTTGGGTGAATTTTTTCATTTACACAAAATTTTTTTGGGGGGAAAATTACCAAAGTTATATTTATGTCATTTGCTAACAAGGGCTGTTCAATTGGTTCTAGAAACATGTAGAATTATACTAGTTATAAAATTTAAAAAGTTAGTTTTCAGGGTGCTGCCCAAAATTTCCACTGCTACCTTGATACTGTCTTCTTTCAATAGCATTCTTGGCCAAAAAATAAAGTCATATGTAAGCTCAAAGTATAAAAATTTACTAGCACTTTATCTAAAATTCAAGAGCATTAGGAGAAATGAGCCCTTGTACACTTAGTAAATAATCAATATTTCAATTAAGGGGTAACATCATTAATAATATATTCACTTGGCAATAATTATGTTATGGTTTTTATACCATGCAAGGATAGTTTCATTAAGCTTAATTCTTCCCAATAACCCAGAAGTCTAGTTCTATTTTTCTCACTTTAAGAAGGGCTTAGGGACTTAAGGTAGGTTAAATGATGTTAGAGCACAAAAACTATGCAGAAAAAAGAAAGGAATCAGAATTTGGAACACAAACAAGAAAAGGTTTGTAGTATTTTGCAATTACACTCTCTTAGTAATTCATTATTATTTTATTAGATAAAATATATGTACTATCTAAAAGCTATGATAGTATCTGGCCAACCTCCATTTTCAGAACTGACAGAAGCATAAAAGTACTATTATAAAGAAAGTGGAAAAGAAATGAGAAGTTGAGCATTGTTAAAACTGATATGGCTTGCGAAGAGAGGCTGTGTCATGCATAAAATAAATTGAGGGCTGGGGATTTAGCTCAGTGGTTTCCGTCGCTTGCCTTGCAAGCACAAGGACCCAAGTTCGATCCCCGGTACCCCCAAAAGAAAAAAATAAATAAATAAATCAAGGAGATTGTATTGTATTTGTGAAGTCTGAAAATATCTTGCCCAAAGGTGAGGGATTGAACACTTGGCCTCTGAAGCTACACATCTCCAGGGAAAAACTAGTTTTGCTTCTTGGATAGGCAGAAATATACTGTATGCTTTTCATTTAAAAAGAACTCAGAATTATGGAAAAGAAAATTTATATCATAACCCTCTATTAAAGCTATAACATTTTTGAAAACAAATTTTAAAAAATCAGTAATCACATGGTACTGAAATTGTCTTCTTACTTGTCTGTCACTACCTCCCAATTTGTAACTTCTTACGGGCAAGAACCTTATCCCAGACTGCCTATAATTTCAGCAGCTGGTGCAACACCCAGGGTGGCAGGCGCTCAGTTCTGCTCAGTAATGATTACACACTATTCACTCATTCCTTGTATGTATAATTATTTTTTGGTACTGGAGATCGAACCCAGGACCTTGCACTTGCCAAGCAGGTGCTGGACCACTGAGCTACATCCTCAGCCCCTCCTTGTATGTATATTTAAATTTTCAACTATCACAAAATGTAAATTGATTTGTATCTTAGATTGTATAACTGGAGAACTGGAAATACATACAATAGGAAAAGTCAACATGTCCAAGAGAAAAATATAAACACCTAATATTGAAAAAACATCCAAAAAGTTTATCAGAGAGAGGACAATCAAGGAAAACAGCGATCATTTCTGCAGATACAGTTTTGGTCATTCTGAGGAGTTCAATCCCCAAGCACTCCAGTGAGTTCTTATGCTACTTTTAGGCAACATAGAACTTTAGATTTCATCCTCACATTGCCTAGTAGTACAGTGCTAATAACACACTGAACATGTTGCTTCTTTTGACTGTATATTACTCTCCCTTATCCATCTTCTGGGTTTCAAGTATCTGATGTTTTAGATCTGAACCCAAAAGTCTAGGGATAAAGCTCTATTTTAGTATAACTAGTTTCCTTTGTAGTCCTCTGTATTTTATCTCACACATGTAAAAGCTTTAGTCCGAGAACAGGTTCAAGATTTACCAGAAGACCAAAGGGGTCCACAGCACAAAAATGGTTACAAACACCATGATGCTTTGGCTGAAAGATGATGACTTATTTTCTCTTATGAGTCAAAGAATCAGTCTCTCATGCCACGTATATCTTATTTCCTTCCTAGTAGATTGACCATATAATTTAACTGTCCGTTTTTTTCCGTGGGTCTCAAACAGGATTAAAATGTCCTCAAAATGATACTCTTGCTATCATATACCCAAACAATTACTAAATTTTCACTCATTTTTAACTTGGAGTAAAGGTGGTTTTGTATTACATTAATCATTACTGTGAGCAGCACTGCAGCACTTTCTAAAGCTTATCTGGAAGGTTATGTCTTGTTCTGGGCTGAATGTCTGTGTTCTTGCAAAGTTTCTATGGTGAAGTCCTAATCTCCGATTTGATGGTATTTGGAGGTAGGACCTTTGGGAGGTAGTTACATTTAGACAGGGTCATGGGAGTAGGACTCTCCTGATGAGATTAGTGCCCTTATAAGAGGAAGTTAAATCTCTCTCAGTCTGTGAGTGCGTATGTGTATGTGTGTCTGTTTGTCTGTCTCTCCACGTGCATGTATCAAGGAAAGACAAAGTGAGGACACAATAAGACAGACATGGGTCAACCAGGAAGCAGGCCCTCACCAGACAACAGATCTGCTAGCACCTTGACCTTGGGACTTCCCAGCCTCCACATCTATGAGAACTAAGTGTTTTTGTTTAAAGCTGCCCAGTCTGTTATTACACAGCAGCCTGAACTAAGATATGCCTTTTCCCATTTATAAGTTTTAGTAGCAACACAGAGTTCGACAATACCAATATGATTCTACAATAATTCTTTAAAGAAAGGATTATACCTCTTACACTGTTTTTCAGCCTGGCTCCAGAAAATGCCTATAGATGCAAAGAAAGAAATCCAAGATGTGATCCATTTTTTTCACCACTTAATACTTTCAGTGACATTAGCCAAGAGGCAAGGGAGGAATTTTATGTAGAGTTGATGATGTATATGACTAATTTTCATATTACTAGGTTCCTTTCCTCCAAATATCCCCCAAACCTGCATTTGAACAACTGGCAAGATGGCTGGCAGATGTAGCTGAAGAACTTCAAATGTCTCTTAGCCAAAAGATAACTTAGTTCAAGATCAATGCATTTCATTAGTGGCTTTGTTTATTCATATTAAAACCCAACTGCAATGCCTAATATCATGTGACTGGAAAAGAAAATTTTTATACCAAAACAGGGTTTATTCCTCACAATATCTCTTTCCATGAAAACACCATTCTTTATATCTGTCTTTACCTTTATTTCTCTGGTGAACAAGCAGATTGCCATGAGGAAGGACATATTCTACATTTTCACATCATTGGCCTGGGTAGGACGAGGTTCCAGGTGGAACACAAGAGTAGGGTTTAAAATAGCACTTCTCACTCTCAATATTTTTATTATTATTATTATTTAAAGATGTAACCATTTCTTTCTTTCTTTTTTTTTTGAGTTCCGGGGATCTAACTCAGGACCTTGCACTTGCGAGGCAGGCGCAGTGCCACTGAGCTAAATCCCTGGCCCTCACACTCAATATTGAGGTGCTAAGAAGCTGAAGACGAACCCTGACAAAAGTCAAAGATGGGTATATCTCAGTGAATTCAACATTGATGTGATGGGGGTACTCTGGCCATCTGTAAGGATGCTGTAGCCTGTGGGAACCCAGGCTTGTGTTAAGGGCTTCTGGAATATTCCCTGTGACCCACAGATGCAAATAGCTACCCGACACAGGTTATCTCTTCACGTTCTTTCCTCTGCCACTGAATACTTGTGCTTGGTTTTCTACTTTGGTTTTATTTTCGCTTTTGGTTTTATTCTCTTTTTTATTCGTATCTAAGCCTCCACATATTCATCATAAAAGTCAGACTCCTAGGCTGGATTGGGTCCCTTCTCTGCACTAGGTCTGGATTGGCTGAAAGAAGAAAAAGTACCTAGCAGTTCGACTTTCTGTTTGTCACAGAATTTTTATGGGTATTGTCATGTTTAATGCTCTCATTCATTCTATGCACAAGGTGGTGAAGAGTGGTTTTCCTAGACTAGACAAGAGGAAAATCAGTTATAGAGAACTGTAATGTCTACTAGGCTACTGTCTCACAGGCTATAAATGAGATGAGAGTCTCCTCTGGGGTTCTGATACCCTGAGGAATGCTCTTCTGGCTCTTCCCAGACCATTTGAGAGAGAGAAGAAAACAAACTTCAATGGAAGCAATGGCCCAGCTTTCTTCTGTAATCCTCGAGACTGTCCAAGAATCTTCATCATCAGGAACTTTTTTGGTGGCTTTTAAAATGTTTTCTGTACAATGTGGGGAGCAGGAGAGTTTAAAGGCAGAACCTGACATTTCATGGTAGGGAAACAATTTAAATTTAGGCTCATGAATGTTATAATTAGATCCAGTTCACTTTCTATTGTCATCTGATAAATTTCCATTCTACTTTGGCAAGCATCAAAACATGTTTAAGCTCTTTAGCCAATAGAGAAATGCAAATCAAAACAACACTTGAGATTCAACCTTATTCCAGTAAGAATGGCTGTTATCAAGGACTCAAAACAATAAATGCTGGAAAGATGGTGGGGAAAAAGGAACATTATTGGTGGGAATGTAAATCAGTACAACCACCTTGGAAATTATTATCAGGATTTTCCAAAAAATTAAAAATAGAAATTCCATTTGACTCAGCTATACCTCTCCTGGGTACTTTTCCAAAAGAGCTAAAATCATCCTGTTGTACTAATACATGTATACCCATGTTTATAGCAGCACAACTTATAATAGCTCGATCAAGGAAGAGGCCTATATGCCTATTAACAGATGAATAAAGAAAATGTGGTAGATATATGTACAATAGAGTACTACTCAGCCATAAAGAGGGGTAATTTTGAGTGACTTTTAGGAAAATAGATGGATCTTGGGACTGTAATGCTAAGTGAATTAGTTACAAAAGGTTAAATACTGCGTGGTATCTCTAATGGGAGAGACCCCAAATATAAACAGTTTAAAGAGCAAAATAAAGAGCCATGTTAAGAAAGAAGGAGTGAGTCTTAGCAGAGATGGGAAGAGGGTCTGGGGAAGGAGGGAGAGAGGAAAGTGGAGGAGGGATAAGGGAGTAAACATGATCAAGATGCAATATCCCTCAAGATTAACATAATCACTATGTATTGCAAATATGTACAACAACAACAAAAAAGAATCATCAGTAGCCAAAGGCCAAGAAGAGAAAGAAACAACATTTAAACATTTAATCATGTAAGTAATGAAAACTGTCAAACACAGAATTTACTGTGCACTCATCTTGGATTTTCTTTATATTTATGGCCTCACAAAAGCTGTGGTTCTGAAGCTGTACTGAATGGCATTCTGACTTGAATTACTGAATAGCATCATGACTATATGTCATGCTATCAGTAGCATCTGAACCATGATCTTCCACCTTGAAAGGCATCTTTTTGTCTGTCACAAATCTAGAAAACAAGTTTTCAACCAGAAGTGGCCAGAGCGGGACAAGTTGTGATCCAAGGTGGTAAAGGAGGGCTGAGTGAAGGTCAGAACATAGATGAAGAGAAGCCCAAGAGAAGATTCAGTTCTTGGCCCCAACAGGAAACAAACTATGAGTGGCAGCCACCCAGCATGACTTTCTAAACCAACATCCTTAGTTGAATTTTCTTCTCTACAGCAGCCTCTGAAGTATCTGTGTGCCTTACTGCCTGGAAAACAGACCAGCATTCTTTTGTTATTAGACAAAAGAATGTCTAATAACATTCTTTTGAGATGGCAAGTTCTAGAACTAGCTTCTATGGGATTCCGTCCACTTTCTGAGAGTATGTCAAAATTCTTTTAACGCTTTATTTTTTGACGGAGATGGTCCTCCATTAATAGACTTAATACTTGTTTATTTCTACTGCTAGTGAAAAAATCTTCGGAAAGCTCCCAGAAGGTGTTTTTTCTACTTTCCTAGGAATGAACAGTCCAACTTTTTTCTGTAGGTATACGCAAGCCCATCAAGACTTAGAGTTCTCAGGTTAAACCAAACATACAAAAACATTATTTTTCAAACTATGGGTCCCAACTCTTATAAGTGAGTTGTGAAATCAATTTAGTGGGTTGTAAGCAGTACCTTTAAAAAAAGAAAAAAGAAAAATAGGAAAGAAACAAAAATAGAGCAGACTAGAGAGCATCAGGGTTCACTACATTTATTGAGTTAAAAATTGTTTTGTGAAACTTTTGCTTGAGTTGCAAACACACACTTCTTGTATTCTCGGTCATTATGTAAAATGTATTTCTTACTGTCGGCTGTGGTCATCAATTTTAAAGCCACTGCACTAAAGCAATGCCAGAATCGCTGAAAGAAGTGACTTGCTTAAGGAAATAAAGCCCTTCTGATTTCTGACTGTCATCCAGAGTGCTGGCTAAGAAAAGGGGGGAGCTGGGGAGACCCACAAAAGATGGACAAGAGCCCAGTGCGGGGTTTCAAGCCAGAGCCTGCTGGCCAAATGGGAAGACTGGCAACTGGACAAACCAGAGTTTTATTACTGCTGATTATTAGCTGCATGAAGACTAAGGAATTTGAAAGAAATCAAGCACACAGGATTTAAAGCACTAACAAGATCTGCAGGTTTGCAACTTCCTTATGATCAAGATGTTTCAGAAACTGTGGGGTTGATGATTTGCACAGAATTCTAAATGCTTAGTAAAGGCAATCAAAAGTTCAAGTGTTATTGAGATGAACATTCTATGAGGTTAAAACATAAGAAATTGCCAAGATGTGGTCATTTTAACCTACAAAATGCCACTTTTATACTGTTGTGCCTTCAAAGAAACTAACCTAAGTTTTCTTGAGGCAAACAACAATGTTGTTATACAGTATAAGCAGGCATCTCTCCATTGATCCGGTAGTTTCATTTTTTTATTTTTTGAGGGAAAGGACTAAGGATTAAAGTAGAAGTTGTCTTTCAGAAATGAAGTAGAAGTTACTTTCTTTGTAATAGTACTGGAGATTGAGCCTAGGATCTTTGTATTAAGCTACATCTCTGGCTCCCCTTTTAAAATAAATTTTTATTTTGACGTCAAGTTGCTCAGACTGGGTTCAAATTTAGGGTGCTCCTGCCTCGGCCTCCAGAGTGCTGGGATTACAGTCAGATGCCATCATGTCCAGCTTCACTTGGCTTATTGTAGCTGCTACTTAAAGAAATGTCATTATCTCAAGGAGCTGTCAGTTGGGTTGGTAGATGTCACCTGCAGCCTAGGCTAATATATGTGACATTTCTTTTATGAAATCCCTCAAAAATATTTCTAAGTATCCTGATCCTGAAGTCAATCTCCCCATTTATGGACATAAACATTCACTTGTTTAAAATTAACCAATCTATGTATCTCAAAACTCCAAAGTGTTGGACTGCTCCCTCCAATGCTGAGCCATCCAGAAGCTCCTCCACTTTACCACTGGGTCCCCATTCCTGGAACAACCTTCTGCTGTGTCCCATACTTTCAAGGGCTATGCCTGGCTTCTCTGTCCTCATTTTAAACTGTGGTACAGCGTTTACTCTTCTGGATATTATTTTTTAGTAGAAAAGAAGTCAATTGGTCTTTGCTTCCTTTTCATTTCCTCCGCCACCCAGAGAAATGCCTGTAAGGCAATAAAGTTTTTCCACAGTGTCTGAGCTGAAAAAAAAAAAAGAAGTCAAGAAAAACCCCAAAGCACTGACAGAAAAAAATTTGGGGTGTTTAGTTACATTTCTTTTTTGATATGAAGAGGGGTTGGGGCTCTTCCAGAAAGTTTAGTAAGTTGCTTTAATGAAATGTGATGCATGTGTTCTCTTCACAGGCCATGGGATTGTCAGTGCCTGTTTGCCTTGTTCTGCAAACAACTGTCAAAGGCACCAGACTGAGTTGCTCCCTGGGCTATTCCAAAATGGCTAAATTGACAGCAGAGGCATCTTGCAAACAAAATGTTCTTTCAAGCCAGCATCAAACCCTAGGCATGTTCATTGTAAACTTTAAAAACTATATTCAGCACTTGAAATAAAAATGTTATTAAATAAAGTTCTTCTTTAGATATATTTGAAAGATTTGGTCAAAGTTTTACTTTTCTGAACAATTCAATTCGGTTTCTACTCCAAGGGACGTGGGATACTATTAAGTGGTTCAGATATCCTAATTTATTAGAAATTAGGAAAACAACCTCTTTCTGACCAGAGGAGCCTGGTTTTTCTAGCAACTGTTGCTCCTGGTGGGCGTCAAAATCAGTTATAGCAGCAGAACCACGCAGCAGTGACTAATCTTGAAATCTTGAAACTCAGAGATCCCAAAGTGGTCGCCTTGCCCTAGAAACTAATATACATTTTTTTGGTACCAGGGATCAAACTCGGGACGTTGTGCTTGCAAGGCAGGTGCCAGAACTACTGAGCTAAATCCCCAGCCCCAAAACGAATATTTTTTAAATGCTCTGCCAGGTATGAAATAAAGACCCTAAAGTGACTCTTGAAGTTTTTCTAACTAGCCTCACTGTAGTGGAGGTGACATGAGTCACCCAAGATGTCTTCTTCCAGCCAATTTCTATGCCAGAGGAGAGGTTCAGGCAGATCAACTTTAGAGAGCAACTGGTCTTTGGGGCTCAACAGGTCTGTGTTAAATTAAGCAAAAGACATTAACTGATCCCATTCCTGTTTTCTATCTCTTTCCTTTCCACACCTTACCTCCTGAGAGCCTTACCTGATAAAGAGATCCGTAAATTAGAATCCTGTTACTGAATTCCTCCCGACAGATTAGAAGTCAAGCTGTATGCAAAACCAATGTTCAAGTGAACCCTTAAACTAAATTCATATGATGCAGCAGTTTGAAGATTTGAAAGGCTGACTCAGAAAATGAGGGGCCTTTTGAATACTGAATTCTGCCACTTCCATTTATTAGCAATTGACACAGGACTCTGTTCAGACCTATCTCAAACATGAGGTGTAAACTTGTTGAAGCTGTATCAGCTACTGGGAACATAAGGGCTATTCTCAAGTACATTTCTTGCAAAGCAAACGAAAGAGAAAGCCTATAATGATCTTGTACATTGTCAATAGGAAGGCATTTTGGTCCAACATTTGGCAATACAAGTTGAACATCCCTAATTTAAAACTATGAAATCCAAATGATTCAAGATCTAAAACTTTCTGAGTTTTGACATGATGCCATAAGTGGAAAATTCCATACCTCAAGTGATGGGTCACAGTCAAAACACAGGTGCACTAAAAATATTACATAAAGTTAACTTCAGGCTGTATGGTCCCATCTGCAAAATATCTCACTATGTATATGGAAATATTTCCATATTCAAACAAATCCACAGTCTGAATACTTCTGGTTCCAAGCATTTCGGATAAGGAATACACAATCTGTATGTGCCAAAACTCCAAATGCACATATATTTTGACTCTGTAATTCTACTTCTTGGAATTTATTCTACAGATACATTCATTCATATATACATTCATATAGATATATATGTATATACAGTATATATAGAGGTATATCTATATATACATGTACATACCCACATAAATTGTGGCCTGTGTGACATTACAACACTCTGGAAATGTCCATTAAAAGAAGACTCAGAAAATAAACTATGGCAGATCTAATCATACAATGGATTAATAAATGGTTATTAAAGGAAATGAGAATGAGTAGAGTGAAATAAAATTATATGGATAGATATGTAAATGTGTCAAAGTTTTATTTAATAAAAAAGATCTCTGTATGAAATTGCATATATATCCATCCATCCACTCATATATATATATATATACACACACACACACATACACATACACTGTACCTGTAGAATTTTTGGTAAGGTATATAAGACAAAATATTAGTAATAGGCACTGTAGGAGGGAGACTTTTACATTTATATACTCTGAACTGCTTAATATTACTATTATTAGTACATGCATGCATTGCTTTTTTTTTTTTTTTGGTACCAGGGATCGAACTTGGGACCTTATGCTTGTGAGGCAGGCGGTGGCATCACTGAGCTAAATCCTCGGCCCTGTATGTATTGCTTTTATCAAAATAGTCTTTTAAGAACTCTGTAGTCTGAGTAATTATAAAAACTTTGCCTTTCAGCCCTGAGGGGCGTTAGGGACACATCTAATACTTAGATTTTTGGACAGCAGTGAGGCCTTGAACTAAGATATGGAAGCTGACCCCCAAAAGTGTCAGAATGGTCCCCTCCTTTAAGCTCCCATGCATGGCATTGTATCATTTTGGTTCATGCCCTTCTTCCCAGCTGGACCTTGAGCTCCCTAGTTAGGATGAGGAACCATTTTGTCCTCATGGAATAAATGCCTAGAGCTCAGCACTGTGTCTGCCAAATACTGGGCATGTAACAAAGCTTTCTGTGTAAAGAAAGCAATGGCTTCATCTCAATTATAGTTCATTAAATGTTAGTTAAAAAATAAGTAAAGGAAGAGGGGCATCTTACTTTGAGGCTATTTGTAAAATTAGCTATAAATCTCAAATTCAGACTATGCAGAGTATACTTTATACAAATGGAAGTTCTTGAATCTATGGATAACTTTCAGACTCTGACTTTCACGCTCGTAATTCTCAGGTTACTAAGAGCCTTCTCTTCCCTTGTGTTAAAGGACAGTTACTCCTACAATGCGTTCCCCTGGGAACTGTGCTTGCTGGAATTCAACTGTTTCTCCAGAAATTCTGGGAAAATGATTTTGGCAAAATGTTCATGTAGACTGATCACATTATTCCATTGCAGCATTTATTGGGGGTGGGGAGGTGGGGGAAAGGGGAATCAAGAGCATGTGGTAAATCAAATAAAGACAATTACTGTCTGCAGCAGAATGCAACTGCCCCAACCCTTCTGGAAGCCCTGAGCCTGCTAAGCCTGTGAGGGGCTGTCCTTGACTTTGCTTTGAGAAGCAGTATCTTACAGTGGCTTTGAATCCAGCTTTATCAATTAATAACTAACTGCAAGCTCAGGCAATGTTTACTTAACCTCTCTCAGTTTTAGTTTCCTTATCAGTAAAATTTGGATCATTATAGTTTCATCTCACAGAGGAGTTGTGAAGATGAAATGAAACATCTGTAAGGAGTTTGCACAGTATATTGCTAATGGTAATAGGTGCTATGATTAATTTTTTCATAAATAATTATGCTATGACAAAACAAAACTAGAACACTATAAATGGGAGATTTTTGCTGCAACTTTGCTTCCTGGCTCCCTTGCTGATCTCTGCTGGGGGTTCTCAGCCTAAGTATGGGACATGGGTGTCCCATAAAATACACTGAGGCATTTTCAATGCAGAAACAGTACTTTGAGTAAAGTTTTAAAATTGTAATATATTTAAAATTTAGTGAATTTCACCAATTTTCTAAAAATACCATTTGATATAATTTCTCAGCTGCAAAGTTTTTGTTTGTTGGTTTCTCATAATTTTTTGCACCTGCTACTGCTCACTGGTCTGTCCCAGAATCCAGTATGAAATATTAGCTGATTACACCCAAAATTAGGTAGGCTCCTTTTGAAAGTCCCTGAATCATTATGTTGTAGTGCTCTGAAAGAGTATCATTACTTCCAGACATTCTGGCATCTAAATGGATTTGAGAATGTTGAGACATGTTGTTAATTAAGCTATTGAGCTTTTCTCAGAGTATGCAGTCATTCAGAGGAGTATCATCCAATCATACTTCAGAGCTTCTCTTTCTGGGCTGTTCCCTCAGAAAGCAAGAACCTTCAGTTAAAGGAAGAGATGAAAATCAACTACAAATGTTTTTCTCCTTCTCATTAAGAAAACCTTAGCTCACTATTGCACACTATCATTTTTAGTTAAAATTATATACTACATCAAAACATGCAGAGAAGTATGGACAATATATAACAAATCTCAAGGACACATTACTTCAATTGATCATATCTTATCATTTTGTCCTATTGCTAAATTTAATGTTTATCTGTCCCACAGACATTTTTAATCTATTTAGCATATATGTATGGTAATCTATTCTACAAAATAAACTTTCAAGAAAACAATTAGTGCAGGTCTTTCCAGTGGAATTCAGTTCAAGGATGTCACTTCCTGAGCTTGGCAATATTGTCCCAAAGGGGGGCTTCACTGAAAATTCCTGTGTCCAGCTTGTGATCAGGGCACAGAAAATGCCACCATGGAGGCAGTGGTATCAAGGGTAGTTTAGATGCACTGTTTGACTTACCTTATATTCTTTCCCATCTTCTATCCACCCCTTTCTAGAGACTGAAATGCCTGATAATTGCTTTCTTAGTACAGTATATTGTTTCCACAAAAGATTGCAGTAATTCTTCTCATCCTCCATTTCTCTGGCAATGTGACTTTGCCACTCCTTTCATCGAGAGAAGTTGAGTCCCTCTGAACTGAGCTGACCATGTGTCTTTCTTTGATCAAGGGAGTGCATAAGTGACACTGTATGGCCTCTGGGACTAGACTCTAAGAAGCCTTGTAGCTTTAACTTCCATACATTTTTGGAAGCCTGGCTCTATCTAACCAGACAGACTACCCTGAAGTAGCCATGCTATGAGGAAGCCCAAGCTAGTCACGTGAATAGACTATGTGAAGACAGACAGATGCTTGGCCAGCCCCCAGGAATCCTGGATAGTGCACCTCCAGCAAATCTCAGGGGAGACAGAAATTCCACTTAGCTGAACCTAGTCACAATGGGATAATCATTGAAGAAATTTTGGTTTAAAAACACCAAGTGTTAGAGAGGTTTGTTACACATCATTGGGTAATTAAAACATGCTACCTCCTAATGTTAAGGTCTGAGCATGTGACCTACCTCTGGCCAGAGGCAGTTTGTTCCTTCTTGTAATGAAAGCAGGTATGAAGGAAAACTACATTTCTTCCAAACTTTGCACGCAGCTCTGCAGGCATATGATACCTAGAGATGCAAAAGCCTGGGGACAAAATGCAAAACGGAAAAAATGGCAGAGTAACAAGATGGAGGGCACCTTGATGACCTTGTAATGTGACCAGGCCAGCAAACTCTAAAACTATCACCTCCAGAGTTCTTGCTTTGGGAGATAAAACACCTTTATGTCATTTTGGGTCTGGGATTTTGTAATTTCAGTTAAATAACACAAAATGTTACTGATTTGAGGGCATGGAGTATAGAGAAAACTTTCTCTTAACACCAGCTGCATGTGCTTTCTAATAACACAATGGTTTGTGTCTCAGTCATCCAAGGTGCTAAAAGAAACAGGATAGAGATGCCTTCACTGAAATGTAAGAGGATAAATTATCCATAAATTCAACCAAATCACTTTAGCTTTCTAAAATACCATGTTCCGCACATGTATAAATACCCAATAGTTTCTCTGGTGTGAGAAACTGAAATTGTAAATAAGGACTAAAATGTATAATAGGTAATGTGAAATAGGAAGAAAAGGAGCAAAGGGGAAGGAAGTGGGAGGGCTAGGGGAAAGGATAGAAGGGAATGGGATTAATATGAGAAAATGGAAAAATAGGAACAAAATCTTTGTAAATAGGGAGGGCTGGAGGGGTTGAAGGGAGGGCTGGGCAAAGGTGAAAAACAAGAACCAAGAAAGACTATGTAAAGGTGCAAATTTCCAATGATGAATGTCATTATATTGTATACCTAAAATGTACCAATGATTAGAATGAATAATCGATAATGTAAAATAGGAAGAAAAGGTCCAAAGGAGTAGGGATAGTAGGAGGGGTATGGGAAAGGAAAGAAGGGAAAGGAAAAATGGTGAGAAATGGAAAAAAATGGAAATAAAGTCTTTGTAAATAGGGAAGGGTGGAGGGGGTGAAGGGAGGGCTAGGAATGGGGAAAAAATAAGAACCAAGATGCATTATGTAAAGGTACAATTCCCAATGAGAAATGTAATTGTGTTGTATACCTACAATGTACCAATAAAAGAATTTTTAAAAGTGCAAAAAATAAAATACCATGTCCCCCAAATGCCTCTGGAACTATGACGCCAATTCAAATTCTTCATATAATCCTATTTTGAATGTTGTCCCAAGTCTGAAAACTCACCACCTTGGATTCTGGAAACCAGATTAAAATGTACAAAGGGAGCTGATATTCTTTACAGGAGGTTAAACACGGGCACAACATTATATTATTAAAGCTAGCTTAAGACAT
This sequence comes from Heterocephalus glaber, assembly GCF_053883595.1. Classification (NCBI taxonomy): domain Eukaryota; kingdom Metazoa; phylum Chordata; class Mammalia; order Rodentia; family Bathyergidae; genus Heterocephalus; species Heterocephalus glaber. The sequence continues at coordinate 77,806,830 of NW_028258315.1, read as the reverse complement.
AAGTGTGGGAAAATTTTTTTGAATATATAGAAATATAGGAAACATTTCAAAAAGCAAAGTAATTCACAATGGACAACATGTGACAGTTCTGTCCATGAGCACATATGCTTAGAAGATGCAAAGGTACATTTTTCCTTTGAGAATATTATGCTATGTAGCAGTACATAATTACAGCAACAGGCACTTAAAAGGGAACAAGTGTGTGTATCTGAGGTGTCTTAGTCACTTTTCTTGTTACTGAGACACAATAGCTGACACATGCAACTTAAAGGAGAGGCTTCTTTGGCTCATGGTTGCCGACCATCATTGTCTGGCCCAAGGGCAGAAACAGCATGGCAGAGGGCATAGTGGAGGACAGCTGCTCCAGTCATGGTGGCCCGGAAGCAGAGACAGATGGAGGAGCCAGGAGGGAGATACAGGTCACGACCCGAGTGATCCACCTCTTCCCACCAGACCCCACCTCCTAACAGCAAGTCAGCTGTTATCACCCCCATGCTTCTGCCTAAAGCCCTGCCTATGAGTGCATGAGGACTTTGGGGGGTATTCTTGATCTAAGCCCTAACATGAGGTTGTTTATTAGCATGCAACTTCTTCACTTGAAATTGAATGGTGCTTTTTTGGCAATATAGCCGTTTTTTTTCTTAAGTATAAAGTTTAGTTCAGAATTTAAAATTTCCATTTAAGACAATTATTCTGCTATGGATTTTTTTACTTACAAATTTCAGAAAATTTGCTTAGTATAGTAGCACTTAATGACTGCTGAATTTAACTGAAACTTGGTAGCCTTCCTCACTCTCTTTGGCTTATCTAGACAAGTTAAACAGATAAAGGGGGCAAATGCCACAGAATGAAGTATTATGAAAGCCAGCTGGAGTTCCTGAGGTTTGGTCCCAGGCCTTGGTCACGTGTCCTTAGGCCAGTGAATGAACTTCCCGAGGTGTCAGGCATCCTTTTTTGTTGTTGTTGTTAAATTCTTTTATTGGTACATTTTAGGTATACAACACAATTACATTTCTCATTGGGAACTTGTACCTTTACATGATGCATCTTGGTTCTATTTTTTTCCCCATTCCTAGCCCTCCCTTCACCCCCTCCACCCTTCCCTATTTACAAAGACTTTATTTCCATTTTTTCCATTTCTCACCATTTTTCATTTCCCTTCTTTCCTTTTCCCTGCCCCTCCCACTACCCCTACCCCTTTGGACCTTTTCTTCCTATTTTACATTATCGATTATTCATTCTAATCATTGGTACATTTTAGGTATACAATATAATGACATTCATCATTGGAAATTTGCACCTTTACATAGTCTTTCTTGGTTCTTGTTTTTCACCTTTGCCCAGCCCTCCCTTCAACCCCTCCAGCCCTCCCTATTTACAAAGATTTTGTTCCTATTTTTCCATTTTCTCATATTAATCTCATTCCCTTCTATCCTTTCCCCTAGCCCTCCCACTTCCTTCCCCTTTGCTCCTTTTCTTCCTATTTCACATTACCTATTATACATTTTAGTCCTTATTTACACTTTTAGTTTCTCACACCAGGGAAACTATTTGGTATTTATACATGTGTGTCCTATTTATTTCCCTTAAGAGTATCGCCTCAATGTGCATCCACTTAGCTATAAATGTCTCTACTGTCTCATTTTTTATGGCTGAGTAGTACTCCATTTTATTAAAAAAACCCACATTTTCTTTATCCAGTCTCCAGTTGATGGGCATTTGGGCTGTTTCCAAGTTTTAGCTATTACAAACTGTGCTGCTATGAACATAGGCACACATATATCACTGTGGTATGATTCTTTTAATTCTTTGGGGAAGATCCCCAGCAGGGGAATAGCAGGGTCAAATGGGACTTCCAGTCCTAGTTCTTTGAAGTATCTCCATACTGATTTCCACAGTGGTTCCATCAGTCTACACTCCCACCAGCAGTGGAGCAGGGTTCCTCCTTCCCCACAGCCCCACCAGCATTTGTTATTGGTTGATTTCATGATAGCAGCCATTCTTTCTGGAGTGAGATGGAATCTCAGCGTTGTTTTCATTTGCACCTCTCGAATGACCAGTGATGTTAAACATTTTTTCATGTATTTATTTGCTATTTCTACTTCTTTGTCTGAGAAATGTCTGTTCATTTCAGATGCCCATTTTCAGATTGGGTCTTTAAATTTGAGAGGTCTGATCTTTTTAAGTTCTTTTTGATTCGAGATAGTAGATCTTTGTCTGTGGAAGAGCAGGTGAAGATTTTTTTCCCACATTGTGGGTTGTCTCTTCACACTGCTGGTGGTTTCTCTTGCTGTGCAGAAGCTTTTTAATAAGAAGAGATCCCACTTGTTGATTGTTTGTGCTAGTTCATGGGCAACTGAAGTTTTGTTCATAAAATCTTTTCCTACACCAATGTCTTCAAGAGTTCTACTTAACCTCTGTTCCAACTGGGTCAGAGTTTCGATTTTAATATTTAGATCTTTAATCCATTTTGATTTTAGTTTAGTGCATGGCGAGAGATATAGGTCTAGTTTTAATCTTTGGCAAGTTGAAGCCCAATTTTTCCAGCACCATTTATTAAAGAGGCTATCTTTCCTCCAGTGAGGGTGTTTGGCTCCTTTATCGAAGATGAGATGGCTGAGTGTGTCTGGCGTTGTTTCTGCTTCTTCTAATCTGTTCCACTGGTCCTCAGGTCTGTTTCTTTGCTAGTACCATGCTGTTTTTATCAGAGTAGCTTTGTAGTAGAGTTGCAGGTTGGGGATTGTGATACCCCCTGCCATGTCTCTGTTACCTAGAATTGCTTTTGCTCTTCTGGGTCTCTTCTTGTTCCAAACGAATTTTTGGATTGTTTTCTCAAGGTCCATGAAGTATGCTGCTGGGATCTCAATTGGAATTCCATCAAATCTATATAGCAGTTTTGGAAGTATGGCCATTTTCACTATATTAATCCTTCCCACCCAGGAGCAGGGGATGTATGTCCATTTTAAGGATGGATGTCTGTTGAATAAATAGTGCTGTCGAATAAAGTTTCCTGTGATAATGACAGTGCTCTCTACCTGCAGTGTCCAGTATGGGAGACACTAGTTCTATGTGCTTATTTGAAATCTGCATTTGAAATGTCGCAATTGAGAAACTGAGTATTTACTTAATTTTGTTAATTTACATTTAAATTAAACAGCTACCTGTGGCTAGTGGCAGTACTGGACAGCACAGACAACTGATCTAGCTCCCTTCATACCTAAATGTTACTCCCAAGGTAGAAGAAATAAATACAGGTAGAAAGGAGACAAGAAAAATCATGATTTTAAAACTGTACTTATAAGAAAACTACAGCATCAGGAAACAAAGTTACCCAAGGTTACAATGCCTTTTTCTTTCCTTCCAAGAAACTCCGAAAATTCCTAGGTGTATTAAAAGTACAATAAACCTGCAAATTGAGGCTACACTTTTCCTCCCATACTATAGATTCATAAACTTTCACCCGCAAGGAAACAGCATTATTCTTTGGGTACCATACCTCTAAACTCGAAACACGTAAGTGCTTTAAAATTCTAACCTAGCCCACTAATGGGCAAACTGACAATGTATCCTAGGTTATCATCTTGAGGACACCCCCAAGAGTGCATAAAAACATTTGGCTCCAGACCATAATGTGCCCCTCTTGAGGGCCTGCACTCTCATGTTCTCTGAGCGTATACAGTACTTCCTCAACTCCGCCTAATACAATCTGTCTATGCTTCTCACTGATGTGTGCTGAAATGCTTTTTCTGTGTGATAAGAGCCTACCCCAGAGGTGGGGGTAAGGTGGTCTCTATTTCCTCTTTGGGGAAACCTCTTTGGACCCCATCTCTGGGACACTCCTACTCTTTGATTTCCACTTAGTTTTTTTTTTTTTTCCTACATTCACCTTTGCAACAATTCTCCATTCTTACTTCACCTAGAATTAAAGGCCAGATATGCCTCCACTGCCCTTCAAATGTAGCCAAGAGCTTAGAATTAACCATCAGCATTAACCCACCTCTTGAAAAGAAGAAAGGACTAGGTCTTAAGAGACTCTTTGATCTTCCATTAGAGCCCATTTAGAGGGTCAAGAGTTATTTAGAAGAAATGAGATCCAACATTTAATTGTGTCAAAAGGCAGTGTTGATGTAGCTTCTTATTTTAGGATAACATCAGTTTCAGTCAGAAGTTCCACTGTCCAAGGCTCCTCGTAATAAATTGTCAGGATGGGCTTTGTTTCCAAACGTCATCTAGTGCAATTACTTGTGATTGTTACTATGTACCAAGGCAGAGGACTAAGTTCTGAGGCTGGGAAGAACCCAGGTCTAACCCAGAGGAGCCTGACCAGAAGACAAATATTTATAACACACTGTGACACATCCTGAACTCACTGTGTGAGCAACATGTGGTAAGACTAGAGGGAGAGAGCAAATCCTCATCCTCCTTGGGATGCTGGGAAGGCTCTAGAAAGGAGATATCCCACAAAAGGTGGTCAGAAGTTTACTGTAGGCTCTAGGAGGGGCAGGGTATTTCCGGCACAGTAGCAAGGCTCCCTCAGGTGTGTCAGCAGATAGGGCCAGCCATATACTTTAGGTTTTTCAGAGAATAAAGCAAGAAATGAATGCTGATTTTGCCACCTGTCATTACAGAGCCCTTTAGCTAAAAATGTTCTCAAGTAGAAAAAGTGACTCGAACTTTGGGTTGTGAATCTTTATGCCCAGGAGCAAATTTCTCTTCCTTGATAATTGATGAGAGGCCTTGCTCCATGCAATCCCATTCAACTCTTCTTCTGGAGCTAGCATTAGAAATTGTAAGGCATATTTGAGGGTAGGCAGCTTTTGAAGGAACCAAGTACATAGTAGAATTCATGGGCTGCAAAGGAGGCAAAACTTAAGGAGGCGCATAAACAGTAGGTATAGTTATCTAAAGCATTGATTTTTTTTCCATCAAAGTGGAACCATTTTTCATGGAGTGTGGTTGCACCTTGGAATGCATTCCTTACTTCTGAGAATGTAATAGTGACCTATGCAAAACAAAAGTTTAGTGTCCTCAGATTGTTTTTCTGTGTTTCTTCTTCCTAGAGAAGTCAGTAGGGGAGGATGAGATACAAAATACTGGAGATTGCCTTTATGGTGAGCCGCAGAGAGGAATTTCTGCATTATTGTGGTCATCTTTCAAATTCCAGCGCTTAGTTGCTTGCACAGAGCAGCTCCCTTTCCTCGTCCTTGTCATTTAGCAATGTGTAGGCTAAAAAAGATGATGACGACCCAGACAGGATATTAAGGCCTCTACACAAATACACTCTCATTATAGAAACATGTAACAAATAGTTGCCTTAGGTAGAAACCACAGGCCAGGGTAAATGGTGGGATTTGGCATGAGGCAATTAAATGATGCAAGTTCCCTCACTGTTCTCACCTGCTGTTGAGTAACACGGGTAGATATTTCCAAGCTCCTTCCTTCTGCATTGTTTGCAAGTGCTGTTACACACTGATATCACCTGGGGAGCTTTTAAAATTTGAACGCCAAGGTCACATCCCAGAGCAAGGAAACCATAAGTTCTTGGGGGTGGACACAGCCCACAATATTTTTTTTAATTTGTCAAGTGATTTCAACATGCAACATGTTTAAGAAATTGCACTTTAGGCTTTGGAACAGTAGTTCCTAACTTTGGAACTAAAAAAAATTCGTATTTCCGAGTCCCAGTCTAAACTTGCTGAATCACATCTTCTGGGAGTATGCATGGTGTCTTCCCCCACCCCTCCCTGCATATATCCATACGTGGTATTTGGTACTGAGGATCCAACTTGGGTACACACACGCACACCCACACACGCATGAGGCAAGGGCTCTACCACTGAGCCACATCCCCTGCCCCATTCCCCTTTTTAAAAGGCCCTAAGGCTAGTCTAATGCCTGCCTTTTATTGAAAATTTCTGTTCCAGAGCAATGAAATTCTATTTTTCCTTTGATGGTGCATACATGAAATTATGAGAAAACTAAAATAAAATGAAGTCCATTAAAAACTATACAGAGGACATTTACTTTCTGGGGCCTCTTTCTTTCCTTCTCTTCTGTGTTTCCATTTTTTATTAATCTGCACAGCCTCTGAATGCAGGCCTGGATGAAGGATCATAAACTGTATCCAGCTCTCGGCCCAAACTCCTGAAGCTTACCAATCTCCTAGATGCTTTTCCCTCCAGCAACAACCCATGCCCCACAGCAACCACAAATCTGATTTTTAACCTCTTCCTTTAAAAAATGTTTTTCAATTTGGTACAATTGCAGTAAAATTGGCCTGGCTTGAGCAAATAATTATTGATGAGTAATTGAAGAGACTAGTAGATTTAGAGACAAATGGCCTAACACATCATGTATTACAGTACTCTTATTTAGAGTTATTTTAAAGAAGAGAGAAGAAAATGAGGTCAGGAAGGAATGATGTCGCAGATTTCTACATATTGTTAGTTACGGGGTACAGTTGTCAAACATTTTATAATATTATGCCTAAGCCTTGTAACTACTGTAGAGATAAGAACTGTCATCATTTTTACTTAACAGATGAAAAAACAGAGAGGAGGTGAATTGCCAAAATTTGGCTTTGGATCCTTTTTTAGCAAAAGACCTTTTCCTTCTTGCCACAAGGACACTGTCTCTCACATTTGTTGTCAATCAAGAATTTAATCTCCCATAAAAATCAGCATGAAAAAGGCCTGTAGGCATAATTATGGAAACAGCTAAATTGGCTGTTTCTTTAAAAATTCATTCCAAAAATACTTCATGAACTATACTTCTCAAATCATAGAGAGACGTTTTTTAGTGTTCTTTTCCTGATTAGAAGAGTAACTCATGCTCACTACAGAATAAGAATAACATATAAGAAGAAATACCCAAGGGTTCTCTAAAACATGAAAGACATTCAAGGGCCTGGGCTAGGTAAGTCTCTAGCCTTGTCTGGAGCAAGGAGAATCAGTTACTTGATCCTGATGCTTTTCAAGAAATCTGATATAACTTATTTCTAAGTATCTGGAGTTCATACAGACCTGATGCTCCGTCCCATATGGCATGCAAACAGTTTCAAAGGATCAATACTTGTATCTCATCTCTAGTTTTCCCAGATTATGAGGTATAACTGCATTTTCCCTATAACTTTTTACACAATTTCTTCATTCAAAGAAACTTATTTTTCGTATCTGTTAATAGTATTGGCTGAAATTATAGCACTTAGAAATTTATCATGAGTATATCTGAATTCTTAACAGAAATTCCAGGAAGCGTTGAGGTTTCTGGGCAAGTATGTAGTGTTTAAAAACAAACATACCAGAATTTATACCTTATAACGCATGTGGTTTTCTCTGGAGGAGGAAGCTGTGTATTTTTCCGTGTGTTCTCATTTGCTTGAAATGCTCTGGGAAATTGCAGGAAGCAGGAGCAAGACAGCTCTGAGCTGCACATCCCCCACACTGCCTTTCAGTTCCTGGACTAATGGCTCAGGGATTTTCTCACTTACTCAGCAACCACTGTCAAAAACAACAGATTACATCTCTAGATCTGTCCAGTCAAATCACAAAACAGTATTCTCACTATGCCTTAGGGAGGACAGAATGTTTGTGACTCCTGGAATTTAGCGCCTACTCATAGGCAAGGAGCTTGAGAGATCAGCATGTGCTGCTACCTCCTTACCTGAGATTGAGCAATGAGAGACCAGAGTGGCTACTTACAACTGACTTTCCTCGGTTATACCAAGAATAAAGGACAAATCTGATACAGCTGTGACTTGAAAAAGTATTTTTTTTTTACCATTTACATCCTCAAACATGAATTCCAGTGTGATCTACCAGTCACTTTGCATATCATAAAATCTGATCCTTATCCTTCTATATAGAATATCTATCTATCTATATATCTGCATGATACAGGTATACCATATTTTTTTTCCACCCACTCCCCAATTGCTGGACCTTCACTTTATTTCTAGATTCTTCTTTCCCTCGCCACAACAATGCTATAAAATTCATTTGTAGAGAATCTTGTATACTGATGCCTTTTATCTTTATGGGTAGTTTCCAGGTGAGTCATATAATACATGATATTTATGTATATGTGTGTCCTTATTCATAGTTTGCTAGATTGCTTTTCAAAAATTCACAAGACCACAGGAATGTATTAGAACTCTCCCATTCTCAACTCCCTATCTCACCACGGTTTTATGGGAGGGATATTTCAGTGTAGTGGATGCCTATGAGTAGTATCCCCCACCAATATGTTCATAATATAATTTCCAGAGTCAATGATCTTCTTCGGGTATAATTAGGAATTGGTAGATGAGATTTTTCTGGATTATCTATTAGGCCATAAATCCAATGGTGGGCAGGAGATTTAGCTCAGTGTTTCCGCTGCTTGCTGTGCAAGCGCAAGGACCCGAGTTCGATCCCCGGTACCAAAAAGTAAAAAATAAAAAAGAAAGAAACTTAAATCCAATGGCAAGTGTCCCTATAAAATACACAGAGGAGAGACACCGGGAGAAAGTGCCATATGAAGACAGTGTCAGAAATTGGAATTATGCATTCTGGAGCCACTAGGCACTGAAAGGCCAAGGAAGGACACTTCTAGAGCGTTCAGAGGAAATATGGCCCTGTTAACAGATTGATTTTGGATTTTTTGCTTCCAGAGCTGAGAGAAAATAAATTCCTGTTATTTTAATCCACCAAGATTGTGGTAATTTGTTATAGCAGCCTTAGACAACTAATATACTCATTGCTATAAAAAAAAACTTTTGTGTTTTTCTGAAAACTGTTGCAAGTATGTTCATATGGTTTTATTGAATATTAGGATTTGCTTTTCAGTGAACTATTCATATTTTTTTTCCATTTTTTCAAAAGTTTTCTCTACCAATTCTTTAAAATGCCATGAATACGCAAACATTAGCACTCTGTACCACATGTTGTGAGACACCTAACTCATTTTTTATGGTATGTTTGGTCATACTGTGCAATTAAAAAAATTATATGGTGCCTTGTGCTTATCTTTCCATTTATCTGAGTTCCCTGTTGATTATAAACACATCCCTGACACCTGGGTAATAAAAACATTCTCCTGAATTTTCTCTGAAATGCTTGTGGTGGTCCCCAAAGATGTCCACGCCCTCATGCTCAGAACCTGAGAATATGATACCTTACATGGCAAAAAGAAATTCACAAATGTAATGATGAGTATACCAGCAATGGGAAACCTTTTAGAGCTTTCAGTGATAAAAAGATCATTTGAGAGATGCAGATGAAAACATCATTGAGATTCCACCTTACCCCAGAAAGAATGGCTGCTATCAAGAAATCAACCAACAAGGAATGCTGGCTGGGTTGTGGGGAGAAAGGAACCCTTCTCCCTTGTTGGTGGGAGTGTAGACTGGTACAACCGCTGCGGAAATCAGTATGGGGATACCTCAAAGAACTAGGACTAGAGGTCCCATTTGACCCAGCTATTCCCCTGCTGGGTATCTTCCCAAAAGAATTAAAAGAATCATACCACAGTGATATATGCTCACCCATGTTTATAGTGGCACAGTTTGTAATACTGAATGCTTGGAAACAACCCAATTGCCCATCAACTGGAGACTGGATAAAGAAGATGTGTTTTTTTTAATAAAATGGAGGCCATACTCTTAAGTGAAATAAATAGGACATACGTGTAAATACCAAATAGTTTCTCTGGTGTGAGAAACTAAAAGTGTAAATACAGATCGAAATATATAGTAGATAATATAAAATAGGAAGAAAAGGTCTAAAGGGGTAGGGGAAGTGGGAGGAGTAGGAGAAAGGAAAGAAGGGAAAGGAAAAAATGTGAGAAAAGGAAAAAATGGAAACAAAGTATTTGTAAATGGTGAGGGGTAGACAGGTTGAAGGGAGGGCAGAGGAATGGGGGGGGGGAAGGAACCAAGACATATCACATAAAGGTACAAATTCCCAATGATGAATGTAACTGTATTGTATACTTAAAATGTGCCAATAAACTTAATGAAAAAAAAAACACAACAAAACAGCAGGCTGTGGCACACATGTTATAGGTTTGTCACCACTGATACAGACTTTGAGATGAAAGATTGTCCTGGATTATCTAGTCACTGGAATCCTTGAGAGAGACCCTTGCCCAGAGTGGTCAGAGGGAGACATTACTATGGAGAAGAGTCAGCAAGGTGCAGCACTATTGCCTTTAAGGCAACAGTGCAGGAAGTGCAGGAAGTGAGCCAGAAGCCCTGCTCAGCGGGTGACCTCTGGGAATAGAGAGGAAGGGAGGATGCCTGTGAGTCCACTGAAAGGATCAAGGCCTCTCTGACACCTTAGGGTATGGGGCCTGCATCAGACTTCTTACCGCAGAACTGTACATGCATCTGTGTTGGTTTAAGCTGGTGGGTTTATGATAATTTTTTATGATAGCTCTGGAAAATCAATACAGTATATGTTTTTTTTTTCTTAATTAAAAAAACATGTACCTTTATACCTCCATGTACAATTGACTTTTGAATATTTTAGCAAGTAGGGGTGTAACTGTAGTTCTAGGTAGACAATCTAGTCCACTATACATACTGATCTATTTGTGTATCCCTCTGCCTGTATCATATTGTTCTGGTATAGTTACTCCAATATATTCAAGCTTCTGGTAAGGCATGTTAGCCTCTTCTGTTTTTGTTTGGTTTTTCAAAATAGATTTTTTTTAACAGATCTTGTTTATGTCCTTCAAAGTATTATTCCTTGTTAAATATTTTTGTAAATTGTGTTGTTTTAGTGGCAAATCCATCTCCATTTGTAACTGACAAGTGTTCCCCTAACTCTATATTGGGGACTAAACTCAGCCCTTTTGTACTGGGCTACTATATCCACAGCCTATTAAAAAATATTTATTTTGGGCTGGGGATTTAGCTCAGTGGTTTCACCGCCTGCTGCGCAAGCACAAGGACCTGAGTTCAATCCCCAGTACCAAAAAAAAAAAAAAAAAATACACACACACATTTATTTTGAGACAAGATCTAAGCCACTAAATTACCCATTACCCAGGCTGGGCTTGAATTTACAATCTTCCTGCCTCAGCCTCCCAGGGTGCTGGGATTATAGGCATGTGCCATTGTGCCTAGCTTGCAACTGACAGTTCTTACAAACGAATCAAACCAATAAAACCTTGTCTCAAGGCCTGTGAACTTACTGTTCCCTCTGGTTAAAATCAAATGTGGGTGTAAGTTACAAGCATGGCAGCAGTTTTTAGGGGCCTTGCATCTCTGCTCGTTTGCTAACTTATCAGTGAGGCCTTCCTGAACACCGCATAGGAAACAGTGCTCCACTGCATGACACTCACCCCATCTGCTAAACATTTACTCAGCTCTTTCTCAGGCTTTATTTTTCTCTATAGCACTTGTCACATTCTGGCCTATTTTCTAATTTGTGGTTTCTTTTCCATTTCCTTCAATTAAAATTTCAGCTCTGTGAAGAAGGATTTTATCTCTTTTGTTTACTACTGTATCCCCAGGGAGCAGATGAATGCTTGGTATTCAGACTATGTTCAATAAATATTTTTTTGAGTGACTAAAAAGAAACCTATTGACATTCTACATTATTTTTCAATCTAATCACTTTGTCAAATATCCTTATTCCCTGTAGCAATTTTTTTTTTAAACTGGAGACCTTTAACTTTTATAGGTATATAGTCATATCTTCAACAAAAAAGGTAATATTACTCATTTGGTTGCTTTAATTATGCCAATTACTTTTTAACTCAGTAAATTCACTGGGACCACTGAGACAGTGATGACTAATATTAGTCAAAGTAGGGATCCCTATCTGTAGAAGACTGCAGAGATGCTCTCAGCTTGTCAGTCCTGCCTGTATCCATGCCCTTTGCTGTGAATCTTTGCAATGCCCTTATGCTCTGAGTTAGGCCTAGCCACATGAGTGCTTTGGCCAAAGGGCTACAGCAGACATGATATAAGCAGAGGCCTGAAAAGTGCCACAGACACTGGGCTTGGTGTTGCTGCTCTGCTGCTGCTATGAAAGCTTGCTTGGGCTAGCCTGCTGGAGGATGTGTTGTTGGGAATACAATTTTCCCATTGTTCCAATAGAGCCATCCTGGATAGGACCACAGTCAGCCAGCCAGTCCCAGACACCTGAGCATTGTCAATCATGGTGGCAGAGCTGGCTGGATATCTGTAGATAGCCATGACTGGCGAGCCAGCCCAGTCCAGAGCCCTGATTCCCACTGACTGTGGGCTATACACACATTTATTATTCCTTGCTGAGCAAGTGGTTCTCAAAAACTTCTCAGATGAGAAATATATGAAAGAAAAAGTTTGGAAGTTGTTATGTAGCATTATTGTGAGAAGAGACAATACAAGCTATTATGCTTGATTTTATTGCAAGGAGTTTCACCATGTAGAATTTTGTTATGCATTAGTTTTTGGTGGATAGTGGGGTTTTCCCCCTTTTTTAAACTCATCTGTGTTTGATACCTCATGAAGCAGAATGTTACCTTGGCATTACATTTCCCTTCTCAAGCCTTGTTCCAAATTACTTCTCAAGCAGCTTTGCAATACACTTAGGGAAATTTAGTCTTATTCCTCTAAATGATACTTTTATTTGGAAAACAAGCCCTGTGGAGTTTCTGCCATCAAGTTGTTTCAGTTTAACACACTTATTTTTAGAGGACTAGTATATGCAGAATTGAAACTACAGGGGAAAGTTTTTACAAAGTAGATTCTACAAGATAAAAACTCAAGCTGTTTTCACTGGTGGATAGTGTTTAATTACGGGTAAGTAAAACAGAAACAGCAATCAAGTTGTTAAAAATGGCTGCTGAATTTTATAAATGCCTTTCCCATACATACTGTTATAATCATTTTCCTTTTTACATTTATTGATGTGACAAATTATCTGACAGATGCTTTGATTTTAACCATTTTATATTCTAGGAATAGGTATATTATTCTTTTGAGATGTCTCTAGATTTTACTTGTTAACATTTAAAACTTTGCGCCGATGTATAAAAGTGAAATTGGCCCTTTTCCCCCCACTTTTGGCCTGTATTTTCTTTATTGGGTTTAGGAATAAAGGTTACATTGCCTTTGGGAAATAAATTTGTCAGTTTCAGAATTGATAAGACCCAAATACAAGAATGAACATATAGATGCGAACATATTCCACACAATCTAATATATATATATATATATATATACACACACACACATACAGAGAACTTGCATCATATAAATTAATGAAACAGAGCCAGGTGTGGTGTGGTACATGCCTGTAATCCCAGCACTCAGGATTGCCTCGAGTTCTAGGCCAGCCTGGGCCACATAGTGAGTTCAAAGGCCAGCCTAAACTACATAACAAGACCCTGTCTCAAAAAAACAAAACAAAACAAAATCAATAAAACAGATTTCTGATTATCCATGGCACATTATTATGAGTTACAAGGTTAAAAAGAAAACCTCAACTTATTTTAAAGATAGATATTTAATAAGCCATAATCTTAACTGATAAGCAAATAAAATTGATCTTAAAGAATAATGCAATAGCTAGTAAATTTTAACTACTTGCAAATAAGAAATATCCTTTAAAACACCTTAGGAATTAATAAGAAAAGCAAAATCAAATGATTAATATCAATGAGGAAATTATTTCCTACCAAGAGTTATGCTAATGCTCAGGAAGAAATATGTAGCTGATAGATACAATAGCTTTGTTTTTGAAAGACTATAATAAAGGAACATAGTACTCATCTTGGGAAGTTTCATGAGGAAGAATAAACCTAAATAAAGTCTATCATTTAAAAGAGGAGGAAGAAAAGTACAAGGATTAAGTAATTTTACAGCTGGGTTTCATCTAGCTGTTAGAAAATACATCATTCCAGTATTACTGAAACTCATAGATGATAGAAACAGATAAAAAGCTCCTAAATTTATTTTATCACTTATATAGATCAGTGGTTCCAGTGTGTTTCCTGCACTGATAGCATTAACAACATTAGGGAACTTGTTAGAAATGCAGATTATCTGGCCTCACCCCTGCCCTGCTGAATTAGAAGTTCTGGGGTTAGGGGTCCAGAAATGTAAGGCTCTCAGGTGATTCAAGTGTGTGCTAAATTTTGAGAAGCACTGCTGTGGCTGGTGTGTAGTTAATATGGAAAAGACTATAAATTGCTTCATTTTCAGGAATGTATGTCCTATATTTATCTGCTTTTCTTTTTCCTCAACATCACAATCTTCCAGACATATTACCATGAACTCACCCAATTTTTTCTCTCATATTTTTTGCACAACAAATCCCTTTCATATCTATATCTATATATCTGGACATTACTTCTATTACTACATAGAAAATCTTTTCTATTAGATTGCAAGAGGTATAGATATAAGAATTAGAAAATGGAGTTTGGGCTGTAGATATAAAAATACAATTTCTGCTGGCAATAGGAGTTGCATGTGTATGATGAGGTCAAGAGGGATGTACAGGTCTCAATTTTAGTATCTGTATATGTATTGGTACAAATAATAGGCGGTAAATGCTTTGTAACTAATTTAGACATGGCTATTTGAAAGTTGCATTATAATTAGCAAACAAGCAGTATATTTTCATCCTGAGGGAAGACTGGTTATAATGAACTGAAAGCATTTTAATGTATTTTAATAATGAGGTAAAGAGGTATGTGAATTGCACAAAACAGGAGCTAGGCATTTCACACCCACTGTCTCATCTCCCTCCACATCTACTGTGCAGAGTAGCTCTATTTTTTAGGTGAAGAAATTAAGGATCAGAAAAGTTCAGGAATTTGTACCCTGTTCTCTGCAGAATTCAAAATCAAGTTTGTCTTCCTGTAATTCTACTTGGCTCCTTCTACTAAGTCTCTTAAAACTTTTTGAAACTGAGTTCACTCCCAAGAAATACGAGTCTATCTCCTCCAATGGCCTTCACAAAGTGTTCTCCAACAGATAACGTACTTCCCCCTTGTTAATTTAAAAATGCTTCAAAGTTAAAGTCCTTCAGTGCTGTTTTTATTGCTTTAGCTAAGAGATTAACAAATCATGACACATGCTGTATAAAAGAAACCATTTTAATATTAACAGCCCAGTCATTTGGGGATTAAAGATTTGAGGTTTGCTTTGGCATGCTGCAATATTAGTTACCTGTAATTCTGGTGTTTGGGAGGCTCATAACTGTAATAGATAACAGTTCCTCAAATCTAAATTTTCTGGCACCTGGACAGGCCTATACTGGATAGCTCAGATTTCAGTCTCAGACCACCCACATAGAGGAGGCTCAAATCTGTCAACAGTGTGCTGTCTTCTATAAAGCTGCTTTCCACAGAGGGCTCTGGTCCTCACACTGAGACTCAGTGCACAGGCCAAGAAGACTGGCTTGTCACAAATATAGACTCCCTGAGAGCAGAAATCATAAACATGGCTGAGGGACAAACAATTTCTCCCAAAGAGGAGCAGTAGTTTTCTGTGTATTTGTCTGCATGTAAGCCAACTAACTTGGCCTCTAGGAATGGAGGTAGCTGTGTTACCACATTTTCAAAATTCAAGAGACCAGGACAGCTGGTTTTTTCCTAAGGCAAGCAAAGTTTGACAACTAGGTGAAGAAACAATGTGTTAGGCTTTGACTCTGTGCTTCTAAGTCCATTGCTCAAAGTCTTTGAAATGGCACATTACCACATAGAACACATAACTTTATAACCATAGTAGGGTCTTGGGGGTTTGATGAAATATAAAGAGAACTAAAATCTCCAAGTACAAAAAATTTTCACTTTACTTCCCTGCAATTAATTTACAAAATTTAGTAGGAGCCAATTAATATATCGTTTGTTTAAAAAGTCACCTTTTTAAAGCAAATCAAGGTTACAGATCATTTTTTTTTCCTTAGAACAAAGAGTGAAGATTTCCATGAGAGTTCCTGTTTTTTATAACATTTCCAAGAATAAATTACAACATATTAATGTTGCTTTATTACTTGCCAATAATTTGTGATTAAGCAAGTATATACTCAAAGATGTTGGCAGGTGAATTTTGATATCCTACACAGTGCTCTATGATCTGAAACCATGAGTTATTTTTTAACTAACTGAAGAGAAATAACATGGCAATGTTCAAGCTAAAGTTTATTTGTTTAGAACATAAAAGGAACATATGCTCATTGTAGAAAAATTAAAATATAAAAAATGTAAGAAAAAATGACTACTAATGCAGTGATACAGATTTGTCAACTCATTTCCTTTAATTTTTCTGTACATCTATTTTGTGTATATGAAGTAGTTGAAATTGTATAAAAATTCCCATTATCTCTTCTATACTGTAATTTAACCATTTCTCCATGCTGAAATCTCTTCATACCATGTAGATAAATACAACACTTTCCTATTGAAAGGCATTTGATTGATTTCCAAATAAATTCATAAACACTATTTCGGTGCCAAAGTTTATTTCTAAATTCTGGATTACTTCTTTAGGAATAAAACTTGAGCAGTCTTCGAGAAGATGCTACAATTATTGTCTAAATTTTTAGTAGGCTCTTAATGTGATTGCATATTACTGTCTTAAATTATTTGCTTAAAAAATCCTTCAAGAATTTCCCTGTGACTTTACTCTGTCCATACTGAAAAATTTATACCAATGTTTAATTGCTTTGAGCTAAAACGTAAAACGCTGTCTCGGGGGTTTCTAGACCATTTGCCTGTGGTCTGAGGTTCCACAGTTCATTGTAATCAAGGCTATGAGGATATCCTGGCAACCACTGAAATATCTTTTGTTGCCACTGTGGTTAATTCCACGTGTCCAAAACAAGTGGAGAGTTTTGTTCTGAAGAAGATGCCAGGTGTTAGTTGGCGGAAAGGTAGGGGAAGGGATGCTTAGGCAGGACTGGAAAAGAAGTTCTAGATGGCTTAGTAAGATAGTAAGGACTTAGTAAGATAGTAATTTATGATTTCTGCTTAGTAAGATAGTAATGGACTTAGTAAGATAGTAAGGAGATAATAACAAGAATGATGTTTACTACCAATATAGGCAGGTGGGCACAGAGCATCCCACTTTTGAAATTCAGATCAGAGCAGGTAGCTAAACAGAAACTATTCCAGAATAAATAAAACCTATAAAACCTTTATTTAAAGTCAAATATAGAAAAATAAAGTTGAGGCACACAAAATAGGCTGAATGACTTATGAATTGATAAATGATCTTTGGTCTTTTGCATACACACACACACACTTAGGAGCACATACTTACATTTTAGAACCCTTGTTCATCTCTCAATTCACTTTAGTTAACATTTTGTCCATGGTAAACACTCAACCAATATTGGCTGAATTTTAACTGAATATATATCTTTTCTATAGTTATTTGAATTAGGCATTTTCTATGTCTTTGCAGTGAAATTTGTTTGTATTTATGGAACAAGCCCATGCTTGTTTGTATGCTTCTATCAACTAAAAGTTCTAGAATCTTCCTAATTTCCTTTTTTTTTTTTTTTTTTTTTGCCATCTAGGTTGCTATTTCCAGATGTTCAGGCCCTAAACACTGAATTCTTTAGCAAGGCACAGAATTTGAAGGGACAGGATTTGAATTTTTATAATTTGTAGGATTCTTGATCGTTAAACCACTGTTTAAATGGATCAGAAAATTCTACTTCCCAATTTAGTCTTATTTTGGGTGGGAAAGGGGTGAGGAAGTGAAGGTGGAAAATAAGGAAAGGATTTCCCTTGTAGAGTTGTCTGGTTTTGGGTTGCCAAAGCTTTGAGTACTGGGGAAGGAGGTGGGCCTTGTAGCCTGAATGGAAACTATATCATGGCAGAAGCTATGTATCTCATTTCTACTGTACTTAGAAAATGTTTTTCCATGTGTTTATTTAAAATCTGATACCCAATCATGCTATTACTGTTTGATCTTTGTGAATGAAGGTAAAAAAATTCTGTTCAGAGTAACAAACCTTTCAAATGATTTAAAAATGATGATCTATGTAAAAATTTTCCATGATAGGACACTATCAATAACTTTTCTTTAAAAACATAAGACGATGTACTTTCCTTTCTTGAAAGGGAAGAGGAACAGAAGATAGACTTTCTCTTATTCAAAATTTTTCTTTGTATAAATAACATTTCTTTATGAAACTTTACTGACCCTTTACTTGTTCTAAATTGTTCTCAAACTAGTGTGCATCAGAATTATTGGAGGGCTTCTTAATCAGGTTACTGGCGACCCATCCCCCAACCCCGATTTTCTCTCAGTAGGTCTCGTTGGGGTAATAGAATTTGCAGTCCTAATTTTCTGGTGATACTGATGTTCTTGGCATTAGTACTCCATTTTGAGAACCACTGTTCTAAAGAAATGATTCTCAACTGGAGGCGATTTTGTCCCAACAGTGGACATCTGACAATGTCTGGTGACACATTTGATTGTCACCACTGGGTGTGGAGGGTGAGTATCTAGTGGCATCTAGTAGGCAGAGGCCAAGGTGCTGCTAAATACACTACAATACACAAAACCCTTTCTACAACAAAGAATTATCCACCCCCAAATGTCAATGCTGGTGTTGTTGAGAAACTCCGTGCTATATGAACTCTCTCATGGAAGCACATTGTCTAATCAGAGTTTAAATAACAAGTAAAACAAGAGCGACTCATTTCAGAGGCCTTCAACTAAAGTGAGATGATGTCACAGACATTAAATTAATTGGATGGTGTCTCAAGCAGATAACTACTGTCATCATTCTCTGTGTCTGTTTGTCTCTCCCACATTCACATGTCCATTAAACTTATAAAAACACCGCACAGCCCAGACATTCACTCATCCAAAATGTAAATGAGGACCTATGCATGGTTAAAGAGGGATGTGAAGCCAGTTGGGACCAGAAAACACCTTTCTTCATTCCCCCAAAGGGCTGTTATCACCTTGTCTAAAGCAGAGAGGATTTTAGAAACTGTAAATTCCAGGTACTATAGAATAATGGAGTAAGGAAGATACTGTTATTTTCTGTAGACTCAATAATTCTTTTTTATACTGTTTATTAATGGCAGAAGATTTTAGGAGGAATTCAGTGTTCTTTTAGGTGTCCTCTTGCCTCCTATATCATTCATAGACTCTCCCTTTTATTTTCAGAATTTACAGAGCCCTTGCCAGAAACTTGCTCTTAGATAAAATAAAAAGCCCTTCCCCATCATCTGTGACTTTTCCCTGTGCTTCTTCAGCCTCCTTTTTAAATACCTGAATTGTTATCTTAGCAAATGGGGACCCAGGAAGGGTTGACCATGGTAGAAACTTAGGAGTCATTCTTTATCGTTCTCTTCTCCTTCATCCCTACACAGTCAGTACATCTTTAACTCTTGTGGATTCTCCTTTTAAATCTTTCTTCTAGACTCTATTCTTTCTACTTCTATGTTGGTCCATATCAACATTGTGTCTCCCTTGGATTACAGAACCACCTTTTAAATGACCACACTGTGGATTTAGCCCCTCTTCACATGCTATTCAGATCATGCACTCCTACTGCTCACTTGCTACTAATAGGATGAAAGAACTTATGATGGTTTATAAGGCTTTGTACATACAGGCTGCTGCTTACTATTTGTATTTTTTCCTCTTCTCTCCATTCTGTCCATTTTCCCATTGTGTGGCAAACACTGTGAACTTTACTGGGTTCCATGAAAATGTGGTGTTTTTCCTAAATACAGTTGACCCTCCATATTTGTGGAATCTGCATCTGTGTTCAGCCAACCATGGATGAAAATATTTGAAAAATTTGTGTTCGTGCAGACCTTTTCTTGTTATTTCCTAAAAAGCATATATGACATTTACATAGCCTTCATATTAAAGTGGCATTTTATATAAGGAACTTGAATAACTGCAGATTATGGCATCTATAGCTGCTGGAGCGTGTGTGTCCTAGAACCAATGCCCCATGCACACCGAGGGGCAACTGTATTATCCTTTTGCATGTGCTGTGTTTCCTGCCAAGAGTACGTGTACACACGTCCCTGCCTCCTGCCTTACTTCCCACTATTTCAGGCTTCAAAATAGCATTTCCCTTGGGAAGATTCCTTGACCTCCCAGTTCCGAGTTAGGTGCTCCACCCATGTGTTCTCATGCCACCTTATAAATCTCCTCACTGTAATTATCCTCTGTTGTAATTGTCTTGGTCCCCAAGTAGCCTGCAAAGTGCTAAGAAGGTAGGGTCCCCACACACATAGTAAATACTGGCTGTATTTCTTCATGGGAATTTAATAAAATTCCTAGGAAAGAATTTATGGAAGCTGGTAGAGAGATAAATTTTGAGCTAACAAAGGATTCCTTCTAGAAGTTCTCAAAATCAGCTTATGCCTCCTACATTTCCCATTCATATATCCACACTTGTGTGGCAGAATTACTAAAAAACCAGGCTCTCCTGCTAATTTTGTGAACTGATCTCCCTGTATAGCCTTCAAGCCTTTTCACATTTTTTCTCCACTGTACAGCTAACCAGATCAAAGAATCCTGGGAAGCCAAAGTAGCTTGGCCATGGGGAGCCAAGGTGAGAAGAGGGGTGAGATCAGTGGGGCTGATTCACCTCATACAGGGTCTGGTATGCATGGAGAGAAGCAAAGATTTTATTTTTAGCCCAGTGGAAAACTTTAAAGAGTTTAAATTGAGGTAATGACTTCATCACTTTGGCTGCTCTGTGAAAATGGATTCAAGGATGAGCCCAAAGTGGAGAGGCCAGTTCACAGACCACCGAAACACTTCTTTGGGATGATGATGCTATGATGCTGGGTCCATGGAAATGGAGAATAAGTGAGCTAACTCAAGATATATTTTGGAAGTAGAATATGTAGGAGTAGCTGAGAGTTTGATTTGGGGTAGGAAAAAGAGGAAGGAAGTATGACTTTTAGGTTTGGATCAAACACTGGCTGAATAGTGTTGCCATTTACTGAGATGGGAAGATAGCAACTCCTGCTGATGTTCAAAGCTCAGCCAGTTCTCATCTCCTCCATGAAGGCTGTGGTCACCTACAACTTTCAACTTTCTTGCTTTCCTCTCAACAGCTTAGGAAATCTTTACTTGCACCGCTCATCATTTCCAGAGAGTATGCTAAACTCCCCAACCTTGAGAGACTTCCTTTCACATTCAGATATGCCTGGGACAAAGTCTTGGATATAGTAGGTACTCTGTATGAATTTGCTCTTGGTGAATTAAATACAGTGCACCTGCAGCAAACATCCTGAAAGCTACTAAGAATATCTTGCCACCCACTTAATGTTCACATCCTTCAGATCATATCCCAACTGGACATTTTTAAAAAGGCCATTACCAAAAGTCTTTGAAACTCATGTTCCTTTCTAGAATCTTAAAGACAGGCATTTAACTTCTATTATATACTGTTATTATTTAGTATTATCCTTTTCTCTTGATATATAGTTATTTTTCTGTCCAATTATTAAGTATTACCTTAAAATGCAACCTCATTTCCTCTTCTATTAAACAGAAATTGAGGATAAGTTTCTCCTTATTGAAAACATTTTGAATTATTTCAAGTACATTTCATTTTCTACAATGTTCATTCACACTTTGGTTAGAATGCTTTAAAAAAAACTTTAAGATACCATAATTTCACCTTTCAATTCATTTCAAAAGTATTTTTAGCATCATAAATCAAGTGTATATTTGGAGTTAGACATGTAACTTCCCACACAGAGCTAGGATGCTTCTATAATATTCTTAACAGTCAAAAGGGAACATAATTATAAAGAACTTACGCAGAAGCAGGAATTAAGCTTTTTTCTTGTTCTTCCTTTCAACTCATTACTTTTAAAACCTAGAAAAGTTTATTTTTGTTCATAATCTACTTTAATAGTGGGATAACCATTTTATCTACCCTTTATCATAGAGTTATCCCAATCACCTGTGAAAGGTTTGGCCTTTCTTTCACAGCTGAGTGAATGGATATTTAGCAGGATTAAATAATTTGTCAGAAGACTTACAGCTAGAAACAACAACATCTGTATCCAAATCCAGTTCGCAGTGACAATGAAGTTCTAGGTATTCCCTCTACATAATTCATTCAGATTCTGGTTATGGGGAAATGGATTGTCTTAGGAATAACTGAGTTCCACGGTAGCATGTGGCAAACTACTTGAGAGTTCTCCCTTAAGTCAAGCCAAACCCTGAGATTTCCATTTACTCTCAGTTCTACCATCTAGTACAGGAGCTCTGTACATGGACTCTGCAGGGTTCCATACAATCTCCGATAAAGTGTGCCAATTTTACATGTATAATAAACGCATTTTCTGGAGAATAGGTCTTTTAAAAAAATTTACCAGAATGTCAAATAGGTCTATTTCCCCTCAGCCCTACCCACAGGATAAAACCTTTATATCTAAGAATATAGGACAAGAGTTACTCTCTCTCTATACTTCAGTCTTGTCCATATCTGGAAACAGCTGTCATTATTCCTGGAGTGTTTCCTTCTCTGGGTTGAACACTCTCATTTTTTCTACCTTCCTTTGCAACACGGAACATCCCCAAACTCTCAGCCTCTATGGCACCACTGTTTGGAACACATTTTCATTCTTAAGTAAGGCACTCAAGGGAAATGAAGTGTGGCACTAGGGATAGATCACAATTTTCTATTTATTCAATTTCTTTTCAGAATCGGAATATAATTTATTTTCCTTTGCAAGTATCCTTATAATATTTGAAGCTTAGAAAGAGAAGCATTATATTCCATGTCCCTTTATTATCCTTCCACCCTTTGTTCCCCAACAAAAACAGCCTGAAATCCAGGGGTTATATTTTCTTTGACCATTTAACTTCAAGACACATGAGAATTACTAGCCAAGTGTGTTTGTGTAATCCCACTCTTAGCAAGGATATGTCAGAATTTCAAAAGAACCTGGCTGCTGGAAGCCCATGCCTTGAACATGAACGTATCATAACCTACATATATAAGTGGTTAAAAAAAAATTGAGAGCATCACTGGGGTGGTTTGACACTTACCTTACTGTCCTCTCGGCTTTGAAGACTCGAGGACATCTGTACCCACAGCATCAGCTTCTCCTACTCAACTTTCAAGTCAGATCGAACGAAGACTTTCTACGCAAATCAACTGTTGGGAACTCCAAGCCACGTCCTGCACCGGTGTGGCTGAGCTCTCCCAATTACACGTCCTTGAAATGCACTTTAGATAACCGTGCTGAGCGATGCTGTGCTGGTGTTAGGACTGCGTGGATTTTGCCACATAATGCACCTCCCGGACAACAGTTCACAACTCCAGGCTCTGTCAGGCTGGGGTTTCCACACCATGTCTCCAGGCCACTATGGAAGCTGGTACTGCAGCAGGATAATGAGCAAAGCTTGTGGTAACCTAAATCCCTCATGAAACGAGACTCCTCTAGCATCAGGAGGCTCCTGGATAGCTAACACCTGACATGTTACCTTATCCACAGTGGCAGGCGCTCTTATGAGTAGAACTTTTACTCCCCTCCCAGCTCCATCTCAAGCCTATCTAGCATGATAATAATTGCAGCGAGAAATAGTTCATTCTGCTAATTACATTGCTTGTGGTTGACAAAGAGGGAAACAATAATTTAGTTTGAAATAAGGTATTATGACACCTCCCCCCCATATATTTGAAGTTTCCTTAGTTTTGAAGCCATTATGTTTCAAGATTGATAATTGTGAGGATGAATTTCAGGTGCCTTTTTTTTTTTTTTTTTTAAATAAAAGCAATATTCTGTAAGTGCTCTTGTTTGCTGCCATGGTACCTGCTAATGAATTTAATTTGCTATATTGCATTCTTCAGAGAACATGTTTCTGCTGGTGTGTAAGGCCTGGAAGCTGTCTGCATGCCAAGGCAATGCCCCCTAAATGAAGTCTTACATAAACCCGACAAATTACCTTCAGATAGAAGCTATCTCAATGGGCTACTGCAGAGCCATGAAAATAACTACTGGTGAGCTACCAAAACAAATCTGGCTGAGCAAATACTTCAAAAAGCCTGAATCACATAGCTATTTTGCCAGTAACATTTCCCCGTAACACTTTTTTAAAGGGATTGGCATATTTTCTCTCCTCTTTTCCATTCTGTCCTTCTCATTTTCCTTTCAGTTTTCTTCCCTGTGTCACCCATTCTCCTTTTCTAACTTCTGGCTGACATTATTCTCTTTCTCTCCCCCACTCTCCCTCCCTCTCCTTTCTTCTTCATCCTCCATCCCTCTCCTCTCTCTCCTTCTTCCTCCTTTTCTCTTTCATGCTGTCACTTGTCTGTCTCCTTGTTCTTCTCCCACATGCTACGGTCCACACTCTGTATGTATTTTACTATCAACCCTCCTACATTCCAAATGCCCTATGCTCCTCATTTTCATCCTCTCTTGGATGATTGCAATTGTTATCCACGCAGCATGTTTCTAGAAGGTGGTTCATCACCTCTCTCTTTTACTTAACAGCCTTCCATAGCTTCCCACAGTGTCCAACATTATATTCTACTCTTCGGCCTAATATACAAGACCTCTAACCCAGCATCAGCTGCTGCCCTGCTATCAGTCCTGTTACCTACACTCTCTACAGCATATCTTAACATCTTACACCTCCAAGTGCACTGACGCCTCCCAAAGGACCTTCATTTAGACACAAATCTGAGAACTGCTGCTTTACATGCTCCTGCTCATGAAAAGCTCAGCCTGCCTTTCAGGCCCAAGTCCTTCCTTTACATTTTTTAGGAAAGTGAATTATTTTCCTATTCCTACTAACAATGCATTGTAAACATTAAGTTCTATCTGCCCCACCTCCCCAGTAGGTTAAAAGTTTCTGGGGCAAATGTGTTTCTGATTCACCCATCAGGTAGTTGCTCAATAAATGTTTTGTAAATGAACTGTGTCTGAGGTTCTCTTGGATATTTTACAAGTACAAAGAAGCAGCATAGAACAGTGATTATAAGTATGAATGTGTGGGTTCAAACCCCATCTGTGATTTGAGCAAGTTACTTAATTGCTCGGTGCCTCCGTTTCCCCATCTGTAAAATGGAAATTTTAGTAATGTCCACCTCTAGGGTGGTTGCGAGGATTAAATGAGTTGCTCTGTGTAATGTAGTTGGAATATCATCTAGAAGATGGAAAGAGATGTTATATGAGTGTTTGTTAAATAAAGTAGAAAGAATTCTGATACCCCACAGCTGCCTCTGTTGTGCTTGAGGGAGAGGGTTCCAGACATTATCAGGACTGGCTTGGTTTAGGTGAGTACATCCTTTATTAGGAATATGTGTCTTTCATACTCCTCCAATCAGAAGTTCAGATGCTAACACCAAGATAAAACTCTATTTCACAAGAAAGCTAACAGTGGGCTTATGCCTTACTCAGGGCAATTGGTGTTGGGTCTGAGTAGCATATGAGAAAAATAACTAGCTAAACATGATTCTTAGGCAACCATATACAGGAAAGTACACAGTAGTTCCAAACTGTTTAACAGAAAATGGATTTATGTCCAGAAAAGAATTTTGACAGATGCCTAACATTATGCGACTTACCCTTAAAAGGTGAGTGGAAGGTAGAACTCAGTGGTCAAAGACAATGACCAAAGAGCAGTCTTGATTCCTTTTGCTTGCAGGTAAACCAATAAAGGAGATTCTCTGGCTGGAATTTTGCAAAATATATTTTCATCTAAGTACACCCTCCATGACTAACCCCGCACACACTCTGACTGCAGATTTGCAAGTGCCTGACTGCCATATGTCATGCTACAGCTGCCCCAGAAACCCTACAAAAGCCCAAATGGAGGCTCACCTTGGCAGGGGAGCTGCTGAGATGCCATCCATCTCTTTTCTGTAACACTCACTTGGTTAGCACCTCTCTGGGAAGACTTTTTGCTTTGGTCCTCAAAGGACCCCTACAGATACACATTTCTCAAAGCATTTCTCCTACATGACTATGCCATGCTCACTCTCTGTCTTCCTTGCTCAACTGTGAGACTTTCAAGAAAGAAAGGGACTGTGCCTAGTTCCCTGTTACTTCTTCAGAGCTCTGCACAGGATCTAGAACAAATTAGGTGCTCAACAAATGCTCAGTGGATATTACTGAGCAGGCAAACTACATCATAGTCTATACAGGAAAACTCATTGCAATATGCCCATGGTAGCAAAGCAAGGTCTCCCTTGCACACCATTTATCAGAATCATAACTTGGTGAAAACCCAGTAGGGATGTGGATGAGGAATATTCACTTTTCACAAAGCTAGAATGATTGTACAATTAGGTATCTTGTCTCTTAGGAAAGAGAAACATTAGGATCCCCGAAAAGAGTTAGCAAATATTGCATGTGCAGTAAGTAGTTTGACCCAAGACTTTAAAAGCTTCGTTATGAACCACACAATATTTACGACTCACTCATTTTAGCTAAAAATGCACAAGATAATGTATGTTAAAGCCACAATGTTCTGCCACTATACATCCATAGAATGCATGAATGTAAAAAGATTGGCATTACCAAGTGCTGGAGGAGATATGGAGCAATCATAGAACTCTCATATGACACTGGTGACAGTGTAAGTTTCCAAACTACTTTGAAAGGCTGTTTGGAAGTTTTCAATTCAGAAAAATGTATCTCTACCCTCTCATCTGCCAAATCTACTTCTAGGCACACAGCCAAGAGAAATACATATGATCCCCAAAAGACAGCCCCAAACTCAACTAATCCAGTTTTCTATTAATTAAAAAGAGAATGAATAAACAAATTATGGTACAGCCATATAATCAATACTACTCAGCAACAAAAAAAAATGAAATACTGATAGTATGTATGATTCTTATAGATGTTACACGGAAACAAAAACATCAAATACTGTACCAAGAGTTCGGATTACCTGATATTATGTATAAGAAGTTCAAGAACAGGCCAAAAAATCACTAGTCCATGGTGATGAAAGTCAGACTACTGGTAGATCTTGAGGGAAGGGGGAGGCAAAATTAGGGTGGGGCATCAGGGAATCTTTGGGGATACTGAAAATATTTTGTATCTTGTTCTGAATATGGTTATATTGGCATACCATTGAAACTTTTATACTTTGGCACATGAATAGTTAAGTAAAAGAGTTTCTGTAAGATAGATCACTGGGAATCCCAATGAGCAGAAGGGACAAGAGTAGCAACAGAGGCCCTCTCTCAGTCATACACATCAAATCCCTTGGGGGGGCACTTTTTGTTTCATAAATAGTAAATTAGAACTTTCTGAAAATATATTTATTTCCTATTATCTATCTTTTATTTTGGTCTTTATCTATATTTTGGGCTTCTCCTATAAAAGAAACCATGCAATATTTGGGCTTGTGGGAAAAAAGCATTCTCCGAAGAGTATAAGTATACTGAAACCAGAAAAAGGTCAATAAAATCTTTCTGAAAAGCTTTGCAGAAATGTGAGAGAAGCCAAAGATGGTCAGAAACCTCAAACCCTTGAAGCCTAACTGTCTGCCACATCTGTTCAACCCCAGGGAAATATGCTCCAGGAAAATGCACTCTGTCCTCATTACAAAAGAAAGCTTTGGCCCCTACCCAGGTTGGCCATGACCACATCACATGAGGACTTGGAGAATTCCCTTACTCTTGCAGTGTTTCTCAACTGGATGTGATAACATTTAGGGAAGAACAAATCTTTGGATGCAGGACTATCCCTTATATCAAATGTCCTATAATGCCCGTAATACCTAGCCCTCTTATTACAGTGCTATCAACAAAATGAATGGACACATTTCAAGTTTAGAACCACTACTAATGTTATGGAAGAAGACTTCCTTGATATCCTTTGGCCTAATTCACCCTCAGTTAGAATCCAGAATCAATGTTCTTATTGGTGTTTGTAGCACTAAATATGAAGTGTATCAGTGTTAAATACAACAACAAAGATAAATGAATCATAATTTTAAAAAGGAGGCATAACACTAAGAAATCCAAATTGCCATCTCTTTAACAAATGACTCATTCAAGTTACCTGCTCAGTCTTTTGTAGATTTGAGTTTATAATCTTGAACTTGAAGTCTATGCTGCATGAGTCAAATAGTCAGCTATTTGGTGTCTTTCCCTTCTGTCCATTAGATCTTATCAACTGGGTTGTGACAGAGGAAGGTGGCAAAGAACATAAAAGCAAGATTCATCTCTTTAAGGCCTAGATTATTCATCTAAGCCACTTCCCTATTTCTCCTCCTCTCAACCTCCATCTCTCACTCCCAATCCTTATCTCACTATACAGGTTTAGTAAGTAGTAATGTTATTATTATAATGGGCTAATAGCATGTCCCTTCAAACTCCATTTAATTCTTATGTCCTTTCAGAGGAAGCCTTATAGAAGGTTTTCTTCTGCTGGTTTCCAAATCACTGGGTGGGTATCCCAAAGAGTGATATGAAAGATGAGTTTAGGAGGTAGGTCTATGGATGAACAATTTAAATAAATTAGTACTAAAAACTGTAGTTATCTTTTTATGTTGGAAAAATCACACTTATTTTTCATTTACAGATACAATATATAGTTTCATTTTTAGGTAACTTAAGTAAATCCAAATAGTCAACATTAAAAAAAAATAAGACTAGAAATGGACTTGTGCTAATTTGGAGGCAATGCAAGTCCAAGATGGGCTTCTAGAACTTCATAAACCCCCTGAAAGTCTATGTATGATTGTAGCTAATATGAATTTTTCGGGAAGAGAGATCCACAATTTTCATCAGGGTCCCTAAAGTAACCTGACTCCAGGATGTGAGGAACAGTTGCCCTGGAACCAGTGCTGTGCTGTTCAATACAATAGTTGGAAACTACCATATGACTACTGAGCTCTTGACAAATGGCTAGTTTGAAGTGATATGTGCTGTTAGTGTCCAATATACAATAGATCTGTAAGATTTAGCATAAAAAGAGACTGCAAAGTATCACAGTAACAATTTTTATACTGGTTACTTATTGGAATGGTATTTTGGATACTGAATTATATAAAATGTAATATGAAAATAAGCTTTAATGGTTGTTTCTGCTTTTTAATGTGGCTTTTTGAAGATTTACTATTACATGTGTGACTTGAATTTGTGACTTATATATTTAGTGGACAACACTGGGTTAAAGCATATGGGCAAGAAAAAGTCTCAAAAGTCCATTAGAAATTACAATTATGAACATATTTTAAAGTAAGAAACTAGGGAAGAATTTAGAGGAGAGAAATGAAGTTTTACAAAATACTGATCTGGAGAGAAAGAATGCTACTGGTATGAATTTCACTTTTTTGTTAATCACTTAGCCAGGAAAATAAGCCAGTAGTAGAAGCTTAAATCCTTTCATCTTTTCAAATCAAAAACTACGCTTCCATAATTTTAAATAGAGGTAGAAAATGGTAGTCTTTTAAAAGTTCCTGGGATGAGTAGGTAAGGGATTAAGTATCATTTTTTCTCTTCAGACTCTAATCTATATCCACCAAATAAGAAAGGGTTTATTGTATTTGCCTTGGTGGTCCACCTCTGTTTTATGGCCCTCTTGGGTAATTCTGTGTTTAAGTCCTGTGGGGACCCCCTGGGGGTGCAGGGAGGCAGCTTGGTCCTAAGGCATCCCAAATAAACTTTTTGAACTTTCCCTTTTTGAACTCAAATCTGCAAGGGATGGTTGCCCAGGAGCAAAGGAATATTGTGAACATTTTTTCTTTTTCTTTGTTATTATCAAGGTTTTGACTCTCCTAGAACATCTTACCATAAGTCATTTCTTGTTATAGGAGTTGGTGTCTCCTGTCACTGAGCAATATGTGTACAGCCTCATGATCATTCTATTATACAATCCCATGCATAATCTTTTACAAGAAAGATCAAAGCCTTCAGCTCCAACTCCCCTCCTCAACATCCTGCCACCTTTCTGGACACAAATACTGCCTGAGTGTATTAAATGGGCCAGTCTCAGGTTGGTACCAATAGAGAACTCATGAGCAATTGAAACACAAATACATTTTCTCATGAGCATTACACTCTGGCCCACTTCTGTCCCATATCCTCCACTCTTCACTCCCCCCTAATTTTAAAAGCAGACCTACTAATGTCCACAGTTTCCCTAAAAATATGTCTTCGGAAGAGCTTCAAGTGGCCCAAAGATGAAATTACTATCATGGTTTCCTCAGTGAATTGACTGTTCTAACAAACTCAGGCTCTAGGCAAGCACAGCTTCTAAGCACATTTTCTGGATCCTATGCTTTGTTTGCTTCTGGGGAGTGGCATTTCTAACCTTTAAAATGGCATTGTCTCCCCAAGCCAAGCAAGACAGGAGCTGGGCTAATGGCTCTGTTCTGTTTTTGAAGATCCTTAGGGCAGCAACTGTAATCATACAATGCAGCCAGCTATGTAGGGTTTCTGGCACTGAATCTTGACTCAGGTGTCTTCAATTTTACTGTGCATAAAAAGTACCTGGGATCTTGTTAAAGTGTAGGTTCTGTTTTACCAGATTAGGAGGTGGATTCTATACTTCTGTCAAGCTCCCAGACCCCACCAATGCTACTGGCCTCTAAGAACTCTATGAGTGGTAAAAGAGAACATCTCTGAGAACCTTTCCTTCCCTAACTCTGTGTGAGCAGTAACACCAATGACTGGCATAAGCAGGTGCAGAATCTCTCCAGGACGTCTGTTAGAAGACTCCAGAATTCTGAAAGATTTATCTAAATAGGAGGGTTTAGAAATTAAGTCTGGAAGTCTATCCCCAACCCATTTTAGTATCTTGCAATAGTATCTTACTATCTATCAGTTCTGTAAATTGTGTATTTAGCTACTTTGTTCCCAGAGTATCTTATCAAATGATCCCCATTTGAACTGGGTCTTGGATAATATTGGGTGCAAAATGCATTTGAAGTTTATTCAGTGACTTCTTACATAAAACAGCTATTCTGAGCAAAAGGATTTTGCTAAATAAATATTTCCCATACAATTTATTTGTTCTATAAATACTAGTACTCCCCTGTAAGATTTGCTTAAAGTAAAACTTATCTCTTTCAATCCATATCTGGTAAGTAGAAAAAAACTCACTTATATTCATCAAAAATACAAAATTTACAGATTCTTTTTTTTTGGTACTGGGGAAACAGATTCTTTTATTGCACTGCTTTTCAATTCCAAGTAGGTAAGACTGCTGTGTGTATTTGATGCTGATATTCAGTTCTTCCAATAGTCAATTCCTTGAACATAAAATCCAATTTGAACAGTTCTGAATTCTCAAAAAAAAATGGGTATACCATACTAAGTGGAAGTCAAAATGAAGTTTATATGTGATTTTTTTCTACCTCTGCAGGTAACTTTTGCACCAAATGAATGGAGTCCTATGCACCAAACACTATGGCAGGTGTAGGCAGTTGCGGGTGAGGGTGACTCTCAGTTGAGGGTGTGTGTGTGGGAGAAGGCACCTGACTATGTATTTACATCAGAGCACAACCATGACAGGGTCCCCTGTAAACACCAGGCAGAACACAGGAAGGCTGGGCTTGTTGCCTGGATGGTCATGTTAGTCTCTGAGCCCTGAAACAGTTTGCACCCTTATACAGTTTAAAATCTGAGGGGAAACTATAAGTATGCATGCCTGGGTAACTTCTTAGTAAGTTTTATAATTTAGATTAATTTTCAGAAAGGGCAGAAGGCTGTGGTCTTTGGTTTTCAGGCCACATACTTGGAGTACCTGGTCATTTAACCCTGAGGACTAGAGAGGGTCAAGGTTACAAAGGTGGAATGTGAACCTATTTCTGTTTTACATCAAAGACCAAGTGAGCCTCAAGAAATTCTCAGCTCTTTATAGCATTGTTTTATTTTCAAACCACTAAACAAATAATAGTAATGGACCACAGAGCTAACAGTTATGTGCCAGGCATATACTGCTCCAAGCTTTTTACATATATTTATTCATTTAACCTTCTCAGAAACTCCATTGAAATGTTATAGCTGAGAAAACAAGAAAGGGTAATTTCAACTGTTTCATCACAGTGTCACAGGAAATATATAGGAAAATTAGCATCTGAAGCTGAGAGATGTGGTCCTAGGGCAGTGGTGGCAAACCTATGACATGTGTGCTGCCTCGGCTGTGGGTATCATTGAAAGCTCTAAAAGGTTCTCCATCTCTGTCCTGGAGCTACATGCGGCTCGGTGTGGTGTGTGGACAGCATCACAGGTGTCAAACTGGAGCTTTGGTAGGAATATGGACTCTCAGGCTCTGCCCTAGACTTCCTGATTAAGAATTAGCATTTTAAACAAGATTTACTGTTGGTTTGTATGAACATTAAAACTTGAGAAGCACTGTTGTAAACTACCAGAATATGCTACATCTTTTGGTAAAATAGCTCTTCCTCATCCTAGCCTGTACCCTCATTCTGAAAGAGTTCTACAATCACCAACTTCCAAGCCACCATGGACACCATCCCTGTGATTTCCTGTGCTTCGGTTGCACTTCATATTGACCTAGTCAGAAGTAGACCTTTTCTAGAACAGATCCATTAGCATCACACTTCTCAGGCCCTTTCCTGAGGGTCTGAGGGGTCATGGAGAAGAGTCACTGTGTAGCCCTCTGTCTTCTCTCTGTGCTTCTCTGTGTAGTATTATTTATTCATTCTCTCTCTTTCCTCTCTCTGAAATAATAACCAAACCCTCCCTTTGCTTCCAGCAGAACAATTCAATTCTAATTTAGACCCCTTGGAGATTTATCTTTCAACCTCCAAGCACATTGATCAAGTTATTTTCCAAATAAATACAATTCTTTCCTCAGAGGAATTCTGTTGCTAGCTATTGGTAGATGTCATTAACAGTTGCTTCTGCTCTAACTTCTTTTTTAATTGTAAGATACAAGAGGCATATAGAAAATTATTTATATCTTAACCTTTTGCCTTCCATTTCTACTCTCTTTGGATTTTTCAGCTTGAAATCAACTGGGAGAAATTTCTCACTAGTTGTGTTTTAATTTTAATTTTTATTAGTGCATGTTTTCTGTGCATGTTTACATTCTTTGTGCGGAGTTGGTACATGTACATAGCACATCTTCATTCCTTTTTTCATCCTCTTGCCCTTTCCTCCCTCCATCTCTTCATCCCCTTCCCATTTGAGAAAGATCTGTCTCCCTACTGCCTATTGTCTATCTTTTACTTTGCTCTTTATTTATAATTTGGGTTTGTCATATAAGAGAAACCGTGTGATAGTTAAGCTTGTGTGTCTGATTTACTTCACTTAACATTATGATCTCATGGTGCATCCATTTTCCTACAAATGACTCAATTTTCATTCTTTATCACAAAGCTTCATTGTGTGTAAATAGTTGATGGACATATAGGCTGGTTTTAAGATTTAGCTGTTATGAATTGTACAGCTATAAACATGGGTATTCATGTGTCACTGTAATATGATGTCCTTAACTCTTTTGGAAAGATACCAAGAAGGGGAGTAGCTGGGTCAAATGGAATTTCTAGTTTTACTTTTTTGAGGATTCTCCATACTGATTTCCATGGTGGTTGTACTAGTTTACATTCCCACTGATAGTGTAGAAGGGTTCCTTTTCCCCTGAAACCTTGCCAGAATGTGTTATTATTTGATTTCTTGATGATGACCATCCTTTCTGGGGTAAGATAAAATCTTGGTGTTGCTTTAATTTGCATTTCTCTCATGCTCAGAGATGTTGAAAATTTCTTCATGTATTTTTTGGCCCTCTGAACTTCTGAAGAGTGTCAATTCATTTCACTTACCCATTTTTTGACTGGACCTTTTGTGGGGTCTTTTTTGAGTTCTTTATATATTCTACATATTAGTCCTCTATCAGAGCAAATTTAATAGAAAAAAACAACATATTAAATAAAAGCATACCCTTTACCAAAATGGCCATAATTTGTGGCCCACAGATCCTAGATACAAAAGAACTGAGGCTACATTTACACTAAAAAAACTAATGGCCCATGTAATCTTTTCTGCTGGTTACTAAGTGGGATATACTAAAGCACTTGTTTATTGTTCTTGGTCACTAGAAAATCAAGTAGGCAAATGCTCTTTCCATAAGCATATTCTAATGCTAACTCTGCTTTGATGCAAAATGAGCATTACACTATTTAATTAAATGGGAGATATGAGATATACATGATAGCATTTTGGGTTAAATGGAAATGTCTGGATAAAGTGAATTAAATGGATCATTTCAGCAGACTCCTATATATTCAGGATATATCTCTTCAGACTCCTGCTTCCTGCTTCTGGCTGGCTGTCTTTCATGCTTTGATAGACAACAGTAAGAGGCAATAGAAGTGAAAGAAGCCAAATATGCAGTTTATCAGATGAATTGCTTATTTATTAATCACTCTTATACAAGATTTTCTGGGAGGAAAAGGTTAAGCTAAATGGTGTTCTCTAGATGAGGTAAGATAGGCAGCTCATCAATGCTATCTGCAACCCTGTTGGCAGTGATAACCAAGGTTGGCCTGATATACTCTGCCACATTAAATGCTTACTCTCAAAGGAAGAAAAACAGTATTGAAAGAAAGTGATTCATCCACCCTTGATTAATTGTAAATGATTTTAAAAGAGCAGGGAAACAGTCTTTTTGTCTTTTGATGATCTGTCAAAATATGACCATCCTTGCTAGATTTCCCTCCCTTATTAATTTTGATTTTAAAGCTATGTTACTGTGTCACATGTTTAAAGTAGAAATAAAAAAGTTCAGACATTTATTAAATCATAATACAGCAGTAGTCTAGAAATGAAACCAGCACTGCTTACAGCAACAACAAGTATAAAACAAAAACCAGACAATTGTTAAACATCAGAAATGGGTTTTTGGACTAATTCCCCTCCCCCTCCACTTTTCTTCTTCTATAAAAGCCCATTTTTTTCTTACTCTTCCAAGTTTGATACAGATTCTTATGTTGTCAGTAAAAGTTTCATGGATCATTGAAATTCACCATCAACTCTTCCCCTTAACATCTTTGAAAATGTAATATTGGCCCCATTCATTTTGCTTTGCCTAAAATAATTAATAATTAATAACTAGAACTACTATTTACCTTTTTGGGCACATGGATCTTGCATCCCAAAATTAATTTTAAGTTTCTTCAGGGAAGTAAAATTGATTGTACTTTTCACACCTCCTACTGGCACAGTGTAGTGTTTTGCATAGAGACAAGTTTAACAAATATTTATTTGACAACATATTTTCACAAAGGGAGGCAGTAACTAGCTGTTTGATTTATTATTAACAAGAGGCATAATCACAAACCAGAAATTGCTGGCTGTGCTATCATCTCCTCACAGTTCAAGAGAAAGTTACCCAATCAGATGGTTGCTACAGAAAGTGCTCATGAAACAAGTCAGCGCAGCATAGAGACCAATAGTTATAAAAACATGTGTTTAACAAAAACTAGGTAATCAGACCGTTTTGGGAAAGAGGCAACCATTTTGTGATAAACTATTTTTTTCATCGGAATAAATGCTATAGGACCATTCATCATTCTCCCACTTCTCATAGATGCATTTAGGAATTAAAAAATTTAAATTTTGCCTCTAGTTCAACCAAAGACTTGCATTAAGACTACTGGCAAATACTACTTGTAACATTTTACAACGCTTGTCAACTGGCAACAAAACAGACTAGACATGTTCTAATCAGACACTATTGTGTGAAGTTAATATAGAATTTTTAGAAGATAGCCTTTTAAATAACGAGGGGGCATGGAGCAATTTAAAACCTTAGAATAAATGAACAATTTGGGGGAAAATATCTAGTTAGAGTCTTGTAACACATTATACACTCTAAAAATACTGTTTGGTTTAAAGAGTAACTATTTTAAGGAAAAATTTTTAAAAAACAAGAAAATAGTATTGAATATTTAATAGATCTCTAAATGGGAAAATAGTTTAATGTGAAAACAATGGAAGAAATCACAAAGGAAAAACATACATTTATATGGATTAAATTTTGAAATTCTTGGATAACAGATAAACATAAAAGCAATCTATTTACTCAACACCTACATATAGGTCCTTGGGATATGTGTGTAAACAAAGCAGACAAAGCTCCTGCATTCCTGTTATCAGAGGACTTGCATTTTAGTAGATAGAGACTAACAACAAAACTGGGTTAGGCCGTGCCTGGTTGTATTCCCAGCAATGAGGCAAGAAGATTGCTTGAGCTCAGGAGTTCAATACCAGCCTTGGTAACAGTGAGATCCATGCCTCAAAGAGAGGACAGGGGAAGGGGCGGGGGGAGAGAGAAAAAAGAGATAGCTAGAGAGAGAAAAAGTTTGTATGTGAAAAGATAAGTGTTTATGGGAAAAAGAAAGGTAAAGTCATGCAAAGAGAGGAATCAGGATTGAAAAGGACTGGGTTTGATGTGAGGCTAAAGTGAGTCAGGGTACACCTCAAGAAGAGGATGCAATCTGAATCAAGACTTGCAAGAGATGAGAGAGTGAGCCAGTAGGTATCTTGGGGGACATGTGAGAGCATTCCAGGCAGAGAGAACAGCCAGCTACTAATACAGCGAACACAAGAGATTGGAAACCAGTTTGGCAATGAATGAGATTGGAAAGAGATAATATCCTTAGCAGAGAAAAACAGAGTTATTGAAAGTCAGTTACCATTTTACTCTCACTATCATTCTCATGAATAACTGAAATTTGGCTACACACATGTTTATCTTAGGGAAGGAAGGAAGGAAGGAAGAAAGAAAAAAAGAGAAAGAAAGAGAGAAACAAAGAAGAAAAAAGAAAGAAAATTCAGGAATGTTTCCACGAGAATCACTTGCCCAAAGTCCTTGGAATGGAGAAGACATACAATTTCTGTCTTGGTATTTTCTATTTGGTTAAGTTGACTCTTAATGATTTGAAATAAGTCCTTTGAATGGAAATGCAAAAAAGCAAATTTTGCTCAAATTCCCACATTATATAATTTCATTTCTTCTCTCATGAGCATTAAACTGAATTTGTCAGAGAAAAATCTCTTGCTAAATTAAATTTTCTTTGATTAGGAAATTTTTGTCTCACGCAAGCAAAGCACAATATGTGTGGGTTAGAAAATGTCCTGGTTATTGAAAAAAATTTTAAAAGGTGATTCAGTTTTTCCATAGCTTCATTAATGAATTAAATTTGTGTTGGAGGTGAACTAGGCTGTGGCCCTTGTTTGGGAAATCACCCAAGGAGAGGGCAGTTTGTTCTTTCTGAAGAGAAGTAATACAGCCTCAAAGGGTGGAACATTTGAGTATCTTCAAATCCTTTCTGCCCTGGCTCCACATGACCCTTTCTTGCCATTTCCTAACACTGTCCTCATTTCCTTTTCAAAAATCTTTTCCTTGTTTTACTCAGCCCCAGTTTTCTCAACAGGTTCTACAAGGCAAGTTGGTCCTGTCTTATCTGCCCTGGCCTATGTCCTTAGCAGTATTTCAACCAAACTAATTATCTTTTGTTTTATTGCCTAACTTCTAAAACAAACAAATGGAAAATTTAAGTAGGGTTGGTTCACAGCATTTCAGGGAGAGGAAAGTGCTTGTTAGAGGGTCAGATACCTTAGGGCAAGGATTTAGGTCCAAGGGCAATTACTTGATAATACTTGAGGCCTTCCAAAAGCAGAAAGACTGACTCCATGAGCAGCCTGTTTTATAAGTATCATTGCAGGCCTGTCTTTCAACCTTAGTCACCAGAACTTCTACTCTGCCAAAATATAATATGTGAGGAATCTTGCATTTTATAAGTCATTGAAAAAAGCATTTAGATGTGTAGGAACAAAGGACTAGAAAGTTATGAAGAATTTCCTGAAAATTATTAATAGTACACTTCAAAGGAATACATGACAAAGATGATGTTAATGTCTGTGAAACAGAGACTATTGAAAAATGACAATTCCAAATTAAAGAATAGCATCTTCCAGGACCCCAGTGGGACAGGGTCTTACTACGGGATCTTCTCTGGCAATGATCAACATGGCTTTGGGTAGAGAGCTGCCAGGGACCACTTCCATACTCAGAACCTCCTGCAGTCCCAGAGGTTATTTTGATATTTCCCTCTTTTTCATAATATTCCTGATTAGGTCAAAATTCTGGAATGGGGCTCAGGAGGGACTTTCCCACTGGGGAGGTATATAGAACATTTATAATGCTTAGGGTGAGTATGAATCAGTGTGATCAAACAGAGCAGCCTTAAAGGTGCCATGCTTGGACCCTGGTCCATCTGTACAGCTTAGAAGGCTGAAGCCAGTGTGCTTAAAGCGGTATCAGAACACATCATCTGGCTGATTAAGGAGGTCATATACAACAGACAGGGAATATTGTATTTATGTTTATCATACATTTTTCACATGGGGAATCTTTTATATCTATGGAATCTGATAGAGAAGCCCAATATCTAACTAGATAAAAGATAATATCTAGGGTTGGGTGACCCATCCACCAACATCCCTCCCAGCAGAGGGATTCTAAGGGCTTCTAGGGGCCCCTAAAGCTCAGAGGACCTCATCTGGGAAATGGTGCCTCTCTAAGGCTTCTGACACTAGTGGGTACACCATGGGAGGGTGATAATTCTTGGCCTCTGTGACCAGTGGAGTCAAGTACCATATTCAGAACTTGGACTCTCCAAACCACACACATGTTATGGGTTGAAAAATGCTAAAGGTCAGTCAGTAGCTCCACTGCATGGAATTTAGAGATTTTTTTTTTCTGGTTTTAGTGATTACTGAGCAAAGAAACTAATGGAAGAACATGGTCTTTGATCTTCAGAAAATTTGTATCATGACCTTAGAACTGACTCAATATACATCCCACATAGCAAATTCAAATATCTAGTGACAGTATTTTCATTAATTAAATACTACTTAATTTGTTTTTGCTTTACCACCTTTATATTTATTGTTAATGGAAGTACAATCTACATAGAGTAATATACACAGATGAATTTTGACAAATACTGTGTAGCCTACACTTAAAGACATACATTTCTATCATTCCAGAAAATTCCCTTATTCCCCTTGCCTATCAATTCCCCTTTTTTCCCTAAGGTAACTATTGTTTTTATTCCTATCACTATATATTAATTATACCTTTTCTAGAACTATATAAAATGGATTAATAAACTGTACATTCTTTTGGGTCTAATGCTTCATGTTTTGAGCATCTATAGAAATCTCTCCCCAGTGTCTTTATCGGTAAATTGAGGGTACTGCTCTGCAAGACTGTGCTTAGGTATTTTGAAGTGCCTTAGGTTTCCTGGTAGGGGAAGAGGAAATCAGAAGTCACTCTGATTAAAAGAGGGTGAAGAGGAGGCTGAAGAGCAAAGCTGGAAGCTACCCTTCTTGTGTTCAAACAGCATAGTTGTCTTTTTCCATGTTTTACAAAATGGAGTCCACTGTAAGACTACATTTGGCAAAGAGGAGAGTGTAAAAAAATGTGTGTGTGTGTGTGTGTGTGTGTGTGTGTGTACCATAGGATCTCAAAGATTCTTAGTGATCCCTTTCTGGGAACATTCCATAAATCATCAATAGTGTTTTCTGCTGTGTGAACTGTGACTGGTCTCCTCAAGGGAGGGCTAGGAGACAGAGGCAACCAGACTAGGGACCCTGAGGGAGGGCCTGGGCACTGAGGACTGTAATATTAGTACTGGTTACAATCAGATAGTACCAGCCAAACTGAGGCGCCTAGACAATAGGCCAGAGGCCATGGATGAAGGGAAGCACAAAGACACCATTCAAAAGACTGGACTCCTGCAGCCAGTAAGCATTTCTATAGACTCCACCAGACACTGGCCCAGCCTGAATGTCACCTTATTGCCAGAAAGCCATTTTTTCATGGTGAGCTTTTAAACTGCTAAAAATAATAAACACACAGAAGAAAGTGCTGACACAATCTTAAATGCAGAGACAAACTGAAACTGTTACTCTAATAATGAAAACAAACTGAGTTCCAAACTATGACCCAGTGTTCCAAACAGGCTGCTTGATGTTGCCACACACTTCATGATTAAAGGGGGAGCTCTGAGGTTTATCAGTAAAGAAAGGGGGTATCCGTGCACAGGTGCTCATCTCTATCTGACTTGCTCTACCCAATTCTTACCCAATTCTTCTTTTTGGCATTCAAGGAAAAGATACATGGGCAAAGACTGTTGGATCTTTTTGCGGAACAAATTTCTTGTGTAACAAGTGAAAAGTGTGCCCTTTTTGATGACTCTTCAGAATGTTTTGTAAATTTCTTTTTTTTGTTATGTATTTTTTTTAGTTCGATTAATGGTGTATATTTCTCCTGAATGCCTACAGAGTTCAAAACCATGTTGAATCACAAAAGCAACAATGCCACAAGTTGAAAGATAATTCCAGTAACTCTAAAAAGTATCAATTAATAGCAAAAATCACAAGTTTGCAAATAAGTCAAGCCTGATATCTGACCTTCTTATGCATTAAATCATGTGTGGAACTTGGCACCCCTTGCAGATTGGCCAATGGGAGGGAAACCGCAGATCTGGAAAAAAGGAAACACAAGAAGATAAATATAAGTTGGGATTTATTTTTCTTTTTTTAGAGTTCCTCAACATTTGATTAACCTGCAACTGCTCTTATTTCTGTTTAAATAGGGGTCTGGTTTCACAGCTGTCTCTGATTTTGAATACATGCAAATAGACTTTGATAAGATCTCATTCAGAAGAGGAGATGGTCTCAGGGAAAGGGACTTTAACATGAGGGCTACAATAACGTTACAGGCATGGGGCAATTTTCATGGCTCCCAAAGATGTACTTTTCTGCGGAGTTTCAGGAACAAGACCCAGGGGTTTTCAATTCCCAGCCTGGGAAGATGACTAAGAGGCAAATGTGAATCTCAAACTGATTAGAATTTTCATGTGTGTGTGAGAGAGAGAGAGCTAAAAGGAGCTTGGCTTCATGTCAGAGAGTAATTCCTGGGATAGGTCTTACTGTATGAAAGCTGCGCCTGCGCCAGGGGAGCAGCCCTGCTACCCAGCACCTGAGCTGGGGTGATGGAGTCATCAGCAGATGTACCAGGCTTGGCATCCCAGCATGAAGCTGTAGAGCCATCTATGTGGTGCAAAGTGCAGTCATACTGAGAACAGCTCCCACAGTCAGAAACTAGATGAGAGGAGGCCAAACAGACCATGGTGTCTGCTTGTGTGGCCAAGGGTGCCTCTAAGTGTCTGCATGGCAAACGAGAGGCTGCTTTTCAACAGTGCTCCCATTATTTTTGTGGCGATTGTTGTGGAGAGCTTAGAAATCACAGAAAACCACAGGTTAGTACAACAGACGCTGGGTTCCCACTATCTAGGCTGGACCAATGTTAGCATTTTTTCTCATATCTGTTCTAAAATTAAAAATAAAGCGTAAGTATAATCTCTTTAACACGACCCCAAGCCCAGACCACAAATTTATCTTTCCAGGGTACTTTTTAAAAATTCATATATATTTCTTTGTATCCAGGGTAGCGAACAGAGTTTGTGTGCTTTTAATTTAACTATATGCCATGAATCTCTGCATATGTTATCTTTCCATCTACATTTTTTACTCAACATTATGCCTTTGAGTTCTAACCATGCTGATCTATAACAGCTCATTCCCTTGAACTGCCACATCGAATATACACTTCATTACTGTCTTTTCACCCAACACCCAACATTTATGGCACCATAAAAGCGCTTGTTATATCATTAAAGTGATTGTTGGTTATGTATGGGTGCGCATATGCATGTGTGTATGTCCACATTTTTTCTGCTTTTGAGGCTGGGCTACCTGAAGACTCTGGTTTGCCCTATTTCAATGGCTCTTCTACACTATGACAACTACAGAATGCACACCCAACATGCATATTTATTAAAGGTGATGCATAGTTATTAAAAATTGGCTTGCTTGTTTTACATTTTCTTCCATTTTTAAAGAACACTGAAGATGAGTTTCAAGTTGTACTTATTTCCTTCCAACTCTCTCTCCACTACTCTTATGATAAGCTTTCCAATGTGAAGCCTTAAACTTTTTACTGTTAGAAGGTCTGAAACTCTAATAATATGAGGCTGAAGACCAAGACATTTAGGGACACTGTATTCTAAAAACATTCTCAAATCAACAAAGCCAGAAAAAGCTTGTTTTGTAATTGTTGTTATGGCTTTATAGCAATATGAGTAAATAGACACTACTACCCTGCC
The DNA here is from genome assembly GCF_053883595.1 of Heterocephalus glaber. Classification (NCBI taxonomy): domain Eukaryota; kingdom Metazoa; phylum Chordata; class Mammalia; order Rodentia; family Bathyergidae; genus Heterocephalus; species Heterocephalus glaber. Next base: position 77,764,721 of record NW_028258315.1, on the reverse strand, counting down.
ATTAATATCTAAAACCACACAGTAGCTTTTATATAAACACAATATTGGGCTTCAATATATATTTTTTGAGATGCTAATTCCCATCATGATGATTTAGACTGAAGAATATATATGCATATATATGAATTTAATTCCAGGGAAATGATATAAAAATTCTCATGTAATTAACAACAATAAACACTTTCATACATAACATTTATTAGGCACACTTTATGGACTGGGTTGTACTAATTATTTCACCAAGTTACACAGAGTCTAAACTTCAGAAGACCATCTGAGGTAGGTATTATTAATAACCCCATTTTCTAGGTGAGGAAAGGAGAGGCAAAGAAAGGGGAAACATTTCACTCAGGTTCTAACAGTGAAGAAGAGACTAGCCAGGAATCTCACTCAGGCAGTCTGATGTCACAGGCCTTGTTCTGAATGACTGAGAACAGGCTCAGGTTTTAAAGATAAAACTCCTGAGAAGAAACTAAAACACAATGTCACTGAGGTGGTTTCCAAATTTTGCGATAATACAAACACAGGACATTTTATTTTTCACAGTGTATCTCCAACTGAGACCAAACCAAATTAAAGTCCTTCGTGTAGACAAATTCAAAGTGATTTCCCTGTGATGAGTAAAATTTAAAGAAGCAAGGTCATGCCTTGAACCCTTCCAACTTAAACACACTCATTTTTTATTCTTCTTTCATTTAGAAAAGTAGGAGCTGTGAATTTACTCATGGCTCAAAGGATACTACCTAGTTTTGTTGACCCAAGATTCAAAGCAAAAGTAAGAATCACTCCCTGGGACAACTTTAGCTCAGAATGTGTGTTCTTTATACATATTTAACTGAGGCACAAATACATTAACAGTGAGGTTATTTTGTAGTTTCAAAAGAATTTGTTTGTAACTGATTCATATTTATATTTGGAATACATTTATTTCTAGCCATGAAACAGTTCATTTTATTAAGCCATCTGACCTGAGGTGAGGTTGGCACTATTTCCCATGGCTGCTCCCAATTAATGCAAATTGAGGCTTAAAGGATAAATAAAGTTCCTTTAACTTGGTTTACTAATATGTTATTTATAAATGGTTCTTTTCCTGGTCAATTTTGGGGGGAGGGCAGTAACTTTGTACAATAAAACTTCACAAGAGCAAACTAACAAATATATAATGTGCATTTTATTGCCAAGTTTTAAAAAGAATTAAATTTCACAAGGGTTGATACAATGGCAAAAATTAATTCTATTTACTATCTATCTTTCATCTTGCCTCTCTTGCCTAAGATTGATTGGATTAGCAGCCTACATTCCTTGTTTGTTTTTAAAGGGCTTACTCAGTCTTTCTGAATTTTGTTTTGACAGTTATGTATATCCCTTATATCATTAAGCCATAATGACACTTACTAAAAGCTAGTGAGATCTTTTCTTCTGCTATTTCAAATAGCACTCCAGTGCATAAATTCGCATGAGAGCTGATACTCACATATACAAGTTAATGTCTAGGGCAAATCTTTAGATATGGAATGGGCTATTTAATGAGAATGGACATTTTACATTTTGACTGAGAGTTCCACATTAGATTCCAATTTATTTTTATTTATTTAATTATTTTTTTGGTACCAGGGATTGAACTCAGGACCTTACACTTGCGAGGCAGACACAATGCCACTGAGCTAAATACCTGGCCTTCCAATTTATATTCTATATCTGAAAGTCCCATTTCACATATATTTGTTAATATAATAGTTTATTAAACATCTTTACCTATCTGAGTGCAGATAAATGGAATCCTAGTTTGAATTCATGTATATCTTGGGTGAATGACATTGAGCATTGAGAATCTTTTAATGGTTTAACGGTTTTTGGAGTTCTTATTCTATGAATTTTCTCCCTTGTCTTTGCTTTCTGCTTTTCTTTCCTTTCTATCTGCCTAGCTTCTTCCAATGGTTTGCCCATGTTTTTTCTTTTCTTTTTTTTTTTTTTGGTACCGGGGATCAAACTCCAGACCTTGCACTTAGGAGGTAGGCGGCAGCACCACTGAGCTAAATCCCCGGCCCACCCATGTTTTTCCTTCATTTCCCTTACTATGTTGATGGATTTTTTTTTATTGCTATGTGGATGCTTTATATCTTCTACACAAATTCTTTCCTCTTTCTTTTGTTTTTGAAAGCTTTGTTGACTGGTGATGTAGCTCAGAGAACTTGTCTAACATTTATTAGGCTCCAGGTTTAATCCCCACCACCACAAAAGAAAAACAAAAATCTTTTCAATATAGATTTTTTTCCCCTAATTTTTCTTTTCTTTCTTTTTTGATAACTGTAAGACATTATATATGACAGATCTATCCTCTTCAAAGACTTTTCAAAATAAATAACAGTATTGTTACTAATAGGTACAGTGCTCCATCTCCTCCTTCATGTAACCTTTTATCATGAGCTTTGTAGCTCTGCTCATGAAATAGGTCTAGTCTATTTTCACGTGCGCTTTGATCTTGTTTTTGGCCATGTGGCTTTTCTGCCCAATGAAATGCTATCGGATGTGCTACATATAGAAGTTTGAAAATTTCTCATTATGATTACATGTTTCTCTGCTCCTCTGTGATCATCACGAGAACATGCCTGAGCTAGCCTGTCATGGGCGAGAAGCACACCGCGGATCTGGCTTACATCAGTTGTCTCCATCAGGCCAAGATGGGTAGAGCCACCTATCGGACTTTAGCTGACCACAGACACATAAGTGGGCCCAGCTGGATCTGGAAGAACCAGCCCGCCAACCAGACTCATGAACTAATGAATGCTAGTTGTTTCAAACTTCTCCATTTTGGGGTAACTTGTTACTATTCTAGGGACCCCCTGACAATGTTATTAGTGCTAGATAACTGATACAAGACTTAACCCTATGTCACTTAAAAGAGAGATGTCCACATAGATGATGGTTTAAAAATAGGTAATAAGATATAGCAAATATCCACCAAATTCCAGCTGTATCAGAGATTTACTCAGAATATAAATACAAGCTGGTATAAGCATTTAAACAAAGAAGTATAATGTAGACAATTAGTTATACAGGTGAAGGAAAAGATGGTGCAGTAAAAAAGGGAAGAATGAAGCATGTAGGAACTCAGAGCCATGGCAGGAAATCCCTAACTATTTAGAAAAGAATGAGGTATTAATAATGGAATCCCACGGCCAGGGTCACCTAGAACAAACTGAAAGCTCAATGAGCCTGCTCAGCAGGAGCTAAAGTCTAGCAGTGATGCAGCTGTTATCAGAGATGCTGCTGGAGGCAGATGGAGTGAAGAGGAAATACCCTGGATTCCCCCTTCCTTCAGTCTTTCTCCCTCCAGGGCCTTCCAATGTTTGAACCTACAGAATGCACAGACCTCCTGAGGCAGTCATTAGGAAGACGGGAGAAGGCAAGGAAAAGACCTGAGGACAAATAGGAAACACATCATTATGATGTGTAAAACACTACATAAAGTATTGCTCAGTGGTGAATGCTGCTGCATCAACAAAAATAACTGAGAATCAAACTACTGGACTCAAAGGTTAGAAAGGGCCAGACAGATAGGAATGAGGGAAAGTATGCTCAGGCAGTAACAACATGGGAGCAAAGTGTAGGAAATAATGAAGGAACGGTGAATACTCTGGTTTGCCTCAGAAGGCTGTGTATTAGGGACGGGGAGAAGTGGAGCCTGGTCATGGGGCTACAAAGGCAGAAATGAGGCTAAAGCCTAAAAGAGTTAAGATTCTAATCCAAGAATATTGGATTTTCCTTCTGAAGGTAAGAGGAAATTTAATGGTTCTGGGTAGGGGATAATATGACTCAAATCGTGCATTAGGAATATTATTTTAATAGAAATTTGGAGGATAGATTAGAAAAAGATAAACTAGAGCAGGGGTTATTAACTAAGCGTAGATCGCAGGGATTCACACTCCCCTTAACTAATTTGCAGAAGTTTGGGAAAGCATTCAATTTCCTGGGATACTGCATAGCTTTCACATGGCTTTCAATGGAGTCCATGAACCCTGACCTCTGCATCAAAACATTTTTAAGCATCAAAAGCAAGGAAGCTACCTAGAAAGCTCCTATTATAATTCTTTTAATGAGGGTAAGAGGCATAACAATGGCAATAAGAATAGAAAGAAGAGACTGATATAAATAAATTATCTAGATGAACATAAACAAAAATAAGAGAAAATAAGAGATTCTGAAACCCAGGTACTTAACTCTGGGCATTATTCATCTGCCATTATTTCTGTCCTGCCCTTTGTAACATGAAGGAAGCAATTCATGCTTTCAAGATACCATAAAGATTTACTGAGTTGAAAAGTTCTGAGATAAACACAAGATATACACGTCACTATGGTCCTATGCCAGTTGTGTTAAGCACACATATTACTAACAAAAGCAAGCTCTTCTCCTGTTGAGTATAAACACAACCTCCTAGTGCTTTCAAAGTTGCGCCTTAAATAGCCACTGGCAACAGTTCAAAATGAAATATCTCTGCTCTAAGACTTTTTCTAGGGGTACTATTTTTATTTGTTATATTGACTATTCTTTAGTTTGTAAGGATGAAGTACCAATAAATGAGTAGTTTGGTTGGATGTATTACATACTAACACAATCTGTATGATCTGAAATATATGGGTTTATATGTACATTTCCTACACGTGCAAACATAGTTACATACAGTTCAATCACTAGCTACCTCTTACCTAAACTCACAAATCCACTTAATATTAACTCAGAGCAAATAATTCAGATTTGAATTAAGATGACTTAGGAGGAAAGCTTCACTACATGAAATTTATTCTATTATCGAACCATCATTGTGAGGGTTTAAAATCTGCATTTTTCATTAAAATGACTTTGTTGTTTGGCAGATTCTGAACTCCAAATAGAGGCAAGTACCAGATATATAGTATTAACAAAGTCACCTACTTTTTAAAATATGGTGACCGTGGGCATCTGAAATGAATAGACACTTCTCAGATACAGAATTAGAAAAGGCAAATAAATATATGAAAAAATGTTCAACATCACTGGTAATTCATGAAATGCAAATTAAAACAATGCTGAGATTCCATCTCACTCCAGAAAGAATGGCTGCTATCAAGAAATCAACCAATAACAAATGCTGGAGGGGCTTTGGGGAAAAAGGAACCCTTCTCTACTGTTGGTGGGAGTGTAGACTGGTGCAACCACTGTGGAAATTAGTGTGGAGATTTCTCAAAAAACTAAAACTAGAGGTTCCATTTGACCCAGCTATACCTTTTCTTGGTATCTTCCCAAAAGAATTAAAAGCATCATACCACAGCAATATATGCATACCCATGTTTATAGCATTACAGTTTGTAATAGCTAAATTTTGGAAACAGCCCAAATGCCCATCAACTAATGAGTGGATAAAGAAGATGTGGGTTTTTTATACAGTGGAGTACTACTTTGCCACAAAGAAGGATGAGTTTCAAACATTTATAGCTAAGTGGATGAACCCTGAGACCATACTCTTAAGTGAAATAAATTGGACACAAATGTTTAAATACCACATTGTTTCTCTGGTGTGAGAAACTGAATGTGAAAATAAGGATTGAGGTGTATAATGGATGTTGGGAAATGGGAAGAAAGTGTCCAAAAGGGCAAGATTTAGCTCTGGTTCCAACACCTGCCTTGCAAGCGCAAGGTCCCGAGTTTGACCCCAGGTACCAAATTAAAAAAAAAAAAAAAGGGAAGGGGAACAAGGGAGGAGGGAGGGAGAAAGGAAGAAAAGGACAAGAAAAAAAGTGGAAACAGAAGGAAAAAATGGAAACAAATCTTTGGTACATAGGGAGGGGAGGGGACTTGCAGGGGGGAATGGGATAAAAATAAAATTTATTAATAAAAAATATGGTTACCATGGGGTTGGTAGTATTTGGACGTCACTATGATAGCTTTCTTAGCTTGGGACCTTTTCTAACTTTGAAAAGAGGTTTAATGATCAGAGTTGTCTTCAGTATAGATCCATAATAAAGATAGATTCAGATGCGCCAAATTTATTTTCTACATGCAGTTGATCAGCAAGAAAACTATTACTGTCTATATCAATAGGAAGATTTTGTCTGCTCATCTCAACATCAAACTCAAAAGTGACCTTTGAAATTCAAAACAAACAAAAAAAACCTGCCCATATAAAAATATTCCCACAAAATTGGGCCAAAATTTTAATGAAATAAATTCCCAGAAGTAATTACCTGCCCCATGATCCACAATAAAAAGCATGTTTCCATCTGCAACACATTTGCATATATATGTGTGTATCTAACTAAAACAAAAGTTCCACAAAACCATATCCTTATCTGTGTGATGCACTTGGCTATTTTCTATTCCACTGGACACTAAGGATATGAGTTTTGTGGAACTTTTGTTTTAGTTAGATACACACATGTATATGTGCCACAGTCTAAAAAATACATTTTATTGTGGATCATGGGCAGATAATTGCTACTGGGAATTTATTACATTAGAATCTTGAATGTTTTCTGTTCCATTAAATACTACCTTATTTTATTTTATATAGTATTTCATTAAAAAGAGATTAGTAGGGCTGGGGATTTAGCTCAGTTGTTCTGCCGCTTGCCTTGTAAGCGCAAGATCCTGAGTTCAATCCCCGATACAAATAAATAAATAAATAAATAAATAATAAAAATAAATAAAAATAAAAATAAAAAGAGATTAGCAAGAACCTAAACTGATTTTATTACCCACAAATGGGGCCAAACCCACAGTTTGAAAAACACTACTGATTGACTAAAGCTCTCTAACTTTATTCACCAATGTAAACAAATCCATAAAAGACCAATCCTGAACAATTTAGTAGGAAAAAAATCTCTTGGCTCACGCCCTCGTATCCTGGATGAAGCCAAGGTTTGCTGAGCCAACTTTTGTAGTTGGTGGTTGACAATGACCGAAAACTGAAAGGCAGAGATCAAATCCTCACTCTCCTTCTCAACACATCTCTTCCGCTGGGTAATTTATACTGTGCAAGGATTAAGCTATTCAATTTTGTTGTCATTTACTGTTCTTTTTCCAACAGCAATGGAAACACAGCATCAGTTTACTGTCTCCTTTCCTAGGTAGAATTAGATTATTCTCTTTGCTATCCTGGTAAACAAAGATGGGATTCAGTACTCTAGAGGGCCACCCCGGAGGATCTCCAAACAAAGCAGGGCACGGAAACGACTACCTGCTATGTGAAGGAGCCATAGTAGAAGCCAGGACTGAGGTTGTCAGTCCAGATTATATAGAAGAACACACTTTGTGATGATTCTTTTGACTGAGTGAACACAATTGCCACTGGAACATGATTATCAATAGTAAAAACAGGCAGAGAGGAAGAGAGATCGACAAACCAAAAAGCCTATATACCTCCATGCTATCTGCAAAACTATAGCTACTTAATAAGAAATTTAAATCTTTTTTCTTTTTCTAAGAAAAAAGAAATGATTAGATACTATAGAATCATCATACCAGAGAAACTTTGGGGATTATTGGACAATACTCTGATCCTGAAATATTCTTTCTTGCATTTTGTTTTCTGACATTCATCCATTTGCTGTGTGCCATCCCCCACACCTTACCTAGGAAACTACTAAATAATTAGCAAGGGCATCAAAACCTGAAGTTTGTCATGTTCTTTAATTCAGCTTTCTACTCCTCAGAATTTATCTTAAATAAATGATCATGTCTATATAAAAATGCTTAGTGATAGGATGTTCACATGGTGTTATTTATACCATTACAGTAGTTGCTAAAACTGGTCATCTTTGGGTGGGTGTTGAAGATTGATGATTTAAAATTTACTCTGTTTATCTATATTTTCTAAACTTTCCAAAATAAAAAAAGACACATAGGTTGAAAACAATATATCTGTGCTTGATACTGGGACATTGACAAACCTCCAGGGGGAACATTTCCAATCCAAATTAACCATACTTTTAGAGAGCATCAGGGCCCATCTGAGTTGTGCCCAGCACTATGAGCACTCTGTACCTTGAGTTCTGCAATGGTAAAAGAGGGACAATATAGCACCTAATTCTTGGAAGAGTGACTGACACTTGAAAGCATGATATATTATTATGCTGGTCCAGGAGGTGGGCAGATATTTGTCTGTTCCCAGGCCAAGGCGAAGTCATGGGAGAGATGGGTTGGTTCTAAGTGGCCCTAATGTGATGCTCCACATCTGCAGTGTCAAAATCGGGCCTGGGCAGTGTGGTCTTCATATTGATTGTGGCAATATCTTGAGGATGTATACATGTATCATACCATGTCAAACTGTATATTTAAAATATATCCAGTTTATTTTATGTCACTTAGAACTCAATAGAGCTGTAATGAAACATGAAGATGAAATTCTTTTTTGGGAAGTAATCCTGAATTTGCCACCAGCAAACTAGAAGAAGATGTAAAGCATATACTTCTGGTAGCAGAAGAAAAATCCCAGGTGGGAACTTAAAGCACAGGAAGAAATGATGAGCAACAAAAATGGTGATACGCAGTAGATCCAAATGAATATTAGCTGTTTAACACAATAATTGGTAGTGTCTTGTGGGATTTAAAATCTATGCAAAATTGAAATATAAGATAATAACACCACAAAAGAAAGGAGTGGTAAGTGGAATTAAAGTGCTCCAAATCCCTTGCATTTTGTGCATAATGAAAATCACAACTTATGACATATAATAATAAATAAGAATACAATTTATAATTTCTCAGGGAACCACTGAAAGAAGAATAAAAGAACAAATGATAACTAGTCAATAGAGGCAAATACTGTACTTCACTAATTCAAAATAAGGTAACAACAAAGAGGAAAAGAAACATTAAACAGCCGGAGCAAATAAAAAACAAAATAGTAGTATTATAGACTATAATCCAAACATCAGTAATTTCATAAAATTCAAGTAAACATTTCAAGTAATATGAACATACTAAATTCTTTTAAAAATTCAAGTTAAATAATGGTTAAATGAAACACATAAAAGGACCCAAAGTTTTCAAGAAAAAAAGAATTGGAAAAAGATATATAGATTATATTAATACCTGACAGAGTGAACTTATTGACAAGTAATATTACTAGAGAAAAAGAGATATTTTGTGGTAATGAAATAATCAAACTGTAGGAAGATATAAGAATTTGAAATCTGAATGCACTTCATTATCAAGCATCAAAACACATGAAGCCAACATCGCTAGAACTAAAACCAGAAGCAAGAAAATCCACAGTGTGGGAGCTTTTAAGACACTTCTGTCAGTAACTGGTAGAACAGGCTATTAAAGATGAGTAATGATACAGACATGGGAATGTGATTAATAATCTAACCTAATTGACCTATTTATAACACTGGCCAACAACTATAGGACACACAGAATGCACGCTGAACATTTACCAAAGTTTACCATGTGCTGCACATTAAGCCTGAACAAATTTCAAAGATCAAAAATCATACAGAACATGTTCTTTGACCATAGTGAAAAAGAAATCAATGATAAAGCAATGACTAAAAAAATTACAAAAATATGTGAAAATTAAGCAATACACTTCTAACACTTGACATTCATACATCAAAGGTGTATGCACATCAAAAATTAGACATATTATTAGCTGATTTATGAAGAAAGCATCATATAATAAATGTGTGAGATGCAGCTAAAAGTATGATTGGAAGGAAATTTATATACATAAATGCATGTATTAGGAAAAAAGAAAATCTGAAAATCAATTGTTTAAGTATGCATCCCAAAAAGTCATAAAATAAACATCAAATTCAAGTAAAACAAAAGTGGAAGGAAGAAGATAATAAAGGAAGAAATTAATGATACAGAAAAATCAACCAAATCAAGCTATTTCTTTGAAAATACTAATAAAATCGATAAGCCTATAGCCAGAATAATAAAGAGAATAAAAGAAAAAACAAAAACTTACAAAATACAGAATGAAAATGTTAATCACTATAAATCCCACAGACATTAAAAGGTAAGTGGACATAAGAACACTTTATTGCAATATTTGAAGGTGTCAATGAAATAGAGAAATGACTAAATCATTTTTATAAAATCAGAAAAATTAATAAAAATGTGAATGATTTATAACTGTTAAAGAAATTGAATTTGAACATAAAAATCTACTTGCAAAGTATTCTTCAATTCTATACTGTTTTATTGGTGAATTTTACCAAACACCTGAAGGGAAAGCCACATTAATCTAACATAACTTACTCAGAATACAGAAGAAGGATCATGTTTCATTTCGAAACTCATTTAAGAGCCCAACATAGCCTCAAGCCCATAACTGAATAAGGGCATTACAAGAAAAAAAATTACAAACTAATATTCCTTAGGAATTTAGCAGAATAACAGTAATTAAAATATCAGTAAATAGAATCCTGAGATGTTTTTGAAAAGTTAACATTATGAGCAAGAGGGGTTTATTCTAAAAACACAAAGTTTATTTAATATTGGAAAATCAATGTAAAACAAGTCATTAACAGCAAAATGGGAAAAAAGCATGTGGTCATCTCAACAGATGCAGAAAAAACATTTGCTGTTGTTTAAATCTGTTCCCGGTAAGACAGTTAGCAAACTAGATCTACTGTCAAGTCTTAAAACTTTCTATTTTTCTGATGCCTCTGTATCCTCACTGAGGCATACCAGTGTGATAAGGACGGTCCCTGCCATGAGTTTTCTTTTCTTTCCTCCCCTGGCTGTGCCCAGAAAACATTCAAATACACCAACAACATCCTCTCATGGCTTTTGCCTGTGTATTCTACCCTGAAAGCAGGTAAAGACTGGCTCACAGGTCTTCACTTTCTTTCGGCCCTATATGCTTGGCTGAGGCTGCGCCCCTGGTGCACCTTCCATATGGCTTCTGGGTGGTGAGCTGTGTTCCTTCTCCGGGGCCTAGGAGTATAACAAATCCTGTCATTTCACATGCCTGTTTCACTATGTATCCATGGCAGTTTAGAAGTGATCCTTAAAGACCTCACAAGGAAGATTTATTTTCCCATTTACAACAAACTAGGATTGGGAAGCAACTTTCTCCCTCTGATAATACTCTACAACAAGCTTCCTATTTAATGATTAATGTTGAAGTCTTTCTTGTGAGGCTAGGAAAAATTCAAGATTACTTTTTAGAACAACCTCTTAGACACTACAATAATTACAAAAAAAAATTGAAAAAAAGGGAACAGATAAAACCAGGACTGTTTTCTGACACCATAACTGTATATGAAAAAGACCAATAGGGCAGGGATTTAACTCAGTGGTTCCGCTGCCTGCCTCGCAAGTACAAGGTCCCGATTTCAATCCCCGGTACCCCCCCCCAAAAAAGAAAGAAAGGCCAAAATATTTTATGGAGAAATTATTAAAACTAATAAATTAATTAAACCAGGTCATTGGATATAAGATCAATATTCAATTCACCTGGAATTCTATACACAAACAAAAATCTATTAGAAAATAAAATTTATTAAGCTATACCATTGGCTTAAAAAGTCAAATGCTTAAAAAATAAATTTAAGAAATGCAAGACTTCTACACAGAAAATTATAAAACTTTACAAAGTAAAATCATATATTGGAAGACTCAATATTGTAAAGATGTCAATTCCCCTTATATTAGTATATAGATTCAATATAGTCCCTCCAAAACCCCAGAAATTGAGACAAGTGTTGGTAGAAGTTAGTAAACTACTGTAGTTCTAAAATTTATGTAAAAAAGCAATAAACCAAGAATAGTCAAAGTAAAATTGGAGAAGAACATTATAGGACTTTGCCAGGTAGTGTTATAAACCTACATTAATCTAAATTATTGACAGAAGAATATATAAACAGTTTAAAAAAATCCTTAGAGTCTAGAACCAAATTCATATATATACCATCTATCTTAGTTATTTCCTTGTTGCTGGAACAAGATACTCAGCATTAACAAGTTAAAGGAGGAAAGGTTTATTTTAGCTCACAGTTTGTAGAGGTTTCAATCCATAATCAGCATGGCAGGGCAGCATGGCAGAGGGGCATGGCAGAGAAGAAACAGTCCATGGTAAGGCAAGCAGCAAGCAGGAAGCAGCGGGCCTCCCCTTCCCTTTTATCTCATCCAGGCTAAGCCTACCGATTGGTGCTATACACATTCAGGGTGGGCCTTCCAATTATCCACACCCAGAAATATGCTAAACCAATCAGTGGATTAATTTAGTTATTACACACCTTTAATCCATATTCACATACCCTTGATTCAGTCACCTCCAAAAAGCCCCACCTCTGAGTGCATGAGGCTTTGGGGGGACATCTAGATACAAGGCATAACACCATCCTTAATTGTTAAAGATGACACTACATTGCAGTGAGAAAATGAGGGTGCTCTCAATAAATGGTGGTAAGTCAACTGGATAACCACACTTAAAAAAAATTGTTCCTTAATTTACATGATGTAGAAAACTCAACTCAAGAGAGACTGCTGGTCTAAATGTCAAAAGTAAAACACCACAACTTTAAGAAGATAACCAAGGAGAATATTGATTATTTAATTGTAAACTAAGTTTTCTTAAGTAGGACACAAAGAGTACTAACAAAAGAAAAGGAAAGGAAAAAATAAGACGCTAGAAAGGAAACAAATGATAAAGGAAAAAATAACAAATTAAGCTATACTAAAATTAGGAACCAAAAGAAACTATTATGAGAGGGAAAAAGTGGGAAGTAATATTTGCAATACATATGACTGACAAAGAAATTATATACAGAAAATATATAAAACTTCTATAAATAATCAGAAAAGACAGGCATATGAAAAGTTCCCAATTGCCTTATTCATCAGTAGAGTACAAATTAAAAACATAATGAAATATCTATACAAACTCACCAGAAAGGCTAACATTAAAAATATTGCCAGTATCTGGTAGTGAAGGTATGGAGAAATTGGAACTCTCATACCTTGCAGGAGGGAGTGTAATCATTTTGACTGCCCTGCAATATCTCATAAAGCTAAATATACATATGCTATGAATGAATGAGCAATTCTACTTTCAGACTTAACAGAAATGTGTAGACGTGTTCACCAAAAAACCAGTTTGAAGATGTTCACAGCTGTACTTTTCATAATAACCAGGGGCTAAATAGTATAATTCACATGTTCAACAGTCCAATCATTCATCAAGGTAGAATAAAAGTTATAATATATACGTTCAGTGGAATAAAAGTAAGCAATGATAGATGGTCTTACAAACAGAATGTTGAGGAAATAAGATAGACATTAGCCCATGATAGAACATTCTAAACCAAGTCAAATTAATCTCAGGTTTCAGAACTCAGGAGAATTTAGGTTCATTTGGAAAGAGTGAATGAGGGCCTGCAGACAGCTTTGACTTTTTGTCAATGTTCCATTCATGATCTAAATGGTGGTTACATGGATGTATTTACTTTGGTAAACTTATTAAGCTATATGCTAATGACCTGCATACATCTCTGGATGCATACTTTGCTTTAATAAGTAGGTTTATTTAAGAAATAATCATATGTGTGTTTCCAACTCATCACACATCAGGTCACAGACATAACTGGTAAAGAATTGTGATAGAACCTAAAATATATATTAGGGTAAATTTCAGACATCTTGCAGAATGTAGAGTGATGCTGTCACTCTGCATGAGGAGGCTAAAAGAAACAGCTGTAAGTTATCAGACATTGCTATAAAGAGATTGTTCAGTATGTTATTCATTTTTTTCTCTGTGAAGAATAGTAATGTTTTTCTTGCATATAGTTGTAGGAAATCAGTGCCAAAAATTACGTAACTGAACAGTTTCTTTTCTTTTCCTTGGCTTCTAGGACACTCAGCTATAAACTTATCTATATCCTTAGAACAACAGTTTTCAAATTTTCTTTATCATGGACACAGAAAGAGACACATTTTTATATAATGATGTAATATGTAAATACACACATAAACCTGAAATGTACATTTTAGGAAATAATATCCTTGCTCTGTGCAATGCTCTCTAATTCTTTCTATTCTGTTCTAGCCTACACATCTGAATCCATCCGAGTCACTCACTCACTAGGATGATTTCACAGACCATTAATGAGGTACAACTGAGTTTAAAAAACATTGTCTTTAAAGTTCCTGTAAGGTACTCAATAAAAAATTCCTGAATGAATAATGACAGGAACTTTGCATATCAGCCTATCCCCCAGATTGTTAGTGTCTAGCTTGTTTTCCTTTGCTTTCTCGATGTTCTGTTCTAATTTGTGTCAATGTATTATGGTGTATGTATCTTTATAAGTTGTCTTAATCTTTTCCAGAACAAGTCTATAAAAAACACTTTCAAAGTCACACAGTAAGTCAGCTGGAGTAGAGCCAGGAGAGGAAAAACTCATCCCAAGCCTCCAGGAATGGGAAGCTCAGTACCTACAAGACAGACACTTCCTGTCCCAGCTCCGTAACAAGGTGTGCAGCACCAGGACACATGAGAACAGCTGGTGACTGGGACTAAGTGACTGGAGCTCACCTCTAACCTCACAGGGAACCATATATATTCTTGCTTCCCATAAAGTTCTCTTGCATTTCCGACAGATGGGAGAGAGAGTGCCAGCTCATTCTAAGAAACACAAAGATGCCTTTTGAAAGAGGAACAAAGGGCTCTGCAACTAACAATGAAGATTGGTGTGAGCATCTATGTGCATCACTGTGATAAAGGAGTTCAGGGTCTCGAGTTTCCTTTATCTCTCTTTTCAGGGTGTAAAGTCTTTTGCAGGCCATTGAAACTGTGTCTACAGAAGAAGTAGCAACCATGTTGGTAGCTACTAGCTTAGGCATGTGAGAATAAACCTTATCTCTCTAACACAGGAACAAATTTCACTTTAATAAAACTTTTATTTTAAAACATTCCCTTTGGTCCAATTGAACAAAATTTTTCCTACAAAAGGTTTTTGTATCACTTTTGGGCAAAGTGCCAACCCTGGCTTATTGTTGACACCCAAAGAAAGGTAGACACGTTTTGGGCCAAGCACCTCAGTCCACTTTGGTGATGCTGTTCTTCTGAGTGCAAGGCTCAGGGCTAAAGAAGGGGTGTGGTTGTGGCTGATTATTTCTTTAGTCAAAAATGATGAGGAATGAAAAAGGGCTGAATGGATCAGCAGTCACAGATGCAGGCTAAGATTTACATAAGATTTACAGAAGCCTACAGGAGCATTTGCCTTAGTATGAAATCAGAAGCAGTCTACAATTCCAAACTGGATGGGGGGGGCATTAAAAAGTGGTCGTGCAACCAATAAAACAATGCTTACAAACGTGTAAGATAAGAAACCACCAAAATAAAATGTTACATATAAAAAGCAGGATGAAAAACTGCATATAAAAATACGAATTGAATTTTATTTTCAGTATATATTAATTACATATGCATAGAAAACAATTTGGAAGAAACACTCCAAAATGTTAAGAGGAATTTTAAATACTGGCTAATGAAAATTAGGGTGAGCATTAAATTTCTTGTTGTTTTTTTTTTTGGTACCGGGGATAGAACTTGGGACCTTGCTCTGGTGAGGCAGGTGCCAGAACCACTGAGCTAAAGCCCCAGCCCCTAAATTTCTTTTTTATTTTTTATAAATTCCATTCATGGGTTGTTTTAATAGATAAATAGAAACTTTAAAAAATGTAATGGGACATTTCTTTATAAGTTCTAGCTTGTTCATTCATTGATTTACAAACATTTAGATAAAACTTTGTACATTTTTTTCTCGAATGACAACATTGGGAGTTAATTTTTCATCTCAACAAAGAGAACAGGAAGACTATGCATCAGTGAATTACATGCAAAGCAAAAGTGAAACATGGGTTCATAACCCTCTGTGTATATTTGCATGAAGGGAGACCAACTTCCAGAAAACTCTTACCAGAAACTCTCTATTCTTTATATATATTTTTTTCACGTGGGATGTGTGGAATAATTTGAGACTGCATTCTATAAATATCATTAAATGTTGAGATGGACTAGCTGAAAGCCCACACAGACAGTGAAAATGTCACACAGTCATGAATTCCCTTGGTAGATTTGCTGAGTCCTACAGCAACTAATGTTGCCCAGCTGGCTATAGGCAAAAGAGAGCAACAGAGCAATCTCTACAGATATTTGAAAAGGAAATAAAAGCAGGACAAAGAAACGTGGCTGCTATATTCAAGCCAGGACCATAACATTATTCACTGTGAGGTAGCAGGCACACCAGCACACATGCTAAATAAAGCATTCTTATTTTTCATGTGGTTTCCAGTTACTTTGTCACCTTACTGAATCACGCTGGTCAATATGGTATATTGCCAAAGGCACAGGGTTGTACTGGTGAATGCAGGGATGAAAAAGACAGATGGATCTGTTTCATCATTGATTTTTTTCATATGGTAAAATCAAAACAAAGTAAAGAAAACTCTTACAAAACCTTGTTAGTAGTGAATTATTTAATCCAATTTTTTAAAAAAATCCCTTAATTTAAATAAAGAAAATTTAACAGAGCATATCTGGGTAGAAGAATTTCAATACTATTACAAATTGCATAGAAAAATATTTACTTTGGAAAAATCTATAAGGTATATAACAAGTGTCAAGGCTCTAGGTGTAGGATATATTCATTGCACTCTCTTGCCTATAATGGGAAGGTAAAATTTTAAACATTGTGGGAATCTTTCAGTCTCTAGGCTGACACATTTGCTACTTACTTTGTAACTGACATTGGGCTCTTGAGAGTCCACAATGGAGGAAAGAGAAGGGAGTCTGAAATGGAGGGGAGAGGAGAGCAGGACTGTGGTCTGTCTGGATTTCTGTTTTTAAAGAAAGGCTTATAGTGTCAATCCATGCATAAAAGTGAAGAAAGCTAAACTCCCAGGTTAAGTAAAGAACTTGGTTTGGAAAACAAGATTGCAGATTCCCTGTGACTGTGAATACTTTCCTGTCCACTCACCCTCCCATGACTTCTTCCCAGGCAGCTCCAAGCCCACTGTATGGAAGCTCAGGTTAATCCTCAGTGATTCTTGAGAGGTAAGATCACAAAAGTCTTAAGATCTAGGGGTGAAGGCTTTCCCCATAATCTGAGCTGATATAAATATATCACAAATACATACATACATACATACAGGAGAAGGGGAAGCTCTTCCTCAGAGTAGAATACCAATTAATAAATATACAAGGGTTTATGGAATAAAGAAACCATCACTGAATGTTAATGCTAGTGGGTGAAAATTTGAGCAGAAAAAAGATTTGTATACTCCCAAGGTATTTCCTCCAAAATAATATATATTTAATTACAAAGAGGCAGGGTAGGAAGAATCAATATAGTAAAAATGGCCATACTTCCAAAACTGCTATATAGATTTAATGCAATGCTGATTGAAATTCCAACAATATACTTCACAGAGCTAGAGAAAACAATCCAAAAATTCAGTTGGAACCAGAAGAGACCTAGAATAGCAAAAGCAATTCTGGGCAACAGAGACATGGCTGGGGGTATCACAATACCCAACTTGAAGCTATACTACAAAGCTACTGTGATAAAAACAGCATGGTACTGGCAAAGAAACAGACCTGAGGATCAGCGGAATAGATTAGAAGGTGCAGAAACAACTCCAGACATACTCAGCCACCTCATCTTTGACAAAGGAGCCAACCACCCTCATTGGAGGAAAGATGGCCTATTTAATAAATGGTGCTGGAAAAACTGGATTGTAACCTGTCAGAGATTAAAACTAGACCCATACCTATGACCATGCACTAAACTAAGATCTAAGTGGATTAAAGATCTAAATATTAAGACAGAAACACTTAACTTGCTGGAAGATAAGTTAGGTAGAACTCTTGAAGACGTTGGCATAGGAAAAGACTTTATGAACAAAACCTCAGTAGCACAGGAACTAGCAGAAAGAATCAACAACTGGGATTTCGTCTTATTAAAAAGCTTCTGCACTGCAAGAAAAACCACCAACAGAGCTAACAGACAACCTACAATGTGGGAAAAAATTTTTAGCAGCTGTAACTCAGACAAAAGCCTACTATCTAGAATATATAAAGAACTGAAAAAAAATCAGACCACCCCAGATTCAAAGACCCAATTCAAAAATGGGCATCTGAAATGAACAGACATTTCTCAGACAAAGAAGTAAAAGCAGCAAATAAACATATGAAAAAATATTTAGCATCACTGGTCATTCGAGAGATGCAGATGAAAACAACACCAAGATTCCACCTCACCCCAGAAAGAATGGCTGCTATCAAGAAATCAACCAATAACAAATGCTGGTGGGGTGTGGGGAGAAAGGAACCCTTCTCCATTGTTGGTGGGAGTGCAGACTGGTGCAACCATTTGGAAATCAGTATGGATATACCTCAAAGAACTAGGGCTAGACGTCCCATTTGACCCAGGTATTCCCCTGCTGGGTATCTTCCCAAAAGAATTAAAAGAATCATACCACAGAAACATATGTGCACCCATGTTTATAGCGGCACAGTTTGTAATAGCTAAAGCTTGGAAACAGCCCAAGTGCCCATCAACTGGAAACTGGATAAAGAAAATGTGGGGTTTTTTTTTTAATAAAATGGAGTACTACTCAGCCATAAAGAATGAGAAACTAGAGTCATTTATAGCTAAATGGATGCACATTGAGGCAATACTCTGAAGTGAAATAAATAGGACACACATGTGAAAATACCGAATCGTTTCTCTAGTGTGAGAAACTGAGAGTGTAATAAGGACTAAAAGGATTAATAGCTAATAATTGATAATTTGAAACAGGAAAAGGTCCAAAGGGGTAGAGGTGGTGGGAAGGGAAGGGGAAAGGAAAGAATGGAAAGGAAAAATTATGAGAAAAGAAAAAAAAAGGAAATGAAGTATGTAAATAGGGAAGGGTGGAGGGGTGAAGGGCACACAGGTAATGGGGAAAAAATAAGAACCAAGATACATCATGTACAGGTACAAGCACCCAATGATAAATGTAAATGTATTGTATACCTAAAATGTACCAATAAAAGAATTTAAGCAAAAAAAAATTACAAAGAGGAAAATAGTGACTTTAGTGAAAAAACCTGGTGGACAGCACCTTATCCAAGTGATTATGAACTAACATCCAGAATAGTGAATAAATTGACATCATGTACTTTGTGATGTGCTGTACTGAAGAGGACCCAACATTGGTCTTGTGGCCTTCCTTTCAAAAAGGCAGTACCTAAACTTAACATGGATGAAACATCAGAAATCCAAACAGGAGGCCTACAAAATAATTGGCCTGTACCCTCCAAAAATGTCAAGGCCGAGAAACACAAAGGAGGCTGAAGAACTGTTTCCAAATGAAGGAGACTAATGAGACATGATAATTAAACACAACATGCTATCCTGGAATTTTTCCTGAGTGGGAAAAAATTGTTATCAAAGACACTATTGGATAATTGGCAAAATCTGAGTACAAATTGTCAATTAGCTAATAGTAGGTATGAATGCTGAATTTCCTAGGCTTGATATCCATGCTGTAATTATGTAAGAGTCTATCCTTAGTAAATACATGCTTCAGCATTTAGGAGTAAGGGCAAGAAAGACAGGAAGGTGGATAACAGACATATAATGGTTCAGAAACACCATTTTTGCTACCATGGGAAATCCTTCCTATCCACAGCAGAAAGGAAGGCCAATGGGGGTCAGGCCCAAAGGAAAGGAGGCTCAGTACATTTGCCTGATAGGAGAATGAATGTGCTCAAGGAGGATGTACACACACTAGGAACAAGTGGGGCACTTGGGGGAGCGTCTATAATCTTGGCACTTTTAATGTGTACAGGAATCTCATCTAAATATCATTTAAATAAGATATGTGTGAGACTATGATTCACCCTGAGGCAGAGTTCATCTCCAGCTGTGAACCTCTGAAACTAGACAAGTTATGTGCTTCTAACATAGAGTGGTGGAACAGACATAGGACAGGTGTGCTGTTCTAAAAAGGAGAAGCAGGAAAGTAGGAAAGGGTGAAAAAAAAAAGCTCACACAAATCCAAATCCAGCAAAGCAAACTTAATCAGATTTTAGGTTTGGTACAGTCCTCTTTGGTTTGGTGCTCAGCCCTCAGGTCCACTGGAGCGGCAGTCTTGCCCCAGGCAAGGTGCTGCAGACTGGTCCTGGCCCCAAGGCTTCAGTGGGAAGCTGTCTGGTCTGGAAACCAGCACAGTGACCCTGATGATTCCTGGGTTGACTTCAGGACCCTTCATTTTATCTTAAAAAATACTGCAGGTTTGCTGCTGAATAATTCTATGGTCTGGTTCGATGGAAGTCAATAAATCCAACAGCCTGCTTTCATTCAGTCATGCTTTGTCTATCTTGCTATTTTGTTTGGTGTTTAATATGAATTCTTTTCATTACAATATATATTCAAAAGGATTGTCTTCTTTGAAATGGGTTACATAGTATTCTGTTGTACTTAACTCCATTTATAGTTTATTAGATCAGTTACCCAGTGAGATACTTACAGGTTATTTGACAGTATAAGTGATGCTGTGTTGGCTAATACATTTTAACTATATGCATCTTTCATATGCTTGCTTCTGTCATTTGTTTATTTTCCTGAAAAGTTCTACATTAGCAACCACTCCCCTATCACTCTTTATTGTCTCTTGCTTGGCATTAGTTTCTTTTGCAGGAATGACCACCACCAGAAATAGTATGTATTTGATTATTTTGTCATTGTTGCCATTCGTATCCGTCTTTTACAGTGGAAGTTTCATGAAATCAGGAACTTGGTTTTAGTCCCTGCTGTATTCTTATGGCTAAGAACAGTGACTGGCTCCTGACGGGCTCAGTAAATACAGCATGAGAAATGAATGCATGTTTGTACACTTCACTATTAGATTACTGGTCTTTTTTCTTATGGACTCATAAGAGTTCTTTATACAGTGATTAACTGAACATCGTGTGTACCACCAATACATTGTTCAGTTTTGTTTTTGACTTTCCTGATGGTATTTTTTTAAACACAAAGAAATGCTTATTACATAGTCAAATATAGCATAGCTGGCCTTCCTTTATTTTATAGCTTTTGGATTTTGTGTCCTGCTTAGAAAGTATGTACCTCAGAGTTATTTTTAAAAACTGTGTCTGGTACTTTTATGGTTTGTTTTTAAGTTGGAATATTTGATTCACTTGGAATTTATTTTGGCCTAAGTAATGGCTATGTGTTCCACATTGTTATTTTTTCCCAAATAATCAGTTGACCTGACATTAAAGAATAATCTATCATTTTCTCATTATTCTGAATGTCATCTCTATCATACACCAAGTTTCCTTAAATATTTAGTTACATCTTGCCTCCATTTGTCTCTTCCTGTGCTGGTTAGAATTCATGGTAATTCTTTTTGCCTTATTTTGTATTTTAACATCTAAGTAAGAGTGAGCCCTCTTCCTTGTCTTCCTTTCACCATAGCTTTCCTGTCAATGCACACATTTTTTAATATGAACTTCAGAAGCCACTGAACCAGTACAGCCAGCTTAAACAAGATTCTTTACTATTTTGAGATCAGATTATTATATACATTAATTTAGGAAGCAATGACATCAAAATAAAAACTAAACTCTCTTGACTCCTGAACATTCTTTATATTCTCCTGACTTCCCTGACATACACAAGTAAAAGAATGAACATGACTCATATCAAAATTTAAACTAGATCTCCTGCTCTAGTTATCTACTGCAGCAAGCAACTGCCCCAAAATATAATACCTTAAAACAACTGCCACTTTTATTACATCTCATGATTTTATGGGTAAGGAATTCAAGCAGGGTAGGCTTGGGTGTTTGTCCAGTATTCATACAGTGTCAGTTGAGGGTGCTCTTGCTACTCAGATGGTAGCTGGTCTGGAAGTAGGTGGACCCTCAAGTTATGATCAGTCTGACATATAAATAACTTGAGTAAGACCAGAATTGTAATTTTAACTTATGACCAAAGTCTTGAGTTACGACCCAAATGCCAGCCACTTGTGGTTTCAGATGGTCTCAGATTCAGATTTAACCCTTAAAGAGTTCTGGAGGGAACACTACAACATCCTTTTCTGTGTGGCATTAATTGGGAAATCCTGGGCCAATGTCTCTCTAAGTACACTGAGATCTGCCTGTATAGAGGAGAGAGACTTTGAAGGCTGTATAAAGGGGTCTGAGCCTTCAATTGATCAACATGATTTACAACCAGCCCTTGGGAACGAATTGCTCCATCCACTTGCAGGACACCACTGCAGGGAGGCAGGAAGGCTGAGATCCAATGAGATTATCTCCCAGAGTATCTAGATGTGCCCTCTGCAGTACCTAATGTGGCAACTTCTGGGTAGATGATATTTAGGTGGTGGCTCAGGCTCCAAAACCAAGGATTCCAACAAGGGGCATGCTCTATGGCCTGCAAAGGCCCAACCTCAGAAGTCCTATAATGTCTCTTCTGTTGTATTCTATTGCGTAGTGAGATCACAGCCTGCTCAAGTGTGAGGTGAGGAGACACAGGACGGCTTCTCCATGGCAGTGTGCCAAAGAAAAGCACTGTATGTTCTATTAGTAGAAAACCAGATAATTTTCTCATTAGTTTAACAATTCATGTTTTTCTACAATTTTTTCTTATATTTCTGTCATCTTCTGTTACTAGAAACATTGACATGATATGGAACTGGGAAATATTTAATTTTTAAAAACAGAATTTTAGTTGAGCTTTATTTTTATATGTGCAAGGGTATAGTCATAGCCTTCAGTGTGACTTTGGCTTTACCCATTCATTCTTTCTGCTATCTCCTCCTGACCGCTGATCAGAGGATGGCGAGTGCAGAGAAAGTAAACAATAATTTGTCAATTTTTAAATTGCTGTTGCTTAGCAGCAATTTGTATTAAGGCAGAAAGGAAATTCAAACTAAAAGTAAGCATTTTTAAGGATTAATAGTGAAACTTAATCATGCATTACAAAGAACACCAGCACCCCATAGTTCTTAGTATTGATTCAGAGCCTAATTTCAAAGACACCCCCCCCCATGCTGCAGTAATGTCCTCCACACCTTCAGAGATCAACTTTCTCTTCTGAATTTCAGTGATTTATTATCTACTGTGCTGTGTTAGGTACTTTATACATGTTTATCATTGTGTTTAAACTGAAGAGCACTTCAAGTGTGGGAATTGTGTCCAATTAACATTTGGAAATACTGCTGCTCAGAGAAATGACCCACCAAGGGTCACAGAGCAAAAATGTAGCACAGCTTGTTCTCTACACTTTTGCCTCCATGTGGATGGTGGACGTGGTAAGCCAGAAGCATTAGCATTACAGGCAGCTTGTTAGAAACACAGAACCTCAGGCTGAAACCCAGGCCCACTGCATCAAGAGCTGCATTTTAACAAGATCTCCAGGTGACATAAATCCGTAAGAAAGTTTTTAAGGCATTGCTCTGCGTCTCTGGTTCTCACACGTTCCTGGAAACTAATAGAAAGCTTTTTTTTTGGTACCAGGGATCAAACTTCGGCCCTTGTGCTTGCGCAGTGGGCAAGGAAACCACTGAGCTAAATCCCCGGCCCAAGAGCTTTTTAAAAAATACAGTACTGATGCCTGATTTCCTTCCTTCCCTCCCTATTCCACTTTAACTGACCTAGGGTGCAACATAGGCATCCAGAGTTTTCAAATCCCCTCAGGTAATTCTAATGTGCAGTAACATTTAAGAACCACTACTCCATCAAGCTCACTTGAAACGAAGTGTATCTTATACCTGGAATGGCTGTTTATCATCATTTTAATACACGTCCTATCTCCCCAACTTGAATATATTTTACATACCCGCTCTCTCCAAGGTAGTTTCTTGCACAAAATAAGCATTTAGTAAAAATTTCCTGCTATTGTTGTTGTTGAAAATGGTGCTTTAATTGGTCTGTGGTGGAATTTAGGCATCAGGATTTTTGAAAATATGCCTCATGTGATTCTATTGTATAGTCAATGTTGCGAACCATTGGGTTGATTTACACAGTTCCAGCTGAGGGTTGCTATGGAGAAATTTGGGTGGAGGAGTGCCAAATGTTCTGATTTTTAAAAGAAGAACCTTAAATCCCAGATTTTAATAAATGTTGACAACAAATTCAGATTTTTGAAAAAACGATGTGAGAAAAATAAACCATATCTGGAGACAGTGTGTGCTTGCATATGTTTGTGTGTGTAAAGTGATGTAGGACATGAAAATAGATTTAAGGTCATGCACTGGGGGACCCATGATGCAGAGAAGAATCTGATTATCATAAATGCCACTAGTACTGCTGCTTTGAAAGAAAAAAACACCATCATCCTTGAATAACCATTGTATCTTTTAAAAAGATCATTGTATTATTTTTGCCATTGTACATAATACACAGCCCAAACTAGAGATCATGAAGTCTTGAAGAACAATACTCTGCACCTCATTGTGTGTTCTGTTTAAATCCTGAATGTGCCAAGAGAACCAGAGAATATGTAATAAAAACAGGGCAGGGGGCATTTTAAGGTTCTGGGAAGAAACTTTCTCTATAAGAGCAAGGTGCTATTGTCATGAATTCTGCCCATGACCTGAGCACCACTCAATGATGAAGCAAACACAAAGAAAGGAGACTGAAAGAAAATAAAAGCTAGGACAAGAAATAAAGATCTGCAGGAGAAATATCCTGGCCAGAAGAAAGGTTTTTCATGTGATTCTGCACAACTGGGGCTCCTTGTTCCTGGACTTGTAGGGCTAACAGCAGGACTTCTGAAGAGATACTGCATGATGACTGAAGGACATGAGGCCTGGGTCATGAAGCCAGTGATATTTTGAATGGAATCCCCAGATGTTGTCTTAGCTGGCACTCTGTTCATTTAACTTGGGTGCAGATGGTAGAGGACTCAAAATATAATACTTCTTATATTCTTGCATTTGTCTCATGGTGATAAAGGAGACAGAGACAATATCAACATCAAAATAAATGATGCCACTCTACTATCAATACTAATAGCAGTTATTAATTAACAAATGCTTATGACTGACCACATGCTGTTCTAAAGAAGTTGTGTGTTAAATCTCATTTATTCTTAATGCAATGGCCAACAGATTCTTAAAAAAAAAAAAAGAAGTCAGATTTTGTCCTGCCCATCTCAAAACCCTTGAGTGGCTTCCATTTCACTCACTGAAGAGGCAAAGTCTCTTCCATAGTTTACAAAATTCTATACCCACCAACAGCCCATGTTCTTTTCCTACTATGTCTGATCTTCCCTCCTACTCTTCTCCTTGCTCAATCCATCCTATCTAGCCTCATGCACATGTTATTCTCTCTGTTATTCTTCAAATATGAGGCATTTGTACTCTCTGCCCAGATAAAATTCATGTTCCAGATATGTATCAGCATCTTTCCCATCACTTTCTCAATGAGGGTTCCTCATACCAACCTATTTAAAACTGTGTCTCTCCATTTCCATATCCCCTTAGTTCTTTTATTGTCTCCATAGCACTTAACTTCTAATATCCAATATTTTACTTACTGATTTTTAAAAATTATCTCTCAGCTACCTGGCTAAGCTTCACAGAGGCAAAGGGTTTTTTCCCCTGTTTTCTTCATTGCTGTATACCCAGTGCCTAGAGCAATGCCAGGAATAGAGCTGGCACTTGATAAGTATTTTAAGAATGAATAAATGAACAGATTTAATCTTCACTAGTATCATAAAAGATTGGTGCTATCATTATCCTGCTTTAACAAGTACTGGGTATAAAATTAAGGAGGTTACATCACCCTAGATTACAAACGAGCAATTGCTAGAGAGGAGATGTGAACCACAGACCAAATATTCATGAACTACCTAGTTATTATTTTAACACATTGGGAGCTTTCTTGTAAAATAATGTTTGCAACAATTAGAATCTGAAAGTGGACTTATATTGGGTACAGTTGTGACGAAGGTAATTACTGGGAGTTGGTGAAAAAAAGAAGGAAGAACTTCAAGTTTTGTTACCTCTAGTTACAGTAATTTAAAATTTTTATAACAGTAATGCTTTTTCTTAGATGATCATTTATTAAAGACATGAAATATTAGGGGTGGGAATTTAGCTCAGGGGTTCCAGCACTGGCCTTGCAAGCACAAGGTCCCGAGTACCATCCCCGATACCAAAAAAAAAAAAAAAGACACAAAATATTATGGTGGTGAAAAATAAATCAAAGGTTAGCATGTCATGTTTTCATGCGGGGAAATAAGTCAAAGGACAATTTGAATCTTAAATTGTTCATGAATTTTATCCAGTGAAAGCCAGTTGCAGGAAGTTCAGAATCCAAAGACAATGTAGGTAATTGCCACTGCAAACATGTTCCCAGGACTCTTAAAGGCTTCTGTAGAAAGCTCATTTATTTAGTTTTTATTGTTTCCAACATTCTCTCATCCAAGAAAAATCAGATATAATTCAATTCCTGCCAAATTCCTGCTTGAGTTGGTTGTGTACTAAAGCCTTGGGGGCATTTGGTAAACATTAAGCAATCTACTTGAACCTAAACTTTTGGCGGGTCAAAGTGCTTAGTCCACGAGGAATTAATATGCCTGATGTTTAGCAGAACTAAAAAGCATAGTAAAGGAAAAGAAGAATAAAACCTTTTCTTGCGACAGCAAATATTTTAGTTTCAAAAATCTTTTGAAAGTTTCCTGAAAAAAAAAAAAGATATATATGCATTTGGTAACTATGTTGACTACCCTGATGACAAGAGTTTCTCAAGTCTTTTATACACCTTAAAAACAAGAACTAATCTTGTGACTTGAGATTTGAAGCTCATTAATGTCAAGTAATAAACTTAGTAATTTCCAGAAAATATGCATGTGTATTTCACTAGTGACAAAGTCTGAATTTTTATTCTATGAACAAAGAAATTAGAAAATTTGGCAGTATTCTCCTTCAATATATATAAATACCTTTAAACAATTTGTAATTATTTTCTATTTCTTATGTTAAGTATTAATTGTGTATTTTATTACTAAGAAGGGATGGAGCCAAGAAAAAATACAAAGTCTAAACTATATATCCATAATGTATTGAATCGCAAACATTAAAATTCTACCCAAGCCTTGAGTTAGTCACCTCTCCATCACTATAATTAGATACCTGAGATACTTTATTTATGATGAGAAAAAGTTTATTTGGCATTTTCATCTGGATGTTCCAGTCAGTTAGCCTCTTTGCTTTTGGGCTTGTGTAAGGCAGCACTTCATGGTGAGTACATGGGGTAGAGCAAAACTTCTCACCTTGTGGTCAGGGAGCAAAATAGAGAGAAGAGGGAGCCAGGGTCCCACAAGCTCCGTTAAGGTTGTGACGTAAAGATCTCCCACTAAGCCCCAACTCTTAAGGGTTCCACTACCTTCCAACAGCACTACCCTGAGGTCCAAGCCTTTACAGAACATTTACGATCCAAAACATAGCAAGATGTATTGAAACAAAATAGCTACTGGATTCAGCTATAAAGGCCCTTCCATTCTTAATGCAAATGTTTATTTGCTTTCTCAAAAAATAATGTATTGATGAATCAATAATTGAAAAGTGTAAAGTGGTAAGAAAAAGTAAAGCAAGGAGACAGTGAGTAGCTTTGGAAATGGCACAAAGGAGGTAAGTAAAACATAGACCAACACATCAGAGGGATCAGTTATAGCGAAGACTTCCCACCATTGGCCTTGATCATCTGATATATTACTGGAGTGATAAGTAATACAGATTGATTGGGTTGATTGTGCCAACCTAAGTGAGATGATGCAGTGATTTAGAGTGGAAGGAAATCCCATTTTACAGATGTGTACTATGTGTAGGGCATTTACTTCAGTAACAATATCTAACATTCAGCAAGGTTCTACAATATAAAAAGAACTATGCATACATTATTTCCAGCCCATAAAATAATCCTGTGAATTAGATACTTTTATCTTCATTTTACAGATGAGAAAACTGAGATTTGAAAAGACTGAACTACTTGTTTTGCATCACCTACGTTGTAAGTAAATCAGTATTCAAACTTAGGTCTGGTTCCTGAGCCTCCAATCTTTGTGCTTCATCACCTGTCTGAAACCAAGACAAGATAATTTGAGGTGACTTAATACTGCTTTCTAGGGAAAGAGCTGCTGATAAGGTTCACATGAAAAACTACAAAGATGAAAGTAAGTGAATAAAGAAATTAGCCTCTATAAGATATGCCTTTTAGACAAATAACTGAAAAAAGTATCTCTTAAAATATTCTTTTTATCGAGACATTTATATTTATTTATTCGGTGTTTTTTTTGGTACCGGGGATCGAATTTGGGACCCTGAGCTTTTGAGGCAGGGGGCGGCACCACTTAGCTAAATCCTTGGCCTGAGACATTTATATTTAATATAAATAAATATTTACATTTACTTATCACATATAAGTATTTAAATGAATAAATGTTTTTAAAATTTTAGTTTTGTTTTAGAGAAATAAAAAATAAGCAGAGTATATCATGTTCCAATGCTATGATAGCTCATGAGCACATCTATGTGTAAACATCTAGATGTTCCATGCCAGAATGTTCATTACAAAATCTTATTCTTATATCTTATTTGGAGTTATCCACAGAATATGCCAAAAAAAGATTCTGTCTCACCTACATGTTAGAGGTAAACTGCTTTATTTAAAAACATATTTCTATAAATCAGACACACAAGCTTATATGAGAAAAAATATAAATAAAGAACAAACTAAAAGAAAGAAAATAGGAAGTAGAGAGACAGATCATTCTCAAAGGGGAAGGGGATCAATAGATGGAGGGAGGGAGGGAGGGAAAGGGTAACAATGAAGAAAAGGAATTGGGACATGTTATGTAAATGTACCAACTTCTCACAAGGAATGTAAACGTTATGTACTACACATGTGTACTAATAAACTAAAAAGCATATCTCTAAACCTATGTTTATAAGAAAAGTCATTTACCTGCCACATTTATTAGTCTGGCCATTTTTTATCCAGGAGCGTAATTTCCTGCCTTCTTCACCAAGAGTTACTTGAAAGAGTGCACTAGTCCAGCAGTCACAGCACCCAGTTCACCCACTATGAACCTGCAAGAGCTCAGGAGAGTGTAGGACTGGGCAGGAGGCAGGTCAGACACTCCCTCCACCCAAGTCTGCAAGCTGACAGACTGAAGAGAGGAAATGATTAATGCTACAGAGTCTCCGGCCAACTCTGTCACTGCACTTTATAAAAACAAATAAATGAAAGCTTTTTAATTGGCTAGAACTGCTTAAATGACCTCAATAACATGACTGATTTATAACATCAGTGGACATTTTAATCTTTGGAAGCTTGAGTTATAGATAAGATTCCCTGTAAAGAGCAAATCCATTAATAGCTCATCACTGTAAGGTGGATTACTTTGGAAGTTACAAAGAAATATGGCAACTGTAAACAAGGTAGACAAATGCAACATACAGTTTTTATTAGCTAGAAAGATTTGATTTTCTTAAAATCTTTAATTTTATTTTCAAAAGTTTGAACTTTAAAAGTTTAAAAATTGCATGGTATCTCTCCTACTCTCTCGGTCTCTCTGTCTGTCTGTCTCTCTCCCTCTCTCTCTCTCTCTCTCGCCTGGCATGCCATGAGCAATTCTCCTCTGCCACGCCTCCTCTGCCATGTTGCCCTGCCTTGGAGCCAGTTGATTATGGACTGAAACCTCTACAAACTGTGAGCCAAAATAAACCTTTCCTCTTTTAAGTTGTGCCTGTCCTCCTCTAAATTGTGTTGTGTCTTAGCCATGAAGAAAGTAACTAAGATAGGGGACCCAAGAACATGAAATTGACTCAGATAGCAGAGTCTTCACCTTCAAAAACCTTTCACTTATCAGAAGCTCAGTTAACAGAGCTCAGTTAAGACACAAAAGAGAGAATGGACATTGACATGCTGGAAGAGATCAGAGCCTTCAAAGCCAGAGTGGTGGTTAGACATTTGGTCAAGGTAGATGAAGAAATAGAAAATATTTTAAAGTTCTAAACAAAGATAAATTACTCCTTAGGTTAGAAATTACAGCTAGTGGAGGATATGTGGTTTTTGTCAACCAACAGGGATTAACAGAGACATGGCACACCAGTTCCTTGGGTTCATTACCTCAAAGGGCACATACCAAAGCTGAGGCTTGTTATTTCATGTTACTATGTAATCTAGTCGGTTAGCCTTTGGGTTCTGGGGTCTGTTTGACCAGGTTCAGGTCCTACTAACCCATCTGGAATTGAGTGACAGTGGACAAGTTGCTTGAGTTTCTTTTTTCTCATCTGCAGTAGGAACACTAGTGCATGTAACATGCTCTGAAGATTTCTACTTTTGTCAGGTAGCCCAGATACACTAAAGGACTTCCTACAACAATACAACTAGACTGCAATGTGTAGAATATTTAGAGCACTGGTGGGCTTGCAGGAAATCTCTAAGGGATACAATGACCTGAAACAGGAAGAATGAGCAGTGAGAAAATGGGTAATTTGTGATTGTCATGAGGTGACACAGAGCCATGGGTTGAACTTACATGAAAATGAGACTTCTCCACTTGGGGCTGGATACAGGGAGGGAGAGATAAACCATGACACCTAGTTTAATCCAGGATCCTCCCCCACCCCAAAGTTTTAAAGAATTCATTTTAAAATTATAATTATTAATGCATATTACTTTGCATAGAATAATAGGTTTCACTCTGACATTTCCATACATGCATATAATTTTAAGCCAAGATCCTTAAAAGAATTAGGAGAGCACCAGGTTAGCATGAAAGCAGATGAAGAAGATTAGTCTGTGGGTCATAGATATCTGATCCCTGATATAAGAAAACAATAATTTTTAATATACATAAATGCTTCATGATTTATCGAATCCTTCCCATATCTCATGTAATTTGATCCTTATACAACACCTGTAAGGTAAGTAAAAAGCAGAATAGCCTTCATCCTATGGGATACAATGTGTCAGTAACGTGAGAAACAAACCAAAGGAGATTAGCCACAATGATAAAACTTGAGGATAGAAAGGTTGAAGAGAAGGTGAAAACTCTCTTTTGGGTGCCACACCACTAGCATCTATTGAACTGACCGTAAAATGAAATAAGCTAGCTGTGTCCTGTTTTGTTTGTTCCACGTATGTATGCCTTTACGTCGGAAGCCAAGACAGGCTGTGAATCAACATTCTGTTGACAGCCACCTTGATATGCTATTTCCCTGCTAGTAGCTGAGAAAATAGAAGATTTACATGTACCTAAACTCACAATCCATAAGTGTTTCCTCTTCACACTCTGTATGTGTAATCACGACTTTATTCATGTAGACAGGATTTGCACAGCATTTCAAATCTGGGCTGGAGTTCAGAAATTCCCTAATTCAACCTTTGCAATTTTAAGTGGTGTCTAATGAAGTTCAGAGGGGATAGGTCAAGTCATAAACAGTGATCATGTATCAGCTGTTGCATAGATAAGGCATCATAAATATTGCCGATATTTCTTTCAATTCATCATAATTCTATAAGCCATCTTATTTGTTTGCATTGGAAGACGCAGATAAATGCCAGTGTGGGAGAAAGGAGAAAAGTGGATACAGAGGATATTAACATCTTACTCACCGCATGAGACAAGGGTGGATGCATGCTACATCTGATTTAATCATCACAAGTCTGCCAGGAGCTCTGACGCTCATTTTGCAAAGAGAAGAAATGGAGATTAAACAACACATCCAAGGCCCTTGGAAGAGTCAGGGTTTGAATTCAGGCCTATATTGGCTTTATAGCAATTTTATTGCACTCATTGCTTCTAGAATAGGGAATTCTGTATTTTGGGAAAAACTGCAGAAAGGAAAGATGAGAAGAAATTAGTATAATCAATTATATTGTAAGACATTATAAGATAAAGTCTATCCATTGGTCTAATACACTGAAGCATTACTCTGCCTCCAAGGCTGGGTCATTTTTACCTATCTTTCCTTTCTACATTTTTTTTCAACTACAATCATAAAATGAAACAGATGTATTTCACCTTAACTGAAATCTATACTTATCAAACAAGTATATTTCACCCCTACCTCACCTGCACATTCTATTCCAAGTTTTCACCTATTAGAACTGTGCCAAAGAAATTAAAGATGTATTTCTTTGACTGTACAATGATGCAGCTATCATTGTTTGTTTATAATCTCTTTAAATGTTCAATCCATAGTTCAAGGACTGGGGATGTACACTGTATCCAAAGCACCAAATGTCAGTCCAAAGCTTTAAGAACCAGCTCTGGAAACTGAAATGTGCAAGGAAGGCCTATGTGGTAGGCCGATCTAAGTGGGAGTTCTTCAATTTAACTTTCATGTGAATTTACATTTATTAAAAGATAAGTTATAAAGTGTGCTAATTTGAAGCTGAAATATACATTACTAAAACTTAACAGTAACTGTACCAGTTGTTTAGAACTTGGATCAGTACAGTATATTTTCAGGAGTATTTTACTACTGAGATTGTTTGAAATTGGGTATGCTGGTAAAAAAATCAGATAACTTTTTGTCAGTTGTATAACTATTTCACAATTCTCTTTAGACCATTTGTCCTCCACCTTGTCAGCAGTGTCTGGGATAAACCATTCCCACCAACCTGCCCTTGGTATGCCACTACCCTGGAATCTTTATTTCGAAAGAAACCGTTGATGACTCTTCCTCCTGACATGCTCCATGACTTCATGTGCTCTGACATCCTCTTTGTACTCCACTGCCATTGGCTTTATTGTGTGTTGCCAGGATGATCATGGCAGGGTTTGCATGAATCATGCATAGGAGTGTAGAAAAGGGGCAGAAAAAGATACTTCATCAAAGGTAGTACTCAACATAGCTAATAATCACACAGTGACTACTTGAGAGGAAGAAGCTCTACTATTCCAGAATATTCTCCAATAATCCTCACTAGTCTGGGAAAAGCCCCAGATCCAAAATGGATAACACCAGAGAATCACACAAGGCATGATGCAATGCTTAAGGTGCTACATCCCTACTTTCTGATCAACACCAGCTTTACTTCCGTTAAACTCATTTGGACACCAGAGCTCCGTAAGCTATAAGATTGTTTCACTTTAGCCTTGGACACTCTGGCTCCAGATTTACCGCAATGGCATTGCTGGTCAAGATCCCACGTGAAGTCATCATTTGAAGTAAGGCCAAGCTATCATTCAACTCATTCATTAAAGAGGTTAATGACTTAACATTAATTGAGTTCTGTTTGCATGTAATTTTCAAAAGAGCCCTAGGAAATAGAGATTATTATTAGCCCCATTTTATAGATGAACAAACAAGGGCTTAGAGGAAATAAGAAACTTGCACATAGTCAAGGAAACACAGTAGGTGACAGAGCTGGAATGCCAAGATAGTTCTAATTCCTAAGCCTATTCTCTTAACCTATATAACATATTTCTGAAAAATAGAGAGGTTAGAAATCCTGTCTACAACAGGGAAACATCTGAAGTGATAAATTTAGTTTAATATTAAAGTACCCCTCCCAATATAGCTCCCACAGGTATATATTTGTCTTTTTGTAAAGCTTATGAAGACATTTTCACTCACAAACCCTATATGCCCTTGATAACATCATCCAGAGTCTAGGTCCACAGAAAAGAGGAAGATTATAACTAAATACACAACTACTAAAGATAAAGAGACATGATTCATAGCATGTCTCCAAAAATGTAAAGAATATTACATTCTTTGAAGTATGGAGGTTTTATGTTATTGTCTGATTAATACTAATAATTTCCTTATAAGCTGCCTTATTTGGGGATTTTTCTCTGGATTTTAGAAATTACCAGCAGTGTGAGAATTACCCATGTTTTCCTTTCCACCCAGATCCTAGTGTAGGTGATTACTATCCACAAGGTCAGAGTCCCTTGTCTAGGGAGAAGTTCAGTCTCTGCTGCTCACTTGTGTTCTGTTATGGGAATATCAGCAGAAGCACCTCCAGGGCTGAAATAGGACAATGTGGAAGTCAGTGTCTGACAGCTTCTCTTTAGTACCCAGTGGTCTCAACCCTTGGAAGCCCTGAAGGCATTTTTGTTTGCTTGTTTACAACTCTGTTGACAAGAATGGCTCTAAATACATTTCAGTGTAGTTCAACCTACATGTGATATTTACAGTTCTTTAAAAGCATACATAATTTTGTGTTTATAAGATTTGGTATAAGTGATACTCATTCTGCTTCTTTCTTGAAGGAACATGCTCATCACATTCTTTATCCTTTAGCAAACATAGGGATGATAGCACTGACACTGCCATTATCAACTTTGCGTCTCAGTTCTTCCACATATATGTTGATTCTTTAGCACATCTGTAAGACCAACGGAGCAGAAATTATCTTCTATATTTAATAGATGAGAAAATTAAGGTGTGTTTAGTAGAAATACTGAGCCTAGAACTGAAGTCCTTCTACTCAGTGGTATGCTGGTAAAACACTCCCTCTTACAAAAAGAAGCTCTATTTTATAGCATTTGCTGATTTTAAGGTGTAAATAATCTCACCACAGCTAACTGCAAGTTACCCACAGGATGTTACAAAATGAAGAGCTGGGAAGTGATGTCCAAGACTGGCTCTCTTAAGCCAGCATGCTGACTTGAACATGACAGGGGATTTCATGACTCCTAATTGGTGCTCTTTATATACCACCAAATCAGGTATTTATTGAAAACAAGTACCCAACTCAATGTTTTGGAAAGAAAGGTTTAAGACTGTAAGCCTGTATGATGTGGCCTTCCTGTATGAGAAATCAGCCCTAGGCATTACTTCTAGGCATTATACATTGACAGGCTTGAGTTCTGATAATCCCAGGCTACAACCAAAGGGAGCAGAGAAGCTGGACCTGCAGTGATCTTGGGATGTTCCTTCATAGTGGAATGAATCAGAGGTCAGCAACTCCTTATGTTCTGTGGGGAGCGGTGGTAGCTAAGGAGACTCCATTTTGAATCTTACCCTCCACTGCATGGAGACTATGTTATGAGGAACCGCGTCCTTACCTAAATTGGATGTTTACCTTCAGAGATTGCCCTGGAATGTGATGAACATTCTGTAGCCCCGAGAAACGGGAAGGCCCATGAGGGTGGGGAATTGCCAAGGGACTGGAAAGCAGGGAAGCAGGTGTCCCTGGATAAGGGTCATGATGTAACAACCAAACTCAGCTGTAACAACAAAATTCACCTGTAACAAACTCTCAGGTTCTATAAAAGGGAAGGGAAAAATAAACTCGTAGCTTGGTCTTGGGAGCCGTGACGACTCTGTCTTTTTTCTTTTGAAGTGTGTTTTTTCTTTCATCCTCACCCCTCCTCTCAGGTACTGTTCGACTAGTGACGGCGGGCCCCGTAAATGTTCCAATCTCACTGATACAGTATCTTCTAGCCAATCATCTCCAGGCATTTTCCATGCTTGTCTGACCATGCCCATTTTAGAGATAGGTAATGCTAACTCTAGGAAATTAAACGAAATGCTCAAAGTCACATAGTACATTAGAGACAGAGTTATGAAGTGTTTTGCAACTGCATCTTGATGCTCTGTCCACTGTCATGAATAACAAAGACTTCTGGAATATATGGTACAGGGTTCAGGATATCCACTGGTAGCATATAGGATATTACATGTGGGAATGTGGTGTACCAACAGCCATTCTGCTAGGTCTGTTTTTGCCATACTTTTCAGACTACGCCCCAGGAAGCCTCCAGGGGCCTAGGTGACTCAGTGACAAAGGGGAGACTGGGCCTGGGGGATAATACTCTTGGCTTCTCAGAGAATGTGAATTAAGACACCTTTGCGTTCGTCCGTTTTACATATTGGGCATCAAATTAAGGGGTCCTTTGAAGAAAGGGTTCTACGACTTTAAAAAAGTTGGAAAACTCTAGCAAAGACCAAGGTCTAGATTGTTAATTTTCAAACAAAGCTCCTTCATGTGAGATATTGGCTCTCATAAACTAAAGGGAGCCCTCTGACTGTTCTTTTCCCACGATCTGGAGAGATAATGATGTGCAAACACACTGAGAATAGAGAAGGTGTATGCAAACTGAAGTCAGCACAAGTCCTGTAATTCAGTCTGATTCGTTTGGAAAGGAAGTGGGTATTTCAATGCCGTGTACAGTAACCTTCCTTGTGAGTTTTCTGTCATATGACTTCCCAAAGAACCTGGACGCTTCAGATCCTCTGCTGACACCTTGAAGGCCAGCCGTGATTCCCAGTTGCCAGATCAAATGCACAAAGGTAATCATCACTTTATGAAAGGACACTGTCATAGGCCTTTAGGCTTCTGACAAGCCCTCTACAAAAACAGACAGGTCAGTCAGGAACATCAATAAACAGAACACCAGGTTTCCAGACCTACAAATGTGCAGAAACCTTACAGTGCATTTCAGATAGAAAACTGAAGAAACAATGAAAAAACGCCTTCTTAAGCAGCTAAACTAATTCAATTACTTCAAGTAGAAAAGAGAGACACAAGAGGATACAGTGAATCAAATCACATAGATTTAATTTGCACTGTACTGTATTAACTCGGGGCTACTCAGAGCAAAAGTTAAATACTAAATATTTCTGGAGCCAACATTAAGTTTATAAATGAAGACAGAATTATTCTCCAGCATATATTTTTAAGACAAATATTCATCCTGAAGCTACAATAGAAAAGCATGTAGGAAGAGAAGATATTGTACATATATATTGTTTGTTTCCATTATGTTTTCAAATATGTAAATGTTATATATGTATACATATATATGCATATATTATATATATGTTTGTTGATGTGTGTGCTTTTGTAATGATTTTAGAATTCTAAAATGTATAACTTTCTGTTGGACTAAAAAGACTTTAAGACTGATACAATTTAAAAGCAATTAAATCCTTTTAAAATTTTCACACCATATGAAATGGCTATAAATTAAAGTATTTGCTGTAAATTAAAAGGATCTGTAAAAGTTAGAATACTAGTATTTATTAGAAAAAATGATTCTTAATTTTTTTATTTTTCTACATTTTAATGAAATGAAATAAACACAAACAACAATAAAAAGTAAAGTTTTAGCTTATCCCTATTTTATTTTGTTCTGTTATTTGCACTAAGAGAAAATACTTGAATTATGTTGGTTTTAAATGACTGTAACACATTGAGGATAGCTGTTAGTATCTTAGTAAAATATCAGAACACAGGCAGAGATGTAAAATATTCCCCTCTATTACCCTCAAAGTTTAAATTTCACCCTACTTGCCAGGCATGTAAAAAGTTAATCTTTACCAAAGCTAATGCACTTAAAATAGTTAGTCTATTGTTCTCAACAAGTTATAAACTTGGATTATAAAACTGTTAAACACTAGAGATACAAAACTCAAATACACTAATTCTCTCACACACCTTTTTCCTCTGCATTATTCTTCTTTTATAAAGGCTCAGATTTTATGACTGAAGGATTTAAAAGAAAAGAAATGAAATGCAAACTTTAAAGAAAGCCAAGTGCTAAAGCTATATTTCAAAGTGGCACACACTATTTTATATAATAATTTTTCATTTAGTTGCTTTGTCATAATTAAGTACTTCTCATCTAAACATTTTATTAATGTAATACTTAGCTATACTGAAAGGAAGAAAGAAAAAAGAAGAGGAAAAAAAAGAAAGAAGACAAACTATCTCAGGGAACATAATGAAATGTCAGCTAAAGCTAAATTTTCCTAGTCTTTTCATGCAAATATGGATGGAAAATAACAAGAGTCTGGAAAATATTCTCAACATTATCAGGACTTTGAACTTTGGTATTTTTATCCTACTTTATAGACAGGCAATCTCAAGCCCCAGGGATGTGGAGGCTTTTTGGAATTTAAACTTGGGTCTTTTGATATCAGGTGCATTTCTCTTCCCATTTCTATAAAATTGAACAGATATCCTCATTTAAGTGAAAGTAAGGAGATAATTTACAGAAATGTAGACAAATTAGGAATGGCTAATTAGTATCACAAAAGAATCACTCCAGATTAAGTTAGCAACTCCCATAATTCATTTAAAGAGGTCTTAATGTATTCTCTACATTTTAGAAAACTTTCTCTAAGTATAAAGTAGCTTTGTAGGGCCTGGGATTTAGCTCAGTGGTTCTGGTGCCTGCTTGCAAGCACAAGGACCCGAGTTCAATCCCTGGTATGAAAAATAAATAAATAAATGAAGTAGCTTTGTAGATAGAGCCAAGCTTTGAGAGCTAGCATTTTTTTTGTGCTTAAATTGTAATATTACAGAAAAGGTTTTAATTATGTTTGAAAAGGATAAAACACCTGGAAAAATGTACAAAATTGTTTGAAGCAACAATTTCAAGACTTGGACAATAGAGGACATGACTGTGATCCTCAAGGGACGAAAACAAAGGAGATGGGTATAAAATATATCTAACATGGCTTGAGGTACTTTCAAATTACAAGAGAAGTGGACCCTAAACAGAGGGCAGGAGGTTGGAAGGAACATATCAGTACTTGGAGTGGCAAAGAGAGCAGGGATTTGTGGGTCCAGATATTGGAGAAGAAGCTGCATGAAGAATGAGCTGCAAAAACATGTATGGTGTTCCCTTGAGGCTGACCAAAAATTAAACAAGTATATACTACACCTATCCCAACAGCTATTCTGTGAACAGCATTTAATGGGTGCATCATGCCAGAAGATGTTGGAGTTTCAATCAGCCGGAGACAAGAGAGCATGCTGAACACTTCAAGATTAAACTGAGACTCCAAAAATGGAATGTCTTTTAAGGACTACATTACTCCTAGAGTAAAGACCACCCTAGATTTATTCTAATGAAGCCTAAACCCAGGACTTGACCACTTCCAGCTGATCTGTCAAAAAATTAAATTCACGGTAGAATAAAACTCATTACTCTTCAAAGGAAGATAATGACATCCAACATTTTAACATCGTCACATCTGCAATGTTTACCATAAAATAAAAAATTATGATATATGTGGTCTGGCTGATCTCTGAAGTTGACAGTTATTATTTCTGCCTGTTCATGTCTGCCTCTTACTTCTAAAAATATAAATTAAAAGCCAGAGAACCCTTCTTTTCTGCAGGGAATCCATTACATTTTATTCAGCCAGGGCCATCTATTCTCACTAACTGCCCAGCGACCAGAAAAAACAGTAAACCCTACTTCGTGGACACAGAGATGGACACATGGCCCATCTGAACCACTGACTCTCTTGTTTGGGATTTTATTTGTCCCATAAGAATGCTGTCATTCAAGCTTGTGTGATGTTACAGTGGAGTGCAGATGGTATCATGTGCACTACATGAAGTGCATCTGTTCAAGAGTTGGGAAAGTGCAGATGTGACTGTGACGGCATCTTTGTTCCTTTTATTTGCTCATGTCAAAAGGACTGTGCAAGCCTGGTATGGAGAGATTCAGAAGTGCTCTAGTTCTAAGTTATTAAGCAGCAACAAACCTGACAGTGCTTCAGATACTCAGTAGCATGCATGATACACTGTGACCAAATGTAATTTCCTGGTGAGAGAATCAACACTTGATAGCTGAAAATTGATAGTCCTGGCTCCTTGTTAAAAAGCTGTATTATCTTGGGCCAATCTGCCTCCTCCCAACAGACACTAAGAAAGGAGACCTTCTAGGACTCTTTCTAGCTACAAAATTCCATGAGTCTATGAAATAAGGGACTTTCTAACATCAGCTAGATAACAGGTTAATGTTAATTTATAAAAGTGACTTATTCAAGTTGACAAAGAGTATAAGATGAGAGATACAGGAATCCTGTGACAAAGCTTGAAAAAAAAAAGTTCATGTGGCCTCTCAATGCCCCAATTTGCTGATTCTTTGACCAATTTTTTTCCTGTTGTTTGCAAGGCTGAATTAAACCAAGTCTAGTAACATGGGTTCTAAAGAAACTCATTGTGAATAAGACAGAAACTGAACAGGGCCAGGGGATTACTATTTGCTCTCAGACAGGCTGTCTCTTACAGAGTTTAAACAAATTACTTTTCCTACTCTTTAATATGCAAAATTATTTGTGGTGATTTAGGATTGATGTTATTAATAAAAAAGAAAATTCTGTGCAAATATTTGGATAAATGAGTAAAACTGTATTGGTTCGCCACCTATGCAGTTGTTAGGATCACCAGAAATGTTTCAGCGAATAAGCGCACACTTTAGTTCTCAAGGTATCTCTTGATTTGTTTTAAGGAAAATATATGTTTAGTGGGAAAATCCTACTGTATTTGAAAAGAGTCTATCTACCCATCCGTTAGCCTTGTGAGAATGGAAAAACTAGTTATTATAAGTGAGAATCATATGTCATATGGGTAGGTTTTCAAGCTAGGAATATACTTTCTTTAATAGGTGCTATTCAAATTTTATATTTCCTCCAGAGTCAGTTTC
Organism: Heterocephalus glaber; assembly: GCF_053883595.1. Taxonomy (NCBI): domain Eukaryota; kingdom Metazoa; phylum Chordata; class Mammalia; order Rodentia; family Bathyergidae; genus Heterocephalus; species Heterocephalus glaber. Next base: position 77,724,309 of record NW_028258315.1, on the reverse strand, counting down.
ATTAATTTGTCTTCCAAGATAATTCTTAGAAATTGTCAAATTTATTTCAAAAAGGATTTTTGTAATATGCTTTCTATATCCTTTTAAATTCTGTGGTGATGTCCTCTAAATTTTGATACTGTAATTTAAAAAATGTATAATTGATATTATGTAACAGAAAGAAAAGGTCTAAAGGAGTAGGGGAAGTGGGAGGGGTAGGGGAGAAGAAAGAAGGGAAAAGAAAAAATATGAGAAAAGGAAAAAGTGGAAACAAAGTCTTTGCAAATAGGGAGGGGTGGAGGGGGTGAAGGGAGGGCAGGGGAATGGGGAAAAAATAAGAACCAAGATATATCATGTAAAGGTACAAGATCCCAATGATGAATGTAACTGTATTTTATACCTAAAATGTACCAGTAAACTTAATGGAAAAAAAAAGAAGTGAGAAACATAAATATTGATGAAGACAAAACCAAGTGAAGCCAAGTAACATTGGGTATCTGTTTTCCAAGCTGATGTCCTTCCAGATTGGGTGTCCATGGGCCAGAACTTCTCCTGCACAGGAGGAAAGCAGGTGAAAAAGGCTTCAAGAAGACACAAAGGAGGCCTCACACACAGGAAACACATGAACTGAGAACTCTGAGCTCAAACAGTCATTAACAAATATGTGTAAGTTTTTCCCTATGCATAAATACTATTTTAGTAAACTCACTTCACTAATGTAAAATTGCCACATCAACAATTTATTTTCATTTGTCTTTTTGGTAAAAGATGATATTAGATAATAATCTAGAAAAGATACATACATTAAGAAGAAAATAAAATTTTTCAAAATTCTACAACACAAATATAACTAAGTCAACAATTAAGTACAAAAAGCCAAGAGAGACACCAGACTCAGGATTCTAGAAGTAGGAAGAGTTTTGAGCTATGATGGGATGTACTTGGGTGTTTCTTTATCATTTGTTTTGTTTGAGCCACTTTCCTCCTTTAGGAATGGAAGGTTCTAGAAATCCCTATTCAGCATGAGGATTCTGTGACAAGTCTGCATAATTCAGAAAGGTGACTCAGCAAGTAGACTTGATATCTCCACTCTGTCCCACAGAGCTGAGCATAGTCAATGAATGTTTCATAAATGTGATATAAACTTCTGAGCATCACCATATAAGAGTATGAGTGACAGTCAACTTGGACCCCACCTGAATCCTGCAACTCAGCAGTCTATGCAAAACTAATTTTTGTTCTTCTTAAACAATGTTATTTCCAGTGTTCCTCTTATCCTTTTAAAAAATTTAGTCACCACCATTATCTCAGTTTCACCGCCATTAAAGCTTAGGTCCACCTCTTACTCTCTCCTCTTCAGTCCTCCCTCCTTTAATGCAGCAAATTCTATCATTTTTTTTGATGTCCTGGCATTGGTCCCTTCCTTTACCTGCCCACCGCCTACCTTGACCCTAGTGAATATTCTTAAAACATTCTTATGACTCTCACCACCATTTCAGAAGAAGGAAAAGAACAAGTTTAAAACCTGATTGTCCTGGGAACACCAGATACATGTTCACCTACTAATGAACCTCCCTCGATTCCTTTATTGCCATGTTCATTTTCCCTGCATACCACTGCCATATACCTAAACATAAAGCTTCCAGTTAAGATGTTAAAGTCAAATCCAAGCTTCAGGCCACATTCAGAATCATTTCTAGATTCCTCCTCATTCAGGCCTGAATAATTTGACCTCTCCCCAACTCTCTCTATTTGCCTTCTGCTTCTCTTTTCTGTTTCTTAGCTATTTCAATGAAATTCTGATATTCAGTGCTATCTAAGTATACCAGGTATACTCCATCCACCAGTACTTTGTATCTTTCCTGCTCTTCTCCATCATAGAACTGCCACTCCCTTCAAGTTCATTTCATGTTATACACAGCCCTACATGCTTAACCATACCTTCCAAGAACATGTATTCTATTATTTTAGAGCCCAAAGTACATCATACCATTCTTTACTTTTGTATTTGTGTCCTAGCTAAACATAATAGTAAGAATAATTTGTACCTAGAAAGAACTATACAGTTCACAGAGCATTTTTCTAATAATTACCTAACTTGATCCTAAAGATCAGAAATGGTAGCAATTATTATTTTCCATTTTGCAAATAGGAGAATTAGATCCAGAGAGGCTACAAGAATATATTCAGTATCACATAGCCAAAATCCTCTTCTCCTATCTTAGAAAAATGAATAAAAATTCAAACATTAAACAAAATACACTAATAACAGTCAAACAAATGAAGAGATACAAGCTGATAAAACAATATTTGAAAGATGGTGGTCAGAGAAAAAAGCTGTATCAAAGTAATAGCCCAAAAGTAATTTCTCTAGATCTCCAAAGCAGTTCTAAGAAAGAAAAGCTCTTCTAAGAAGGTGAGTAACTTTGGGAGAAAACTTGCAAATGCCATACCATGCAGAGAGCAATCTCTGAGTGCTTAGTAGGCAGCATAGGCTGTCGTAATTTTCAGAGGTCCTGACTCCATCACCCCCACATGAACTCCTCTAAAGGTAGAATAACTCTTTGAGAGGTAATACTGCTGCAGGAGAAGTACAGATGACTGTCTTTACCTAAGACACAAGTTCCAACACTCTCTCTAAATCACAGAATAATCTAAACTCAACAGTCCTCACCAATGGTGAGATGGAAGATGACCCTGTCTTGGAAAAATAGATCCCGATATAAAATAATAAATAAAATTGGAGAACAAAGAGAATGGTCCAAATTAACCAACTATGACTCTCCCTAACTTTAGCTCAGTCATCTTCCCTCTTCTCAAGCAAAAGGAAAACCCTATCATGCCCAAGACTTAAACTTCAATTCTGGAAGACAAACAGGTCTCAGAGAATATGGGATGACAATCACTGAATATTCATAGATACAATATTTGGGAAAATAAATGGTCTAGCTAGTACTTTCCACATTACATGTGAAAAGACAAAAATAAATGGCATAGCAACTATGCAAGAATTAAAAATTAAAAACAGAAAAAGCATAACCAAGAGAGAGAAAAGTATCGAGTAAAGACTGATAAAAATGTCAAGAAACAAGAGAAAAAAGTCCACAAAAATACTTTGTATTGTTGGAAGATATGAAAAACAATGAGTATGATGAAAGAATAAAGTAGAGGATGAGATAAACAGATATAGAATAAGTAGAAAAGCGTGACCTCATAGCTTAAGATTCAAAATAAAGGCTGAAGCACCACTTCTGAAAAATTAAAAATGAGAACGGGTTGATATATCTTTTTTTTTTTTTTTTTGGTACGGGGAATCGAATTCGGGTCCTTGCGCTTGCCCAGCAGGCAGCGAAACCACTGAGCTAAATCCCCAGCCCTGGGTTGATATATCTTTTTAAATTCCTTTTTGGTATCTGGGGTATCTAGGGAGGGGTTGTATATTTTTGTCCTTTTCCTAGTTATGGTACTTAGGGTGGAATGTCAATTTGATTGGTTTTGAGATCCACCTGGGGAATTGTTGCAGCATACTAGGGGGTGTATCTAGGAGGGTCAAGAAGGTTCGCCTTGGGGGAGGTACTCTATTTGGTCCCCTTTCACTTCCTCTCTGTTACTGTTTCCTTGCTCTGCTTCCCAGCCACAAAGAACTAAGCAGCTTTGCTCCACCATGCCTTTTCACCATGATGTTTCTTGGAGCCAGCCCAAGATGAACTGAACGCTATTAAAATATGAGTCAAATTAAACCTCTTCCTTTAAATTGTGGATGTCAGGTATTGTGTTCAGCAATGGGAAAGCTGACCAATACAGAAAATTGGTACTAGAGGTTGTGTCCCTAGTGTCATTGTACCTGACCATGTGATTCAGAAGTCTTTGGAACTACAGTGGTACTTTGGTTCACAAACACTTTTGTTTGCAAACAGAAGCGTTTGGCAAAATTTTGTGTTTTTTTGCAAACTCTGCATAGGGTCACAAACTTGACTGTGGCCATCCTTCCCACACAAACACAAACTGTGACCATCTTTTCCAAAATCATAGAACAAATTAAGTTCGTGAACCAAGGTACCACTGTAGTTTGCAGAAGGAGTTTGGAAAAGTTTGAAGATGCAGGCTAAAGGAACCCTAGAATGCTATAAGTAAAGCATGATAGGTGATTCTGGTTGGAGCTCAGAAGACCAGAATGTTGACAGGAATATGGACAGTAAAGGCTAGACTCATGAGGTTTCAGATGAGAACAACGACTCCACTGGCAGTTGGACCAGAACTCATGTATACTACACTGTGGCAGAAAAGTTGTGTACATTTTGCACATGTCCTGAGACTTTGCCAGAGATGGAGATCAAGGTTAGTGGACTAATAAATCTGGTAGAGGAAATTTCAAAGCAGCCTAACATTCAGGCTGTGGTATGGGTATCACTGGCTACTTTTAGCCAGATTTACAGTGAGAATGGGGGACAAAAGGCAGAGCAAAAATGATATGAACAATTTAATTTCTGGCCTTGTAGGAACCACATGTAAAGTTGGGGCCAAACAAGATTTGTTTCCTAAAGAGATTAGTATCATCATCTTTAAAAAGAAACCAAACACTCTGTACAGAGACAAGAAGAAAGATGGCTTGATGGCATCTTAGAAATCAGCAAAATCGCACCCATTGCTGGGTCAAACCTTTCATTTGAGAAGAGATTCCCTTGGATCCCTGCTCAAGAAGGGCCTTTTAGATAACTGATTCCTTGGGATTCATTTCACCCTGCTCAGGCATTCAGGTACTCAGAGGCCACTATATCCATAGTCTATCATGGCAAGGCAACTGTTTCCACTGAGAGCAGATCTTGTCAATTTGATTGGTTTTATCAATCTATGTGATGCTGGTTTTACCAGCATGCAGAATGCAAGAGTTATAGGATAAGGGAGGTTTCCACCAAGATTCCAAAGGAAATCCAGAGAGGCCAGGCAGGGGGCTACTGAGAGGGCCACGTGTGAAAGCATGGGAATGGAGGCAAGGTGCAGTGGAGACCCCAAGAAGTTGGAGATCCAAGAATGTGAAACATTTGGTGAGGTAAGCTGCAGGCTCTGAGTGAAGCCAGCTCAAGAGAAAATCTTTGTGGGCTGCAACAGGCAAGGTCATGAGGTGGGGCTGCTCAGGTCCTTTGGAAGCCACATTTTACCACCATGAGGCTCACATGCTAGATATGGAGCTACATACAGGACTTAATGTTTTCCTTGCTGCGTTTTGGTCTTACTTTGGTCCAATTCTTTTCTATCCCTCTATTCCTCCCTTTTCGAATGGCAATGTTTGTCCTGTGCCATTGTTCCTTGGGATTATGGAACTTATTTTTGATATTTACAGAGGTTCACAGCTAAAAGCTTGCCTTGAATTTCAGAAGAAATTTGACTTGGACTTTTGAAAAATGCTGGGAGTTGAGATTTTGGGTAAGGATTGTTGTGATTTTGGTTGTATGCAGGATAGTTCTATCATTAGGCAGAATTATGACTGTATTTGTGGATTAAGGAGAAATGTTTGGGAATGAAATTGACAAAGGAGCCAGGAATGTGCTGTTTAGGGTGGAATGTCAACTCGACTGGCTTTGGGGTCCACGCAGGGGATTAGTGTAGCACACTAGTGGGTATGTCTGTGTGGATTACTGTTGTGGCCTTGACTACTATATCTGACCCCCTTTCCTCTTCTCTGGTGCTACTCTCCAGTTCTGCTTCCTGGCAGCCATGAACTAGGCAGTTTTGCTCCAACATGATCTTTCTGCCTTGGAGCCAGCCAAAGATGAACTGAATCCCTTGAAACACAAATCAAACTAAACTTCTCCTTTAAGTTGCACATGTTGGATGCTGTGTCCAGCAATAAGAAAACTAACAGACTCTTCAAAGGACTAAAATCCTTAACCAATAAAAATCTTTTATAAATAAGGAAAAAGATCATTAGAGAAATGGACAGGAATTTTGAAAAATATGGTCATGCTAAATAACAACTACAAATGGCCATGGACATACATTCACAGAATCATTTTAAAGAGAGGAAAATCACAAAAAGATTTAGTACCAGTCAGACTGGCAAAAGTCAACAAATATGTTGTTATTGGTGGAAGAGGGAACCAAACAATGTCATAAATTATCAGCAATAGCATAAATTATTATAACCTTGTTTGAAGGCATTTTGATAATATCTAATAAATATTACTAAATATTAAGTATACCAGTCTTTAACTCAGCAATTACACTGATGGGAGTTTATCACATAGATATGTTTGTCCAATTCTTAAAGTGAAAACATAAAGTACAAATATGTTAATTGCCTTTATTTGAAGTAGTAAACTACCTAGTCCCCCAAATTAAAAACAAACATACAAGCAAACTTTGTATGTTAACAATGAGGCAGTGGTTAACAGAACTGAATTACAGCACATTTGTACCATGAAATACGGTAAACTCATTAAAAGGAAACTGAAATAGGAAGAAGAGACTTTTCAAAACATACTGTTGAGAGAAAAATGCAAGATCAGTATAATGAATGTAGGCGAAGTCCTTATATATTAAAAAACAGAGAAACAAAGAAACAATATTTGTTAACATTAACATTTATGTCCAATCATTAGTAAAGTATGTGGGATTTATTTTCAAAAGACTGTGATATGAACTCATTTCAATTCAATCAATACTTATGCAAGCTGTCATTTTCCTCTTGTGCATCTGCAACAGTCTGGTATCTGAATTCCAATCTACTCAGTCTAAGCTCTAGCCACTCTGAGTGCTCTGTGTACCTTTAGTTGCTTGAACGAACTATGGTCCTCTTGGCATAGAGTCTCTTTCACATAATCTTGATTCTTTTGGAGCACTGTCCTCGAGTCTAACTCAGTTTTTGTTTTTCCCATTCTTTCTTTAGATTTCAGTATAGTCAGCCCTTCCTCACAGAAACTCACATATGCGTTTTTGCTGCACTTAGTTTAAAACTGTACATGAACCTGTTTGTGATTAATGCCTACTTCCCTCTGCTAAACTACAAGCTCTAGAAATGTTGATCAACAGAGCACCTGTATCAGGAGCCAAACAAACAATCTTAATCCCTCTCCACCTATCTACCTATCATCTGCTTGTCTATCCATTATGTATCCATCTACCCATCTAACATGTAGTTGCATTAAAATTACTTGGAAGAAACAATTAACCTTGGTTAATATCTAGGGAATGGAACTGAGAAAAAGAACAAAAGTGAGTGAATTATTAAATGTGTATTTATTTGCATAAGTGCTTGGTGCACTGAATATACAGTGGGCCGGGGATTTAGCTCAGTGGTGCCACACCTGCCTCACAAGTGTAAGGTCCTGAGTTTGATCCCCCGTACTGGAAAAAAAACCAAGAAAAAATAGTTTATAATGCCCTATTAATGACACAATTATATATATTATTTTTCTATCTACAAAGGTAATTAATAATATCTTAATGTCCTGTCCCTAGGACTATAATCATATCTTTGAATGACCTACATTCTAAAATAATTCACTTTTCTTGTCAACTCAATTCAGTTCTAGTTCAAATATAGGTAAATACAGTTTTCCATAAGGATTCTTCTCTGTGTTTGTATGCTCATGTGAAGACATCTCTTTTTTTCTCATTAAAGGTGTTAGAAAATTCCCCCAGGAAGTTCAATCACATTGTCATAGTCTTTTCATAGAAAGGAACAATGTGTAGGAAACAGACTCTCTTGATTTTGATTAATGAACAAAGAAGCCTCTTTAACCTAATTCACCTTAGATTACCTTCCTCTGATGATTCTACTAGCTCCTATAACAATTTAAGAAGGAAAATTCTCAATAATTAAGGAAGGATTCTTGAAATTAATAACTTAAAACATCTTTTTTTGTTATCTATTTCTATTTAATCTGTTGACTAGTCCCTTTTGGAAGGCCAGTTAGTCTGAAGAATTATCTCAGCAGCAATACAGATCATGCCAGGTCTTTGCACCTTTATATATGGCCACTAGATCTGGTTGAAGACATGGGTTTCAGACATCTACTTTTAGTTTCTAAACTGGAGAAAGCATGGACTTAACAAAAAACAGAAGAGCTCTATGAGAACCCTATAAAGTAGAAAAAAAATCAAGAATTTTTTTCATGTTGGTTTAGATTTTTCCAAACTGTTATATACAGGATGATAATGTCTGGCTATCTATCAAATTATGTATTCTTATGTGTTTCATACTTTCACAACTTTAAGAATCTTTGGAAATGGATAAGCCATGATGATTTTAAGGAATCATTCATGTATACAGCAAAAGAATCTCATTCAAGTAATACTGCCCAAGATAATACCTGGGAGTGGGGAAATGATGGAGATAGAGAAATTTAGTAGGGATTTGATTCTGTGAAAATCTCTGACCTCTTCTAGAGGACAGAAATACATAAAATCATTCACCTTTAGTATAATTTCCACTTTGGTGTAATTCAACCTTAGTATAATTAGAATGCGTCACTTCTTATTGCAAAAATCCGGGGATTAGTCACTCGACAAGAAAGAGTTACTCTTCTACAAGTGATCTCTGGAAAGAAGTCAAGAGTATTTCCTTGAACTGTAGCACACTACAATAAGTGGATTTTGGAATTTATTGATATTGAAGCATTGTGCTTAAAATCCCTGAACAGGGGCCGGGGATTTAGCTCAGTGGTGCTGCCGCCTACCTCACAAGCACAAGGTCCCAAATTTGATCCCCGGTACCAAAAAAAAGAAAAAAGAATAAGAGAAAATCTGAGAACAACGTCACAGCAGTCAGAATATGGGTTACCTTTTGGGAGAGATGGAGTGTGCAGAGGCAGGAGGTAGGGAGCCTTCTGGGTGTTGGAAATGTTCTAAATTTGTTCTGGCTGTTGGCTCCCTGGTGATCTGCATGTGTAAAAACTTATTGAGTCAAATATTTATGATTTGTGCACTGTAGGATTGCAATACTTCAATTAAAATTTTTAAGATTTAAGTAAAGGAATTGTTGTTTTCTGGAAGGCTAGGGAACTTTTTAATAAGAAAAATTGTGCAAACTTGATTATCATTTCCAAAGTCTAATAAGAATTTTATGGTCTAATAAGAATTCTATTACAAATGATGTTTTGCAAATGTCATAAATATGGAGTCCTATTAATAACTTTAGGAGAATGAGAATGTAATTTGAAATCTCAGTTTTTATTAATGATCAGAAAACAGCTGTTCACTGCCCTGCTTCTTGAGAGAATAAACTACTTTGAAAACTTCCACAATGGAAAATTCTTTCCAACCTTGGCTTTGAGACTCCCCATTTATATCTAGAGAAGCATCCAAATTATTAAAGCTGTCCCAGAGAAAAATTACATGCACTACAGTTCACACATACACATAACATTTGTGCATGCTGGAGGAGCAGAGAGGCGCTAGATGTGTTGTCATAGTCTCTACGTGATAAAAAATTGCTTCCTCCTTTTTCATGCAGCAAAATTTGCCTTTAATTCTTTCAGAGTTTGGACTATATATTGTAAACCTCAATCCTGCAATTATATTGTCATCATAATAAATAGCATCAGATGATGGTTTAATGGAGAAAATGTATTTAAAAATATAGCCAAGACATCACTGAGACAAGTGGAACTACCTGAGATCCCTGTCAGTGGGAAGGCAGGGCTGCATTTCCAGATGAAAATGGCCTATGAAGCCTCTAGAAAATTTCCAGATAAATCATCATGCATTAGTCTTGCCCTTCTCCTGAAATACCTTACCTAATCCTATCAAGTCTTACCCTAACTTAAAAGTAAACAGACCACTTTTCACAGTCTGTAGCCACAGTTGCAGGTCATTTCATATGAGATGTTATGATACACAATGTGAGTTTTAAAAGTCATCTTCCCTTACCTCCATTTAAATGTGTACTTCATACTTATGGCTATTATTCAATAATTTCAAGTCCACCTCGAGCAACCTCCAGTACCTGTTTAAACTTTTAGGTAGAAGGTTCCCCAGTCTATTTAGACACAGCCTCTCTCAGAGACCCTTACCTCTGTTTTCAGTCTGAAACTAAGCTCATGTTCTCTTCCACAGCACAGCTTTATCTTCATCCCATGTTCTCAATATCACAAACTCAAAACTGGAGCCAAGGCCATGACCAAATTATATCTTTTTCACAGCTAGTAAATCTCTTCCTTCCTTTTCTCCCTTCTTGTCCTTTCCTTGTCCTGCTTAGACTGTGCCTAGAAGATAATCAGGGTCTTCCTCCTCACTGCCTGCACATAGTCTCTTCCTTTCTCTCTTCACCATCACAGCTAGAACTACTATTTCACAATACATATATCACTACTTCCTTGCTCATAACCTTCTCTAGCTCCTAATTTCACATGGAATAAAACCCCAACTCTCTAGCTTGATATTTAAGGTCATCTATAAGGAGACTACAGTTAAAATTTCCAAACTGATTTTCAAACTATGCGGCTAACACTGAATTTAACATTTTTGTCATTTATCCTGTGTTTTCCCCAAACTCATATATCATCATACTTTTGCAAAAACTATTCCCTTCAGTTCGAATGCTCTTCTCTCCCATGTAAATTTCGAGATCAGTTTCAAGCAAGAAACAGCATAGTTTTGTGATAAGACACCAGACTTTAGCTTCAGACAACCTAGGTTCAACTCCAAGTCTACCACTTTGTCATCAAGTCTTAGGCAAATTGCTTAACATTCCTGAGAGGCCCAGCTTCCTGACATCTGCACAAAGAGGAGAATAGCAGTGTCTATATGGCAAAGTTCTGAAGAGGATGAAATGAGTTAAAGCATAAAAAGCACTTCACAGAGTCCTTGGTGCTTACCTAACATTCATACTGGTGATTACTGCCACTGGCGGCATCATGATCATGATCATGATCATCATCATCATCATCATTATCTACTTCAAGAAGATTTTTCTGCTCCATCAGTTGGAATTAATGACTTACTTCTTTATCCTCTAATAGCATTATGTCTATGACCTTATGGATACTATTTTTCATAATCTGACACATGTGATAATTAATGACTGTCTTACTTCAGAGGGAGGAATATATCCCATAAACAGTTATGAGCAGAAAACCATATATATATATATATATATTTAGTACTGAGGATCAAACTCAGGCCCTTGTGCTCACAAATCAGGTGGCAGAAAACCATATTTTAAGTATTAATAATATGTACCACGTTGTAGACTGTCTCTTAACTCTGTTGGTGGTTTCTCTTGCAGTGCAGGAGCTTTTAATAAGATGAGATCCCAGATGTTGATTCTTTGTGCTACTGAGGTTTTGTTCATAAAGTCTTTTCCTATGCCAATGTCTTCAAGAGTTCTACCTAACTTATCTTCCAGCAAGTTTAGTGTTTCTGTTTTAATATTTAGATCTTTAATCCTCTTTGATCTTAGTTTAGTGCATGGTGATAGATATGGGTCTAGTTTTAATCTCTGACAGGTTGAAATCCAGTTTTTCCAACACTATTTGTTAAAGAGACTATCTTTCCTCCAGTGAGGATGGTTGGCTCCTTTGTCAGATAAGGTAGCTGAGTATGTCTGGAGTTGTTTCTGTATCTTCTAGTCTATTCCACTCATCCTCAGGTCTGTTTCTTTGCCAGTATCATGCTGTTTTTATCACAGTGGCTTTGTAGTATAGTTTCAAGTTGGGGATTGTGATACCCCTGCCATGTCTCTGTTGCCTAGAATTGTTTTTGCTATTCTAGGTCTATTCTGGTTCCAAATGAATTTTTGGATTGTTTTCTCTAGCTCTGTGAAACATGTTACTGGGATTTCAATCGGTATTGCATTAAAACTATATAGCACTTTTGGAAGTATGGCCATTTTCACTACATTGGTTCTTCCTACCCAGGAACAAGGGATGTCTTTCCATTTTCTTATATCCTCTTCAATCTCTTTACCTCAGACAAAGGACTACTATCTAGAATATACGCAGAACTTTAAAAAATCAGACCCCCCCAAATTTAAAGAGCCAATTCAAAAATAGGGATTTTAAATGAACAGACATTTCTCAGACAAAGAAGTAAAAGCAGAAAATAAACATATGAAAAAATGCTCAACATCACTGTCATTCGAGAGATGGAGATGAAAACAACCCTGAGATTCCACCTCACCCCAGAAAGAATGGCTGCTATCAAGAAGTCAACCAATAACAAATGTTGGCAGGGTTGTGGGGAGAAAGGAACCCTTCTCCATTGTTGGTGGGAGTGCAGACTGGTGCAACCACTGTGGAAATCAGTATGGAGATACCTCAAAGAACTAGGACTAGAGGTCCTATTTGACCCAGCTATTCCCCTGCTAGGTATCTTCCCAAAAGATTTAAAAGAATCATACCACAGCAATATATGCTCATCCATGTTTATAGAAGCACAATTTGTAATAGCTAAAGTGTGGAAACAGCCCAAGTGCCCATCAACTGAAAACTGGATAAAGAAGATGTGGGGATTTTTTATAAAATGGAGTACTACTCAGCCATAAAGAAGGAGAAACTAGAGACATTTGTAGCTAAATGGATGCACATTGAGGCCATACTCTTAAGTGAAATAAATAGGACACACATGTGTAAATACTGAATAGTTTCTCTGATGTGAGAAACTGAAAGTGTAAATAAGGATTAAAATAAATAATTGATAATGTGAAATAGGAAGAAAAGGAGCAAAGGGGTAGGGGAAATGGGAGGGGTAGGGGAAAGGAAAGAAGGGAAGGAAAAATTATGAGAAAGGGAAAAATGGAAACAAAGTCTTTGTAAATAGGGAAGAGTGGAGGGGTTGAAGGGAAGGCAGGGAATAGGGAAAAAATAAGAACCAAGATTCATCATGTAAAGATCCAAGTTCCTAATGATAAATGTAAATGTATTATATAATTAAAATGTACCAATAAAAGAATTTAAGGAAAAAAAGATACATCATATAAAGGTACAAGATCCCAATGATGAATATAACTATACTGTATACCTAAAATGTACCAATAAAGTTAATGGAAAAAAAAAATATGTACCAAATGCTTGGTATCTTTTTCCTCAGAATACTATTATTCACTCATGTCTTCCAAATCTACATTCATTTAGGTCTGCAACTTGGATTGCATATTTGAGTTCTTTCTTATTTCCTTACTAGTACTGACTAAATCTTGCAGTCTGCTTCTTTAATACATTTTATAACCTGACCCTCTATGTTTCAATTAGCATTGATTTGGTGAACTGTTGTTCATCAAGAATATTACAATTATTTTTAACTAGAGACTTAATCCAAATGGCCTCTCAAAATAACCCGTGATCATTCTCGAGAGCACTTACCACAAATTGTCTCCTTATCCATCTATATCACCAATGAAAAACCAAGCTTCCTGCTTACAGGGATAATTTTTTTGTTGTTAAAAGTGGGTATCTCAGGGCCTGTTACCTGGGAAGTTATCAAAAAACACATGTTGGAAACATGAGTGCATTACACTATTTCATTCTAATTTCATGCACTTAGATTGAATCTTCATCCTTATGAATGCCCAAAATATAGACTGTAGGCCACACTAGGGTTAGATCAGTGGGTTTAGAAATTCTGTTACAGTAGTTTACATGGGAAGCACACAGGCCAGCAATAAGTAGGGAAGGAGATAGGCCCAGAAACAGGATGGGACTAAGAAAAACAGGTATCATGTCAAATCAGACTGAAGATGATTGTGACTTAGTCCTTGTTTACAGTGGCAAGAAGAGTTCATGTGCCACCCAGGTCCCCATTCTGGAAGGAAGGACTGACTTCCCAGCCTTGGGAGTAAGGTTGGTCCTGGTAGATATCCTGAAGAGAGTCTCATCATGCAGTCATGGCCCTTTTCAAGAAAAGCCACGTCCAGTGATTAGTTCATGCTAGAGTTTAAAGGCCTACTCCCCAACACAACTTGGAGCAACTCTGAAGGGCCACCTCAGCTGTGAAAGCTGGCAGAGATTGAGATTCCATCAGAGCCCAACTTCTCTCTCTATTCAGATCTGCTTCCTTCCCTTTCTACTAGGCATGTTAACACTCAGGGATACTCTCAAGCAAACCTTTTGCTGACTAAACTTTGCCTCTGTCTGTTTCTGAGAGAACCTAATTATAGAAACCAACAATATTAAGATGGAATGGAACTTCATGATAGCACATACCACAACCAGAGTTGGTCTATGGATGAGGAAATGGTTTTGCATGGACCTCTCAAGGGTATATCTTGAGAACTAGTTGTCAACATAAAAAAACTTTTTTTGAAAAAGCAAAAGCTCTGGTAACAATTGGCTGATGTTTGTACATGGCACCAGAGAACTGGAGTTGAGGAGCTATGGTCCATTTTAATGGTTTCCACATTGGTTCCCTCACTTTGCTCAAAGCTAAAGTCCCTACAAATCTCCATTCATTTCTTTACACCCTTATCCCTGAGGGGATTTGAGTTGATGGGTCAAGACTGAGTCTAGGATTCCAGTTGCTAACCTCAAGGCAGTCTGTTTCCTTGATCAGCCTAGTGCTTCCCTCCATAACACCTCCCATCTGACTTTCCCACAAATATAAGCCTCTCTGTGGGTTCACTCTTCTTAGTAGCTCTCCTCCAGCAGATGCCTAGGTTGGTGAATCCAGACATTATTCAAACATGCTTGCTAAGCGAACAAAATTGAAACAGAAGATCCCCTTCATCACTTTGTGATGCCATGGGCAGTGTCTATTCATCTAAAATATTTTGAAAAGGACTCACTGTAACTTTTTGGATATAGGAATATGTTTTCCTGACACACAAAACCTGGGCTGTCCTTTCCAGAAAACATGATCGGCCATGTGTTTTAAGGGCTTAAGGGTAAATACAGGTTATTGAAGTGGTTTAAAACACAGATGCAGTATGTATCCCGTAGCACAGATCTCATTGACCTGACTGAAGTCCCCAAGAACAAACCTTGGGAGAACTTAGCAACACAGACCAGGTCTTGGCTGTGTTGCCCATGTGCAGATAAATGGCTTCAGTTAATTGCTGTCCTTAGGTAGTCAGTCAAAACGTAAAACTGAGACTATAAAAGGGCAAGTGCTCCCACAGATGAGAAATTATAAAGTATTGTTAGAATAATATGTGACTGCTGACATTTCACCTTTTATTATTATAGCAATCCTTTAAGAAAGAAATGTAGTTAAAGGTGTCAGAATTTAATTTTAACCCCCTCTTTGAGGCTGTTAAAAATTCACTCATGCTGAAACTTGCCTTTCAGGTTCTCAGCCAGATTTGGGCTTTGTTTTCAATCCTTTGTTCTCTAATGGAATGAAAATGTCATTCAGGGGAAAAGGTTTTTCCAAGGATCTTTCTACACACTGCTTCCTATCTCAATTCCCTGTTCCTCACCTGCCCTAATCTCTGCCAGAAGGTTAGCTGTAATGACAAAAACAACCCCAAAACACCAAGAGAGGATTAAAGGCATTTAGCTCTGTTTAGAAAAATAGCTTCAGCAACAACCAATACTCAACAAGTAGGAATCTGTTCAGCGGTGTACACTAAAGGCAATCACAATCTTGGAACACTGTAAATGCTCACAAGTGATGCAGTTGAATCAACAAGTATTTTTGGAGTGCTCATTGAATAAAATATAACCAATGATAGTTCAAAAATTTCTCCATAGGTGTGACAATCTGTTAGGAGAAGGAATCAGAGATACTGTTCCAAGGCTGCATTTGTATAGCAAACCCACTGATTTATTATTTAGTTTGTGTACTTTTGGCACTCCAAGTCCCCATCCCCCTCCTAACAAGCCATTTCCCACTGATGACAACATGCTAGTGGGGGAGGGAAAGCCAATGATTCATTGGTCAGCCAATAAATATGCCAGGAGGAATACCAGGCACTTTATAATCACAAGGTTCCATGAGGCATGAGACCCCTCCTGCCTACTCTCCAGCTGAAACATACTTTAGATATATTCTCTTGTGCGTAAATGGCTTTGAAACACTCCCTTGCTAGCTTTCCTTATCGTAAACTACAGCAGCTGTCCAGCTAGACTTATTATGCTGATCGGCATATGAGATACCACCATATATAATATAGTATTTACTTTTGTAGATATTCTGCCAGTACTTTGATAGATGTGTTAGGTCTTGCATGTGGCATCTTTTTCATTACAGAAGTCCTGGAACCTGGGAAAATGTTATAATTCGCTTTTTATTATTATAAGCCTTTCTGTAATACTTTCCATTTGAAAGCTGCTGAACAACCAACTCTACTCTGTATGTCTCACAAGAAATTGGATAGTCAACACTTGTTAGCTTTGTTTTATAGTTCTGAAGCCTTGGGCCCAGGGTTCAAAGAAATCAAGGGTTATGCAGCCAGCTCAGGCTTAAGACCAACACAGCTGTTCTAATTTTAGCTAGCCTCTCAGCCCAATGCCCAGCTGCTTTGCAGTCCTGTCTGGGGCAGGGGCGGGGGGGGGAGATAGGTAGGTAGGGAGAGAGAGAGAGGCAGAGAGACAGAGAGAGAGATTTTTAAACTCTTGGAATTAAGAAAATTATAGTAAGAATATTGGCCCCAATTCTCCATTTTTTAGCATGAAGAATGCACACCCTGGGCATTTGCCAAGTATTGCTGAAATTATTTTGGCAGATCTGCATGCACCCTGCAGACAACTGCCCTCAGCTGGTGGAAAAGCAAAGCTGAACATCTTCAGGGGCCACTGTGCCCCGCCTTTATCTGGGGAAGTAAAGAAGGGATGTTCCAGGCAGAGTTCAGGAGCATTGTCAGCTGGGCAGAGTCAGCAGTGGGGCACTGAATGGAGGAAAGCTGAGTTTTGAGAAAGTTCTTTGAAGGGCAACAGGGCTGTCCCACAGATATATGTCATGGTCACAAGGAGGTAAGGCCTAGGTTTTTTTGGCTTCCAGTATGGAACATTTAGCCATTGTCTTATAAAATGAGTGGTAAAATATATTCAAAGCATAAAATAATAAGTATAGTTCAGCTTTGGAAAAGGTCGTGTGGAGAGAGGACTCCTTGTTTTTTGAGCCAGGCTGTTCTGTCTTCATTTTTTAATAGTTAGGTCATTTCATATTTGTAGCTATAAAAATGTTTATTATCTCACATCATCACCTCATTATCTCTTTAATACTTGCTATTAAATCTGGAGGCAGTGATTCCTTGTTAAACTTTGTTTTTAAATTAGCATCTTCATAGCTTGATAGTATATGTGAAATGATTGCTCAAAATATTTCTTTTTTAAACTGCTAAGTGCTGGTAATAACATTTCTTCAAGCACCAAGAAACAAAAAAAACTGTCTCAACTTAGAACATATCCTGCTCCATTCTAATTCCAAGCCTAATTTGTTCCTAATATTTTGTTTACTTTTCTTTAAACTGATTGGCTGAAGTATCCATTTTCCATTTTGAAACCCAAATTCCTCTTTCTCTTGTACTCTCATTTTCTCCAAATACACTTGTTTTTTTATTATCGCAATCATCATCATCATCATCATCAGTATCACATGGGCACCATTTTTATGCTAGGCATTGTCTTGAGAATTCTATGGGTGTGAATTAGATTACCCTTTATAGGCATAATGGGAAATATTATGATCCCCATTACAGAGATGTGGCTGCTGGGAGTCCAGAAAGGTTAGATGATTCACAAGAGAGCAGCCATGCTGGAACTGGCGCCCACGCAATCTGGCTCCAAAGTCACGCTCCTTACTGTAGTACTCCATTGCCCTCGTAGCTGATACCCTGCTGAGTATGTTGCTGCTTCCAAAGCTCTCTTATGTGCATCTTTTGTTCAAACTGGAAGCCTCCCTTTTATTACTTCCAAGTCTGGGGAAAATACTTAACATTTTATTATGGTTGAATTTATTGAGAGTTTGGTTAATTCTTTTTTCAGATGAAAATTTCTAGATTTAATTGAGAATTAATTCTACAGTTAATCCAAAGTAACACTATGGGCTTCACCTACAAAAATTAAATTCAATTGTAAATCTTCCTCAAATTATCTTTCTTGGCTTCTTTTTTCCCCCATAATAAAGCGACATCCTACATTTCTGAAGGGGATGTACTGAACTCAGCAGGAACCAGTATTGTATTTGAATAAGTCTTAAGTTATAACTAACTGCATTTCAAAAACCAAATACTTTAGTCTTTACATATTTATAGTTATATGAATAACACTGGTTCTTACATGTTTAGATTTATTTATATCAGGCCAAATTCCAGAAAAGATTTTCATAGATTTGGAACATTTTTTGCTTAAAATTTATATACTTCTCTATTCCCCTCTCTTGTTGTGACTAGTTTATTTTAAAATTATCTCTATTTATATCCACACAGTTTTGAAAAGGACATATATGATCATGTGGCCTAATATAAACACATGCTAAATTCCTTATTGGATTAATGTTTTCTTTCATGCCTACTCATTGGGAATACCAATTTTTGTTAGAGAATCATTGAGAAAACTATTAAATTTTTTTTGGTAGTAAAATTGGACTGAATTCCAGGTGAATATAAATGTCTAAACTGTCCTCAGAGAGAAGTCCTTCCACGCCTGTTATTGTGCTTATCTTCAGGACGTTTCAGGGAGGCACATAGAAGAGAAGCTCAGTATTTCCATATTGTGAAGAGACAATGGAAGTTCTTAGAGGATTAGTCATCCACTGTCACTTGAAGCAAGCCCTCCAAGACCTCTTAGCAGCTTCCTTTGACCAGAGCCTCACACACTTGTCTTGAGAAGGCTCCCTCCTACCAACAGTCACACAAATACTCCTGCTGAACAATTAATCTTTCAAAAAATGCATTTAAGGAAAGTTTGGACTTAGGGTCAGCTTTGTGGACCATTATTACCTGCATAAACAAGTTCTAGGGGCACCTGGGAGTCATCAGTGCACACTTAGGTCAAAATACATTCCAATTCATAACTTAACCAAATGACATAAACAAGAAACTGTTTCCAAAAAGAGGCAGCTACGTTTCATCTTTGCATACTTAAACCAAAGAAAATAAATACCTGCTGTTTCAAACAGCTGGATACTTTGCTGGAATGCTGATAGATCACCAAAATAATAGACAGTAGTGATGTTTTCTTTGGGGTGGCAGGAAGACCCCATCATGAAGTGAGATCCTGTAGTTTGCCAAGAAACCTGGGCCACTGAAGGAACAGAATGATATGGGAGATCTGTATCATTGCATCCAAACAAAATCCAACCTTCATATTTGCTAAGGCTCTTTTAATTCTTTGGATTCAAGATTCTTTCTAAAAATGAGCTTTAAAAATAAGAGGTCACCATATCTTTGTTTTTGAAATGGAGAGGGATAGACTATGTTAAACTCACAACCTGGGCCAGTTAATCCAACGATCTTCAATATATATTTTCTTATTTTCATAACAGAAAAAGAAGAGGTTCAAAGAAGTTAAATAATTCACTGAAAAATCACCCAAATTGTGTAGTAGAGCCTGGATTTGGACTCAGGTATGTAAAATATTATACACATTTTCCTTGCTACCTTCTTGAGATAAGTGTATTTACTTGGGCAATTTATGATATGTGATGGAAGTTTTTATATGGCTCCCTAAAGCACAGAGACCATGAGAGACAAAATTACTGGCATGAGAATCACCTCTTTTAGAGCTAAAGAGAGGGAATGACCTGACTTGTTCTTAACCTAGGGCTCTCAGGCTGGTGGTTTGACCGATGGAGTTTCCCTACTTACTGGTGGAATTTGTTCCTAGTCCTACCTGCCACCCCACAGCAGCACAGAACTCTGAGTATGAATGACACAACCTTCTATATTGGCCCATATTTTACTCAACCAGCTCATGGGGATATGATTTATTTGTTCATAAGAAATTCCACAGGAGACAGTTTCATACCCTTCTGAAATTAACTTGAAGCAGTTTGAATTAATCTGAAGTAATTTCAGACTTATAAGTTTTAGAACAGATCTTTCTAACAGGTTGTCTTAGTTAATTTTCTCATTGCTGAGACAAAATACACGGCATTCACACTAAAGGAGAAAAGGTTTATTTGGCTCATAGTTTGTAGAGGTTTCTGTTCATACTTGCCTGGCTCCAAGGCAGGGTGGCATGGAAGAGGGGCATCACAGAAGAGAAATTGTTCATGGCAAGTAGAAGGCAGTAAGCCATTAGCAACCAGCAGTGGCCCGCTTTCTGTCCCTTATATTTTATCCAGGCTACCCACCCTTAGGGCAAGTAGCACTCCCACCCAGGGTAGAGCAGCCTTAATCCTAATATTGCACCATGAATCAATCCCAGCACCACATCCTTGACCCTACCATCACACACCCTAGATCCAGCCACTTCCAAAAAGTTCCACCTATGACCACATGAGGCTTTGAGGGGACATCTAGATATAAGCCTTATATAACACAAGTGAAGCATAAAACAGTGAAACATCATCAAAACTTTACTCCAGCATTTAGCAACATACTTCTTGACTTATAGCTCACACTGTAGTTTAAATATCTTTGTGTGAATTAGTACAGTAAAGGCAATTCAATTCCTTCGGAAATCTTTAGTAATTAATGTCACTTTTTACTCAATTCCTAACCCCTCCTCCAAAAGGGAAACCTCAGCTTACTAAACAAAGGCTGTGGAATGTGTTCTTGATAGTTCCCAGTGTGTTTAGATTCTCAAGCAGTATATGGGCACCATTATACTGCTTGAGAAGGTCAGAAATAAGCTGGCACTCTCTAGGATTCTATTGACATTGGTGCACCTTCTGTCCCCCTCTGAAGCTGACCACACAGTCAACTTTCAGCAAGATATTAACTATCGGTGAGATGGCACTGCAAACATTTACTACAGGATATCTATATGTCAAAGAATGAAGCTGGAACCCTTCCTCACATCATATAGGAAAATTTCCTCAAAATGAATTAGTGACCTACATGTAACAGCTAAAACTATAAAACACTTAGAAGAAAATATAGGAGAACATCTCACAACTTTGGGTTACACAAAGCCATTTTAGAAATGACACTGAATGCACAAGATAGAAAACATAAATTTGTCTTCACAAAAATTTAAAACTTTTGTGCTTTAGTGAAACCTCCAAAATAAGAGAAAAGACAATCCACAGAATTAAAAATATATTTACAAATCACATATTTTGTAAAGAATTTGTACCAAAAGTACCTAAAGAGCTCTTAAACTCAATTATAAGACAAATAACCCAGCTAAAAAATAAGCAAAGAATAAAAAAAAATTTCTTCAAAGATAAAACACAAATGGACAATAAGAATAAAAAAAAAAATCAACATCTTTACCCAAGAGGGAAATGCAAATCAAAACCATAATGCATGTCCTGCCAAAGAGAGCAAATCAAAACCATAATGAGATGCCATTTTTATACCCATAAGGATGGTTATCATAAAAAAGACAAATAAAAGTGAAAGTTGGCAAGGATGTGGAACCTTTCTACACTGCTGATGGTAGTACAAATGGTCAGCTGTTTTGCAGAACAGTATGGTAGTTCCTTAAAAGTTAAACATATATCCCAACAATTTCACTTCTAGATATATACCTCAGAGAAATGAATATATATGCTCATACAAACATTTCTACTCAAACATTTGAAGCAGCATTATTCATAATAGCTCAGAGTAATACAACCTAAACACCTACCAATTGGTAAATCGATAAACAAAATGTAGAATTATATGGTTTCATTTATATGAAATGTCCCCAGTAGGCAAACCTATAGAGATAGAAAATAGATTAGTGCTTGCCTAGAGTGGGGCAGAGTGGAAGAAATTGGGAATAACCTGCTATGGATTTGTTTTTGGGGGTGATGAGAGTGCTAAATAGATTCTGGTGATGGTGATGCAACTCTGTTCATATACTAAACTCCACTGAGTCGTACACTTCAAGTGGATGAAAGGTATGTATATGAATTACATCTCCGTATTGCTCACATGAGAAGTTTATTTTTCAAAATAGGCCTCACTATAGAACTTGGTTCTTAGCCACGAGTGGCCCTCCAAGTCATCTGGGGAGCTTTTATAGTCCCAGTACCTGGGTCACACCCTACATAGAATGTCTTCCTTGCCCAGGAGATTTCAGTGCTCAGCAAAGGATGAAAAGATTGAGTGTGCCTTTGAGAAGTAAAATTCCATAGTGCTCACTTCCTTCCATGAGTGATTCTGCCTTCTGCCTCAATAGATGACCTCTATGAAGTGAGGAGTCATCTCAGACGCTTGCTGGCAGTTTGCACTGTAATGCCAGTGGGCACCTCTGAGGTCACATCACAGGAGAGACCAAGACTTGTGGGAAGGCACTGAAAACTGCTGAAAGCCTTTGCAGGTTACAGAGGAGGGACACTCTGCACCCCTAGGTGGACTCTACATTTGAACCTCTCATTTCCACTTTTCATAGCTAAACTGTGTATTCTGATTTCTATGGCCCTAACTTTGGAATCTTTGAAGAAAATTCAAAAAGGTATTCTGAATAAAATCCAGGGAACCAAAGCATTTACCAAATTACTTGACTATTTTCACTTTGATTCTTTTCATCTTAAACATCACAGTTTCAAAACTACGAATTTACTGCTGGAACAATGCAATGCATTGGATACAGAGAATCCATAAATGGAAACGTGATTACTCTTTCCTGTTTATCAATACCAGATATAAAATATTACTCAATAACCAGTTGCATTACATTTTTAAACTTACCAATCCTTTCTTTGCTATTCTTACGCACAACTGTAAATCAAAATACCATTTTATGGAATTTAAAACAGAAAAAAGATGTGCTTCCTAATCAGGAGCCAGGGGAGCCACTTCAACTCAACATACAGATTATCAAATCTCAACATACAGAGTTCCTTTATGAAGGATTAACACTAGTTAAGTATTTTAAAACATTCATATATATGTATATATAATTTTGTACCGGGGATTGAACTCAGGACCTTGAGCTTGAGGGCAGGAGGCAGAACCATTGAGCTATATCCCCAGCCACAGATATTTATAATATAATAAAAGTTGGCTACAATCAATCTTTAAGTAAGTGGAATAAAATTTTATGAACTGAGGGAAAAAAGGTAGAATTTTAGAACATATGAACACTGGGTTTGCAAAAGAAAAAGTCTGAGGATTAGTTTGAAATAGACAACCCCACACAGCCCATTAAAGCAACTTATAGTCATTGATGTGATATGCAATTTAACTATATGACTGCTTACATATTTACTCCAAATTTCTGAAACCAGATCCATAACGTGAAAGCCCATCAGCCATCAATAGATACATAGAAACCCTTAGCTACATCTTTTTAATTCTTTTATCCTTTGGCATACAACATCATTGTATAAGCCAAGAAGGTACATATTCCTTGCAGTCACTGAGTGATTTTTTAAAAAAATTTTACTTTATTGGTACATTTTAGGTATATAATATAATGACATTCATCATTGGAAATTTGTACTTTTACATAATCTCTCTTGGTTCTTATTTTTCCCCCTTCCCCTGCCCTCCCTTCAACCCTTCCATTCTTCCCTATCTAAAAAGACTTTTTTCCCTTTTTTCCATTTTCTCATATTAATTCCATTCCCTTCTTTCCTTTCCCCTACCCCTCCCACTTCTACCCCACTGCACCTTTTCTTCCTATTTCATATTATCAATTATTCATTTTAATCCTTATTTACACTTTCAGTTTCTCACACAAGAGAAACTACTTGATATTTACACGTGTGTCCTATTTATTTCATTTAAGAGTATCACCTCAATGTGCATCCATTTAGCTATAAATGTCTCTAATTTCTCATTTTTTATGGCTGAGTAGTGCTCCATTTTATTAAAAAAACACATTTTCTTAATCCAGTCTCCAGTTGATGGGCATTTGGGCTGTTTCCACACTTTAGCTATTACAAATTGGGCTGCTATGAACATAGATGCACATATATCATTGAGGTATGATTCTTTTAATTCTTTGGGGAAGATCCACAGCAGGGGAATAGCTGGGTCAAACGGGACTTCCGGTCCTAGTTCTTTGAAGTATCTCCATACTGATTTCCACAGTGGTTGCACCAGTCTACACTTCAACCAGCAGTAGAGCAGGGTTCCTCTTTCCCCATAGCCCCACTAGCATTTGTTATTGGTTGATTTCATGATAGCAGCCATTCTTTCTGGAGTGAGGTGGAATCTCAGTGTTGTTTACATTTGCATCTCTCAAATGACCAGTGATGTTGAACATTTTTTCATATGCTTATTTGCTATTTCTACTTCTTTGTCTGAGAAATGTCTGTTCATGTCAGATGCCTATTTTTGGATTGGGTCTTTACATTTGGGAGGTCTGATCTTTTTAAGTTCTTTATAGATTTGAGATAGTAGACCTTTGTCTGAGGAACAGCAGGTGAAAATTTTTTCCCACATTGGGTTGTCTCTTCACACTGTTGGTGGTTTCTCTTGCTGTGCAGAAGATTTTTAATAAGAAGAGATCCCACTTGTTGATTGTTTGTGCTAGTTCACAGGCAACTGAGGTTTTGTTCATAAAATCTTTTCCTACACCAATGTCTTCAACAGTTCTACCTAACCTGTGTTCCAGCCAGTTCAGGTTTTCTGTTTTAATATTTAGATCTTTAATCCATTTCGATTTTAGTTCAGTGCATGGTGAGAGATATAGGTCTAGTTTTAATCTTTAACAAGTTGAAACCCAATTTTTCCATTTATTAA
This sequence comes from Heterocephalus glaber, assembly GCF_053883595.1. Classification (NCBI taxonomy): domain Eukaryota; kingdom Metazoa; phylum Chordata; class Mammalia; order Rodentia; family Bathyergidae; genus Heterocephalus; species Heterocephalus glaber. The sequence continues at coordinate 77,699,663 of NW_028258315.1, read as the reverse complement.
AGAGTCTATCTTTCCTCCAATGAGGGTGTTTGGCTACTTTGTCGAAGACGAGGTGGCTGAGTGTGTCTGGAGTTGTTTCTCCCTCTTCTAGCCTATTCTACTTGTCCTCGGGTCTGTTTCTTTGCTAGTACTATGCTGTTTTTATCACAGTAGCTTTGTACTATAGTTTCAAGTTGGGGATTGTGATACCCCCTGCCATGTCTCTGTTGCCTAGGATTGCTTTTGCTATTCTAGATCTCTTCTTGTTCTTAATGAATTTTTCAATTGTGTAATCCAGGTCCGTGAAGTATGCTGCTGGAATTTCAATTGGGATTGCATTGAATCTATATAGCAGTTATGGAAGTATGGCCATTTTCACTATGTTGATTCTTCCTACCCAGTAGCACGGGATGTCTTTCCACTTTCTGATATCATCTTCAATCTCTCTTTTCAGAGTGCTATAGTTTTCAGAGAAAAGGTCTTTGATTTCTTTTGTTAGGTTGATTCCTAGGTATTTCAGTTTCTTGGATGCTATTGTGAAAGGAATTGTTTGCCCTATTTCTCTCTCAGTGAGCCTGCTGTTCATGTACAGAAAAGCTATTGATTTTTGTGTGTTGACCTTGTATCCAGCTACTTTACTGAGTTTGGTTATTAAGTCTAGAAGACTTTTGGTGGATTTCTTGGGGTCTTCTCTGTAGGGTACTATGCCATCTGCAAATAATGACAATTTGACTTCTTCATTTCCTATCTTTATTCTTTTTATTTCTTTCTCTTGTCTAATTGCTGTGGCTGTTTTCAGAATTATATTGAACAGGAGTCGTGATAGTGGACATCCTTGTCTTGTTTCAGATTTTAGTGTGAAGGATTTCAGTTTTTGCCCATTTAGTATGATATTGGCTATTGGTTTTTCATAGATGGCTTTTATCAGATTGAGGTAGAGACCATCTATTCCAATTTTTTGTAGGGTTTTTATTATAAATGCATGTTGGATTTTGTCAAATGCTTTTTCTGCATCTTTGAGATGATCATATGGTTTTTCTCCTTGGCTCTATTGATATAGTGTATTACATTAATTGATTTGCATATGTTGAACCATCCCTGCATCCCTGGGATGAATCCCACTTGATCAGGGTGTATGATTTTCTTGATGATCTTCTGCATTCTATTTGCCAGTATCTTATTAAGGATTTTTGCATCTATGTTCATTAGTGAGACTGCCCTATAGTTCTCCTTTTCGGTTGGGTCTTTCTCTGCTTTGAGGATCAAAGTGAAGTTTCCTTCCAGGAATGAATTTGAGAGTATTGCTTTCTTTTCAATTTCACTGAAGAGTTTAAACAGTAGTGGCAATAGTTCCTCTCTAAATGTCTTATAGAATTCAGCAGTGAAGCCATCAGGACCCGGGATTTTCTTAGTTGATAAGTTTTTAATTACATTTTCAATTTCATTGATTGATATTGGGTTGTTTAGAATTTTTAGGTCTTCTTCGTTCAACTTTGGTAATTCATATTTATCTAGGAATCTGTCCATTTCTTCTGTGTTTTCCATCTTACTGGTGTATAGGTTCTTGAAGTAGGTATTGATGATCCTCTGGATTTCTGCTGGGTCTGTTGTAATTTCATCCTTTTCATTCCTAATTGCATGGATTTGGGCCTTTTCTTGCTCTTTTCTGATAAGGTTGGCTAAGGGTTTGTCAATTTTGTTTATTCTTTCAAAGAACCAACTCTTGGCTTCATTGATTTTTTGTATTGTTCTCTTAGTCTCCACTGGATTGGAGTTTCTGCTCTGATCTTTATAATTTCCTCCCTTGTATGAGCTTTGGGTTTGGCCTGTTCTTCTTTTTCTAGAAGCTTGAGGTTCTGCATCAGGTTGTTTAATTGGGCTTGCTCTCTTTTCCTAATATGAGTATTCACTGCTATGAATTTCCCTTGTAAGACTGCATTCATTGTGTCCCACATGTTCCGATATGTTGTATTGGCATTGTCATTTAATTGTAGGAGCTGTCTGATTTCTTCTTTAATTTCCTCTGTGACCTACTGGTTATTCAGAAGTGTGTTGTTCAATTTCCACGTGGTTCCATGTGTTTATGAAATTCTTATGGTTTCTTTTGCTATTGATCTCCAATTTCATCGCACTATGGTCTGACAGTATACAGGGGATAACTTCAATTCCTTTGCACTTACTTAAATATGTTCTATGAGTGAGTAGGTGGTCTATTTTGGAGAATGACCCATGTACAGCTGAAAAGAATGTGTATTCTGATTTTGTGGGGTGGAACAATCTGTAAACATCTGTTAAGTTCATTTGTTCAAGAGTTTGACTGAGTTCTAGTATTTTGTTGCTTATTTTTTGTCTAGTTGATCTATTTGTTACAGTGGGGTATTGAGGTCCCCCCCTACTATTGTATTAGTGCTTATATGATTTTCCATGTCCGTTAGTATTTGTTTTATATAGTTGGGTGCATTAGTGTTTGGTGCATAGATATTTATAATTGTCATCTCTTCCTCTTGGGGTGTTCCCTTTACAAGGATGTAGTGTCCTTCTTTGTCTCTCTTAATCAGTGTTGGTTTGAAATCCAGTTGATCTGCAAAAACAATAGCTACTCCTGCTTTTTTTCGGGTTCCTGTCACATGGAATATTGTTTTCCATCCTTTCACTTTCAGTCTATGAGTTTCATTTTGAATTAAGTGTGTTTCTTATATGCAGCATATTGTTGGATCTTGTTTCTTGACCCATTCTTCCAGTCCGTTTCTTTTGATTGGTGAGTTGAGACCATTAACATTGATGGTTATAACTGATATGTATTGCCTTATCATTGTCATGACTTTTTCTTATTGTTGGATTCTCCCTTTTTGCATTTAATTTCTTGTCGTGCCTGATGGATTCATTCTGCTGGGCTTCCTGGGATTGTGATCCTTGTTGTGTTTTTCCAGGATATTGTCTAAAATTTTTTGGAGTGCTGGTTTGGTATTCATGAAGTTCCTAAGGTTCTCTTTGTATGAAAGTGTCTTATTCCTCCCTCAACTTTTAAAGATAGTTTTGTAGGGTACACTAATCTGGGTTGGAAGCTGTTTTCCTTCAGGGCTTGGAATACATCACTCCAAGCTCTTCTTGCTTTGAGGGTTTGCAGTGAGAAGTCTGCTGTGATCTGATGGGCTTTCCTTTGTATGTGATTTGTTTCTTTTCTCTAACTACTTGTAGAACTTTGTTCTTCTGTTGGGTTTCCGGAATCTTAACAATTATATGCCTATGTGTAGATATTTTTTGATCAAGGTTAGTTGGAGTCTTATATGCCTCACTTATCTGTATGTCAAGTTCTTTTCCCCTGCATGGGAAGTTTTCTGCCATCACTTCTGTGAACAGTTTTTTATGTCACCTGTACTCTCTCCTGTTTCTTCACTGACTCCAATCAGTCTTATGTTATTCTTTTTTGCATCATCTAGCAGCTGCTGGATTGGTTTCTCATGGTCCCTTACAATTTAAAAAAATTTTTCTTTTCCTGGTCACTAATTGCAATCTTATCTTCTATATCTGAAATTTTGTCCTCATTCTGAGGAAATTGGCTCATTCTGCTGTGTAGACCTTCAATGGAGTTTTTAATCTCCTGGAAATCTGTTTGCATCTGTTTTATGGATTCCATTTGTTTTCCATGTTGGGATTCCATCATGATCCTCAGCTCCTCTTATTTTTTTTATCTGTGTCCTCTCCAGATTTATTAATCATGTCTTACACTATGGGCACAATCTCTGCTGTTATCTGAGAAATTAGTTCTGATTTCATTTTTTTCAGATCCTCTTTTGTTGCCAGTTCAGGGAGTCCAGGTGGTTGAGTATCAGAGTGTTCCATCTCGTTTCTCTTTGGGGTTGCTGTAAGTGATCTGAAGTCTGATTTTGAGGCTTGTTTATGTGTCTTCTCATTTCGAAGGGGGAGGGGGGGTCGCTGCTGGCACCTGTGCAGCTCACTTCCTCTGTGGCGGGAGTGGTGGTACATCGGCCCAGAAGCCTCCTCCTCTGCCAGTCACTCAGTAATTTTTATCAGTGTTAACATTCATAATTAAACTGACCCCTGCATGAATGCACATTTTAGCACCTTTAACAATCCATTTTTTATACTGAATTTGCCCCTCATAGACCTGGTGGCTCTTTCAAATGGGAAGGAACACATGCGGTGTGAACAAACCAGCTGCAACCACATTACACACAGAGAAAAGTTTCTCTACTGGTGGCATCAAACTAAGGAATAATTCTCTCTGATGGTCAACCTGTCATAATTAATCCCAGTTTCAGCAGCAAAACAGAAATGTACAACAAAATGATAACCGAAAGCCAAACATACCTTCTGTTCTATACTATAATTGCTTATGTAGCAAAGGAGAAAATACTGTTGAGTGGAGAGTCTCAAAATACTTTTTGATAAATACCAGTAATTAACTCTTACTTTAAAAATTGGTCAAGGAAGCATGGAAGAATGAAAATACCAGCAATAAAACACTCAGATCAATAATAATGACCCAAATTATTAATGTATATAATTTTGTCAATATTCATACATTGGTGGCAAAGAGTGATCATTTGGGGTTATGACTTTTTTTCAATTGGTAGATGTACCAAAAAGAAATGTCTTATCAAAGGACATAATTAGCTATATAATTTGCCTGCAAGAGCAAAATGAAAATGCATAGCCCTTGTTCAGAAACTATTACTAAGAATTGCAAGATGGTGACAGCAAAGCTTTAAACCAGGCACATAACCCTTCTGAGGTCAGGTCTGTGGTGTGAGGTTGCAGTTGGGGAACATGCCCCTGTCAATAGGTAAGAAATTCAAGGCAAGAGGCTGTGTAATCCACACACTGATGGCTTGTCTTTTAGCTAGTTTAGCTTCTCTTGGCAGAATGCACACATTCTACAGACTTCTGGCTGGAAAACAGCTTAGGAATGAAATGTCACTTTCTTGTTTATAGAAACCAACACTAGAGAAATTAAATGACTTGTCTAAGGTCATGAATTCAATGACAAACCCAGAATTAAATCCCAGGTATTCTGACCCAAACCATCATTTTTCCCCCTATACAGCCCTGGTGGTCTCCAGTGAAAATGTGACAGACAGGAAATAGTTACTACAAAAAAAACAGAGGGGGCTGAGGGTAGAGGAGGCTGTTACTTCATCAGAGCTTTCTTTTCAACCTTCTGCTCAAAGAACGAAATACATTTCTAAAAATCAGTTTCCAAAATTCATTTTCTGAGCCAACATTCCAAGTTCTAGGATAAACACACCACAGGATAGCTCCAAACCCTAAAGGGTATTACCTTTGTTGAGAGCTCATTGGAGCCCAAGAGTTAATGATCATAGCCAACGTGGTTATTAATGGATAATTATACGGCAACACGTCAGTAAACTAATCACTGTTCCTGCACAAATATTTAAACTAATTTCAAGATAATTTGAACTCCAACACTGAGCTAGCCAAACACATTTGTAATCTGAACCCGTGGTTCTAATAAGTTACTGCCTTCTGGATGTCCTTCAGGGGAAGGGACATATTTAGAAAGATTAACACTTGAGTGGGAACAAAGACTGGCATTCTCAATGTAAGCATGTGGGTTGGATGTTTTTATACAAAACAAAATGCATCTGTCTTCCTAGTTCAGGTATGTGTGCAAGTTTAGCACATCAAAATATCTGCAGCAAGGACACAGTCACTGAAAGATACTGTGCAAATTAAATACAAGTGAAAACTTCTTAGAACATTATGAAAAACACTTAGGCAGATGACGAAAGAGTTCAAGGTAGACTGGCAATACCAGCACAAATGTAGTGAAAAAACATGCAGAGAGGCAAAGACAGGTGCCCAAAAACCTCAAATAAGACATAACATTACTAGTTTTGTGGTCAGACCTATCTCCAGTTTGAATCCTAGAAACCATACATATTTGATTTTTTAAAACTTTAGCTGATTCACCTGCAAAATATGGCAGATACTAAAGCCAAACAGAGCCCAGATGCATTCAAGATGTTTCTGCAAACTCTCAAAGCTATGAATTGTTCACCTTTAATTTTATTGTATTGGGCTCCTCCCCAAATGTTCAGTGGTAGTGGTGGGGTAAAAATGGTTTTGCAAGTCCAACATTTTTTACAACCTTATGCTCTGTAGGTAGTAATAAGGAAAAACAAAATACTCTCTGGCTTGGATAAATTCTGGCATAATTACAGGTCTGGTGTTTGGAAAATGAAAGCCAGATGAAAATGGTGCAGAGACATGAATAACCTAAAGTGTCTTAGACTACAGCACTTACATCTCATTAACCGCCAATTACTGTATTCATAATCTAACACAAAAAGGAAAAACACAAATGGTATGTTTTTAAAAAACATATCTTTTATCTAGACGTCAGTTTACACTTGGCCTCTAAAGGCAGGATTAATGCAATGGGTTGAGAAAGGGAGTAGTTAGATTGAGCAATAAAAACACTTTTGATAACATGTGAGCCTATAAAAATGGCTTGGCAGAAGCTATTAGCCAAAGATAAATAATACCCTGCAGGAGGAAAAGAAACAGCTTTCTCTGCATCATAAAGTCTGCTATGTTTTTAAAGTCCTTGCTTTCATTGAAAATGTAACATATCCATTTAAAGAGATATTTTTGAAATTTGTGATTTCACAACATTTTTTACATCTAAAATCTTGTCTTCTTTTCCAGGAAGATTGTGTTCATGAGTTTGCCAAAATACTGAGAGCAAAAATCATCCTTAGTTTTGTTACTGTTATTTCATTAGTAATCTTACTCTTATTACTATTTCTATGTTGTCTTTGCTATTATTACCAGCACAAGAAACAGTATTACTACCAAATGCCACCATATCTAACAGTAACTCTGCCTAACTTCCTAATGAGAATAGTTTCTGGTGTGTTTATTGCATTTCTCAATTCTAATGTAAAACACTTTATGACTCAGCCTCCTTGTGTTGGGTGGCTCTCTCCAGTGAGACTGATTCACTTTACTTCATTGAGTATAGTCTGTGAACCAGAAGCTTCAGTATCATTTAGGTGCTCATTTTTAGGTAAATTCCTGGGCCCTACACCAGAAGGTCTGGGACAGGGGCTCACCCAAGATTCTGATGCTTCAATTTAAGAAGCTCTGCTCAACAGGGGAAGTGAATGAGGTGCTAGAGAAGAGGGGAAGGGAGGATGGGAGAAAACTGAGGGTGCACGCCTGAGCCACACCTGCAGGCTTTACCTTGCCTGCTTATGGCAAACTGCCAAAGTCAAGGAAAAGAAAGCAAAGTCTGAGACAAGTTAAGCCAAGGAAAGGACAGTAAAGTCTAGGGCAGGGTTTTGGGCATGAGAACTCCTTCCTGCCCTGCTATGTGGCATGGAAGCTCCTGTCCTAGGCTCCAGGCCGCTGTGAGGAGATACACCACTAGAACTTTCCCCAGCCATTGTTTATTTCTTTTCCCTACTGAACATTGAAAATTATGTCTCATTTTCCATCAATGCAGACAGGTCAGATGGAATTGGCTACCAGTTCTTAAGTCAGAATTTCTTAGATGTGAGGTCTACACATTTCAAGATGTTGCTGATCTCCAGTCTCACCTAATCAAAGTCTCTAGAGGTGGTAACAAGCTCTCACATGACTTCTCTACAGTATTAAATTTCAGATCTGCTCCTTACTTTTTTGGCCTGACCTAACATTTAGTTTGGAATGAGGTTTCTAAATATACCTTGCAGTTATTATTCCTTCTTCTCCTTCTCCTCCTCCTACTTCCTCTCTTCTTTGTCATGTTTCTCAGTAAAAAATTAGATAATGAAAAAAATATATACACAGAAAAAAAATTATCTGTCTGCCTGTAACTCATTTAGGTAAATTCAGTTATATAAAATAACATGTACTATTTCAATAAAATTAGCATATAGGACTATAGAGTAGCCCATTAAAAGATATCACATTTTATCTTACTGACCCTTACATTTACTAGTCATTTATCTTTGAATATTTAGCAGCTCTTATCTAGGTTTTCAGTTTTATAAATAATAAATAATTGTACAAAAATCTGTGTTTCATCACTGATGCCCAAATGACCTTATGGCCAACTCATAGAGTTGGAATTTCTAGATAAAAAATTATGCCTTCTTTTGAAGTACTTGATATATACTGCCAAATATATCCTAGAGAGAGTAAAAAGTTAGAATGACACCAAATTATAAATTGATAAAGCCATTTTGAAGATGACTTGACAATAGGGATAAGAAAATTAACAACCTACAGGGAACTTGTTTAAGGAAATACAATAATGAAAAATTGGAAACAATCTAAATAGTTTATCTAACAATTAGGAAATAAATATCACATAGAATTTAAAATATACGAACTAGATCTATATGTATTAGCATAGATCTGTGAAAAACATAATGGCATAATGTCAAATGAAAAAATCTTGTGTAAGCAAATACACAGAATGGAATCACTTATCTAAAATGTTTAAAAAATTAAAAAGATACTGTAGTGGGTGTTTACATCCATAGGGGAAGTACAAAACCATGTACAGAAAAAATACACTTATTTCAATCCAGAGGTTAATCTCTGGAAAAGATGATTGTGAAAGAGGTGTAGAAATTTTAGCTGGACCCACAATATTTAATTTGCAAGTAGTTTTGAAACAGATAAGTTAAAACGTTGACACTTGTCAAGTCTATGACACAGTTCTCAAAATGTGGCTGAGACCAACCTCTGGGAGACTAATAACAATTTTCATAATAATATGAAGACATTATTTTGTTTTTTTCACTGTGCTAACTTTTGCACTGATGGTAAACTTAATACCAGGTAAAACTGGCACAAGTCAGGACAATGGTACCATCTGTATGAGTAGTCATTTTATTCTTGCAGTAAACCACACATTTGTAGCAAAATAAAACAAATCATTTTCACTTAAGAATGTCTGTGATGAAGCATCAGGTTGGATTTACAGATTCACAACAATTAAAAACATTTTGGGGATCAATGGAGATGTAATAATAGAATGTAGAATTTTGTATAATTAAATATATCCACATCTGGAAGACCTAAATGATTCAGGAGATCAATTATTTTCCAATCAATTCATGGTGTTAACAAAAATCATGTATGGGTGAAAGATCCACTGGAAGTGCAAGATAAATGGGTTTTAGAGTATAAAAAGGTCAATGGTAAGGTTTCAGACTCCACATCACAAATACTATTTAAGAAACTACTATTTGGGCTGGGGATTTAGCTCAGTGGTACCGCACCTGCTTCACAAGCACAAGGTCCTGAGTTCGATCCCCGGTACCAAAAAACCCTAAACAACTACCACCTTTGAGTTTTGGTGTAGTATCAAAGCAGAATTTCTAGTTATCAGAAAATGTTAACACTCTTCCCTTTTCCAGCTACATAACTGTTTAAAGATTTGTTTTCTTTGTATACTTCAACAAAAAAGCATATCAGAATATACTGCATGCAGAAGTAGATAAGAATCTACTTGGCATTAAAGAGACTTTCAAAATTATAAAACAATGCCATTTTTCAATGATTTTATTTTGCTTTGGAAAATTCAGACATTTTCATAGAAAATATTATTTATGGTATGTTACAGAATCTATTATTGCTATTTTAAATGAATTACATATTTAAAATTTTCTATTTTAATTTCTAATGAAATTAACATTAGAAATAATAAAATTGTTTTGGAGTTCTCAATAGTTTTTAAGAGTGAGACTAAGTAAGTTGATAAATATGGACTTGGAGTGGATAGACTTATCCTCTTACACTATTTCCTCAGTTTTTTTAATGCATATAACTAAAAATAAAAATGACAAAGCCTACCAACAGAATATGAGGACATGTGTAAATTTTTATCATAATCATACCTAAGAGTGAGTGTCAGGAGCCATTCTACATTATTTAGGGGAAAAATCATTTCACAATTAAATTATGATTAGGGCTCTATGAGGCATAGTCTTCTTGCCTGCAGGCCAGCTATGGCATACAGAAACATAATTCCATTTTGCCTCGAGTCACAGCTGAGGTCTTAATGGTTCTGTGATGCTATGACACTTAAGGACAAGATTACATGACATCCTAGTTCTTTGAGAACCATGTAGTATTACAAAAAGAGAAAGGTTTCACCTGGGGAGGGACGAATAGCTTAACTCATCCCACCTACCCTTGTAAAAGTCTTTGCTCATCTCATCATCCTAATCAACATAAGCTCCTCATCGACCTAAGATCCTCATCAGCATAAGATCCTCATCCTCGTAAGATTACCACTCCCACCCCCCAGTTATCTGATACTTCTTCTGATTATAACATCTTCGTCAATTTAGGGTTACTGCTGTCCTCTGAGTCATCTGATACTCTCTATGAACCCAAGGAACAGTGGCAAGCTCAGAGTGCCTTTGTTTTTGCTGTCTAGCACAGCACTGATCAGGCCCAAGACCCAGCCTTTTCTCTAAGTCTCATTTCCTGTCTTTATTCTCTAATTAGCCTTGCACTGTCACGGCTCACAGGAGACCAGGACCCATGCAGGGGTTCAGATAATGTCTCCTTTCCCATTCCTTATAAGTGATCATTAAAGAAAATACAAACAGACCAATCAACCTTGTGAAAGAGAGAGTAAGAAAATGTTATGTCGTGGTTTTAATGTGCCTCTCCTTTATTATGAGTTTGAACAATGTTACACATTTACTGGTAATTTTAATTTCCTTTTCAAAATTGTCCTTTTTAGTCATTTATTTGTTCTTTCAATGTTTGTTGAGCATCTTGTATATACCATGCCTGCTTCTAGGTGTATCTGGAATGCACCAATGAACACATCATATTTCTACTGCAGCAGTTGGCACACTATGGTCCAATGGGGCTCAATTTGGCCAACTTCCTATTTTTGTGAAGTTTTATTAGAACACAGTCATGCTTAGCTGTTTATGCATTGTCTTTAGACACTTTTGACCTACAAGGGCAGAGTTTAGTAGTTTAAACATGGTGCCTGCAAAGTCCCAAGTACTCACTAATTGTCCTTTAAAGAAAAAGTTTGCTAGCCCTTGGTCTCCTGGATTCTATGGGAATGTTTATCTTCTGCCTACATAGTTTGAAGACTCCTTTATATATTCAATATATTTTATCTTGCAGATGTTTTCTGATTGCATTTATAGCTTTACATTTTATTTATGTTCTTTTCATTGTCTAGAGTTTTACATTTCATGTAACAAATTGCTTAAATTTTAATATAATTGCTCCTAACTTTTTAAGAGTGTTATTTTAATAATTTATTGGCTATTTTGCTATCTACTTCTACATAAATTTTAAAACTATTTTATCATAGGGGCTGGGGATTTAGCTCACTGGTTCTGGCACCAGCTTCGCAAGCACAAGGCTCCGAGTTCAATCCCCAGTACCAAAACAAAACAAAACAAAAAAACCCTATTTTAGCATATTAATGAAAGAATCCCTTAATTCTGGTTTCAATTGCATGAAATAATTAATTACTTTGGGGAAGGGCCAGGGATGTAGCTCAGTGGTGCTGCGCCTACCTGACAGGCACAAGGTCCTGAGTTCAATCCCCAGTACCAGAAAAAAAATGTTACTTTGGGGAGGATTTAGATTTCCAATATATTGATTCATTTTGTCAATAAGCATAGAATGTTTTTCTGTCATAACTAATCTTGCAAATTATTTTACAACTTTGTCGCGTAGTCTTATAAATTACTTTTTATGTTTATTCTTATTTACTTTCTATTTTCAGGTCGCTAATGTGATACGTAAGGTTCTTCCTGTTTGTTTTATAATTGATAACAGTTAATAAGTACACTTTAAAAATTTTAATTAGATGACATTGAACTCTTCAAAGTGTTAATAGCTTTTTTTCTGAATTGATTCTTCTAAATTTTTAATTTGAACAAATAGGGATTTACTTGACTTTCTCTTTTTGATCATTTTACTTTTTTCTCTTTCATTTCATATTTGCTAGGTTCTAGAAAAAATAATCATTAGCTTAAATTCCTTTTCTTGTTTCTCATTTTGAAATACATACAGAAATTAACAACTAAGCAGATATTTAATCTTAATTTCAAATAAAAAATCTTTATCATTTTAAGTAATTAGACTTTTATGTGTATTTCATTAAGAGTTCTCATCAGCAATATGTATTTATTTACTCAAGTACTTTTAGGGCACTTAAAGAGATGATAGAAATGCCCTCATCTAACCTACAGGTAAACTGATAGTTACAATGACAGATATTGAGAGTAATAAGATTTATAGTGTTTTTTAAGAAGCTTCCCTTTGCATCATGCTTTATTAGTATTGTTAATGTTTACTAGTATTTTACTTGAGATTTTTCAACTTTTAAGGTAGATTTATAGAGATTTAGTGTTATCTTTGTTAATATTTTCCTCTATGATGAAAGAAAAATAAATTGGAATGGCCACATCATTTTTCTATCCCTGGAACACTTTACTGATATTAAGATTATAAATTTATATAAATTATAAGATATAAAAGAGAGAAATAAAATTAGGATAATGAAAATGACATATAATATAACTTTATCCCACTATCTAGAGGCGAAATATCATGATCATACAGTTAAGAGCAACAATTAAAGACAGATTTATATTTAAATTTTTAATAAATGGAGGTAACTGTGAGGTGTCACCCACTTCTCCAAATAACAGCTTATAGAAAATGGAATAAAGTTCTCCTGCAAACATTGAACAGATTATGCTAAGATTTCTCCTAGGTCTGTGGGAATAGCCAGTGGACTGAGACCAACTAGAGAGCTTTAATCCATGTTATTAACACATCCAAAGAAAGAAAAAGGTCAACTCCTGGAGCTGGGCCACTTTAGATAAATTGAGCTCAGAAAAAACAAACTTTGGCAGCGGTTGTTGGGCACTGCCCACAGGAAGGAAAGAAACATAAAGTCCAATAACTATAAGCGTCCAGTTATGATAAATGTGTCTTCTAGTGGTGGCACAGGCATTTCCCCCAACCTTGCCATGACCTAGAGAAATGTTTCCCAGGTCAATGACCCTTTGCTGACTGTGCACACTATCAGCTTTTTGATTATGTATTTAGCAATCTCTGCTGATTCTAGGAAAGGTTGTAGGACGTGCCTAGATCTGCACTTTGCTTTTCTGCTAGGAAACATTGGCCCTGTTTTCATGTAAGATTCATTCTCACACGTAGATCCAAGGAACGTATATGCAATACCAGCAATACCAGGTCCACCAACTGAAAGTGTACTTTTTTATGATGTGAAGTGTTATTGAGGCAGTATAACATTTTGAGGAGGATAATTTCAAATGTTCTAATTTTTGAAAGAATGAAATAGCTTATTTCAGTACTTTAAACGTTAGAAACAAATCACATACAACATACCTCATTGTTCAAGTGGGTCTGGACCCTTTTACTGGGTAGCTAAGAACTAGTGCACTGGAAAATTCCAATGATATTTCCACTTCATGAATCTTTAGTCCTTTTTATCTAGGTGTGACTGTCTAACACAGTATATGAGGATTTCTTGGAAGACTGATAATTTGATCACCATTTACTTTCCCCTAGGATTAATTTTTGTCTGTTAGCCAGGGGTAATAAGAGATTCAGAAAGAAGTTTCCTTCTCAGTTTTAGTACAATGTGCCAATGACAAACTACTACTTTACCCTTAGCTCTCATGAAGAAATTCATGGATATTAATACTTTGAAAATATGTGGCATTTGTTTCATTATGTGTATTAGTGAGGTCCAGCCTTAAAGTTATATCTTTTTACATCATTTTAAAATGCCATGTTTAAGATGTAAAGATATCTTAAAAATATAAAAAATTAATACAGTAAGTATATTTTTATGTTAGATTGAACTATATGAATTTGCTGATGCCATTTCTGATGAGTGATAGACATATTTTGATTTGTGGGGCAGAAATAGTCAAGTATCAGCAATTTTCTCTAACATGACTCAACTATTAAAGATTTTTCAGTCTGTTTTCTCTTATAGGTTAACAGAAATGTATTCATCAATTTACCAATGACAAGAAAGTCCCACTGAAATAAATTGATCTTATTTTTCACCATGTAGTCAGAAGTAGCACTTCTGAGAAGGGAATGACATTTTTTTTGTGATTTGCTGTCATTTGGCTTCTTCTGTATCAGAGTGAATGAAACAATATTGTACCATTCTGTTGTGATCACACCAAATTTTGACATATGCTTAGCATTTGGCTCTAAGTGCCACTGTGTCACCAGGTTCACACTTGGATTCACACTCAAGTATGTACGTGTGTGAGCACGTGCATGAGCATGTGTGCAACTACATTTGGACATTTGTTTCCTGCTAACAGAAAGCCAAGCATATGTCTGAGACCAAGCTTCCTTTTCTTTTTGACACATTTTCAGTGATTAGATGCATTAAGAAATACAACAGGATTTAAAAATCAGAAAGGGTTTGTATTTTTGTAAACATCAACTGTGGTTATGGCAAAGACCTTTATATCAACTAAGATATGTCCACTGGAGCCATAATCCAAACAACTTAGTTTATAGCACAGTTCAAATCATTATGGAAAGAAAGAGTGAGTGGGGGGGAGGGAGAGGGGAGAGAAAGGGAGGGAGGAAGAAAAAGAGAAAGAGAAAGAAAGGAAATCTTTCCCATGAAAAAATAAAAGTGATGAAATAAAACAGGGCTTATTTGAACATTAAACTACCCTCCATAAAAATGTCAACCTGACTAGATTACTTCCATCAATGCTGCAAAAATGGGAACAGCAAATGAGATTTTGATGGTAGCAGTTGAAAATAAATTTTTTCTGGTATTTCACTCTTGTGGTTTATGAGGTTACTAAAACTCACAGTGTAATTACGGTTTGACACTTTGTATCTCTTTTTATTTATAGTCTTCTAAAGGAAGTGGTATGAATTACATTCTTTAAAATATCATTGAACATGTTGTAAGAACCCAAAATGTCAAAGGGAGTGGAATTCAGTGGCTAAAAACATGGACAAATCTCTAGCTACAGATTCATGAAAACTAGAAGGGGCCAGCTCTGAGTTAAATTAGCACCCATAAGCTACATTCGTAGGAACGCAGGTTTGGATGACATGAAAGATATTTAGGTAACATTTTTATTTATTTCTTTTTAAGCAAGAGTGATTCAAAAATAGAATCACATAATTTTTGGAATAAAAAATACATGTCTTTGTGATAATGATTCCTGAGAGGCAGTATGGAGAAGCAGGTAAGGATATAGGCTTTGGATTCAGACAAACCTAATTCAAGTTCTGGTTTTGTCACATGTTAGTGTTAGCTGTATCACCCTGGAGGCACGGATTAATCTTTACCTCTTAATTTCCTTATATGTACAATGATAATAATAATAACAGCTAGTATGCCGTAGGGCTATTCCAAAAAATTAAATGAACTAATCCATGAAAACACTTATCCTAGTGCCTGATACATAATAATGACTGAAAATATCAGAATTCTTAGAGAAAAATATGACTATGAATACAACACACATAACAGAGTAGTATTTGGGACACCATGGTACCCATGTGGCTGCAACTATGGAAGTCAATTTTTATAAAACAAATCCCAAGATTCCATATGCTCTTGCATTCATTAGACAATACACGGAATTATCTCTCTACATGCTTGCACTCATGGCTCTATTTGGCTTTTCCATTATTATTCACTTGAGACTCCATTTGCTTAGGAGACCTTTGATGAGTCAAGTTTCTAAAAATTATTTTTTTCATAGACTTCTAATATGGATCATATTTTGATAAATGCAGTTTGAATGGAAGAGTCTGAAATTGGATATCATCTCCAGAATATGGTACCAATATTGTTGGTAAAACCTAGGGATTTCTTGAGAAGCCAGGGGAACAACCTAGACAGCAATAAGAAAAGAATATCATTATATAAGATATTAAGTTTCCCTACTTAAGAAAATGTAACTTGGGATTCAACGAGCATAATCAGAATTCAAAGGCCAGAAGAAAATGGAAAGAAATCAATGGGTCTTAATGCTCGAACGGGGATTATAAACCAAATTGGCTGATGCTTAAGAACATCCATTATTCTACAGAGGAAGTTCCTCAGGAACAATGGAATATTTCAAAAGCAGAATTGCACAGTCTTTCAACTAAAGGACTGAAGCAAAGGGCGATGTTTCCATGGTGGTTATATTTTGTACTACACATAAATTAATATTAAGGAAATTGGTGCCAGAGATCCCTGTTAAAAGCCCTTTGATGATATAAAATATATATTAAATACAAGTAAAATTAAATCTCCATTTGAATACATATAAAAGTCTTCTCATACTAGTGAAGAAAATTCCTTGATTAGGCCATTATAACTACACAGTGGCTGGCAAATTAATACTCATAATGACCCATCCTTCTATGAAAACTATTAGAAAACGATTTTATGAATGGATAAAATGTTTGTACTTCAAACATATGGTTAATATCACAAATTCAGAAACAAAATTAAAAGTTGTGTAAATATCTTATAAAAATGCAGCTGTCCTATTCATTCATTAAAAAAAACCCTAAAATAAAAAATTTTGCTTCAGTGATCTGCATTGGCTGTAAAAGCAGCTCTAAATGAATCTCTTCATCTTGGATTTCTATAGCGAACAGGGGTAGGAATATAACACGGAGGCCCGTCATCATCAAAGAGACATGACCTTTGCTTGTCCAGGCGAAATAGTTCTGGAAGTGCTGAGTTGGCAACATTCTCTGTTATCATCTTTCTTTTGGCTACTGGCTGAGCATGGTGGCCAGAGCTAGCATTCAGTCTGCTGCTCTGAAGCTGGGTTTTTCTTCTGTGAAGCTAACTGAAACTGCAACATTGAACTCATTATCATCTCGTAAAACCCCTCTTAGCTAACTGGCTCAGACAGCCATAGTTCTATGCTAAAATCAAAGGCAAGATGATTCAAAGAATTAGGGACATGAAATTTGACTATTTTCTAAAGATCAAAAATATAAGATTAAAACAGTGCATAATTAATTTACATGTACCAAGATAGCTATCAAATTGGCAACTTTTTCAAATTTACCAACAATGTAGGTTAAATAGGGATGAGTAAGCCAAAAGAGATCCCTGGGATGTTTAATTCTTTAAAACTTGGATTCCTATAGTATATTTGAACTTGCAGTTATATCTCTAATGATAAGATACAGCAATACACTTGAATAAACAAACAGAAACATCAAATCTCAGTAACTATCTTGATGACAACAGCAGAGGGAATTCAGGGAATATACTAGATAACTGATGCACAATCTGCAGTCATAAAAGAGCACCACTATAAAGAGAAAATGTGTATTTACAGGAATAAAAAGTGACTGAGAATTCCTGATCTTGCTTCATAAGACATTAGACATCACTCCCAGTGTTAAGTAAAGCTTAAAGCTAAGAGAGAACTTGTTTATTTTGTCTTCCTTTTTTCTGTCTTTCCAGGCATGCTACATAAACAGTAGACATCTATATCTTAGATGCTCTGCAACACTATCAAGTGAAAATAGACTTGGACAATTGTGTGGTAATTGAGACCATGAAAAAATATAGTAAATAAACACATTTTCTTTTTCAGCACCACAAAAAAGAAAAGAAAATGCAAAGTAAAATCAGAGAGAATTTTCTATATGAAAATATATATATTTACATATGTATATATATATTCATTGCCACTTTAGAATATGTTTAAATGTTCTCAGATATTTCACCTTTGAATTTTGTTTCAAGATATCTAAACATGCAGCAGCCACATAATCTCCACACTAAGTTATCACTTAAAGGAGTGAAACATGAAAAAGCTCTTCAGCTATGTTCTGAGTATGGATATGTTATATCAGAGAAAAAATTATATAAACAAAGATTTCCATGAATATTGTAATACTAATAACCTTTATAAATGGAAAAGATGTGGTTTCCTAGAATACTTTGGTAGCCAATATGCTCAAGTAAATGTGTTTAAGAATACATGCTTGCATGGGTCTCTCAAGTGTTCTGCAGAGTGTGCAGAGGCACTGATGGCCTTTGTTGCTACCTAGCTTTCCAAGGTTGTTGTATGCGGTCTCTCATTGTATCAAAGGCAAGACATTCTTTTTTTTTTTTGGTACCAGGGATTGAAGTCAGGACCTTGCACTTGCGAGGCAGGCACCACTGAGCTAAATCCCCAGCCCAAAGGCAAGACATTCTTACAGCTCATTATAAACAGTTTGGGTTTCATGAATTAGGATCTCTTCTAGTAACACAATTCACTGCATGTACAAGTGTCACCTGGACCTCTTTGCATTACCCTGTGGCAATGAAGACTAGGAATAGACATGAAAAATGCTGATATTCTAGCTACTACTTTTGCTGTAATAAGGTCTCTTCACATCTGACTGAGAATATCATCTTTTCTGCACTCATTCATGAAACACGGGTAGGTTAATTATTAGCTTGGGAGTAGGGTAAAAATAAATCTCAGATCTTCCAAGAGGAATTTATTACCCTTTGATCTTGAAGGATGGACTCTATAGCTAATTTAGGGCTCTCTAATCAAGTTAACTCTTTCTGCCTAGTTCAGGGTAATATTTTTTTTTCTCAAAGGCAAAGACCTAGTTCTCAAGAATGCTTTTTTGTTACTGGCCCTGTTATTGGAATTATTCTGAGGCACTAAATAATACATACAGTTTAAAGAAAACAATCAGTTCAAGAACTCTAAGGTGTTACAGGTTATGAAGAAACTGACAGCTGGGCGTGGTGGTACACACCTGTAATCTCAGGATTTTGGTGGGCTGAAGGGGGAGGATCATATGTTCCAGTTCAGCCTGGTCAGCCATTTAGCAAGACCCTGTTTTAAAAAAAAATAAAAAAGGGTTGCAGATATAGTTCAGTGTGAAGGCCTTGGATTCAATCTCCAGAAAAAAATAAAAAGAAAAGAACAGAAAAGAAAACAGGAAAGAATGAGACCACATTCTCACAGACCATAAAATAAACATTGTTTGAAATTAAAGGATTTAAGAAGACCAGAACAATGGGAATAGAATTATAAAATGGGTATATTTTTAAGTATCCTGTCCCTTTTTGCTGTGGGAATGATAAATGGGTAAGAAAGATTTTTAATAGGATCCTTTTGTACTAAGCAGTAAGGGAACTCAATGGGATTTGGTACAACAGATCTACTTGATACTTAATGACTATTTTCGGAAAAAAATCATCTGGAGTCAAGTTCCAATAAGTACAGTACATATTCATAGTCCTCACAGAATGGAATATTTGAAATATTCCAAACTGTTTCATAAAATGTTACATAATGTAATTATGTTGGATATTTAAGTGTATGATTGCAAAATTCCAGGACAATTTCCTTGAAGCATATTTGAAAAGTATATCCACAATACTGCCTTACATAAACATAGTTCCTGTTTACTTCCCCAGCATGTGTGCTTTCAATTCAAGGAGCTGGAAGGGATAAACGCTGCAAAGGAGACAGGGGTGTAAGTTTAGAAGATGAGACACTTGAACCCAGAGAGGCCAGGGTCCACGTAAAACAGAACGAAGTACCCAGCAGGAGCCTTCCCCAGAGTAGTGTGTGTAGCTGGATTACTGAGGAGAGGAAAATGTCTTCAAGGACTCCAAGTGCCTCCCAAACTTCCCTGGGAGCTGGGTTCCAAAAACTGCTTGTAGGATGAAATACTAATGAACAGTTTAAAGGATTTAAAAAGTGAGAACAAGAACACTAGTCTGCTAGCATTCTTTGGAGCCTAGCTATGATCTGTATAATATACCCTGTCTATAAAACACTTATTCTGTGGCTTAGGGAGTTGTTCTTTGGGTTCGTACAGGACTCTCCCTTCAAAGCACTCTGCTCCTCTCCTCTAGGTCTATGTTTATTGGGCCACACAGTAACTTCATCCAACCCCTGAGAGAACCATCCAGGACGGAAGGGATAAAACGGAGTTCCTTAGATCACTTGGCTCAGAGTCAAAAGGTGAACAGTGAATATAACTTTGCTTTGGTATTTAATATTTTTGAATATAGACTCAATTTAAACAATTTTTTTCCTTGAGAAAGCAGGTATTTCTTTTGTGTCAGAAAGGAAATGAAGTTTACAAACTCAAAGGGCATCTCTTAAATCTATTTTTATTCATGTACACTGATTCCACTGACTCATTAAATTTATAAACCAAACACACACACACACACACACATACACACACACACACCACACACACACACCATGATGAGTAATTTATCTGACTGGATGCCCCCAAAACTGATATGGCCTATTGATAAAGTACATTTTCTACAACTGTTTAAGAGTGAATTCCTTAAATATATACAGGTGTGTTTATGTGAATAAGCTTGAGACATTACCTGATGATGTAAAATAAATAAGAAAGGACAAAACATCAATGCAGTGATGCTCTCTGGCCTCTAATTTTGGAACTCCTGAAAACAATAGTTAAATCTTTTGACTTCCTAGCTTTAAAATACCATTGAAGAAAGGAAACTGTAGGTATGTCATCAGAATTTAGCTATTTCCCCTTCTGAACTCAAGTTATTCCCCCCTTCCTTCATAGTCTGCCACAATTAAGCTAAGACCCTAAAGTCCTGGCTGGCAAACTCACCAAGGCCCAACTGCTCATTGTTTGTATATATGGATAAATTCCTGGGGAAGAAAATCCACTGACTCCTTCTTACCCCTCAGCTGTTTGTAGTCGAGTGAAAACACTCTTCTCTTTCGCTGACAGGGCTTCCTCACCTGTGTCTACTGGTTCAGCCTTTAAAACCAAACTCAAGTATCTTCTCTTCAATATGACCCCCTCACTCTTATTCTGGAGACACAGTCCTCCCTGTATGTCTCATGACTTTTGATTTATTGCTCAAAAGCCTGGACCTTGTCCTGAGGGGCAAGGATCATGGCTGACACATAAAAGACAGGCTCAGGCACAAAATATTTCTGTTGACTCAGTTAACTGATTATTTTATTGTATTAAAAAACAAAAATTTCATAATCAAATAAGAGACTAACAACAGTTATTACACTGTGTATCATTATCTTCAAAGTAGTTACTCAGAGAACAAGACATAAACCAAAAAATTCTTACAAAAAACATAATAACACAAATATTTCTTTTTAAAGAACTAATGTAAACCAGTAGTATAAATGAAACAATTAGCATATATATTGAAAGAGTTTTAAAACAACAGAATTTGTAGTCTGGGTGAGTATTTGAATTTCTCTCTCTTCTATTTTGTTCTTTACTTGCATTTCTTTTATATGAGAAATGTGGGGAGAAAATAGCTCCTTGTAGGAAAGATCTCTGGACCCCAAGTTAAACCCCCTGATAAGACTTTCTTCAACTATGAACAATTGAGCCTGAGTGAACTTCACCTTCAGCAGAACATGCCTTCATCAGAAAATGATTCCACATTAGAGTAACAATACTGATTAACTACACTTAAAAAGAGAAAGTCATTCTAGCTTTAGCTTCTTTCCAATGAAAGGCATTAATGAAATACTTACTTTATGTGCATTTCTCTATTAATTCTCACTGCCACTTGTGCCACTGGTTGATCTGTCCCACATTATCCAGTTCCACAAATGAGGAAACAAGGTGATAGAAGAATTAAGGAATTTACTTCATCAGAGATCTGGTTAAACGCCCGTGTCACAGTCAAACTCAAGATGCCTGGCCCACAACCTACGTCCCTTCACCAATACTGTCCTGGTCTCCTGTGATGGGATAAGCTGAACATTCATCCTATGCGCCCCTTGCCTTCCCTACCACTATCTCCCAGAAGTTGGCCACTGCTTGCAGTAGATTCTTTCCTTCAGCAATTGTTAAGAGTTTTCTGAACCCTGTGTTGACACCCCTTTTTTGTGGTACTGGGAGTTGAACCCAGGATCTTTGCAGTGAGCTAATGTGCCCAGCATTTTTTTATTATTATGAGAGGATCTCACCACAACTTAGTTGCTAAACTGCACAGGCTGGGCTTGAACTTGAGATCCTCTGGCCTCCGCCTCCCTGAATGCTGGGATTACAGGAGTGTATCACATACTCGGTTCCTATTCCCCTTTTTAGGGTTTGTACGTATGTTCACACACACAAATACACAATATATCTGTGACCTTGCCTAATGTTACCTTGTTGAATAAGTTATGGACTTTCTAAATAAGACTCTATTTGTTCCTAGATTCCCATACTTGACACAGAAGAATTTAATCAAGCTCTTTGTACTTTATTACCCACTGAACCCCAGCACCATTACAAAGTGGCACTCCTTAGTTGAGATTGTGATATGCCAAATGAACATGTTGCCATGTTAAAATACAATTTTTCTTAATCTTATAAAAGCAATGATTCTCCCACTTTAACACTCCCCACACACACACATCACTGAGGACACTTGTGAAAATGCGGATTCTAAGCCTTAACTCCCAGAGGTTTTAAAATCTAGGATGAAGTCCAGGAATCTATACTTTAAGCAAGCTTATGTTCATGGTTTATATCTAAAATGTCCCCCCAAATTCTCATGTATGTGGAAGGCAATTGGGTTGTTAGTGGATTAAGCCATCCATGGGTCCAGAGCTGAATATGCTGACAGGAAGTAGGGTCTGGTCAGAAGAGGCAGTCCCTGGGGCTTGACCTGGAAGGGGTTATCTCCGACTCCAGCTTCTCTCTCCCTTTGCTCTATGCTTCCCAGCCACCAAAACGTTTGCAGCTTTCCTCCGCAAGAGCCTCCCACCATGCCCTTCCTGCCTTGGAGCCAGCTGACCAAGGACATAATCCTCTAAAAGCCATGAGCCAAAATAAAGTTGTGGATTTCTGGTATTTTGTTTCAGCAAAGAGAGAGTGAGTAAGACACTAAGTGATTTTAATGCAAATATTCTATGGCCCACACTGAGAAATCAGCAAAATTCTACCCTGCCCCCTTTATATAGGGTGATACTCTTAAATTCTCTAGACACTTGTAAGCTAACTTCTGGGACTATCTTTTTTCACCAAGTACAACAGATTTAACATTGTTAAAAATGGCCGTTTACTTATCAAACAAATATTTCTTGAATGTTTACCTTGAGTTAGGGCTGGCAAATATCAAATAGGTAGAATATCAGTCATTTCTATCCGGCCCCCATACATGCATTGCCCATGATAGACATCATTTACTCAACAGGGCTTCCTTGTGTGCTGAGCCTAGATCTATCACTGTGAAGCCACTACCAATTAATCTTATAGCAATAGCTAGGACATGGCCATAAAGTCCTTGCTCACAAGGCAGTGAAATAGGAAGAAAAAGTTAAGTGATGACTGGGAAATACTGAGATTACTGGGGGAAATTTAGAGTTACCTCCTTCCTCAACAGGTATCTATACCACTTCTCCAGCATGGTGGTAGGCTTGTTGCTATCCCAGGCCAGACACCCTGGCTCCTGGAGGCAGGCAGCTAAGGCCCACAGGCAAGTGAGGAAGCCAGCCAGCCAGGCATCCTTCAGTGCATGAGGATAAAGGGGCTCTCCCCTCTACTAGTTTCTCTTCCCTTTCTTGCTTAAAAAATAAGCAAAGGAAAGCCAATTGAGGCTTCCTGCCCTGGGCATTAAAAAGTTTGACTTAGGGTTCTAATTACAATGAAATCTTTTTACTATAGCTGTCAGATCCTCCTCTTTCAATTTCTAGTTGAAACTCGGAGAAGCCAAATGACTTACTCAAAGATAAAGTCAAAAGTAGAATCCAGGTCTCTGGCTTCTTAGTTTATTGCTAGTCATGGGTTTAAGAACCTGGCTGCAATTTGCCTGTAAAAATAAAACTGTGAAGGTTTTGTCTAGTAGTTCAGGTATTATACTTAATCATATTTACACATTGCAAGGTTCACCTTTGAGAATCCTTTGTTGGAGCAGCCTCAACCAGGAATAAGTTGACAGTTAACAACTCTACATTATGATAAACTATGTTCCTTTAAAATAGATTAATCTGTATTGGATTGATGGAAAATCACCTCAAAATAGTTATCTCCATGAAGAGTAGGAACTGTGGAGAAGAAAGGAGGGGTTAAGAGTAAGAAAAGGTCAGACGCATCTGGCCTTGAATCACAGGTCCACTTTTTTATGTTTTGAATCTAAAATGTTCCCCGAGAGCCATGCTGGGGATTTGGTTGTCTGAGGATGGACTTTTAGAAGGTGACTGGATCATGAGGGATCTAACTTCATCAAAGGATTAATCTGGTGATGGGTTCATAATTTGATGGCATTATTATATTATTATTAATGATAATAACCTAGATACAGTGATGACGAACCTTTTGGACCTTTCAATGATAACAAATAGCCTACTGTGGCATGTATGCCACAGGTCTGCCACCACTGAGTTGCCATAGGTCTTCCACCACTCCTAGTTGAAGGGAGTGGGTCATGGGGGTATGACTTTGGGGACTGTATTTTGTCTCCCATCACTTCCTGGTTCGCTCGCTGACTCTGCTTCCTGGCTATCACAGTATGAGCAGCTTTGCTCTACTATACCCTTCTCATCATGTCCTGCTTCGCCACAGCCCCATAATGATGGTGTCAACCAACCACTGACTGAACTCTCTGAAACCATGAGCCAAAGTAAACCTTCAAATTGCTATTCTCAGGTATTCTGTCACAGTGATGGCAAGCTAGCACATCTCCTTCAGGTGTGTTACCTTACATACATTACTTAACCTCTCTGAGAATATGTTTCTTCAGATATACAAGTGATGAACTTATTTACCTATTAGAGTGGCTCAGGAGGTATAAATAGTTACTGGGTGTAAAAATGACATAAATACATACCTGACATATAACAGAGCTCAAAAAAATGAATGTTCCCTCCCCCTGTTTTCTTTGCTCTACATGTTACCTTAGTGTTTCCAGGACTAGCAGTATAACATGTGTGATTCACTAGAAAATAAAAATATGAGGTCATTTGTTCAAAATTAATTAAGAATTTCAAAATGGCACCATAGAGTAGTAAACTATGGTGGGGCACTTCTGAGTCACCTACCCTTGTAGACTACCCTAGCCCGAGACCATTTCTTGGATGAAATGGTCTATTCAACAGAAGTTCTTGGCGAGCACTCAAAGTATCAGCACAGGCTTGGAAGCTTGTCAGACTCAAACCCCAGCTGCACAATTTAATCTCTATGAAACTTCCACAAGTCAAAAATCTCTCTAAGGCTTGTTTCCATTCTTGTAAATGGGTCTAATGATTCTACTTTCCGTGTAGGGCCCAGATATAGGTTAAATGCTATTAAAGCAGGAGAAATAACTAACTCAGGACCTAGTATGGAGGACTCAGACATTGGCTATTGTTATGTTTTTCTTTCCCTCACCCACCTCATAAATCTTAGGCTTTACTAATTTGTGACAGTTTCCATAAGAAGTGCCACTTAGGGCTCAGTGCTACTTACCCATGTCACAAGAGCAAAGAGCTTGCATTATCAGTTATTTTAATGGACACTTAAAAACTAAGCACGAAGGACTTCCCTGATTACAACATAAAATGATGGTGGTGGTGCGAACAAAATTAATGAAGATAATGAAATTTATAGGCAGGATTTGTTTTCGAGCACTTTTGCATCATGTCATTTGATGTCCCCTTCAACTAAGACACTCTGTCTACAGAGCATATTACCATCTCCAGTTTAGAGCTGAAGAAACGAAGGTTCCAAGACATTTAGTAATTTGGCTCAAAACTCACACTTATCTCCTTCCTAGTCCATGCTGCTTCTGGCTCTATCCACAAATATATAGTCAAATCAGCAGTCACATGTGTGTCTCTCCTATTTGTGAGTATAACTGCTTTCCTATTTCAAACAACAAAAGCTGTACAAATAATTTCACATGGTTTTCATTAAAAAATAAAATTGGACAAGGAAATAAATAACTCATTTTAAATTTAAGCAGCTTGATGGAGCCTGGCAAAATTTTTAAAGCTTCAAACTCTATCTTTAATTATTCACAAAGCCTGTATGTTATGCCTAGTAAAACTTATGTCATCTTCATTAAAAGCTACTGTCATCTATGGATAGTCATCCAGAGTGAAAGAGCCACTAGGGAGGCTGAGGCAAGAGGGTCACAAGTTTGAGCCCAGCCTGGGAAGTTTAATGAAACTGTCTCAAAATAAAAACTAAAAGGCTCAAGGTGTACATCAGTGCAAGTACTCTGGGTTTAACTTTTTGTACTAGAGGGGATGGAGGTGGGGGGAGACAGGGATACAGAGAGAGACAGAGAGAGACAGAGAGAGACAGAGAGAAACACAGAGAGACAGAGAGAGAGAGATTGAGATTAATGAGGAATTATGCTCAGCTGAGTTTGGAATAGTCTATGTATTTCATCTGGGCAGTAATTATGAAAGCTGCCATCTACCCATCCTGTGTTGGAGGTGGAGCAATTAGCAGAAGGAATAGTGAAAAGCACCAAGCCAGGCTTGCACTGTCTCTCTGTGAACTTTTACATAAGAAAAACAGGTTCCTTTTTTTTACTTCCTTTTCTTTGGGGCTCCTAATATTCCAGCCCCAGCTGAAAACTTAGACTTCTGGCTTGGTTTTTTACAAAATGGAGGCTAGAAAAAGGATTGATATCAATTCACCATTCTTTCAGCTGCTGCTGAGGAGTTCTCACCTCTTTGGCTTCCACTTAACTTATTTTGTGAGACTTGGTCCTTTTGGGGCCTCCTGCTTTAAAGGCTTCAGGCCTCACCACTCAACCTCTTTCAGAATCCTCAAGAATCTAACAGTGATGGGTGATACAGAAAGTAGTTTCTAAACATAGCTACCATCAATTTTTCCCTTCCCCATATGTACATGTTACTCATCCTTGGTGAGGAGGGGTCCATTTTCCTCCCATTTAAATCTAGGGTGACCCTTGTAACTTGCTCTGACCAACAGAATATAGAAGAGGTGGAGTTCCCAGTCCTGGGACTTTTCTCCCCCAGTTCTGAAAACTGAACTCAGGGCCTTTGCACTGACCTACAGTCTCAGCCCTTTCATTGTTTCACCTGTGAGACAGGGTCTCCCTCACTTGCTAAGTTGCTCAGGGCTTCAATTTGTGATCCCCTTGCTTCAGTCCCTTCCACGGTTCTGGTTTTATAGGCATTCTGGGGCTTCTTAGCCCAAGGCTGAGAGAGGATTAGAAGCAGCTGTTTCTTCCCTTTTTGAAGATAGCTGCTTGTTAGAAGTCTGAATACCCTAAAACCACCATGCTGTGAGGAAGCCCACAGTACTTACAAGGTGGGGCCATGTGAGAAGCCCCAGGTCACTAGATGACTGAGTTATTACTTCTTGGGGCTCCCATTTAGCCCAGCCACCACCTGAATGAGACCGACTGACCCCCCGTGAGTGCTAAGTGGAACAAAAACTGTCCAGCCGTCCCTACCTGCAGTCCTAACCCTTAGAATTATAAGAAATATTAGATCATTGTTATCTGGAGCCACTAAGTTGTGGGATGATTTGCTATAGCACAATAAACAACTGAAATAGCTTCAGAAGGGTGAGTGCTAGTGAAAAGGAGAGGTAAAGAAAGAGAAAGGTAACCATTTCTCCTGGCTCTCATTGCTCGAGCATTAGAATTTCCTAAAAAAGTGGAACTCACAACCAGTACTTCCCCAGCAAAGTAAATTTTGCATGCCCGTGAATTAACTTGCAATGTACATTTGGAACACAACTTGTTCAGAGGTTGGCAATTTATCAGTGAACTTCAGCTGTCATTCTTGACCTATTTGTGACATTAAATATCAATGATATTTTATGTCAGACTAAGGATTTGTGAAACAGACATATAATACCAAGTCAGACCTAAGCAATTCCAAGAAGGTGAGTAATGGTGTTATACAAGTGTCTGTATATCTAGTGGAGTATAGCGTATTTAACGTGATTATGGGTAATTTTATGCTAATCAATGCTTTTTATGAAAAATCTATTTATTAAATTAGGTTTCATTGTAAAGAAAAAATGAATACCCAGGAATAGAGGGCATACTCAGAGCTTTTACTAACTTCCTCATAAAATGTTCTCAGAGGAAAATACTCTGTTCTAAACCAGCAGAAGACAAGATGTATAAATAAATACGAAATTTGATAAAAGTACTTTCCAAGGACATATTAAACTCTTCAGTGGAGAATTATTTTACTAAAACTACCTGCTTGGTTACTAAGGATCCTCAAAGTATTTATAGTTCAGTTAATTTAAGACCAAGAGAGACAACTTTTCATTTCTGAAGTTAGTAACTTTTAAATTCTGAAATTCATATGAAAACGGTGGTGTGGAAGTGTGGTGGTAGGCATTGGTTCTCAACCCTGAGTGACCACTAGAAGCACTTGGAATCCTTCCATTCCTACCCTTCTCCCCCTACACAGAGCTTTGAACTTGATTGTTCTGGGGTGGACACCAGGCAACAGGAATTTTTAATATTCCCTAGGTGATTGTATTGTCCAGCTAAGACTGAAAACACCATTGAAAGACTATGGGCTCTGGAATCATCCCTCAGTTTAAGGTGCAAGCATTTACAAGTTTTATAGCTGGCTTTACATCAGTGATTCTCAAAGTAAAAATCCCTCAGTAAGTGGCATCAGCTGTACCTTGGGAACCTGAAAATTCTTAGGTTCCAACCAGACTGAGTGAATCAGAAAATGTAGGAGTGAGGCCCAACCTCCAGATGATTTTGCCACAGTGCACAGTTTGAGAACTGCGGCACTATGCAATAGGAATAAAATGGCTAATGACTCTATGTCCCATTGTTTCTTGACCTCTAATTAAAATTCCATAAATAGAACTCTTCTCTGCACACCTGTCAAAATATCTTGTTTTTCATAGGATTATTTAAGTCTAGGGCCAACACTTCACAAGAATTAAGTCCAACATTTTCTTTCTGATTCTATAACTTACATTTTATTTTATAATAAAAAGAAAAGCACATAGAATAAAAATAACCGCAATATTATTTTATAATAACATTATTAACATGTTGATATAGACATGCTCTTTACAAAAAAGATCATGTCATACCTATTGTTTCAAAGCCCAAACTGCTTTTTCACTTACTACATCTTTTGCAGCCTACTTTAGAAAACATTTTTACATATCATATTTTTAATAAATCTCTGTGGCCCTTAGTTTCTTTATTTTTAAAATGAGGACAATAATCGAATTTTTAGGGTAGTTGTAAGATTTAAATGATTTAAATAGATAAGGATAAAGATGGAGATAGAGATGGATATGATGATATTATCTATGTTATCTATTTGTCTATCTGGCATTTAAAGCAGCACCCAGCAAGTAGTCAGCTCAGTGTATTACCACAGAATCATTACAATTAGATAAAAAGAACCAATATATTATATGCTCTCTCTACAGCCACAGAGATGTCAGTGATGAGGGCTATACCTATTAAGGCCACCAATTTGTAGTTGTACAAAATTGGCCTGAATATCTACCAACCCCAGGACATAACCTGGAAGTGAATAAGACTGGCATCAACTTGCTTTTCGGTGATTCAACTTTTTCTACTAAAGCATGCTTTTCATTAACCAGATACTGACTGCACAGCTAATGTGTAAATTGATTACTTTGCTTCCGCCCCAGGTTCACCTTTGGTATCATATCCCAGGAGCTCCCAGATAGGTTTGTGTCACATTTCTTTTCTAAATGGACTTTTAGAGTCACTGTCTATAGTTGAATTGAGTAAACATCATGTTTTTTGATTTATGCTCCGCACCAGCTAACAGGGAAACTTTTGATGTGAACTCTTAATATGAATCATAATACAGAAGATGATTAAAAAATTCTCTCAGCATTTTGATCATTTTATCAGATAAAGCTCCCACTTTTGTCCCCGTGATTTTCAATGTGTAAAAGAAAATATACCCATATGGAACATGCTTGTGAATTGAAAATAAAGCCAGTGCCCAAAATACAAATCAAAAACACTGTCTAGAACAACAGTCTTCAACTAATGAATTAAAATGATTGCTGGTTTCTTTAAAATATTAAGCCCATCAATGCTTGCCAAAAACCCCTTGGCTAGCTAAGAGATTCAAACCGCATTGTTCAGCTGGAGTTTGAAATCCTTCCATTCATCATTGACATGTGAGAGACAAGACAAGGTTTTTGACAAAAAGGGGATGAGGCGCCAGATGGTTTCCATCTGTATCTCCATTGATCGTACAATGAAAACCCACCTTCCCTAATCAGAAGGCTGTGTGATACATGGAAAATGAATACCCAGTGTTTTTAAAGAAGCATAATCGGCCCTTCCCAACCATAGATGTATAAATATTAATGAACACAATCTGGTTCTAAGCAAATTTAGAATGAACTTTTAGCAACCCTCCCTTGACAACTTCCTCCCTTTTTAACTGAATTAAGCTTCTAAGTTCTGTGATTAAAAATAGCAAACCCTGCACTGAAGTTGGATCTGTAACTGAGGAAAACCTCTCCCTTTCAGCTAGTAACCAGTTAACATAGCTCATATCATTGTGTGCCTTTTATAAATACAAATGAGTCTCAATTTGAATGAGTATTTATCAGGTATGAACAATGAAACACAGTCAACAAAATAGGCAGGGCATTGATTATTAACCTATCATTTATGTCATGCCTACCTCCAAAATTACTTCAGAGAATTTAGAGATAATTATATACAATACTAAAAGAGGGTTGCTAAACCAATTTCTACATCATATTTTAACTCTCCGGAGTACTAACAGAAATCATTAAGACAATTTTAATTACTAATATTCAAATTAAAATATTAAATGCCTTTCTAGGATATTTCAACTTGAATCATTAGTATTACGATATTTCTAGCCAGGAAAACCTGGTTAATCTTCCTTCTTGAATTACTTCTGATATTTCTCAAAAAATACGAGACTTAGACTTGAAAATTTTCACTGATTTCTTCCTTTGCTTTCGTTCCTTTTAGTTCAAACAAGGAAGTTTGCATATTTATTTTAGCTTATGTGCCTTTAATCTGTTGAAGCAGGGTATTTTCCAAGAAGTATATTCCATATATTCACCACCAAGGGTTCCCTGTGGACATAAGTGGTCTGAATCTTAAAGCAAAAAATGTCAAGTCAGGCCAAAGATAAAATGAAAAATTGAATCCATGGACTTAGCTTAGTCACTCATATGACTGGAATAAATTAATCTTTTTTTCCTTTTCCCTCAATATACATGGTTCTCATTCTGTCAATAAACATTTGTATTGAGCACTACTATGTTTATGTCCTTGGGGTAGCCACTGAAGATCAACATGTCAGACAGTGTTCCTGGTGTCAGGCACAGATGGTATTTCAGAGCCACCTAGCAGATAGTGGGTAAAGAATGTTCTTTGCTGTATAATAGCAGCATCACTCCTAGAGTTCATAGATGTCTTCATCTCAAGTGATCAAGGTCATATCTTAGCCCCCAGTTCCCTTTTGGGAATACACTTTCAGTGAGATTATTTGCCATGTTACCAGCAATGCTGGTGTTTAAGGTTCAGCTTCACAAGTATTTCTGTTTTTTGTTTTTGCTTTTCCTAGCCCAATATGGTTGGCAGCAGCATGATTAGATATCAGGATAATACCAGTAAAGCTGGAGCAGAGGACAGCTAAAGCTTCCCAAGAAAATGCTGAGCATATCAAAATGAATTTTTGATTATCTTCAGGGCAAGAAGAACAGGAAGTACTAGACCCATGGCTCAGCCAGCTGGTGCAATGTTAGCACATGACAAAGAGGAAGGAAAACAATTGTTTCCTTTCCATTTATTCTTTAACTTTCATCAAGAATGATCTCCAAACTGCAAAGAGGGGACCTTAAAAGGATAATTTTAGTAGGTAGTTGAAAAAAATGAACTTGAAAGTGAACACATACATGTGTTTATATCTTTTAGGTCCACATGCATTAGATATCCAGAAGTAATGGGGACTAACAAGTAAATAACAAATAAACATTTTTTTGTATATGAGACAAGTAAATTTTGTCCTGATTATCAAAGAGGGAGCGGGCATAGTGTGTATATGTGTACATATGGGTACCTGACATAGCCTTACAAGGTGTCAGTGGGGTTAAAGGTTAGAAATGTGTTCTGAATGACAAAGAATGAAAAGATAAGTTGAACAACTGTTAATTATTTAATCAATGTCAATTGAGAAGATGGTACATAAAAATATGCCACTGAGCTCTCTCCTGTCAAATAATTATTGATTAGATGAAGATAGTGGAATGGTTGTGAATAACTGACATAATTATGTTTCAAAATTAATCTGAACAAGTCAGTAAAAATGAATTAGACTAAATTTAGATAAACACAATATAAAGCACTGGACTGTAGGTTAAAAAAAATTCCTTTAGGAAATACAGGGTACAGATTTGGAAGAGACATAGTTGACAACATTTTACAAGAAAAAAAATGAGTCCATAGAATGATATAGTAGCAATATGAAAAAAAAATTGCAAAAGGGTTTTAGAGAAAGAACAACAGAACATATTCCTTGTTCTCTTCACTCATTATCAACTGTCACCCTGATAGCAACTGGGACATTATCACATAAAATGGATGATCAAAGTATATAGTGATTTTTTAAATTTAAAAAATGTATTGCAGTAAAAACTACATTGCTATTAACCCTCCTCAAATACTCCCACTTTGAATACATTTATCTCATCATTGTTGCCATCTCCTGAAGCAGTTCTGGAAATTCTTTTTCCTGTCTTTTATGAGGGGTGATAAAAAAGATACAATGTATGCTGCTGTCAAGCGCCATCCAATGAAAAGGCAGATTCCTAAAAACATTAGTGTGTCTGCATCTACCTTATTAACTGGATCTGGCACCATGTGATTCAGGACATAGAGGCAGTCATGACATCACAACAAAAGACAAGAAAAGTACTTTTAGAACTGCTTCAGAAGTTGCAAGAAAGATGGGATAAATGTGTTCAAAGCAAGGGGGAATATTTTGAGGGAAATTAATGGCAAATGTCTTTTACTGTAATAATTATTTGTAAATTTAAACACCTATTTTTTTTAATCACACCACATACTAACATGTGCTATGAGAAGAAATTACGATGACCAAGATATGACCCTGTTTGTTTTATCATTGATCCACTATTGAAGTCTATCAGGATGTTCCTAAGAAAACTTGCTGACCTGGAACATACATGGGCCGTGAAATGAAAGATCCAGGATCCTTAAAGCAATGCTGAAGAATGGAAAATAAGAGAGGGAAGAAAAGCAAGAATAAGGTACTGACATAGAAATAGGCAAACTAGTCAATGAAATAGAATACAAAGACTAAAAGCAGTCTCACATATATGAATACAGTATTTCATGAGAGCCTTAATACTAAAGATCAAAGAGGAAATTATGAAATGTTCAACAAGTCATGCTGGAGCAATTGTTTTCATACAAGAAACATAAAATCAGATGCCTACCTCATACCACATAACACAACAATCTTATTCCAGATGAAATGTGCACTTAAAGGTAAACAAAATTTTAAAACTTGCAGAAGAACATATAGAGTAGGGAAAGGAAGATTTCTTGAGCAAAATTCAAAAATTAGTAAGCATAAAAGAAGAAATTAAATTTAACATTAAAATTAAGGCCAAGTAATATGGCTTCTATAAAGACTGTGAGAACTATTCAGGCATCAATATAGTGGTGGCCCAAAAGTATACCATCAGTGTTCACAAGGGAATCCACAGGGTGGGCCTCAATTAGCCTATCCCTCAGGCCATCAAAGAGATCTGGAAATTCACTATGAAGGAGACAGGAACACCATATGTATGTGTCTATACCAGGCTCAACAAAGCTGTGTGGCCCAACAGAATAATGTTTCATATTGTGTTTCTACGCAGTTGTCCAAAAAATATAATGAGGATTAAGTTTCACCAAACAGTCTCTATTCATTGGTTATCTCTGTACCTGGTACTACCTTCAAAAATTTGTAGTCAGTGTGGATTAAACCTAACCACTGTTCAAGAAAGGCAACATATGTTCATTTAAAAATATAATAAAAGTGAAATGACAAACCACAAATTAGGATAGCTGCAACACCTAAAACTGACAAGGAACTCATATTTCTGTCTCTCTGTCCCACACAACACCAACAACTACTATAAATAAAGACACGGGCAAAGAAATGAACAATATTCCACAAAATAGAAAGTATCAATGGTAAAGATAGGAAGAAATGAACAATATTTCACAAAAGAGAAAGTATCAATGGTAAAGATAGGAAAGATGTCCTCATTAGAATCAAGGTAATGCTTTTCAGACCACAATAGTACATGTGCTGGATGGACAGCAATAAGAACTCTCACACACTGCTGGAGGGAGTCTCAACTGGCTCTTTTGAGAAATGGTTTTGAATTACATCATAAAAAACACTTTTACCCTCTGATCTATCAATTCTGCCACTAGAGAAACTCTTACTCAACATGGACCAAAGAGAATTCAGTGGCAGGAAAATTCATAGCAGCATTTCTTGGTAATAGAAAATCACTGGAAATAAATCACATGAACAGAAAATATCCCAAAAGTCCACACATAAAAGAACAAAGTAGTATATCTGCACAATAGACCATTACAAAGCAGTGGTAAATGGGCAAGTTCTATCTTTCTATACTGGCTAGTTAAATCTTACAAATATAAATATGACGGAAAAAAGCAAGTTAGAGAAAGGATGTAAGGCATGCTACCATCCTTAGAGTCCAGAGGCAAGCCAAATTTTAGAATATGTGTTATTTAGGAAGTACATACACACAGAAACAAACCAACACACAATACTACAAAACTTTTTAAAATCCAAATAATGAATTCAAAATTCAAACACAGTAGTTTTTTTAGAGGAGGGGGCAAAAAGGATCAAGGAGGATCAATATCAACATTATTGTTCATATACTACTTCATAAAATGGGTGTTGGCTTCATGGGTGATTCATTTCATTATTTAACTTCATAGCATGTTCTAATATGCAAATTTATTCATAAGTAGAATAAAAAGAGAGAGAGAGAGAGAAGGGAGAAAGAGAGGGAAGAGGGGAGAGAGACAGAGAGAATGACCAAGGAAGGCAGACCTTCTTAATCATATCAAGCATGACCATGTGGTCTTTGACAGAAAACCCAAGGTGTAAAAGCATATTTTGCCTTCTTTGTACTTCAAGTAGGTTACCAGTCAAGTTACATTTTAAAAGTGAGTTATTTCTGGAAATTAATTAAATTAATTCAATGTCACTCAGACATGGTTATAGAGGTATACTTTCCAATTAAGGGAGGTGAACCTCTTACCATATTCAGCATTATTTAAACTATGTTTTATTATCATGTTTAATTTTTGTAACCATATTTTATGAAAAGTATTTGACAAACTAGAGAGCTTCCCATAAAAGTTAATATAGGTGGTGATGAAAATATAGGGGTGATGAAAATCCTTTTCACACAAATGGCTAAGTAAACTTGAACTGAAAAGAAATTAGGTGGTACTTGGAATTGAACTCAGGCCCTTCACACTGAGCTAAATGCCTAGCTCTTTTGAAATTTTAAATTTTGAGAGAAGATCTTGTTTAGTTTTCCAGGCTGGGCTTGACCTTGCAACCCTCCTGTCTCAGTTTCCCAGAGCATTGAGGTTACAGGCATGGGCCACCACGTGTGGCTGTGCACTAGAATTTGAAACATTCAACAGAGAGAAGAGCTTATAAGAATTATAACAGCTGACTTCAAAATTCAAAAGAAATGTTGTGAAGTTTAAAACATTTATTTTTTTCTTCTGCATATAGATTGGCCACCCACTGCCAATGGACAGAAATGTATTGTGGCTAACTTAAGCTTTGAAAATTAAAATATCAGCTCACAGTAGTTAGCTGGATGACTAACTCTGGATGGTGGCCTACTATAGTCCAAGAATTTCCTAAAGCGGTGAAAGAATGATATCCTTTTAAAAGTGTTTATAACCTCCATGTTCCTTAGAATGGATTATATTTTATAACTCAGACCATACATGTACTATATATCTTATCTTTAAAAAGTCTAATAGTACTATATCATATTTATCTTCAGTTTCGCTATATCATTCATCTGTTATTCCTTCTAAGTCAGTTCCAGAGATAGTGATAATAGATGAATGACTCCATTCTCCATAACTACTTAACTTTATGGAAGTCACTTACTCTCCAAATCTCCATTTCTTCAGTTATAAAATGGGTTAAAATAGAATACCTGTGATAGCCTGAATAATGCCCCTGTAAATATGTATATATCCTGATCCCCAGTGCCTATGAATACGTTACCTTAGATGGCAAAAGGGGCTTTGCAAATGTGATTAAAGTTTTTTGTTTATTTGTTTTTGTTAAGGGGATTATCTTAATAGTGCCAGAATAGTCACAAATTCCTTACAAGAAAGATGTGTAGTAAATCCTTCTCTTGGAGCCTCTGGAAGAAACCACTTCTTCTAACCCCTTGGCTTTAGCTATGTGAAACTCATTTCTACTTCTGACCTCCAGAACTATCAGAGAATACATCTGTGTTGTTTTAAGTCACTAAGCTTGGAGCAATCTGCTATGGCAGCAGTAAGAAATTAACACACCATCTCATAGGGGTTTCAGTGAAGATCGAATGTGATAAACTAGTACAAAGTTCTTTGCTTCAATTACTGTTGTCATCCACCTAATTTGTGCAAAACGAAGCCTCAGCCTCACAATCCACCATATCAGTGCCCTCAATTAGTTTTCCACATAAGTCATTTTTATACCTCTGTGTACATTAATATGGTGGGGAATGGATGCCACCTGGGAGTCAGGAGTCAGGAGTCCACAGCCATCAAAGGTGAGGGTCCTGGCAGCTGCTCAGCCTCTCCAGGACTCCATTCCTCAGCTAAACTTAGAGGATGGATCCTTGCAGTCCTAATATTCAATAGGTCTATGATTACTTGGGCAGTCCAATAAATGCTTGATGAGCCCATCTCCCGGCCTCCCTCTCTTATGGTTTAACCTGTAGCTAGTGTCAAAATTCTCTAGTGCCAAGTGCTTCTAGGTTATCTTTCTTTTAGCACTGATTAATCAGGTGATTTTAATTCCATGATTAAAACCAAAAAGGAAGATGAAAAGTGGATTAGTGGTTCTTCGTTTAAATCTTTGCTTTCAAAAAAGGTAGTCAATGTTTTTCAAATTATGTTCTTAGCAAAAACTCCTAGTTTTAAGAGTCCATATGGATCCCCCGGCTCCTTCTGTCTTTAATTCAAGGCAGTCACTTTGAAGAACAGGGTCAGCTGGCCATCCTCATCAAGTGTTCTGCCAGACTCTTATCCCCCTAAGTAGCAGGACGTTTGACACACTTTCCCTGTTGCGAAAGGTGTAGGTACATGAGGATCAAACATGATCAAAATAGAACTGATCCCAAGTTTACCACTGAAACAAGCCTCCTTTCAAATCTCTACTTTTTCCAACTCACCATGTAAAGAAAGCCTGTGAAAAAGCTTTGCCATCTACGAATTATCCTGTAAATGCAAAACTTTCCTATTTATTTTCAGTTCAGCATGGGGTGGAATACAGGGACTCTTCACTCATCAGACATACAGAGAAACAGTTACTGTGACATGAGAAAATCTACACAACATGATTTTGAAAGATGAATAGATCTTTGCCAGTTGGAGAAGATGGGAAGGACATTTAAGGAGAAAGAATGATACATACAGAGGTAAAGAGACATCCTTTAAAATAAGTCCATGTGTTGGCACGGAGGGGACAGATGATAGCAGAAGATGAGGCTGAAGCCAAGTCCATGCTTGCCATACTGGACATTTGAAATTTTATCATGCAGTGTTCAGCAAAAAGGCAACTATCATCAGGGATAAGGCATGTTCAGATATTTTTAGAAGAAAAAAACCCCAGTAGATGTATCCCGGATGAAGCAGTTTAGGTCTGCTGAACTGGAGCAATCTTCATTGAAAACCAGCATGATGTTGGAGAGAGAAGGTCTTTGATGACCTGAAGGTTTCCACTTCCACTTTGGATGATTATGTGCAAGGGGCAAACCACTGAAAACAAGGGTAGTGGAACAAAGAAGAAATCAGCGGATTTATTCACTGGGATCAGAAACACTAACTTGTGAATAGTGGATTAATGGATGGCAAAGAGAAAAATTAGAACCCTAAGGAACAGAGCCATTTAGGCAAAGTGATGCAAACGAGACCAAAAATGTGTGTCAGAGAGACACAAACACAAGTAAAAGGGAACAATTTCAGAAAAATCCAATGGGGAAAGATGGCCATGGAGAGTTTGTCATCTGGGCCAACAGCAGCAATATGGTCCAGTGGGACAAGAACAACATTAGGTAGCAGAGAGTCACACCCAAATCTCCAGGGAACTTGCCATCCCTATACAGAAGTGAACACTGCTTCTTGCCCTAGGATAAGGATATAACTTCCACCACATGTGACATACTTCTTGTATGAGTTGCCACTTGGAACCAAAGAGACTATGGCTCTCTCACAGTCTCACGAGGTCAGAAGTCAGAGCTTGCTTTTAGCCACACCACTCAAACACTTAAAACCAAATCAGTCCCCAAAATATTTTTTTTAAAAAGCATAATAGGAAATAGTAAGTAATGTGGACCCAGGAACGAAACCAAAGCACACAGCAATATGCACACAGATAGATGCAAAGCTGGCCTCCACCTCCTCAACCTTTCCAAACTGTTTAGAAAGAAGAGATGATTAGGCCTTGGTATAATTCATTCTCTTTCACAGGAGGAAAAATTAATTGTAGCTTAAGTGACTACAGAAATCAAAGAACTACAGTACATTAATGCTTATATACAACAATAATAAATAAACTAGTGCTTAAGAGCACTAGTGAGAGAAGCTGGGAATGTAATAGAATTTTTTAAATGGCATTTATGTCTGAGAAAGGGATTAGATATACTGCAGGGTGACTCAGAAGACAGCAGAATTCTTGTTTGGGGAAAGAGGGGAGATAAATAATCCAAATAACAATCAGTATGGCGGGGGTGGGGGGAGGTAAGATCCAAAGGACTGTCCCTGTAATAAGAAACAGGCAAAGGAGATCGGGAGAGGTAACACTTTCTAAGAATAAAACATAGAACAGAAAAAGAATGATAGCAAAAAAAAAAAAAAAGAATGATGGCAAGAGACTGAGTCAAAGGGAGGAAAGCCCAGCACTGTGAAGGAATATAAGAATGAGTATACATGATTCTGTGTTCTTTGTAGCCCTCAGCAAAGAATGGGAGAGTTCATAAGTGCACGGCACTAAGCCAGCCAAGCTTTGAGCCAGGACTTGACTGAAAAAGAGGGTCAGAACTTCAACTTCAGATTCCTTAGGTAGGTAGGTAGATAGATAGATAGGTAGATAATAGACAGATAGATAGATAATTTCTATTTCTAGAGTTTTAAAAAACAAATCTACTTGAGTACAGTGGAAGATTAACTAGAACAGTGAGTAGTTTTTAGCTTCACTCTGGGGGCTGGCTATCCAAAATAATGACAATTCAAATTATCAGAAAGCAATCTGCATTTCAGTCACTCTGGCACCATGCTTGAGCACTGATTCTGAGAATTTACTTCTATGCTTAGAGCATCTGTTATTTCGGGTCCAGTGGCCTGGACAGTCATGCCCATCTGACCACTTGGTTCCAGCTTCTTTGAACTGCTCTGAGCACGTCTCATTTACGAGGAAGGATTCTCCTCTGTATAAAGTATAATAACAATGTGAAACTCCTCACATTATGATAAAAGAACAAGCTAATCAATGCTAAAACTAGATACACAGACAGAAACATTTTCAGTTCTCAAGTCTGGCTGTGCAGTAAAATCAACTTGGAAAATGGATGCTGTTAAGCCTCATTACAGACACTTGATTTAAAAGAAATTAGTTCTTTATCAGTCAAATGTGTATGGACCAGGACCTTTTCTCCAGCAAGCACAAAAAGGTGTAATGGAGCTTTGCTATGTCTCTAAGGATCTTGCTGTCTGTATGTCCCAAGCGAGAAAGGACACAGAGAAGATGAACATTCTTTGGGGTCTAAACAACAAATCTTCCTAGCTTGAAATAGGTTTGCCCTTCTTTGAACTCCTAAAAGAATTCTGTAATTCACTAATGGCATGGATCATCATCTACTAAAGCAGTTTTTATTTGTGTTCATATCTCATTTCTAGTATGTTACAAGTTCTTCACAAGCAGGATTGCTTCATAGTACCTTAGCACCTGAGTATCTTACTATGAACAAGTTTTGTTCCAGGAGACTATTCCTAAGTCAGATTCATTTGAAAGTCTAACAAAGTGAGTCTTACACACCTTTGACATTAGTGTACAATGTATATAGCTTTGCACTTCCTAGCAGTCCCTTCCACATTACCACTGCTTTTCCTCTTCGTTCCAGATGTCCTGGACTCTGATTGAGCACTGTACCACTGTACACTGTCGCAAGCACACAGCAGCCCAATATCCCACAGACACGTTAGCTACTGCCACGATTTATTTGCATCTATGAATGTTGGTAATGTGAAGTCCATTCATATCCATGAAAGTTTGCAACTCGAATGTTCCTAAGGCAGGGACTTACTAAATCTCACATTTGTCAAGGGCTAGATACTTTCCTAAGATGCCCTGAGATACACTATCTCATTTGTTCTTTCTAAATCTGTCAGTTAGGAGGAACAGGCACATCATACTCACTTCATGCGTGAGGAAACTGACTAGGAAAGGTGAAGTGATTTGAAGGTCATAGAGCTGTCCAGATTAACTCC
This sequence comes from Heterocephalus glaber, assembly GCF_053883595.1. Taxonomy (NCBI): domain Eukaryota; kingdom Metazoa; phylum Chordata; class Mammalia; order Rodentia; family Bathyergidae; genus Heterocephalus; species Heterocephalus glaber. The sequence continues at coordinate 77,658,916 of NW_028258315.1, read as the reverse complement.
AGTGCCACAAGTGAAGCACATCAGTGCTGGCTCCCAAACCCGGCTTTTTTCTCCCACACCAAACTTGGCCTCCTCCTGTCCCACAATGCCACCTTATATGGCTGGCCGGTGGTCAGGTGTCCATTATGAGAAGGATGTCTGGAAAGATGCACAAATGAGAGGGAGATGAGGCAGTTAAAGAGAGACAAGGAGATGGACACCAACTGATCTTCATGTTTTTCTAATCTGACAAGTTCCTGGAATATTATTGCTAGACATGGGATGACTCCGATTTTTTCATCTCCATAAGAGTCAGATAGCAATGCTATATTCTCAAGAGGAGAAGAAAGGGGTGTAAGTCTGTGTGTGTGTGTGTGGGCACATGTGTGTATATGTATGTGTGTGTGCATCCACAGGTGCATTCTTCCTATAAAGAATAAAGTGGTATCACGAGGCCTATAAGATAATTGGTACTGGACTGGGAGGAGGGAACATCTGTCCAGTGTTGCTGAAGAGGTCCTTGGACAGATAAGCTGGGGCATGGTCTTGGCACAATGATCTTCTCATCACTCAGTCCTAGAACATAAGCATAAAGGAATGGTACCTTGTCCAGTTCTTGGCACTGGGTAAAAGGGCAGATGAAAAGGCAAATGCTCTGGTCAGGTAAAGGGACTGGCTATAAATCTCCCAAAGAAAGGCAAAGGCATTCTCTTAGGTAAGGAACGCCAGAAGCAAAGCATGAAATGATCATTCTTATGCAAGTCAGGCTCTTCAAAATGAAATGTACAAGAAAGTGAAGGAAGTACAATAGGGTGGAGGAAAGGCGAACAAAGAAGTAGTGTCTAATCCTGCAGGGCACTTTGCAAAATAATGCACTTGCGGGTCATCATGTACAGAGGCAAGGGGCTGAACTGTGGTACCTCAGCATCAGCCAGTTACTGGCCAAGAGCTGTCCCTAGGGATGGGGGCTGTAGCCACCCAGGAATCTCTGGATGAAGCAGATGTCATTGTCAAGAGCAAGTCTCTAGATGGGAGTGCAGCTGTGAGAAGCTGACAGCCAACACTCCCAGCAGCTGGAGGGCAGATGCAGTAGCACAGTGATGGTCTGGGTGCTGCACTAACAGCTCCTGCTGCAGACAGCCTCTGGCACCTGGAGGAACTGCATTACATTCCCCACTGGCGGTCTAATTCAGAGCTCCTTGCCCTTTTCTGGGGAACTGAGGACAGCCTGCGGAGCCAGCCTCTGCCTGTGGTCTTGCTGTAGTATCTTCTACCTTAGAAAACCGTATCTACAAGTTTCTACATCTTTAACCTTTAATGACATTATAATCTCCACATTTGTTGATGCCTTTCAGTCAATTAATATTTCTTCGTGACAATCCATGCAAGACTTCTTCACAAGTCTGTTTTTTTTCCATCCAAATTTCTGTCAATACATCAGTGGACTCAATAACTCCCAAAAGTAACTCAATCTACTTTGCTATTAACCACGTTACTAACTTTTTAACAAAGAAAAACCTATTTCCTTACAATTTCCAATTGCAAAGTCATGGAAAAGAGAACTAATCCTTAGACATCTTCTTTTCTACAAGCCAAACAGCTACAGCTCAGACTATATAGGACGTGATTCCAAATCTGCTTACCCATCTGGTCCCTACCCAGTGAAGAAATTCCAGTTTGTTCATGACCCCATTTAAACTGGTGCTCAGGACTCTCCGAGCCTCTAGGAGTGGTGTGACCCACATGGATCAAAAGAGGAATTCTCTTCTTGTTCTGGACACAGCAGTTCAATGAATGCAGTCTAAAATTAACTTCATGATTTAAATAAACTCTACTATAAGACTCATTATGCCACTGATTTACACTGACTTGTAAACAACTAATCTGCATATTTTTGCATGTGCTGTCTCACCCCATCTTTAGTTTCCAGATTGACTTTTTTCTAACTGAAGTATAGTTCCATTCCTCTGTATCCTTGGATCAAAACTATTTGAAAATAATTACTTTTGTGCAGACTTTTCCCCTTGCATTATTCCCAAAACAATATAGCACAACAAATATTAACCTAGCATTGCCACTGTATTAAGTAATACAAGTAATCTTGCCATAACATAAGTTGTACATAGGTTATGTACAAATATTATACTGCTTTATACAAGGGACTTGAGTGTATGTGGATTTTGGTATCTATGTCCTGGCACCAATCCCCTGAAGACCCTGAGGGACAACTGGATACAATTTTACACCTATTCAATTACAAGTCAGTTTGGTCCATCATTCCAACTTGAAATTATCTCATTGGATCCTAATTCTATGGATGCAAATATTAGTCCTAAACATGCACCATATTCCAGGCTTCATGTCAGTCACAACTTTGATACATATACTATCTATAGCCTCATCAAAATTATCAATAATAAACAATACCTTGAAAGAGCTCAGAGTGGATCCTCATAACTTACCACTACAGACCACTCTCCTAGGAGCCACTCTAGTACTCATATAGTTTAATTCATGTTTTTTCCAAGAATCACTTCAAATTTTATAATTAACTGATTCCTTCAGATGTGTGCATTCATAGCCTAACTTTTAAAAAATATAAAATAAATTAATTTATAAAGTGTTTATAATTGCATATATTTTATTAGAATATAAAAACAGTATATAAAACTAGGTGGTAGTTTTATGAATAAAAATAATCCAAGGAGACAAAGGCCAAATACAGAATATGATTTCAGAATAAAAAGTTATTTTTTTCCATGTGAAAGAGAATGATAAATCTGAGGGGACAAAAGGAATAAGGCCTGGATGTGGACATATGAAGCACAAACTGTTTAAGGAGAACAAGTGATCAAGAATAAGAGAATATGAGAGACTAAATGACCGTATTAGTTATCTATTGCCGCTTAACAAATTCCCACAAATTTAGCATCTTAAGACAACAGAATCTATGATCTCACATTTCTGTAGGTCAGGAATTTGGGCTCAGAGTGGCTTGGCCCTTCAATCATGATCTCACCAGGCTGAAATCAAGGTGTTGGCTGGAAGTACAAGCTCCTCTGAGGCTTAGGATCCCATTCTAAGCTCACTGATAGGTAGCAGAATTTGGTTCTTTGCAGTTGTGAGACCGAGGTCCCTACTTTCTTGCAGGTTGCCAGCTGGGAGCTGGTCCCCACTGTTAGCAGCCACCCAGCCTTTCCTGTCAGGTGGCCCTCATCACGATATAGCAATATTGCTGTGCAAGGATGGCAAATGAAACTCTCTGGATTCTGCTAAGATGGAGTTCAGTATTATATAAAGTGGTCATTACATTCCCAGTTCCCACCCTCAGCAAAGAGATTATGAGTGTGTGCACTCCAATGGGTGGGAATCTATGCAGTAAGCAACCCAGGAAGGAGAGGCACCTGGAGGGGCCCTTTTTTCCCTGTTATGGAGTTTGAACTTTATCCTGAAAGCAATGCAAGCACATGAATAGTGCCTGTCCCTTTGGGGAAGTATGGGGAAATGTTATGGTAAAGAAAGCAGTCTAGGAAGCATGGCACTTTGAGAGGCTGCCATTGATTGAACTGAGACCAAAAAGAGTGAAGCACAGAATAATCTATACATTTAATTAATCTGTTAATAATTTATCTTCTCACTTGCCTATGTGACAACTGTGAAAAAGCAAAGCTCTACCTGGTGCGGTTGCCATTGTGATTAAGGGTGCCCTTCACCTACTAACATAAGGAAAAACAAAAATATTTTTATATCACTAGCAAACACTCGTCCCACCCACATCAAGGGGAAATAAAAGGACTTGAGTCCTCTCCTATAAGTTGGTCTCCCTCAAGAAAACATCTTTAACTCCGACCTCTGAATACAGACATCTGCAGATACAGGAGGACCCACAGAGACAGGCTGATAAGCACTGATTTTCTACAGTGTGGATTTTTGAGAAGTGTAATTGTGACTTTGTGGGCTCTTTTTTTTTCTTTAAATACCTGCAGTATCCTTTACTCAGGGATACTTTCTTCTAAAGGCTGGATAGCACTTCAAACATTACAAATAAAAACATGTCAATATTCAATTTGTCTCAGTTTTCTATTCTGAACTATGTCCACATACTGTAACCTCAAGAACAATCACAGTATTTATTCTTAACTATAACAATGACTATCTACAAACCACTTTGTCTATTCCAGGCACTGTTCTCAGAGCTCATATCCACAGGTAGACTAGAAAGCTTTGTTTCAGACTGTTTAATAATTTTTTGGAGGTTACATATGGTGCTCATGGTGAATCTGGCATGTGAATCCAAGCAGATTTGTTACAGATGGTTCAAAGTCTTGGAAAGAAAACAGGCAGCAATTGCGTTCTTAAAGGTGACCTTTGAGGCACTTGATAAAAGATTACTGACTAGTGGCAAAGTCACAGCTCTTTCAAAATTAGGGTCTAATTACTACAAGATTATGAAACAGAAGTGAAGAGCTAAAAAACGGCAGGATAAATAAATATCAGAGGTGCTATTAAAACTAAGTCAAATAAACATCAGAATTATACACTGAGTGAAAAAAAAAAGTAGAGAAGCACAGATATAAAATCTTAGAAATTCTGTGGTGCTCAACTCCATGCTTACTACTTTAAAGTATTAACAAAAGGTTAATCTTTAACTATAATATGAATTAACCAAACTTGACACAGGCAGAAATAGAAACATCAAATAGGCAAACTGATTATAGAAAACAAACAACAACAAAATCTTAAAAAGTATAAAGAAATATCTAGTTCAAAAGTAAGCCTGGCATAGAGAATTTCTGAGGTAATTTCTTTCAAATTGTCAAGGAAATTATAATTCTCATAGATTCAGAGCACAAAAACATTCTAATTTTATATGGAATTTAACATCATTTGAAGTTTAAAACTTGATACTTCAGATTGCATCATTATAAAATAGATGCAATAATCTGGAACAAGTTTTTTGTTTGTTTTTGCAGAGCCTGGGATGGAACCCAAGGCCTCACACATTCTAGTTAAGTGCTCTACTACTGAGCTACACTCCCAGGCTCTGAAAAAACATCGAATACAGCAGTTAATTAATGAACTATTTCATCATGACCACATAGAAATGATGTTCAAGAATGAAAGAATGATTAAATATTAGGGAAATCTGTAATTATGGTATATTATTTTAATAGCTCAAACAGAAAACTTATACAGTATAAAAGATATAACAGATCTCTATATTAAGTCTAGTGTTAAATACATTACAAACAATTCTCCTTGGATTGAGTAACAATGTTCTCACAAGACATTTATATGATTATTCTTATATTACAGAGCAAAATGTTAAATTGGAAGACATCAAATAACTTGCTCAATGTATACAATTCTAAAGGGAGAAGGTATAATTTGAGCCCAGGTCTGTCTAACCATAAATCTTATACCCTGACTTCCATGTTATATTCTCCTCATGGACAATACTGCACCAAAATAACCAAAAAGGCATTTTATAACATCTTGGAACTTGTTTTTATTTCTATAAAATTGTTAGCATAGTAGGAATGCAATAAAATTTCTTGAGTATGGTTAGAAAAAGCTATCATAAAAAATAACTTAAAACCAGAAACAAAGAATATCGATGAGCATTTTCAACATTGCTGTGAAAATTTTGGCTAGTGCTATAAGACATACCTCAAAGAAGAGGTATGTTCTTTGGAAACATAATAGAACCATTCAGTTATAACATGGTTGTTTACTAATAAAACTGAGGAAAACTAAGTGAAAAAATTATTAGCATTAATAAATATAAAGAAAAAAACAAATATAAATATCAGTAGCTTCTATATAATACTAACCACCAATTAGAAAATAAGAGAAAGAGATCCCAAATATAACTAAATAAAACATGCTTAGTATAAATGCAGGACTTCTACAAGAAAATAATGTTTTGTATCACATCACATCAGACTTGAACAAAGAGAGGTAATATAAATGACTGAATACTGTGGAAATGCAAATGCTTCCAAAAACTCACAGTTTGTACATAATTCCACAAAAAGTACATCAGGATTTTTTTTAAAGTTGAAAATTAATTCCAACATTCACCTAGAAGAATGTTCAGGTGATGACTGATAAGCTACATTTAAAATGCAGAATAATGAAGGGGCGAGAGGTCACTATGTCAGAAATGGAAGTATGCTGTACAAACTATCAATGGCCATACAAACTGTAATATGGTTTTGCCCCAATAACTGACAGATTATTCTATTTAAAGAAATAGAATAGACACCTCAGATACATAAACACATATGCCAGTTCAATTAAAGACAGCCTTAGTCACAAATAAGTAAAGAGAGATCATTCGATAAACAGGATTGAGGGCCGGGGATTTAGCTCAGTGGTTCCGGCACCTGCCTTGCAAGCTTCAAGGTCTCAAGTTCAATCCCTGGTACCAAAAAACAAACAAACAATAAACGGGATTGAATTAACTATCTGATAGTTCAAAAATTATATTCCTATTGCATACTATAGGCTAAAGTATATTACAGACAGATGACATATTGATTTTTTTTTTTTTTTTTTTTTTTTGGTACCAGGGATCGAACTCAGGTCCTTCCGCTTGGGAGGCAGGCAGCAGAACCACTGAGCTAAATCCCTGGCCCAACATATTGATTTTTTTAATAAAATTATAAAGGATTATGAAAAAATAGGAGGCTACTTATTAGACATTGACTACATGAAGAATTTCTAAGTAGTAGAATGTGTCAGTAATAGTTTTGAGACAGCTGTAGCAAATATGAAAAACATTCATATATCAGATATAATATCCAAAATTAAAAGGCAAAATTTAAACTAGAAAAAACTTCCAGAAATAAAACATTCAAAGACATTTCATAAACAAAATATCAATACCTTAATGGACAAACAACTCACATATTAACATCTTTTGTCTTAAAAAAAAACCAAGTCACACATATGCCACAGGTTTGCAACCACTGCTATACAGTCACGTTTTGAAGAATACTTAATGTGATAAGAAAATTCACCCTTGGGCTGGGGATTTAGCTCAGTGGTTCCACTGCCTGCCTCACAAGTGCAAGGACCTGAGTTCGATCTCCGGTACCAAAAAAAAAAAAGAAAATGCTCCCAATAAAGTGATCACAATAGAATATAAAAGTCTAACAAGACCATGGTTCTAGTTCTGTAATGTAACAATATATGCCTAGAAAAAAATGGAAGAAAACATACCAAAATATTACAGTGGCTATCTCAGTATGAAACTAGGTAATTTTAACTTTTGATAATTAACATCAGAATGAAATTTATTAAAGAATAAAAACAAAATGATTGTTGACAAAAACAAAACAAACAATAAACATGAAACCAGACACATTGGACATGACGTTTTCAGGATATAAAGATATAAGGAAGGCTTTGCCCTTTATGTTCCTCTAATTTCACTGCGCTACTTCCAAGGGAAATCTGTGGTGTGGGTGTTCCATTAGGCACCTCAGCCTCTTAAAATGAACTGTCTCAGAAGCCATCTCTGTTCCTTCCTGTCTGGCCTTTTCCTGCTCAACTCCACCAGTCTCCACTTTCCTCCCACTCAAAGCTTGGCTGCAACAAAACAATCCCAACACAGGAAGCAGGTCTGGCGGGAGGTCAGAATGCTGGGTGATTATCAAGGGAATGATGTACACGCATCTGCAAAAATGCATACTGCTGCTGCTGAATTATGGTTCCATAACATATCCTCACTGGAAAGAGGAAAGCTGTTTTTCCTAAATCCATTCTGAAAATTCCTGTAAGGCCTACTATGATGGTGACAAGAAGTTTATTTATCCTCTTCCAGTATAATTCAGGGACCTTTACTAAAACAATCTCATTTCGTCACTCAACAATATTTAGCAAATATTTAGTGGATGCTTTCTATTGTTCTTAGAAATAAAATGCTATTCTATGCATCATAATGGTTCCAGAGAGGTCCACATTTTTATCTGGAACCTGTGAATAAGTTACTTTCCATGGCAAAAGGGACTTATAGATGAGACTTACAGTAGGTAAGATTTTAATATGAGGTGCTTATCCTGAGTTACGGGGTGTGTGTGTGGGGGGGTAATCACAAGGGCGTTTATAGGTGAAAGAGGCAGAAGAATCAAGAGATGGAGATGTGAACAGAGCATAGGTCAGATAGGTTTGTGGCCACAAGCCAAGGAATGCAAACAACCTCCCCAAACTGGAAAAGGCAAAGAAATAGATTGTCCCCATGCCCACCAGGAGCAATGCAGTCTGTTGAATCAGTTTTGAGATTCTGTCTTCCAGAACTTCCAGATAATAAATTTGTGTTGTTTTAAGCTAATAAATTGGCTGTAATTTTTTTTTACAGCAAACAAATACAGTAGCAGTCAATGAAATGTAGAGCCTTAGGGTTGTGATTAGGGTTAGGGTGAGGGCTTTTATCATCATTGCCTCATTTCTTGTTTTTGTCAGATTTTACCTAAGTGTGTTACAGTCAATGTGAGTCCTGCAAGATATCCCACAATTTTAAAGCATGCTCTAATTAGACAAATACACTGTATCACCCTCTCAGAAACTCACAATTTGTTTTAGTGTATGAAAAGTCAAGTACTATTATAGTTAAGAAGTGTTTCACTATTTTTATCCAGACTTTTCCACATGTATTTGACCACAGATGCTTATAAACATCTATTTGCATCAATATTGTTAAAAGTAACAAATATTTATTGCTTTGCAAGCCTACTATGTGCCAGGTACTAGGCTGGATTCTAAGGATATAAAATGAATCCATTCTTGTGTTGTAGTTTAAATGATTTTAAATAAACTTTAATGCACCTGATCAATCCTATGATACTTGAAACATATTATGTTTTTATTTATCCTTTTAGGGAATACACTTTATCTTTGCCAAAAAAGAAGTTACATTATTGAAAAGCAAGTATATGTCTTTACATATTAAATCTTGGAATCTCATCTTCCATACCATCTGTAATATTTTAGTTAATAGGTCACACACATATTTATTTTAAAAAGATATTTTAAGAATGACGATAAGTGATTTTTGTTATCTAATTTGACAAATGTATAAACACTATTACTGAGAGATGAAGCTGATTGTCCTAGACTGTTCTACTGAAGCGTCCCAAGATTATATTATCCAAAAGAGTTTTCCCATTAGCATGAACTTTTAAAGCCACGGAGGAACATTCAGCCCTATGGTGATCCACAATACACATCAAGAATCTCCCCTTTCATTGCTATGTCTATCTGCATCTCCTCTGCCACTCCCCTTGCTTTTTGAACTCAAAGCTTGGGGTCTTGATGGCAGTATTTGTTTAACTTTCAAGGTAGTACAGTGGTACAGTTGGATCTTTTGGATCCTCACTGCATCAAGAATAGCATTTCAGAGTATTAATCACACCTCTGTTTTTTCAAAGGGAGTAAGTAAAGGTTCAACATATTGATATTTTAGCCCAGCTACAAATAGTTGACTCTACTTTTGCCTTTGCAAAGTAACCTTTCCAACTTCCCAATCTCCCATGATTGGGGGCAGAGGGCTTTGCAAATATTGCCTCTGATTTGTAAGAAATTAAGTAATTTAAAAATAAAAGTAGATCAAAATTTTTCAGCGACATATATTTTAATCATAAAGTTAGTAAGCAAAGTTTTCTCTTTCTAATTACTTTTCAACTCAAACCAATCAAATTTCAAAGAACTATGCCTTTATTTAAAAGATTCAATTAGGAAAAAATTCTGAAGCATTTAATGAATTATCAATTATAATATACTGACATGAGAAAGTGCTATCAAATCTTTTAAAGTACTACTGAATATTCTATATATTCTACTATTTTGTAACAGTTAACTAGGTTTAGCTATAAAAAAAATCAACTCCTGAACTTAAAATGATCTCAACAACTTAAATGAGTCTAAATGAACCTATAAGCAAACCCAAAAAGAGCTTTTTCATCCTGTTCCCTTCTTTGCAGTAATGAGAGGGTTTGGTTCCAGAAACAATGGCATTTTTTAAAAAAAATCTTGCTCTGTTAATATATTAATTCTACGTTCAATTGACAGCTGTGAGTTTTCTGTTTCATAACCATTATGAAACAGGGACATCTCTATTTCTATTTCACTTCCACTCCTCCTGTGTATGATCAATGACTCTATGACCATTTTCTTTGCAATAAATGATGGTGGGCACACTTTATGGAAATTTCAAGTGCTATATACCAAAACTCTAATGACTGAGTACTGGAGGGGATAGGATAATGAATTACCAATGAAAACCAAGAGAATTTGAAAGCCTGGCCATTTATGTGCTTGGCATATGTCAAGAGTCAGTGCTCTGTAAATATGTGGAAAGAAGGACTCATCATTCAGTGTTCACACAAATGGCATCACAGGAGCTTGAACTACAAAGAGAGAAGTAGTTGCTCTTGCTGCCCAATAAGATGGACACAGGTTCCAAGGAAAGAGTATTTGTTGTCAAGTTTGTTAAGATGCCTCATAAATGTTTACAGAATGAAATGGTCTGGGTGACTCCTATTCTCTTTCTTTGAAACCTGCAGCATGTTTGCTGCAAAGTACACATTCTAAGGAGAGAAATGGTGAGACCTCCTCAAATTCTCTTGGTTTTCACTGATGAGTTATCACCAAAGATGGGAGAATGACCTAATAATGACAAAAAAGTTGCACATATGAAAGAATCACACAAAAACACAAATCAAGGTCAAAATGCTACCCAAAAATTCTTGTGAAAGACTCCTTTAGAAAAAGTTATTTAACTCTGAGACAGGAAATGCCACAAAAAGAGGTTAATCAGGAAGAAATTTATAATGTTGGTAATATTAGTGATCACTTTGGATAACTGTAGAAGCAGAAACAACTGCACCAAGAAGGAAAACCAAGTCCTGTATTTGTTTGTTCCATTGACAGAGAAGCAGCCTTAAAATATGAGTCTATATCAAAATAGGCTTGAATACCTCCCATCTTGCCAGAGCTATAACCTAGAAGTTTGTTTCCTGAATTAACAAATAGCCCATTAGGCATCTGCGATGAAGTTACCAATGTATAAAAATTAAGCCTAAAGCTTTGAATATTTACAAGATTTACATCCTTTGACTAAATGTATATTAAAATAGTCAAGAGTTAGCAAGCTCTGGATATAAAAGCTAATGTTGGGACATAGGAAGATCCTTTCAAAGAAGAAAAGATGTGCAGTTGGCTTTGGAAAAGTAAGAGAAGGCAAACCAGCAGATGACAATGAAGAACGACGTGCCACCAATTAATAATAAATGAGAGAAAGGGCTGGGGATTTAGCTCAGTGGTTCCACCACCTGCCTCGCAAGCGCAAGGTCCCAAGTTCGATCTCTGGTACAAAAATAAATAAATAAATAAACAAACAAAGAAACAAATAACAGAAGAGCCCACACAAAGACAGGCCAAGGAGGTGTGAATTTAGAGAAGGGCAAACAAAACTGCAAAATAAGGTCAAGGACAAAGGCAAGACAGAAGGACACCAAAACTGGAATGGCTTGGATCTGAAGGCAAAGGCAAAATTCTGAATTTGACAGAAGGCAGTGATGGGAAGCCATGCAGCCCTTTAGAGGGCTAACAAAGGAGTGGTTGTAAACCTGGTCATGGAAAAAGAAAGGACAAAGGGGAACCAGAGGTTCTTTAAAAAAAATGATTATAAAGCTACTTACAGGCATATTTTTCAGTACAGAAATGGTGAACACTGTATTGTATAATAAATTTCCTTATTTATATCTGTTCTCAACTATTTTCATGGGTTCATATATGCATGACCTGTTTCTGAAATCAGGGCAGGCCACTTTCATATTAAAATGCAACATGTCATACCACTCTCACATTGACCATCCCCAGCAAGCGCTGATTGCTGACTGATAGAAATGGGCATTTTGACAGAAAATTAGCAGGACTAAGTAATGCATGGTGAAGAACGCCACCAGAGAAGAGACAATGGACTATATTTTAGCTCAGCAGGGTAAGAAGCTAAGTTGTTCTTCCCGCTTATTAATACACCAATATTTAGTCCAATAGCTGTACTTTGAGGTGGAATTTTTTACTTTCTCTCCTGAAAACTGAAGGTCAGATTAATGGTTTTCTGCACAATGCTTGTCTATAAATTCCATGACTGTATGCATATATTTTAAAGAGATGAGTGAAGATTTTTTAAATGAGGGAACTCAGTCTAAAGAGTATTGCCTTATCTTTTAGCTAACTACTCTACAAGTGGGACTATCTTAACTGAAAGGAGGTAATATACTGATAAAATTTTTTTGCACAAATGCTAGTTTTAGTAAGAACTTGGAATAATGGGAGGAAAGAAGATTAAGTATGGATGAATAATAGGAGCTAAAAAAAGATATTAATGTAGCTTTTAAGCTCTAGTGAGACTTAACTGCTTTGATTTAAAAATAATCACAGCGGTAGAAATAAGACAATCTAACATCTAAGCACTCAAATGAACATCATAAGAATGAATAAGGACACAAGGAGGAGTAAGAGGAGAAGGAGGAAGGCCACCTAGCTAGGCAGACTAGAAAGGAAATGGAGGCAGGATGGGAGAAATGCAAATCAGATGCCTTTGAACAAAGTATCCCAACTTAAAATATTTTTATTTTATACAATTAAAAACTTGCTTAATTCCTTAGAAAAGAAAAGAAACTTCCAGTGTACTGTACAACTATAGCTCGGGGTCCCTGTACTATTTACTCATAGTCTGAAAAGTCTTTGCTTTAATTCTGGAAAAATAAGGACTAAGCACTCAAAAAGAGGAACAGGTAACAGACTCCATCTTTTCAGTTTGGCCACCTTCACAAAAGCTGATTTGTTGTGATAGTTATTCCCTCTGAATGTTTAGTCATGAGTTTCAAAGCTTGAAAAACAACTCAGTTTAAAAGTTTGAAAATGAGAAATATTACAAGAAATAATATTTTCTTCTTCCTTGTGCATTTATATACCTAGTGTACATTATTTCTGAAGCATTCACTACTTTTACTCTTAAAATGCGCCACCTGATACATCTACAAGAACTTTTGGTCTCAATGCAGGACACCTCTTGGACTCTCTTAAAACTCAAAGACAGGGTTCTCAGTTGTGTAATAATGAACTTCATCCTTCTGTACAAATTAAACCGGGCATTATAAAGTGTAGATAAATGAAACTGAGAAAAAAGAAAGAAAAAAACTCACTGACCAATCTATATCAGATTCAGCTTTTTTTGAGACATTAAGGTGCATACAGTCAACTGATATGAAGGTCACCAAATAAAATATTACAGTATTAAACTGCTACTGACATGTAGTCGGTGTGGACAGAAGCTTCGGTCTAGTCCAGTAATTCTTTATCTTTATTATTATTTCATCCAAAAGCATTCATAAATATACATTATGACAGTCTATCATATTTACAGCAAAATGTTCAATGATCAGAGTAAATTTTTCTTTTAATTGAAAGAATAATACTCAAGTAATATAATTTTTTTAAAACTAGGCTTTCTACATCCAGATATTGTTATAGGAAAAGTGACACACAAACTCAATTCCACAAATGATTTCTTTATAATAGATAGGAACTATGATAAATCTGGCCTTTAATTGTTCATTGTCTACCTGCTGACAATGTTTAAGTTACCGAACTGTCCCTACTAGGAATTTTCTGATTTTCATGAGAAAGAGCTGCATGCCACAAGCTACCACAGGTACCTTTAGCTTTCTAGTTAAAGCCAGAAGGAAGCATTCTTGGTCCAGGGACCTCCATTCACCTTCCGCCTGCTCCTGACTGGCTGTTCTTATTGGCAATGACAATTCCTCGCAAAGCAAATAGCTCTCCACTGAGAATGGAAGAGCTCATCTTTTCAGTTCCTATTACAAGCACAGACCTCTCTGAGAGTCATTTAGGGAGTAAATCAGACTCACACTCGATAAGCACAAAGCTGACCTTTAAACTCCAGCCTTTTATAGAGCATTGGGTTATTTCATTTAGTGTTTATGCAACAGTTCCAGGGGTCACAAGGTCTGAGTTTACTGAGGTGGAGTGGACCAGAAAACCTTGCTTCAACTCCCATGTTGCAACTGATAGAAGAGGGGGCTGGGATGGCAGGGCCCACAAGCCTCAGGCTCAAGGGCACCCAGAACCATGGGTGTTAGTTTGGTGTCTTTAGCATTTAGAGATATCCAGACTGCCTGTCTGCTGATGAGAGGTAGCAACTATGGAAAAAATGAAAAAGAGTCTTAGGGGCTGGGGAAGAGGGTTTATATTTTGCTTTCACCTTGTCCCACTACCTAACTAGTGACAGAGCTTGAGCCAGGAGGAGAAATCAGTAATTCTGATTCTATCTTTGTTTAAAATTAGCATTTAATTCATAGGTCTTTTTTGGATTGATTTTTAAACACTAAAATCTTTTTCTTAATTACTTGTTTAGAACTCTCTTAAATTTTGTGCCCAAGGCAGTGTCTTTACTCCCTTCACCCTATTCCTGGCTCTGACCTGTCCCTGCACTGTTCCCACCTTGAACTCTTCAACTAGAAATGGAAGCGGACCTAGACATGGTGGTGGAGATGCTTACAGCTGAGGAAGGAAAGGGAGAAAAACTCAGATTCATACAGAAAAAAAATTTACTGAGCATGTACTGTGTACCAAGAACTGTGCTGGGAATTTTATATATGTTATTTCTGGTGGTTTTCATCTATGAGGAAGATCTACTAGTCTCCCTAGATGACGCTGTGAGAAGCACGCTTTTTTCTGCTCTAGTTTCTAGTTTCCCAGAAACTAGGACCACCAACCACGTGGCACTCAAGCAGGAACCCGGGAGCTGTCCATGATTCCTCCTCCCTAACCCATGGATTCCCTTACCAGCGCTTGTAACTTCTTGCAGGACCCCAAGTAGTAAATGGAGGAGTAAAGTTCCAAAGATGGTCTCTTTGGCAACGTCTTCACTGCTTTTGCCATATCTGCCCCTGTCCCAGGAAAACGTGGCTTATCAAATTATTATCCCACTGGCCAGTCCAGGAAAAGGCTGAATTTCCAAGTGATGACTGCTTTTGCAAATTTATACACCATATTTTAGTACAATATTGAATACAAGCTCTATCTCTAGGCTAGGCACTATACTGAGCATCAGACTGTAGCTGCCTGAATCTCTACTCCCACACATCTCAGGCCAACATGCCCCAAAACAGATTTTGGATTTTTCCTTCAAACCCTTCTCTCCAGTTTCCTTTCTCTTAGGAACTAGCACCACCAACCACCTGGTACTCAAGCCAGAATCTTGGCAAATGTCTCTGACACTTCACTTTCCCACTCAAACCACTGCAGTGGACCCTCAAGTTATGACCGGCCTGACATACAAATAACTTGGGTTACGACCAGAATTTTAGTTTTAACTTAAGACAGAAATCTTGAGTTATGACCCAAATGCCAGCTGCCTGTGCTTCCAGATGGTCTCAGATACAGATTTAACCCCTAAAGAGTTCTGGAAGGAAGATTACAACATCTCTTCCCATGTAGGGTTAATTAGGAAATCCTGGGCCAATGTCTCTCTAAGGATACTGAGATCTGCCTGATACAGGAGAGAGACTTTGAAGGCTGTGTAAGGGAGCGTGAGCCTTCAATTGACCAACTTGAGCTGCAACCAGCCCTTGCAAAATAATTGAGTTCGTAAGTCAAGGGTTCACTGTACCAACACCTGTTTATATAAGTAGTAAAACAAGAAAACATACTCAGTTAAAGCACCCATTATATGCTAGGCACTCTTATAAGTATACACAGCATTATTAACTTATTCTATTTTAATAATAATTCAGTGAGAAGAGTCCTATTGCTAGATCTATTTTATTACTAAGGAAACTGTGATAAAAGGACACTAATTTGCAGTCATATAGCTATTTCACTATTTCTCCAAAATAATTCCAAATGTATTTACCTTGCCAACTTTTCACTGCCCAATTTAGTCTGGTCTACCATCCTGTTACTCTAGGAACTATAAATGCCTGATACATGATCATCTTGGTTCTATTTCTACTTCATTTCCACACATCAATCTTATGCAGTAACTTATATGACCTTTCTAAAGTTTCTATCAATTCATGTCATTTCCTCTGCTAAAATCCTCAAAATGATTCAACTATTTTCTGAATAAAATTCAAACTCCTTAATGTGGCCTTTGAGGTCTTATGTTAACTAGCCATTTCCTTCCTTGCCAATTTCATTTCCTTCCCTTTTTTGTTCATACCGCCTTTTTGTCCTGCTGGCCCTCCTGCCTTTCTTAAAACCCATCAAATGCTTGCTGATCCATGACCTTGGCCTTTGTCATGGGTTCCCTCTATCTGCAACGTGCTCCCCCCACTCTGGAGGGCTCCATCTAATCCTCTTTACATCTTAGAAAACTTTGACTCCACCCCACCTAAAATAGGCATCCTTATTTGTCTCTCTTAGCACTCTTTTCTTTTCCTTCATAGCAAGTTTTTCAAAATGGGTAATTCTAGCGCTGGGGATTTAGCTCAGTGGTTTCGCCACCTGCTGCGCAAGCGCAAGGACCCAAGTTCGATCCCTGGTACCAAAGGAAAAAAAAAAGGGTAATTCTACATTATTTGTATTTTTACTTTAGCTATAATTTCCATGAAATACAACCATGGTCAGTTTTACCTACCATCATTCTTCTAGTTCTTAGCCCAGAACTTGGAACATAAATGGTGCAATGATTATTTGTTCAGTGAGCCAATCAACCTCTTTTGAAGGCGTAACTGAAGAGACCACTTAAAACATTAACATCATTACTTTTACTAAAATAGAGATCTTTAAAATATATATGCAGTCATACCCCACATCACAATGCTTCAATCAATGACAGATCACACATACAACAGTGGTCTCAGAAGATTCTATTGCCTAGGGACATGGTAACCATCTTAGTTTGTGTAAGTACACAATATTATGTCTGTACAATGACAAAAATTTCTAATGCAATTCTTAGAACATATCCTCACTGTTAACCAGCACATGACTGTAAATACATATAAATACAAGCAAACCTTTTTGTTTCCAACATGTGTATAAAAATTATTGAACTTAATGCTCAACATGTGCAAATACATACAAGGAAGCAACTAAAATTTTCTAAATGATTTTTTAAAATCTTATAGCAAATAGAGCTTTAAAAAAAACTCTTTATGTTGTCACCATGACTTTCAAACCTATTAAGAAGAGAATCAATCCCTCAACTGTTTTTATTCAATGTCAATATATAATTGTGTTCCATAAATATCTGTTTTGTGATACACTATGGGTAATTTCAATCATATGGATTTGATTATTTTTTCCTCTTTATAACTTAAGAGACTTGATTTTTCTCATTGGTTCCAAATTCCTTGTCAGAAAACAGCTGAACCTGAACCATCCATTTCATATGATGTTTTACAGTCCTGCCGTGTCACAGGTATTTTAGGAAGAGAGATTCTTCATGTTTCTTCAAAATAGGGTCTGAACTCAAGGTACTTATCCTTTGAGGTTCTAATACTTTAAAAATGCATTTAAGAATATAAAATAGAAGAAAAATATTGCAAATCATATATCTAACTAGGGACTTGTATCTAGAAAATACTAAGAACTCAATACTAAAAATAAAAATAAAACTTAAAAATAGCCAAAGACTCTAAGAGGACATTTCTCTGAGAAAGACATAAAAATGATTAATAAAAGCACAAAAATATGCCAAATGTCATTATCCATATGGGAAATGCAAACAAACTACAACTAGATACCATTTTATACTCACTAGGATGATTATCACTACAAAGATAGACAAAGACAAGTATAACCAAGGATGTGGAGAAATTGGACACTTAGGCACTGCTGATGGGAGTGTAAATGGTGTGGCACTCTGAAAAACAGTTTGGAATACCTTCAAAAGGAAAAAACAAAGTTACTATATGACCTAGCAGTCATATGAATTGCCAATACATACTACAACGTGGATAAACCTTAAAAACATTATGCTAAGTCAAAGAAGTCAGTTACAAAAGGCTATAGAACTGTATAATTCCATTTATTTGTCTAGAATAGGCAAATAGAAACTAAAAGTAGATTAGCACTTGCCTAGGGTTGAGGATTGAGGTGGAGAAATGCTAACCAGGGAGAGTTTTCTTTTGAAGGTAATAAAATTATCTAAAATTAGCGGTGAAGGTTAGAAACTGTGAATATACTAAAAATCACTGAACTGAATACACTTTAAATGAGTGAACTGCATGGTATTTGAATTACATATTAATGAATCTGGTTATAAAAGAATAGAATATAGCTTTTACTACACTTTAAAGCTAGACTTATGTTTGGCATTTACATGGACAAATGTGGCTTAACTAAAGAGGATCTCTAATTTACTTTTGTGCAGAGATGAGTTTTAGATGAAACTTCCTCATAAAGAATTTGTGATCTTTCTTTCTTTTCATAATTCCCAGTCTCTTATCTTGGTCTACTTTTGGCTATTATGAGTAATGCTGTTATGAACATTTGGATACAAGTCTTTTGCATGGATGTATATTTTCAGTTCTTTTGGTGAGAGGTAGACCTGAAATCCTAGTACCAGATTTATACAACTTTAGAGAGGGACAAAATGTAAGAGATCATGTAATTTCTGATTTTAGAGATAAAGAAATCGAGGAAAATAAACATTTTTTCCAAGGTCAGAAAGGTAATGAAAATGGGAATTAGAGACTTCCCCCAGACCAAGACTTTTTTTATATATATTTTTATACTTTCACAGCACCAGAGAAAAGGTACAATAGTGAATGGCATCTTCCATCTCAGCTTCCATTCTGGCTTTATTTCAAAGGAATCTCTCATTAATAGGCAGAAAATAGAGAGCTGCGTTATGAGAGTCAATGTGCTGGTCGATCTTTACTGCTTCATTTCACCTGGTGGGTGAGGAGACATGAATGTTCCAGGCCCGTGCTGGTTTAAGTGGCCTGGAGAATGTGGAGATACTGTTTTGATATTACTGTTATTGCTCTACTTTCTGTAATGCATTTTAGGGCACTTGATCAGCTGCTTTACTGAATTTCCCTGAAAATGATTACCTTCTCACAGAATTCTAAGGAAGCATAGTCCTTTCAGATTCTCAGAGCAAAGCATTTAAAAACAAGTTGAAAATGTTTGTGAAGCTTATAGGAATACATTCATTGAATCTGTTTAGGTTGTAACTGAATAGAAATTGCCTTGAAATGAAATCTGATCCTTCTCTAATTTATGGGATATGAAATAGAGCTTTGTCCAGGATTCCATCTTCCTATCACTCAGTAACCAGCTTGTATACTGTCTAGGCTTATTATTAATTCTCTTTCTGAGACTGTATTCATTTAAATCACTGTTAATATCTATCCTAGGTACAGATAAAGAAGGAAAGATGGTCAACTGTGACTTCACCTAACTTCTAATTTGTCATTCTAGAGACAGCTTAAGGGAGAAGAGGGGGAAAACTAGCACAACTTGTGGGGGTTTGTGTTTATGGGTGTGTCACAAATGAACAAATATCATCTAAGTGTGTTACTCCTAAAACTTTATCAGTCTACACACTATTTGGAAGACAGGAAAGAAAGAAGGCAAGCAGGAGGGAAACCAGGGAGAAAGTTAAGACAGGAAGGACAGCAGGTAGGGAAGTGCACTGATTCATAAAAACTTGAATCAATTGCCAACACTCGAAACTTTGAAATTTTACACACAAATTCAGTTTTTTATTAAAAAGAGGAAGAGATTGTCACAAGACAACATTACTGAGGTGTTTGAATTAGGCCTGCTAAATTCACCAGTTCCTAATATTTTCTCCTAGCCAGTCTGTTTCTTCACTTACTGGTTCCTAAGTGCATTCTGCCGGGAGACTCTCCTACCCTTCTTATCACCCAAATGAACACTTAGCATTTGGTTAGGAGGTATAAATTTATGAATGGTGAATAGGAGATTACCTCTTCTAATCTGGAAAACTACTCCCTGGGATTTTAATACATCTTCCTAAACAATATAATGGAGCACGGATCTTCATTTTTTAATATTTTTCATCAGCTAACCAAACATCTAGACTTCTGCAACATAGATTTAAAAGGTATCATGCTAATGGCATAAAGACAGGACAGCTGGGATTAAAGAATGCTTTTGAGAATAAATTTGATATCTGTACAAGTGTTTTTTCAGTTTTTCATTTTTTAAATTTTCATTTTGTATATTAAAAACCATGTTAATATTAAAAATGTTTCCATATCACTATCTCATTAAAGAAACATTTTAATCTATAGATTCCTAGGGAAAATTAAAAAGAAATCAGTGGAAAGGAGTCCAAGACACTTGCCAGCCCTCTACTTCTCATAAGCAGCAGATCAGATTTCACAGTGAGGACGCTGCCTCACAGGTTGCACACATTTGAAAGCCAAATGGTCATGACTATGGCAGTTATTCGATATTGTTTCAGTGTTTTAAAGCAGAGCTTCGCAAACATGAATAAATCACCGAGGCATCTTGTTAAATGCAGACTCTGGGGTGAGAAATCAGATTATGCATTTCTAACACATACCCAGGGGGACATCCACAGGGCTAGCCTGGCCTGCACTCTGAAAAGTGAGATTCTAAGTAACACCACCATCAACGTGAAGAAAAAGAAAAACACTTTGCAGCTAAATGACAGAATTAACTGTGGGCCGACCATACCTACCACACAAATCACATATACAAGACCTCTGTGGGTGGCATCCTCTTTCTCTCCATACAGCACTACCAGATGTGCAACGGGATGTCTAACCGCTTCTGGGGCTGGGCCCGCCAGGATGATGAATTCTACTGGTGCATCAAAGGAGCTGGTCTCCAGCTTTTCCGCCCCTCAGGAATCACAACTGGCTATAAGATATTTCACTACCTGCATGACCCAGCCTGGTGGAAGAGGGATCAGAAGCATATTGCAGCTCAAAAACAGGAGCAATTCAAGGTGGACCAGGAGGGAGGCCTAAACACTGTGAAGTACCTTGTGGATTCCCGCATATCCCTGTCTGTGGGCGGGGCCCCCTGCACTGTTCTCAACATCATGTTGGACTGTGACAAGGCTGCAACCCCCTGGTGTACCTTTGGCTGAGTTTCACAGAGAATAAGGGAGCCCATGCCTAACAGGCCACACTGCTGCTCAGCCTCAGGATGAGAGCTCAGGCCTGGGGCCCAGCTCTGATAGGATGTGGAGTGGCCTGAATAAACAGCAAGCTCTGTATTTGCACCAGCCTGGGCCCCAGAGGCAGGCTTGAGCTGGGACAGGACACCTATGACACTTGGGATGCTGCTGGCAGTAAACAGTGATCACAAAAAGGCTGAAAGTGGCTTCAACTTGGACTCTCCACCCTGCCTTCCTGCTTGCCCTTCTCTGCCTTCCTTTGTGTGACAAGGCCTCAGGGAGTGGGAAGGGTTGAACTGGACAACGTCTAATTAGCCTCATTTTTGGTCCTTCCCACTGGACTGCCTCATGAAGAGATTAGAAGCCTTGTGGCTGGTGTAGGTGGCAGTTGCAATCAGGAGGCTTAGAACTTCAGAAACCAGAGCACAAGCCCCGCAGAAAGGAAAAGCAGATAGCAGCTCCAGCTGGTTGTCACATGCAGGAATGTGGACCTCGTGTTACCAGATCTTCTGATTTTTTGAGTATCATTTCCTATCCATACAAGACGAAGCAGTTGGATTTTGTTGACTACATCTAAGTTCTCTTTAGAGACTCCTAGATTTGGATAGTCCTGGCAATAAAACACCTTAGAAGAAGTTTTTAATCAAAGAATATTTGAGGTTATCTCTGAGATAGTTACAGAAGACTGAAATTATGGTCTTCAGTTTATGTTCAAAAAGTTGCTTTTGAATATTCAAAAAGTGGGTGTTTTCTTTTCTCCAACTTCAACATCACTGCTTCTAAGTTAGGTATACATTTTCTGCTACTCAGTAGGATACTAGTCAGTGCACTGGCTGGTAGTTATTTAGCTATTAGTTTCAATTTCCTCCACTAAACATTTCATAAGTGGTAAAAAGTACTGAGTCAGGCATCCCTTCCTCCTCCACAATGCAGTAAATACTGGATCAGTAGCCTGAAAGAATGAATGTTTTTATTTTAATTATGGAATATCTAGTCTAATGAACTGAAGTAACTGGGTTTTAAGGACTCCTTGGCCTTCTAAAAAATTTTCTAAATTCTAAAACAACCACAATAGTTTTCATATAGAACTTGAAATATGTAAGGATTTATATTCAGCTATGTTCACAACTGTGATAAAAAATTAATGCCTCTTCAAATGGTCATTAGGAGGTCTTATTAGACAAGATGGTACATTGTATAGGTTGCCATGCAGATATTAAAAATAATTTTAAGAAATCAAATGTTCAAGGTTCATTATACATTAGATGAAAAAGTCCACAAACTTATAGGAAATCTGATTCTTTTTTGTGCAATGATGAACACAGAAAAATGCCTAGAAGGAAACACACCAATATTTTGATGATGATTGGCAAGGTAACAGGAATGTTTCTATGAGAAGCAGTTACAGATTTTGTGATCACAACAATAATAAAAGGTATTAAAATGAATGGTTAAAACTTAAAAATGTTTTAGCAGTATGACCTCCTAGAAAGGGTCTAAGATAGCAAGGACCTGGGTTTGAGGCCAAGCCACAGGCACATTTCAATGAGAACCTCATATAAGTTACTGCCCCTCTTTCGGGCCAAATGTTGCTCCTTTGGAATTGAGAGTAGTTGAATAAACAATCTTTATGTCTTTTTTCAGTCTGGCATTCTAGAATTCCATATGTTATAGCCACATGTAACAGAAAAATTTTTTTAAATCTCAACCTGGCCCCAAAGGATAAGCCGTATTATGAGTGCAGGTGGGTGGGGACTTCTGACATCAACATTTTTTGTATTGTCGAATTTATTTTAATAATAAAGGTATGATTCCTTTGATAATTAAGAAGATTGAAACAAAGAAGATAATTTGAAATAGATAAGGGGCTCAAGGTAAATATGGGCTCACAGATTATAAAATCACATATTGTATCTTTAAATGCATTAACATTTTATTGCCCTTAACAAATCAATCAACAAACCCACACAATTGATAGCCACAATTTGGAATAAAGGGCCCAAGTCAAAGAGAACAGACTCTTGCTATGAAAAGAAGATAGTTTTCCTAAGAAAATTCTCAGATGCTAAGTCCTTTAGAACTAAGTCGCAACTGTCAATATTGCTTACTGTGTTTCAGGAATGAGGCCGAGCTGAGACTATCTCTTGTCCTCAACATCCAAACAAAACCTGTTTTCAACGTTTGGCTCTGTATTTAAAATGAATGTGCTGAATCCTATTTCTCATGAGTTGTACAAGATACAGAGGGGAAAAGTTCCTTCTTTTCCTTCTGCCTAGACCCTTCCCCTGGAACCTGTTAGTTCTTCAACTGCCAGTGAGAAGTTTCCTAGCTTTTCAAATGTATTGAAATATGGCAGCCTGGGGAAAATACTGGGTGTCTCAAGCTGTCAGCCCCACCCTCTTCTGGGCAAAGCAGGCCAAACGTAAGTAGAGCTCCTACCCAAAAGCTGATCGGCTCCTTTGTGTGAGAAAGAACAATTTCCACCCACACCATGTAACATCACTCTCATCACTGTTAGGGGTCACAGCTTGGCTACCCTCCTGGACATGGGACTCTCATCTCGCAGTATCTACTTGGGGTCAGCTACTGACAGAGCAGTTGGGCCTGGTTAGTAAGAACATGGCTCTCTTTCTGGTAGCCAAGACCACCGGGGCCATTTAACAGGAAAGGAAGGTGTATCTGAAATCTAAATAGAGAAGCAAAGGGATTAAGATTTCTACATCACTTTGTCATTGGAAAATGAGTCGGCCAGGGGGCAGAGGGGATCTCTTCACATCATCTCATTTCTAAATTTGGTAGAAAATAAATTAAATTTGAAAGAAATTAAAGACCCTGCTGATACTATATTTTTTAAGGCACAGGTAATTATGTTACTGCTACATGAGGTGAGTTTAAAAATGAAATATGCTGCTTGGGGAATTTTTACTCTGATTAGAAATTGCTTCAAAGGTATACTAAGTTTGACCTAGAGTGCCATAGTGAACAGAGTACTTTCCAGGAATTAGGAATACAGACATGGAAACTATTGGTCAGGAAATATTGCCAATTATTCTCCTTAGTGAACACCTCTAGGTACAATATGACTAATTTAGGTCACAATACCACAACTGAGGGCACTGATGAAATAACTGGTCTAATGATATCACCTTTGAGTTATTGACATTTTAAAAATGCATAAGAACACTCAAGATAATGTTGTATTAATGTGGTAAATGCAGTATATTTCAACAAACATGCATAGATAAAGGTAAGTCTAGTTATTAAATTTTGGTCCAAATGATCAATGGAGATGATATAGTTTTTTTTTTTAGGTATCACCTTAATATCTTTTGTCTAATATGAATGTTACCACTTCTTTATAGTAATTGATATTTACCTGATAAATCTATTTCTATTCCATTACTTTTAAATGCTTTGAGTCACTGTTTTAAGTCTCATGCTTATAAAGAATATACCTGGATTTTGTATTTTTATGCAATCTGGCACTCTTTGACCTCAAAGTGATGAGTTTAGTTCACTCACCTCTTTTGTGACCATATATATATTTAGACTTATTTCAACTGTCTTTTGTGCTACTTTCTATTGATCACACTTTTTTAAAGGAAGTGATGAAGAGCAACACACTATGAACAGGTATCTGTGTTGCTGAAGAGTGAGGCATGATTAAAGAAGGGAAAACAGTTTGGTTAACTTATTTTTATACCTGTCTTAACTGTGACAACCAGGATCTTTTAGAATCTGCATAAGCTTCAAGTGAACACTGGGAAACAATGGATCAATCTGGTAAAAACTGATACATTGAATGAAGTCAATGTTTTACATAATGTAGAATTTTAAAGTCAGAATGTTTGTTAGTAGACGTAGATGTCATCCATGACTATCTCCAGAGGGAGATATCTGGATTCCAAGTAACACTCCCAAGGCCAAAGCCCTGGCATGTCCTTGGATCTTATCATTGATGGGTAGTTTTTGATCCCTTGGGTCACATGTGACTCACACTAGCTTTACTTATTATCCTGGGTTTTGCTTGCTATCACAGAAGCCTAAAAACCTGATAGTCGGTAGATGCCTTAAACAGTCTTTACCTCTTCAGAAGAACCTATGATAAAAGGGTTGCCCCTATTTTTAAGAGGAAAAGACTGAGTCACAGAAATTTTGGGAATGTTCTAAGGATGTACAGCCAATTATCAGAGTGGAGCTAATAGTGCAGAGGCAGTATTGTGTAGTGTATAAGAACTTGAACTTCAGATGACTGCCTGACTCAAATCCCAGTTCCAACACAAGCTAGTTTTGTGACCTTAGGAGTAGTTCAACCTCTCTACATCTACTTTCTAAGGTTGGTAGGAGGATTAATGAATGAATATATGTAAAAGTATTTGGAACAGTGCCTGGTACTTACTAAAAACCACAGAAGGGTTTATTAAATATATAAAAGGAAGGCAAAACTATGAATCAAAGCCAGGTTGATAGGGATCTAATGCAGACACTCTAACCTTGGACTCTTCAACATGTCAGTCTCTCAAAGATTTAAAGTATTACTATATCTTTGAAGCTTTTTTTTCTCCACATCATTCTCTTCCCTCAATGGTCCTTAATATTATCAGGGTTACAGAATGTTGCCTGTTATTCTGGACTTTTGTCTTATCTGAAAGAGTGAGATGCAGAATTCCCACAATGTTTCAGTAGACTATAGTAAAGTGATTACCTCTGTAGGTTTAAGCAAGACTGTTCTTCTAATACTAGTTTCTAAAGCAATAGTTTGCAGGAGCATCAGCACCATTTGGAAACTGTTGGAGATATAAATTCTCCCACTCCACTTCAAGTTTACTGAATCAGAAACTCTGGGGGATGTGGTCTAGCAACTTGCATTTTAACAAGCTCTCCAGGTGACAGCTCAAGTTTCAGAATCATTGTTTTCATGGAACTTAAAACTATAGTACTGGTTGAGGTGCTCACATTGTTTATCAGCTCATACTAAATTGATATTTAGTAGTCTCAGAATTTGGGCATCCAGCATGCATCTATTGCAATGTTGTGGTTTTATACCCTCCTTTGGGTGTTGCTGATTAGGAACCATGGTTCCAGCCCTTCAAGACCTGTCGATCCACTCTCCATAGTTGGGCATTTGGCTCTTCCATCCAGCTTTATGACTTCCGATCATTTGATAAACATATCATCCATATTTTCATAGTATCTCTCACAATGTTCACAGGCAGGGCTGAGGCAGAAAGCTGGTGGTTCTTGGTAGACCTCTACTTCTAGCCTGTTGTTAATGCATGAAAATATCCCATATTGTTGCTCAAGTTACGAAATTTCCTATTATGAGGCTACATGTCTCTAACTTGTATAAGAGGACACCATGAAAAGCTTGTTTTGCTCTAAAAATAAAAGCTGAAAAATGTGTATCAGTATGAGTGGAGAAGCTATGATGTCCTTAGTTTCCTTTTAAGATTCTCTTTGTCCTTTCCCTTCTCCTATCTTACTCCTTCTTCTCCCCCAGTCTGGGAAAATGGCCTGAAAGCCAGGCAGACTCTCAGAACATCAGCCCAAAAGCATGACTCTTGAGATCAGTTCCTTTTCTTTTCCAGGTTTTCCTATTTTTCATATTCCCACATGTAGGCAATTAAAAAAAGAAATTCTACAGAACCTGGACTTTTATCCAGGTCACATCAGCTAGTTAGTTGAGTTATCCATATTTATATTCCAGGGGCCGGGGACTTAGCTCAGTGGTTCCACCGCCTGCCTCACAAGTGCAAGGTCCCGGGTTCAACCCCCAGTACCAACAAAAAAAAGATAAAATCTAACATATTTATATTCCAGTCTACCCACCAAGGTTCAGACTTTGCCTGCTAGGTTATATTGATGATACTCCTGTGACTGTACATGGCAAACCACATAAAGATATTCAGAGGACCTCTGAGGTCCTCTTAACTTACCCTTCATTTCAGAGAACAATAAACTCAGTTACTGATGGAAAAAAAGCACACATCCATCCACCTGACTGGTATCATCTTCAAATATGTATGGGGATCTAGTGCTTGGTCCTTTCTGTAAGAATCTCCTAGGTGTACAGACATGTCTGGTAACAATTTATTTCATCCTGGAGACTACTGGTCCATAAAAAGGAATGCCAGCTCTGCAGGGGGCTTTACACAAAGCCAATTGTCTCCTCCTCTCTCTGCCAGTCTCGGTAAAGTCAAGTCCTAGTCTTGTTGAAGAAGGTGATTCATCTCTGCATGGAAAGAATGTCAAAACCAACTGTACAAAAGATTCCTTTCTCCACATTCTTAATTTCTGAGGACCTTATAGTCACTTAGTGTAATGCAAGTCATTAGGAGCGTTCAAATTTGACAGACAGTTGGTTAATAATGAAGAGAACATTTCTCTGGGCTTTTCACTGACATTTCCAGGGAGTCCAATAAACTGACTGACAGAAGATCTAATTCTTGGTGAAGTAAGACACACAGGGTCTGGATACCTTCAGACACCAGTCTGTACTAGTGTTCCCACTTCTCCAATTTTTCTATCTTCCTTGCTTGGTAGACCCAATAGGAGCTTGTTTGTGATTCTCCATCTGTCTTATCCTCTCACATATAACCTATTTCCTTTCTGTTCTTTATGTCAAGGGACTGACCAAAACTTTTGTAGAGAATGAGTATTGTAACTAAGGATAGACCAGTGTCAAAATTATAAATTTCAGAAATAAATACAATTTAAGCACTTTGAAAGGTGATAGGTAATAGTTCAATTTTATTTTAAGAATCTAGCACATTCTTAAGAGTCCCGACTATTTTGACATTTCAATTTTAAAAGTGCTGGGAGCTCTACGCTGTAGATCACTTTGGCCAGTCCTAACTCGCTTCCCCCCACCGATGAGGCAGGGCCCTGCGGGAGGAGAACAGGTGACAAGAGGGCGTTGAGGACCAAGGCCTGGCCCCAGAAGAGGACTATCTTCCTCCCTGCCCATTCTCCAGAGAACCATCAAGCATGATCTCCTGCAGACCCTAACTGCTCTGTTCCAATCACAGGCATCCCCTTTGACCTCCCCCTATGCTTCCCTTATCTGTACACTATAAATAAAGGTGCTGAGGATGCCAGCCAGCCTTTTTATCCCATCAGGAAAAGGGGTTTCCACCTGGCCCCAGCTTTATCAGCTTTATCATTGTCTTTGTCTGTCTTTCTTAATCTCCCACCATCATTTCTCACTCCGTGGACCCTTCAGCCATGCAGGCCGTGGCCAAAAGTACTATTAAAGATTCATTTATACGTAGGCTCAGGACTCAATAGACCAAAAGAAAAGTTCATTGTATGCTTTGTTCTATGTGATATTACACTAAATCTTGCAACCAGGAATCACTCTTATGTAGTTTTATTACAAGATTCACTATTGGAAAAAAAAATCAGAGCATGCACAGTACCTCCCCCAAGAGCATAAAACACAACAGCAAAGGCAATAAAATGGGACAATACTAAAAATATAAGCTTCTTTAGGTATGGGCACAGGGTGAGAAAACACACGGTACTCAGTCTATCCCTCTTTAACTTTTCTTCCATAGTGAATATTACTAATCAATCACAGAACTCTTCATGACTAATCCCAGAGAGCTGGCCTTGTAATACTTCTCAAATACGTTAGCCCTAACAACTAGCAAAACCTGATGGAGTCAGCAGGAAACTACTTGCCATCCTAGGCTTTGTGGTAGGCCTACCAGAATTTGTAGGATTAATGGGTGTTATTTTGGTTCAGGTTTCTTCTGTAAAGAAAAACAAAACAAAGCAAAACAAAACAATTCAGCTATAGTAATTCAAATACAGGATGCTTCCAGGAAGGAGCTCATAATCCAAAACTGAACTCTAATTTTTCTTGATGGATTAGAAGACTGCTGCAGACCATGCATGCTATATGTAGATAACCGTGGAAAGATAGGTATAGGGAGAAGTTGAAATCTCAAACATTTACAGACGAGTAGAGTTAATTCAACTGTGGGGACTTGCATCAGATGGGTGCATGCTAAAATGTCTGTTTTTCTTACTAATTTGAAAAGTATATCTCTTCACTATACTGAAGACAGAAGAATGACTTAATACAATAAACTACATTTTTTAATTAAAGGAACATTACAGCTATGATAAATCACAAAGGAAAACCACTACACTAATATGTAGTTTTCTATAGCCAATGTTCTAAAAACAAAATGTTCTATTTGGCAAGGGTCTCAAAATTGGTCATGTTCTCATTAGTCTTGAGGGCAACAGTCCTACTTTATACAGCTGTAACTATAATCCAACATGAAGCCAGAGCCTGAAATCTGAAGTTAGAAAATTTATTTTCAAATAAACAAAAATTGCTAAAAATATATTATGAAAAAATGCGAGTAGCTTCAATTCAATATTACTCAAATTAATGTTTTATTTTGTAAAATTAAAAACACCATTTATGAAGAAAGATCAAGTACAATATTAAGGAATGGTGATTTATTTTATTTAGAAATAAATAAATGTAATTTGTCACAAGTGCTATTTTATCTCTAATATTCTTTCTCATATTGTTTTTGAAATTATACAAGATATGTTAGAATTTTATATATTCTATATATTGAAACAATGTATCACTTTTCTATATATAAAAAACTCAAAGGGCCATGCACTATCAGAATGATGGCACTATTAATGATTAGTTTTGAAACAAAGAAACAGAATACTTTCTTAATGAATAAAACCACAACACTTTAACACTTATACTCTATAGGGAACACTAGCTACCTCATATTTTATATCACATAAAGTATTTCAAAACTCCACCCTAAACACAGCATTCTAAAAGAATACAGACAGGGCCAATTTTTAAAAAAAAATTAATAAAGCAAATATTCTATAAATGGATATACTAATTATAGAAAAAAATAATAAAACACAGTCATGATTCCTTCAAAGTATACTTTAAATCATATTTAAAATTGCTTTAAATACCCCATTCCCATCTGAGGATCCACTTGCGTCAACAATTTGTTCATGAACATCTAAGATGAGAGGGCAGGCCAGTAAGGGCCTGACAGATGCCCACAGAACCGCGAAAGAGTTACAAGGACCTAGGCTGGCCAGCTGCACCCTCCTGGGGCAAAGGCACTTTCAAAGACAACTCACTGTCTGGCACAGATCCTGCCTGTGGCATTGAAAGACTTTCTTGGAACTGTATCTCAGCCTAGCATTAGCACCCTCCTGCACAAAGCACAAAGCGCCTCGGTTTCACCTCATGGACTAGTTCTTTCCCACATGTGGTGAAATATGACTCTCTTGGGTGCTAGGCTCCCCTGGCCTTCCCTAAGATCAGAGTTTGTTGAGTGAAGTCCTTTTCTTTCCTTCTGCAGGGGCTCATGTCTTCAGAAGGGTTGCTGCTATGGACTTGCAAAAGTACAGGACAAGTCGGAGGATTCCTTTACCTAAATTTCTTTTGTGCTCATTTAGGCTTGTGAATTTTGAGTAGTAAACTCGAAATTTTTAAAACAATAAATTTAATTATATTTTCAAAAACTGCAAAGTTGAGTGTTAAAGAAGTGTATGATTAAGCTTTCAAATAATTTTTGTTAGTTGTAGAATTTATGCTTCTGAAGATTAAAAGTGCCAGAACTTTGGGGAAGTTTGTATTTCCCATAACCTAGAGACTTCTTTTGGGTTCAGAATTATTCTAAGTTAATGCACATTCTTTAGCCAGCTTACAGCTGTTTTCTTCTTTAAGATGAGTGTTTCTTTAAAGGTGTCTTTTTGGGATCTTGACATATTTTCTGACAGAGTCTTGTTTTCTGAAATTGAGTGAAAAATTAACATCCTTATTTTCATTATCTTGAAAATGAGATGAAATTTTTAATCTCAATTTTATCATTTTTATTTGTTATTTAGATACCTTCAGGAATCTGAATTGGAAATATATAATATCATTATCTCAGGTCAAGGGACCATACTTCACTTCTATGCTTGTATTTGAACACTGGCAAAGATATGTAAAGACATATATTAGGTCTCTGTCATAGTAGTGTCCAAGGTTCTTTTTTTTATTGTAACCCCAGTCAAAATGTCATTTTGCAATCATGACTTGGGACATACATGTAAAGGAGTGTGTAAGTGTATGTATGTGCACACTGGCTCACATCTTAAGTGAGACAGATGTTTCAAAAATATGCAATATGCTCTACTTCTCTGTACCCTAGTCCTTTTTACCTAAAACTTCTATAGACTGTGACTTATCATGCTGATTCAAGACCAACTCAGTGTCAATAACAAAATCTGAAAACTAATAAACTAGCTCTAAAGAGATCAGTCAACACATAAGTTTACCACACTAACCTCTTTCCAGTTCAAGCATTTTTT
The DNA here is from genome assembly GCF_053883595.1 of Heterocephalus glaber. NCBI lineage: Eukaryota > Metazoa > Chordata > Mammalia > Rodentia > Bathyergidae > Heterocephalus > Heterocephalus glaber. The sequence continues at coordinate 77,627,406 of NW_028258315.1, read as the reverse complement.
TCTTTTCAATTTAATTAGAAGTAGAGAAGTAATAGTAGAACAAAATCTGTTCTCAAACTGCCAAGTGCAATAAGAATCTTGTTAAATGCAGATTCTGGTCCAATGGGTCTGACCTGGGGTCCTGGGTTCTGCATTTCTACCAAGCTCTGGGTGGGGAGGATGCTGCTGGTCTATGGATAGCACACTGAAGAATGAGGGTATTGAATTCAGTCCAAGGAGATAGCAAGGAACAGAAATAACTGCACAGGACATGCCACCTCCTTACAACTAACACTGCCAAAGCAAGAAGTTTGCCCCTCTAAGTAAATCCACAGGACACATACAGCACACAGAGCAGCAAAGACAGGCAAGTGGATCCACACTTCAGTGCATCACAGTGACATCTGCACCTTCCTCTCTTCTGTGACTTTTACCCTAGTTTCTCCACGACCAACCCCTGCCAAAAACAGTACAAGCAATGGTAGCCTCTTTGATATCTTGGGAGCCACTTTGGAGTAGACTGCCCACAAATGTAGACAAGTGGTAGATTAGGCAAAGCAGGAACAGGTTACATAAAACCAGCAAAAGAGGATGCCAACAAACAAGAGTGTGAAATATTTATGAACATTTCATTTAAGGAACTTTTAAACTGTGAAACTCACTTGTCAGGGTGGACGGCACTCAGAAACTCTTTCATGTGACAGAAGGCAGTCCTATAATTCAAAGCATGATTTTCATATTTCTGATCTATATAGTTAAAATTCTCAGTCTAGGAAATGTTGGGTCAGTAATTGTAACTGTTCATAGTACCATACTGGGTTTCTGTACTTTCAACTTCCAGAATTTGGAGTATGACATGTATTAATGAAGTAAAAATATACTTAGTTTTGAAGCTTTTATGGCACCATTTTATGTACGTAACTGAAGGGAAGGGGAATATGTTGCTCACCATTATCTTCAGGCATGTAATTGGCACATATCTGGTGCCAGATAAATGTTTGATAGCAAAAGAATGCATTGATGAACATAATTTTAATAATAATATCTTAAGCCTTAGCATATATTTATTAGCTGATTTGCCATGACAGTATTTGCTTTACTGAATTGAGCAGGAACTTTTTAAAAAGATGCAAAAATAAAAAGTGGCATTTCCCAAATTGCATCTTTCCACAAGGCAGATGAAGGTGGGGAAGAGAAGAAAGGAGAAGGTGGGTTGGGGGTAGGTGGGGGAGGAAGAAAGGGAGGGGAGAGAGAAGTTTCTTGATTGCTATGTGGCCCTGCTCCCACCCCATGAGGACTAGGATCATAACAAATGGCAATTATAACTGATAAGAAATGTGGAGGAGAGAGGGAATAATATTCAGAAATAAGGTTTAAGGCAGTGGCTTTTAGTGGGAATGACTTTGGCAATGTAAGATATTGTTGATTGTTATAAATGAAAGTAGAAAGGGGTCAGTGCTAACAGCATCCAGCGAGTAAAGTCCAAGGGTGCTGCTAAACTTCCTACAATGTACAGAGCAGCCTGCATAACAAAAAACTACCTGCTCCATGTTAACAGTGCCAGAGTCGAGAAATCTTGCTCCAAGAGAATAAAAGGGCATGACAGAGGCAAAGAACAGAAGCTATCACGAGACAGAATATATTCACCAAGACCACTTGGTTACTTCAGTGAAGAGTAAGATCTTAGAGACTGTAGGAGAACTAAATGATGGAACTAAAGAAGGCTGAGGGAGATCTGGATGTACCATCTGTTTCAATGGCTCCCTTGAGTAGATCTTCAACCAAACGCTGGAATGGTCAGCTCCACTGTTTCAGGTAAAGGCGATTTATATCTTGTGAGAACACAACAAAACCCACAGGACACCAGCAATCTGTGTGTGGCCATGGGACTTATAGGCTGCCTGGCATGGTGATGCCAATGACAAAAAAGGCTGAAGTAGAACAATGTTGCTGGTGCCCTGACCATGTCAGTGCCCACCGCTCTGTCTTCTGACTGCCAACAGCTGCCTTCTTTTGCCTGGAGGCTTTGCTCCTGGCTGTCAAGTCATAGTCCCAAAATGCCAGGGAATCAGTTGCCCCTGGAGGCAATCCTCCCCCAATCCTTGATAGGTTCTGGTGAATACACAGCCACTCCCTTGCCGTTCATAGGACAACCATGAGCCACGTGTCTTGAGCTTCTCCCAGAGTTCTCGGTGTAATTGGGCTCCAAGTCTCAGTGAGAACTGGTTTGATCATGCCTGCGTTGTTGGCTGTAGTCCCTTCTCTGGCTCACTTTCCCACTCTCATATTGGTGTTTTCTTCACCTCCTCCTAAAAATAACTTGCACTTGAAGTTTCACCGTAGGGCTTGGTTCTGAGGCGCCTGGACTGACAGGCAAATCTTTTAGAGGGATATTAGGTTGGCAGCACTTGCTTCACAGGTGCCTCTTCTGTAAGAGAGGGTCCACAGTACCCTTCCCTCAGGAAGGCCCCATGATTGCTGGAGACTCACTGATTTTTCTATCTCAATGTCCTGAACATAGGATGCTCGGAGTTTCCTTTGAACCCCAGGCCCTTGACCTACTTCTTCCAGACCATCAGAAACCCAACTTCAGGCACATTCTATTCTCTTCCACTGAGAGAATATGCAAAACCGAATTTTTCCCCACTCCAGGATGGCAGGGATCAAGTGACATGGGAATACAAGCATAATCCCCTATTAGTCACCAATGCCCCTACAGTCAAATTTGTACAAGAACTCTAATAAGTAGCAATACTTGACTCAAAGGGGATCTTACTACAGAGTTGGGAAGAAGCAAACATGAAGCAATGCTTGTTATGGTTCAATGAAACTAATGAATTACCATTGAGGATTTAAAACCACAACACAGCAAAAATGAAAGAATTATTTTAAACACTGCAAAACAATGAAAAGAAATGAACTGTAACACCCGCCCAGGATGATGTCTAATCACTCATCTTCCATGTAATGGGAATTTTGAGCCACTAAACATCTCTAAAAAAAAGCCCACAAAAAAAGCTTGGAGCTGTGAACACTGCTACAATAGCTCTGTGTCCAATGGGCTCTTCACTTCAGAAAAAGGAAATTTAAAAAACTAAGTCACTTGACATTTGTGTCAGAATGTTGTCCGGGCAGAAACTTGAACTTGTCACCTAAGGAAGTCCTTGCTGTCATATAAGTTGAGGAGTTGAGCTGCCACCTTTGGGGTCTATTCAACAGTAAGCCACCCATAGGAAGTCTCCTTATAAATCATCAGTTTGTGGGTTTTTTCTGGGGTTCCTCTTTATGAAGAATATCCACTTTGGGCCCTGAAATCTTGCTGATTTAGTGAGGAAAAGAGAAGATCTCAGTTCTGATATGGGTGGATTTTTTTCTAATTGAAAAGAAAAGAACAGCTGAGCTTTTCTGCAGGACAACCTATTCCCTTATTTATAATGCAGGACAGGAGGCCCTTGTAAGTGTATATTCTGGTTCATCTGAGGATACTCAGTTGTTCCTTTTAAAATTAGATTCATCCTAATTATATGAAAACAGCCTACATGTGGCTGGCCAAAACATCAGGAAAGCATTACTCAGAGCCTACCTGCCATCCTTGCCTGCTAGACAGTACTGAACTTCTTTAACTTAGTCCCTGCCCTCTTGGCACTTAAATTCTAGTTTAAAAAAAATCTCATAGACAAATATGAAGCTTGGACACTGAACAGTGAATATGATATGTGTATGAATAAACATGTATTACCAAAGGGGTAAGGGATACTGTCATTGAAGTGGCATGTGTCAGCAGGTCACAATCAGAACTCCTATCTCGATTCTAATTAATTGGGGCAGGATTTTTGGAACTCCTGAAATTATGTGCAAACACTATGTTTTGTTGTATCTTGTTTTGCTCTGATTTTTGGTGTTGGGGATTAAACACCAGAGCCTTGCACACTAAACATGCTAAGCAAATGCTTCACCACTGAGCTACACTCCTAGCCTTATTATGCCATTTTATATAAGGGACTTGCATTGGTAGCTCTTGGTATCCACAAGAGGTTCTGGGATCACTTTCCTCTCCAAACCAAGGATACTGGGGGGGACAACTGAATTTGCACTCATTCATCACAGTACATTACATTGTTAATTTGCATATCATATCAGTATCATTCCCACGGCACAGTCATAGACTGAAGTTCAAAGGAGTTAAATAACTTTCAAGACAGACCATAGCTAGGAGGAGGCAAAACCAAGCATTCAACTCAATCTGCCTTTCAATGCCTATATAGATGTCCACCTTCTCAAAATATAGTCTACGCCCTGGTCTCTCTTTTCCCAGTGAGTAGCAACCAATCTAGAACCCACACCCCGACCCCAGCTTCCTCCCTCCCATAATGCACTAGGCCAATAAGGAAATGGGATTTTCTCCTCCCCACTCTGTGACAGGTCATTACAACAGGACATCACTGGAGCCTGAACTGTGGGGAACCCTGAGACTCAGAAACTCCAATCATGAACCAGAAATAAATTGTGCATTGAGAGCATTATTTCTCCCCTAATTTGGAATATCAAGAATTGGCTGGATCTATACTTAATACTGCAAATTTAAATATTCAAAACTATTCAAAATATTTTACATAAATAGATTTGTGAAGATAGCCAGAGATATAATATAAAGAGATGCTATTACTTATTTTTCTCTTATATATACTCAGCATACTTATTATTTCTTAATAATCCAAAATAAATGTGCCCTTTGTATTGTTCCTTCTTTGTGTGTGTGTGTGGTTCTGGGGATTGAACCCAGGGTTTTGTCCATGCTAAGTTAAGTGTTTTACCATTGAACTATATCTCAGCCCTCCTTACTTCTTAGAATAAGACATTTTAATAAAAATTAGGTGATATGGTTTTCGGAAAGGAAAGATAGGCATACTTAAGAGGAAAGGGCTTCTTTTTCTTATCATTTACCTTATATTTATTATTCATGTCTGTCTTATATTTTCTTTATGGGAGACATTTCTATAGCCAGGCTAGAAAACAAGCAAACATCTTTTTTTGACTAAAAGAGAGGTACCTCACATGAGTTAGCAATTATAGCATGAATAAATAAAAAGAAAACTGATTTTTTTTTAGTCAGGGTATCTTTTGATGAATCATTTCAACAGTCCAAAGTTTTTAAAAATTATTCCAGAGGTGGCCTCAACACCTCTGTCAACATACCAAAGTCAGCTCTGGCCTCTGCTCCCTGATAGCTCTACTAATTAATATGCTTTTAAAGACAGGGAACTAAAACTTAAAATGTCTTAATATTTTATACTGATTAAATATTAATAGCCATTTAATATATTTGGTAAAATACAGCACTGAAATTAAACTCACTGGTTGCTTTTTAACCTCTTTACAGGTAAATGTCAGGACTCTTAGAGGATGTGTGGCTCACATTGTATTTTCATAGGACAGTGCTGAGATATCAGGGATAGCAAGTTATAGCCCATCACCTGTTTTTAAATAAAGCTTGATTGGTACATTGCCATCTCTATTCATTTACCTATTGTTTATGGCTGCTTTCTCACTACAGTGGGAGACCTGAGGTTTCAACAGAGATCATATGTCTTAAAAAGTTGAAAATAATTTACTATGTGGCCCACTTCAATAAAATGTTTGTCAACTCCTGGGTTAAAAATAACTGAGGTTATCTAATGTATCTATAATTATCATTTTATGGCCAAGGAAATTGAAGCTTAGACAAACCAAGAGACTTGTTTGAAACATATTTATTCTTAATTAGGTGGTATTTCCACAATGCCATCCATGCATCCATATGTCCATATTCATTCATCTCGAATCTTGCTCATTAAAGAAATACAATCCCAATTAGTAAGAAAATCAACATTTAATGCTAAATACTGGATTCCAACACAATCATGTCAATGTTATTTCAACATAGTCATGTAATACTGTTTTTATCAGACATCAGTATTGCAGGCATGCACATGCAATAGCAGAAAAACTCATACAGTCTGAATAGGTTGAGATACAGTCTTTAAGCTTCATGTGAAAATATTTTTAAGGGAATATATCATGTAATCTATTTTCAAATTAAATTTGAAATCCCCCCAAATACTGTACCAGCCTGCTAAAAATATTCATTATTGGAATTAAATTTAAAAAATATTGCCACATGTTGGAGAAAATGAAATGTGTTCCCAAAGACATCACAACAACATGTAACTAACTACCTCAGCTCCCACAGCTATCCACTACTCTGCGTCTTTAACTGGACTCTACCTCCAGACTCTCTTTCATTCAAGACCTATCCCATACACCTCTACTAAAACAAAAATTGGGTTTGTTGGACACTCTTCATTGTCTTCATGCTATTAAGTCAAGACCATCTTCCTTATCTGGCCAGGAAAGTCCTCATACTTTGGTAGTGCCTCTTTGTTCTACTTCAAAAGCCTTATTTATTGTCCTTTACCCATAGCCTGGGCTCCATGCAATTCTCCAAATGCTTTGCATGTTGATACTCACTTCCTAAGTTTGCATTTTATGTTCTTTCTGCCTAGAAACCTTCCTTATCCCTAATTAAATGCTTTCACTGTACACTGTACTAACCACATCATAGAAGCTTTTTTTTTTTTTTTTTTTTTTTTGGTACCGGGGATCAAACTTGGGACCTTGTGCTTTCAAGGCAGGTGGCCGCACCACTGAGCTAAATCCCGGGCCCAGAAGCTATCAATATTATAATTGTCTGTTAAGTATTAATACCACTACCACTATGAACAGCTAATATTTAGGAATACTCAGCTATGGATCAAGCATTATTATTTCATTTAATCTTCACATAGTATAGTCTGAAAAAAATAAGCCATACAATGAAGCCAAGTGAAGGCACAATACAATCCACATATTTCCACTACATGATCCTGGTTCTTAACTTCTATCCTACTGGTTCAAGACGTGGTTAGTTTTGCCTCTCAGCAGACAATGTCTTGAGATATTCTGATTGCCACAACTAGAACTGCTGGCATCTAGTGAGTAGAAGCCAATGATACTGCTAAACATCCCACAATATAAAGGACAATCCTCCACAGCAAAGACTTATCTGGCCTAAAATGCCAATAGTGCAGAAGTACAGAGGAATTATCTGGCCCAAAATACTAATATGTTATTACTGCTGTAGAGAAACATTGCTCTACACTAAATTACCTCCTGCAGACTGTCTCAGGAGACTGAAAATCAATTTTGCAAGGATTTTTAAAGTTTTGCCACAATGTCTTCACACCTACCAAAGTACCTGGCACCTAACAGATTTCCTGTGCATTTATGATGGATACATAGATGAACAGGTTCCAGGAGAGAAAACAATTACACTAAGGTTTGATTTTTGTAGAAACTTCAATGAAGAGAAATCAAAACAAATATTATTAATTAATAGTAAAAGAATGTGTATGGAGTACTTTCCAGAGAACACTTTTGCCTTATGTTTATGAAACTACACAGTGTGTGATCAAATTACCAAGTTAAATGTATAGGATTTCTTTTTTTTTTTTTACAATGCCTCAAGAAGATAAAATGATCCTGAAATCCCTTATAAATACTATACTACAGGAAAATTGATAGATTGATCCACCACATAGGTCTTTTAAAAAAAATATATTTTCTGTGTAAAGTTCCCTTGGTTCCTTTTATAAAAGAAAAAGAATACAATAGTATACAATGCTATGCTTTACCCTGTTGTAGCTATAATTCAGATACGAACACATTGTTCTAGATCTCTAGATACTGGAAGTGTAGCAGAAGTTACAGTGAAGCTTAGGTGAAATTTACAAACAGAAACAGAAATAAGCAATCCTCAACTTATATAATTAATAATCTAAATATTAGAAATAAAGTTAAGGAAAGATACAGGTTATGATTACAGTATTGTTAAAGCAAAACACTTCAATGACAACTGCTGTACACAAACTGTTTGTTATTTTTTTTTTATGGAAAAGCAAAAGGGTTCTGTTATGGGGCTAGCTACCACTCCTTCAACTTATTACTTACTATAAAATGTAGTAGAAAATCAAATGATCCTGATTTTTTTAGTGTAATTCAGTGAATTGTTCCTCATATCCTCTTGTATCAAACTTCAGCCACTTGAAGTTTCTCTCTCTCTCAAGGAAGACATAAGATAGTCATCAAATAAGTTTTGCTACTGATGGCCCCCTCTTAGACATTCATAACATACATTAATGTAAAATGGGCTCTGAAGGTTTTGCATAAATTATTAAACTCAAGATTTCCCAAGCATAATTGAGAATAGAATAAAATAAGCAAATAGTGAAATAAGATGAGGCTCTGTGGACACACTGAGTTATAAGGAAAGGGACTGAAAACAATAACAGGATTTGTGGCTTGAGACATCATAGTGACTGACATTTCTCACCATGGTTTGGAAGCAAGGGACAGGGGTGCCTTTGTCACTGTGTGTGAGAACATGACACACACTTTTCACAGAGACAGATTCTACATGTATCGACATGCAAGTTGGTCAGGCATTTATGCATACAGGAGAGAAATGTGAAAAAGACGACCAAGCCCTGGAATGTTATGATTGTTGCCATCAATCTTTATTTTTTGAGCCATTTTTCTAGAAACGTTCTAAGAGAAACAAATAACAAAGAGAGAAAAGTGTATCTGAACCATCTTAGGGTCAAGAAACAACAAATGTCACAGACTCAGAATATACAATGGTTCCCAAATATCATACATAATGACATACACTATACCTTACCGTATGACATTCATCATACGTTATGACACTAAAACCATGACTAACTCCTTAATTCTCCACGGGGCAAACCCTCCTAAGCCTCCAAAGCCTAAGCAAGTATATTCCCAATGAAAGAGGATAGACCTGCTTCAGTCTACATTCCTTTGCCCATGTTTTTCCTTGAGTGAGCTTATCACTCAGGACTATTTGATAAATCTATACATTCTTGATCAAAAACGACAACTATGATTCCCTGGAGGCCCCATTTTAGAACTAGGAATTGAATGAATAATTTAATTTAGATCAGTCCTTTCCTAACTATTATATGTGCTTCATCTCTAGTCCACTCTTACAATATATACATGCATGCACATATTTTTTGTATGCGTATGATAAAGAGCAATCTGTGGGCAACTTTTTTAAAAAGCAGGATTAGGGAAAATAAATTAGAATTAAACACATAGGTCAAGAAGATAAAACAACTCGGATATGTAAGCCAGGAGTTGTCTTTAAGGGCCATAAATTGGGCCATGAGTTTGTCTTTCACTTTTCTGTCTCTAGACCTAAATATCATTTAATTTGGGGGAAGCATTGCTCAGCAGACAGTTCAAGTTTATATTTTTTGGCCAAAGCCTCATGTGCAGGTATTTTGGGTTGTTAAGTCTGAGGCAAAGGATATCATTATTATGAAGCACATCTGTGTCCACTGGAAACATGTTCTAGGGAGTACCTCATTGTAGTGTCTTACTGCTATGACGGAGAAGCTAACAGTATGCATCCCATGGAGCCAGTCAAGACTCCTGAGCTCTAATTTCAGGCCCTCCTGACTTGCTATTTGGAAAAGATATTTGAACGCACAGCAGAGCTCAGTTCCTCACTCAATAAAAATAGTACTGCACAAGAGAAGCTGCCAATACAGAAAATCTCCAAAGTCCCTTGAAACCAAGTAGGGGCCAAGAAATTCATTAGCAGTGAATACAGAATACCATTCTAGCTGTCAGTTGGCCAGATTCCTGAGAGAACAATATGGAAGTATATTACTTGTGACTCAGTGATTTGGATACCTGCCCCCCCACTTGCTTCAGTGCTATAATTGACTAACAAGTCTGGGAACTTAAAGTGGAGAATGAACATCTTAATCAGAAACTCATTAGCCTAATTGGATGCAGTGGTGCACACCTATAATCCTAACTATTCTGGAGGCTGAGGCAGGAATATTGCAAATTCAAGGCCAGTCCAGGCAATTTAGTGATACCCTATAACATAAGCTAAAAGAAGGGCTGGGGATATACCTCAATGGTAGAGTGCCCCTAGATTCTATGCCCAGTATTGAAAAAGGAAAAGAAATAAACTAACTCACTGGCCTAAATATATTCAATCCTATATTTCTTAGATATAAAACCATCTTAGGTAAATCCCACTGGAATTTACACTATACCTGGGCTACAGAAGCCATAAAACAACCACTTCTCAGAAACAAATAACTTTTTCAGAAACTCCAATAAGCATTTCACTTGCATCACAGTGGAGAGCATTTCAGAGTCCCTTTGCTTTAATCTATCACATTATCTCATGTCACTGGCTGTACATTGAACTTCAAAGAGACTAACAGGCCAGGCCCATAGTAGGTACACAGATATCTGTAGGCTGAATGAGAAATCAAATCAAAGCATCAAAATGATCTTAAAGCAAGGGGTTAACTTGTATGTATTGCTCAACCAGGTTTGACACAGCACAAGCCCTTCTAACAAAACAGCAGGATCAGGACTCATGATGCAATCCAGGTGGCACACATTTACTTTGAGCAAAACCAAGTTTGCAGATGGCACCCCGTACCAATACAGACGGAAAAGAAAAGTACTGCTGTATCCCCTTCTATCCATTCTTCCAACAAGAGTCTCACCTGTGCTCATGTCCCAAGCTCTGGCATTGGGGAGTCAAAATGAGTAAACTCACCTTCAATCCTTCATGACAATTTAGAGGTCAGGGCAGAAAGGAAAACAGAGTGTCCTACAGGATCAGAGATATATAGACTAAAGCCAAAGCATTGGGAGCACTCCTTCAGGGAAGTTTATGGCTCTGGGGTCATTTTCAAGTAAGTACCCAGCTGTCCAGTCTTGGATTTCCCCAGTCAAAAGCTTGGTTGAGGCACTGGATATATGACAAAGTTAGCTTAACAGACATATTAGCCATTCATTCCTCTAGGTTTTCTGAGCTCCATTTCTGCATAGAGGACCATTGAGACAGTCTTTGCTACTGAGCCACACTGGTAGCTCAGGTCTCCAGAGATAAACTCACCCTGGGTTAACTCCTTCTGCAATTTTTTCCTCTGCAAAGCTAGTAAAAGACATGACCATATAATGAACTTTACTTCATTTTCTATAGAACTGAAGTTAAAGTACTGTCCATGACATAACTTTGTATTTCATATGAATAAATATTAGTTGCCAGGCACCATGTAAGCTCTCTACATATGTAATCTCATCTACACTGACAACTTTCCTACATGCCACCCCCAGATCCTTTTATGCGTTTTCTATTAACTTGGTTACTACAAAGCTAAGAGCTAAATTAAAATACTTGAAGCAGTAAGCATTTAGGATTTTAGTTTAATTATCTTTCTTCTTCTACAAGATGTTGATCTTTCTTCCTGTCCCATTTTTAACAGTCTCATTATTTTGTGGGATTTTTACTATGCATTTACTCACACACATTTCTGAAAGTTGATTCTCCATAAACAAAACAAATTACCATAATTATCAGTTGTAATTTCCTTTCATTACCAATTGGCAAGAGTTTTCATGAATAATTCATTTGAAGATGACCCCTTGGGTATCACACTTTGGCCACTCGAAAACTCAGATAATGCAATATTTTCCACAATTGTCTGGTTCAGAATGTTTATGAAAGGACAAGAAGAGGGAATGGGAAGAAGTTGATTGAATTAATTTAAAATATAACTACCAGGTTATTTCTAAATCTATCAACAAAGTATTTCTATATTGTGTTGGATCCTGCCAGTCCCATTTTTTCCCCTCCCCACCTACCATTTCTGCAGCCTGAACTACACCACCACATGCCCTTGGACACCTTAGAGCTGCCAAAGCCGGAGGACTGCCAAGACCTTCAGAGTGAAAAGTCACTGTCACTCAGTGATGTCTGTTCTCTGGAATTTCTCTCTTAGTACTGACAATGCCTCTGGATCGCATAAAAAATTCTGCTAAAAATTCAGGGAGTTGAATGTCAGTGTCTTCAGGGAATCAAAGTAGCATGTAAGATAAACTCCACTGCTGAGGATTTCCATGTACTCAAGGCAAATACTCCTGGAGGAGCTTGTAGAAATAACTACAATGTTACTATACAAAAGGGAAGCCCAGCTGTTGCCAGAGGGAGAGACAGACAGACAGACAGACAGACACTGACCCACACAAAAACTGACCCATACACGCATGGTATGTGTTCATGCATGCACACACACCACAGATTTTGGCATGCACAAATGGCACCCACTGAGAATGCTTAGTCAGGCATTTGGGGAACAGAATGTTTGGGCACTGCCATTAACTTGTCCAACAAATATCTCCCCAGCACCTACTGTATGCCAAGAACTCTTCTAGATGCTGGGATATCAAGCAACGAGGCAGTCAAGACCCTTGTTCTCATGGACTTCATATTTTAGACAGAGAAGACAGGTTATTAACAAGTACCAAACGAAATGAACAATTCAGACTGCAAATAAGACTAGGAAGGAAAATGAAGGAAACAAACAAAAAACCCAGTGTGATGGTTCTGAAAAGAAACGAGGAACTGCCTTTGCTTAAGTGGGCAAGAAGGGCTTTCTAAGAAGGTGAGGTATACTCTTACACTAGAATGAGCTAAAGAAACAGTCACTTTAACTCAGATTTCCATCAAAAAGATGAGCTTACTCAAAGAAAAGGAATATGCAGTCTTATTTGTGGCTCCACAAACTCCATGCTTCAAACAACTGCAATACCCAGGGAAGGAATCTTCAACTTTCTCCATTCTTAAGATTTTCAGAAATCACCTTCTCCCAGAGATGCTGGAGTAAAAAGAAGTTGTCTTAATTCATCTCTAATTATAGCAGAATTAACTAAGAAAAAGCTAAACAGGAAAAAAAATAAAATATTTATTCTTTTTTGTAATGTCAGTTACTTTAATAATACCCTGGTGCCAATAGGAATTGCTTCATAAAAATCCAACACAATTCTGTAACTATGTTCAATATCATTTACTTTTTAACTGATTAAAAAAAAGCCAAATCGTATTTACTAGATGTTTCCACTTCCAACATATGATAAACCTTTGGAATTAATTAAAAAGCTTGTGCACCTGTTTAATATGCACAAATAATAAAGGGCTGTCCACCAATCCCTTCACATAAAACATCCTAAATACATCACTATGGAATTTCTGTTTGGGTCAATTAAAAGTCAACTGGCATAAAAACATCCCCAATTCATCCACAGCTCAAAATACTTTGCACTGAAACACCTTTTTTCATTAAAGTTTTTTAGCTTATGATTTCTTTCAGAATTGCAAATGATTAAGCAGAAGTGAATTAGGAAGCAGATCACTCACCATAAATATTCAGAATGAATCATGGAGCATGTTCACTAAAATATAATTTTTATTCCTTTGCAACACAGTATGTGCAATATATTATTACAGTGTAAATAAACACACTAAGCCAAGGTAAAATAATGTAAAAGTATTGCTCAAGAGATCTACATTACCTAATTCATTTATCACTAAAAATTGCTGTGTTCTCTTATTAACACACTGCACAAGAAATGCTTAATTTCTTTGACTTCAAAAGAGGTCTATAAAATTGAATCTCTCTACTTCTTAAGATCAGTAACATGGTATGAGGAAGATTTTATTTACAATGTATGTATGGATTAGGCATAATGTTTGAATTTCCACAAATTTTAAATGTGTGTGGAGACAAAAGGATAGAGTCTAAATTTGGCAGTTCAGGTAAAATCTTTTTCTTTGACTCACTTTATGAATTCTTTTGCTTCTAAACTTGCCATTTGAGGAAAATTATACATTTAGACTTAAAAACAAAACAACCATTACCCCCACAAACACGCCCCACCTTCTTTAAAATAAATCAGAAGCCTTAGGAATTAGCTCCAATAATAATCTCACAACGGTCACTCGGGAATCCTCCTCCAAAATGACAACCGCAGCTAAGGGCGAAAGCCACTAAGAATAAAAACTCTCCCAAGTGAATCCTTTCAGAGAGGTGGAGAAAACACAGCTGGCACAACTGGAACCACAAGCAACTTGAGGCGACCCAGAGGAAGATGCATCGTCACGAGAAGCAAAGCAAAGGAGCGCGACTCTGGAGGCAAGCGAAATCGCAAAGATTTCCCGGGGAGGCGGAGAGAAGCCGAGTCGCCAGGCACCGGGCACAGCACACTCCAACAACATTCAGGATAATTCTTTTTTCCAAACCCCCCAGTTCCGTGGCAGGACAGAAACGGGGGCTAGGAGACTCAACAGTCCCTTTAAACTGCCCCTACCCCGTGCCTGCCAACCTTTTCCGAAGCCCCGTGTGTCACACAACTTCCTCATCATGGAAACTTCCACTTGGCTCCGTGCTGAGGATGCCAAACTCCATGTCACAAGGATCCTGTCAACAACTGCGCTCGGGGTTTGAGGAACACAGCCGCTGCGATCGGTGGGGGCCTCTGGCCACCCTGCTCCCCACTACCCACGCGCGGCTCCCTGCCTGCGGCCGCGCAGAGCCCCAGAGCGAGAAGGCACCTCCTCTATGACCCTGGGCGCGGACACCCCGCGGAGGCAGGTAGCCGGGCGGCTGCCACCCGCGGACGCCCACGCCTGCCCGCCGCCCGCTGCGCGGAGCTCCGCCGCCGCCAGCTCCAGTTGCCCCGACGCCTTGTCACTGTCCCCCACCCCCGGGACAGTGGGAGCCACCGCCCCCTCCCCCGCGCCTCACCCTCGCTGCCTCCGCGCAGTCCTCCAGCCCAATTACCGGTGCCCTCGAGCGGCTGGCTCGCACGACCTTGCCCGGGGAAGGGAGCCTGCGGGCGCTTGCCCCGAGCCCGGGAGCAGAAGATCTCCTCTCCAAGCGCACTCACATTATTCATGCAAAGTTAATCCCCGCCGCGTCACGGCCGCCCGCCCGAGGCTGTGCGCCTTCCTTGGCCAAGCCCCGCAGTCTCCACCCTCCTCCGCCCCCTCCTCCCGGCGGTGGGGTCCCGGGGAGCCAGCGGCGACGGGGCGTCGCGCGAGTCCTCCGAAATGTCAACTCCTCGAGCGGAGCGAGGCGACCGCAGCAAGGGCCGCGCCGGCCCTCCGCGCCGGTCCACTTTTATAGGCGCAGGAAGCGAGCGCAGCCAGGGCAGCGAGTCCCCGCCTCTCGGCCCCCCGCGTGCCGGCCCGCTCCCCGCGCACTGCCTTACTCGGGCCGGGGCGCCGGCCGTGCGAACCGGTGACCTGGTTTCCCCTCCAGCCCTCTCGGCGGTCCGACTGGCGCGGCAGCGGCGGACAAGAGCAGGCAAACCCGGCTCCGCCAGGGGCGCAGCGAGGAAATGGCCTCCTGGCCGCACACCCCGCCGCTGCCGCCGCCCAGGACGGCCGGGCCGACGCCCCCTGTCCGGCTTGCTCCGGGGCCGCGCCCCGACGCGCCAACCTGTTGACCCCTGACCCGCGCGACACACGCGCACCTCCCGGCTGCCGCCTCCGCACCTGCCTACCCAGGTGCGGGCTTCCCTCCTCCTGCCCCGGCGCCTTCAGCCCTCCGTGCCCTTCCAGGGCTGTGACGTTATCCCGAGTTTGGTGGCCGCGCGTCCACCTACCCGACGGCTGGCGCGTGAAGGTGTGAGTTTGGTCGTCATTGCTCTAGCTGAAGAGGAAGGAATGGGGGATGAGTGCCGGGGGCGGGAGAGGACTTCCAGGGGCTTGGCCTCCTTAGCCCGGCCAGACTGGAGCGGCCCGTGCCGCCAGCCGCGCTCCTCCTCCCGCCCCTAAACCACTTGTGGCTCGTGTTGGGACGACAGGGCGCTCTGGCTCCTCTGGAGGCCTCCCGCGGGCGCGGCTGTCTTACCACCACTACCTCGGAATGGAAGTTTGGAAAATGCCTTGCTTGCCCGAAAGGGTACACTCACCCTCTCCCACCCCATTCTGCCCATCGTGGGGAGGTGTTCGTTGGGCTGTGACACTCCACAGGTCTCTTTGAAAGGGATGCCACAATATTTTCTCTTTGCCCTGGAATCCTACAGAACAAGTAAAATAAAGCACAGCCTTGAAAAGTTCTATTCTAGCACGTATACAACTCTAAAATGTCACCTACTTTAAGTCCTGAAAGTCAAGGGTTCAGCTTGGGAGAAAATAATGCAGGCAACTTGCACTCTGACCTGCAGTACTTTCGGAAAATACCCAATACCCAGAGAGGTAAAATGCAGCCAGTAGGCAGTTATAGTTGCATCAGAACTACTTTGACAACAAGAGTATAATTATATTCTTACAAACAATGTTAAAATAATATCTACTTCATAATTCAATATGCACATTCATGCAGCACACAATGAATAGAGCTGGGATGATTTGTATCTTTTACTGCCTGAACAATGTATAGATTATTTATTGGAGAGGGCTCTAGATTTCTAGCTGGTGACGTGTTTTATTCCACCTTCTGAGTGTTCCACACTCAGGGGAGAGGCCTCTATCCTTGCAGATAGCACTAAGAGGCACAAATACCAAGGATTTGGAAGCTGTTCCGTGCATCCCTAGGGCCTGAATTTCAGCATCCTTCAAGAATGAAAGTTGCAGACCCCAAAGCTCTCAGGCAAGAGAAAGGGGCCTCTCCCTTCCGACTCTACACACTCCATTTCCCTTCTGTTTTTAAGAGAGAAATTTGTGCTTTAGTCTTTGCTGTGAATAAGGTTCCACTATAGAACTTTCCAGCAACTATAGTGGAAGGTTGTTCTTTGTGGGGAAGTTCCTGGGCTTTGCTCCAAAGCTGCTCTGGGATGTTTTGGTTGGTTTGGAGGAAAGCTGTGGCGTCTACACCACTACACAGGCAGCTCCCGTAGGTGAACCGCTGGCCACGGAGGAAAAACCCTGTCCTGCTCCAGGTAGGCAGGGATAGTGGGGGAGGAGGTTGGTTTTCAAGGGGACCAAGCAACCTTGTGAACAACTCTGTAACAAAGAAAGATGTGGTAATTCTAAGCTTCCTTAATATGGTGAATGATAGACCCCAAAGCTTGATGGAAATTTTCACTTTTTTTCTTTCTGAACAGACCTTGGAGCTAATTTTTTTTCTAAATTATTTCTTAAGAAGGACACACACAGAAAATGAAGTATAAGCAAAACTGCTGCTTCTTTTGGTTCAAATGGCTTCATCTTTCTGGTCTCATTTTCCTGGAAACTTCTGAAATAAAGAGTCAAGACATTAAATCAGTCACCAGGCAATATTCAAACAAATCATGAGACTGTGGCTGTAACCTTGTTATGAAATGATGTTAATTGATTGTTACTGAAACAGCATGAACTAGTAGGACTCCACATGAACAGGTCCTTGGAGGACAGTCTTCTGGGCTGTACAGGAAGGGAAAGGTAAAGCGACAGAACATGACATTTGTTTATCTGGTTTTACATGGAGGGATGATGGGAGAGAATATCATGGGATTCTGACTGAAGGCAGAGCATATCATTCAAACTTGACAGCACACGGTCCTGTGTCCTAGGTTGGCTGGCTTGAGAAGATATACCTCAGTTGTTTTCAGGACCCACAGTTGTTTTTCCACCAGAGCCATCCTCATGACCATGATCTATAAATTTCAAACTGATGCAATCCATTTGCTTTCATCCATCCAGAAACTACCGGGTGAGAAAATACATGAAACACAGGGCATAATAGGGCTAGGTTTAGGCTAGATTGAAGCCAGTTCAGTGGCGCTGGTACAAGGGTCTGAAACTAACATTTTGAGATATTTTTTATTGTGGATGATTATTGCATTAATTTCGATTTTGAAAATACTGCATTTTTTTTCTCTTAATTTCTGTTATTTTGACAATCCCTTAAATTTTGTTTCTGAGGTACGTGCCTTAGGTGCTTAACCTTTGACCCTGCTCTAAAATGCCTTCAGTATTATCAGAGTCTAATCAGCATAGTAAAGTTCAAGTAAGAATTTACTAGGTGTCAAAAATAATCAATGGTAGGGGACTCGAGGTCAGGGAGTTAAGAGATGTGGGTGTGAGGAGAGGAAAAAACTAATATCTCACTGAGAGGTGGCACTTGAATCCATCCCTTAAAGAGTAACCAGATTTTACAAGAAAGTGAGAAACTAAAGATAGCACCATTTTGGAGATTGGAACTATTGGTATTCTTTCGTTAAATAACTACTTCTCAAACTAGCTGTGTAGCCAAATGACCCAGCCCTGGAGCTTCTGATTATCTTTGTTCACTGTTAGTTTCTGAAACTTATTTTTGCTGTGATGGTCCTAGTGATTCTGGTCCATGGTAGCTAGATAAGAATGTAAAATCTACTTCAGTCCTTCAAGAAAGGTAGATTGTGAAGGGAGATGATAGACAAAATTAATTGATGGATGAGAGTCCAGTAAGATGTAGATACAGTCATCTCTTGATATACACAGGGCATTGGTTCCAGGACGCCTCTGCAGCTGCCCAAATCTGCAGATGGGCAAATCCCATGTACAAAACAGCATGGCATTTACATATAACCTGCACATATCTTCCTGCATAACTTAACTCATCTCTAGACTACTTAGAATACCTAATACAATGTAGATGCTGTGTAAATAGTTATTATACTGTATTGTTAAGGAATTAATGACAAGAAAAGAAAGTCTTATGTGCTCAGTACAGAAGCAATTTTTTTCTTCAAATATTTTAACCTGTGGCTGGTTCAGTCTGTAGATGCAGAGCCTCAAGATATGGAAGGCTGACTGAGACATGGTAAGGCTATGTGAGATATGGTAAGGAGGCCAAGATAGCCCAGAAAGAATGGGGGAATCAGGCAGGATTTCCTGCAGAAGGTAGCTGGATGGAACTTTTGGAAGAATCAGAGAGAGGAAAGGCTGGAGATGACTATATTATCTGCAGGACCTGGTGCAAAATGAAACTCTGGGCCCATTATTCCAAAAAGGAAAGAAGTGTGACAGAAGGTGCAAAATTAAAAGCTTTCTTCCACTTTCTTTCACTCTTGTCGTGGTATTTTTTTATTTGCTATTTAATGCCATTCTAAATAAAGAAAACATATTTTAAATTATTAGTACAGATTTCATCATCTATCTTTATACTGTGCAAAGTCCATTTTAAATGCATATACAATAGCATATGACTCATATACAAAATATACTACTAATATTTTGTAGCTCTTGTATGCCCTTTTGTCCTTACTAGAACAGTGGAAACACAGAACAAACTGTTTTTATATCACAGTTTTTGGTACTTGAAATTAAACCCAGGGCCTTAACACTGAGCTATATCCTCAACACCCTTATCTCCTTTTTTTTTTTACTTTGGGACAGAATCTCCCAAAGTTCTGCGTTGCCCAGGCTTCTTGATCTGTGTCCATCCTTGTAACACTATCTTTGGAACACTTGTGTTAGGAAGAACTGAAAGGAAAAGGGACTATGAGCTGCCGTAGCTTTCCCTTTCCTTCTATGTCAGCCTTTTCAGAGTAGGTGGCCAGCTGATACGGGGAAGTAACACATGAAGAAGAAAGCACATGGAAAGGTTGCTCAGTTGTTGCCTTCTTTCTATTTCCAAGCAAGTTCGGTTGGAATGGAAAGTTCAGTCTCTTGGGGTTGTCAGTGCCCCCAGTTGTAGATGAAATATGCTTACCTTGTACTTGTTTTCAGTTTGCTGAAGTCCCACACATTGTGGGTCCTCTGGAATTTCATGTTCCTCAAGAATCCTGTAGGTAAATGGAGCAAAAAGGAATGGTGAACATGCATATGTGTGTTCATGCACATGTTCCACTGGCCTCTCAGACCTTCCCTACAAAACACAAATTCAAAGAAGAATTATTAGGAATTTCAATATGGTGATTACATAGCATTCAGCTATGTGCCAGTCTCAAAACACTGGGCCCTTCTGAGCCTTGTGCACTGTGTATTAGTGCAGATCATATACCCATGAAGTTGGCTTTAAGGAAAGAACTTGTCTCTTTATGGTGATCCAAGCCCAGAGCATGTTGGGGTATATTTAAGGTTGTGTATAGCAATGTATATGTAATATAGCTAACATTTACTAAAGTTGCATTGTGTTCCAGATACTGTCCTAAATACTTTATGCACTTTTTTAAGTTTGTCCAGAAATACGTGAAACAATATTGTTATGCACTCCATTTTCCAGATGAGGAAGATAGGATGGGAAGATCAAATAATCTGCTTAAGATCAAGCCCAGTAGTGGTGGCAAAGGGTGTACTTATTTTGTTTTCCAGGGTCTTGCTAAGTCTTAAGTTGCCCAGACTGTGCTCAAACTTGTGATCTTCTTGCCTCAGCCACCTACAGTGCTGGGATTATAGATGTGAGTCACCATGCCAGCTAGAGGACGTATGTTTAACCAGCTCATTAAACAACTTGTGTTCAAGAGAGGAAGTCATGGGGCAAGCACAGGAGGCCAGAAAATGTATGTTCTAAGAGTCATGAGATATCTTCCTCGTTTCTTTCTTTAGAGACTGCTGTTCCTGAGACAATTAGAAGAGATCTAAAAACAACCATGCCTGCCACTGGCTAGAAAATTCCTGAATCACATTCTCTTTCCTTGTTTTCTAGTTGGAAGTAGAAGAGTCTGAAGCCCCTGGGTAGGAACTGTATGCTGCAAGCTGGGAGGAGTCTGGGTCCCTTAATCACTATGTGGAAGAGAACTCTGTACTCAGATCGAACTATTACAGTGATTGAGTAATCAACTTTTGTATTAAGTCATTGAAATGTGAAAGTTTATTCATTGCAGTTGCAGCAGTATTAATATACCCACCAGCCAAGCCAAACTCCATCACAGCATAAATCATCTTTCCTTTAAATAGATACAGTTAAAATAATGAAATAGACCTATGTGCGTCAACACCGACAAAGGTCCAAAATAAAATGCTGTGCTAAAAAAACTGTTAGTTCAGAGTGAAGAGTTTTTAGCTGATTTGTAGTTACATACAGCAAAATAGGTTAAATCCCAAGTAATCAATTTGACAACTTACCTTTTTATAAACCTGTGTAATCACTATCATCAACAAAATTTTTAAAAATTCCTAGCAATACAGAAACTTTCTCTGTATTTTTTTCTGCCAATAACTGCCACTTTTCCCAGGGGTAACCACTATTGTGACTTCTATCATTATTGATTAGTTTTGCCAGATCTTGAACTTTATATAAATGGAATCACACAGAATGTTCTTTCTGGTATCTGGTTTCTTTCATTCAATGTAATGTTTTCAAGGTAAATCTACATTGTTATGTGGATTAAAAAGTTCTGTTTTAAAGTTCTGTTTGATATTCCATTATATAAATATGCCATAATTTGTTTATTCATTCTCCAATTAATGGACATTTGGTGTTTCCACCAATTGGGACAATTACAAGCAAAATAGCTATGAACATGCTTGAACAATTCTTTTTGTGGATACATGTACTCATATCTTTTGGGTATATGCTCAAGGGTGGAATTTCTGGTCATATATCAACTCTGAATTACTCTATTAAAGTATGCTCTGAGGTACTAGCACAATTTTAAACAACTAGAAGATGATCAATTAGCATTTGCTGAATTCAGTTCATTACAGTAATCCCAAAATATTCAAGGTCACATAGGGTTTAACTTGGGTAAATATTCAGCATAACAAGTATGAAAATGCTCAAAATAATCAATATTCAAAATGACTCTTGCCTTATGTAGCAATTAATTACAACTTTCACTTGCAGCTGCAAATCATTCCTTATGAACTAACCCAGTTCCTTAAAAGACTATGCAAAAACAAAAATGCTAAGGAATTAAAATGCATCAAGAAAAAGGTGAACAGGGGAAAGGAAAATAAGAATACTGAAACATTTCTACATTAAATCTTAATTTCCACCTGTTTAAAAGATAGATTTAAGATGAACTGAGTAATTGCAAATTGGACGGTAATAATATATGTAAATTATGAACATGTGAAAGTACACTGCATTGTTAACTTTTTAGTCAATCACAGGAAAAATCTAGTGGTTCAAGCCACATCTTCCCAAAACATGTCAATTAAGTGTAGTTCTTTTGATTTATTTTTTTGAGTTATGTTTGAATGCATCTGTTACGGTTTGAATCTGGCTTCTTGTTGAAAGCTTAGTCCTCAGTGTAATGGTATTAAAGGTGATGGAACCATTAAGAGGTGGGGACTAATGGGAGTTAGGTCATTGGGGACACTGCCTTCAGAATAAAGTAATGTAGTTCTCATGGGATCCTAGTTAGTTCTCCCAAGATTTATTTTTTATAAAAGAGTAAGAGTGACTGCTCCCTACTCTCCAGCTTCCTGTCTCCCCATGGGATCTCTTCCTCTCTCATGTGCTCCCACCACAGTGCTATTTTCCATGATGTAATGCAGCCAGGGGAGCCCTCACCAGTAGATGAACCAAAGGGACTGCCCAATCTTGGACTTTCAGCTTCCAAACCTGTGAGCTAAATAAATCTCTTTTATTATAAATTATCCAGCCTCAGGTATGATAGCAACAGAAGATGGGCTAATGTAACATCAAAAATAGAAATGTGATTTTGAAAATTCCAGTAAAAATATCCTTCCTGTTTAGGAAGGGAATACAGCAAATCTTACTCATTTTTATGGAATAAACTCTAATTCGTCTAGATACAATAACACATAATACAATATGATGCTTATGGTTATGGACTATTTTCAGATCCTTAAAATCTCTGAATGAGTCCTATCTGGAATGACAGTCATAAATTCAAATTTGCTTGCTTTTGTCAGTTAAGTGAGATTTTGAATTTGAGGCAATATAGTTCTTCTTCAAATCTATTTACATCTCAGAAATGAGCAAGACCCCACCCATCAGAGGTTCAAAGGTGCAAAACTATAAACTCTTCATTTGGAAAGAGAGTCCCCAGGATACCTGCTCAAGAAGGGCCTCCTAGGGAATTAGTTCCTCAGGATTAGCTTCACTGTGTTCAGTCATCCTGGCACTGGGGCTAATGCAGCCGTGGTTCAAGGGGGCCAAGCTGCTGCTTGAGCTGGCACTCAACCTTGGCATTTTCAATGTGATCCTGACTTTATTGGCATGGAGCATGCAAGAGTTGTGGGGTAAGGGAGGCTTCCACCGAGATTTCAGAGGAAGATCTGGGAGCAAGGCAAAGAGCCACTGAGAAGGCTGTAAGCCAGAGATAACAGTGGATACCCCAGAAAGATAGAAATGCCAAGAACATGGAACACCTACTGAGGAAAGCTGTAGAATGACGGGAGCCAGTGCAAAAAAGAGCCCATATGGGCTGCAACCAGCAAGGCCATAGGAGTGGGGCTGCCCAAGCCTTTTAGCCCTTTAGAGTGCATGTCTCACCACTAGATGGCCTGGCTGCAGAACATAAAGCTACAGGATTTAATGTTTGCCCTGCTGAGTTTTAGTTTTGCTTTAGTCTGATTCCTTTTTATCCCCCTATTTGTTCTTCTCTTTTGGAATGGAAATGATTACCCTATCCCATTGTATGTTGAAAGTATTTTACTTCCTTTTTGAGTTTTATAGGAGCTCACAGCTAAGACATTGTTGTGAGTCTCAGAGGAGACTTTGCACTTGGACTTCTCAGCATTGTTGAAAATGTTAGGACTTTGGATAGTCTTAGAGATAGACTAAATGCATTTTACATAATGAGATGGACATGAGCCTTTGAGGGATCTAAAATGTCCCCCAAAAGTCTTATGTGTTTAGTGGTGGGGCTTTTGGGTTGTGATTGCATCATGGGGGCCTATACTCATCAGTGGATTGGTCCATTGATGAATTCATGGCTAATTGTGCTGTTAGGAGGTGGGGCCTGGCATGTGTCTTTGGAGGGTATGTCTCCCTTCCTGGTTCATCCCTTCTCTCTGCTTCATAGCTGTCACAGGTTGAGTAGCTTTCCTCTGCCATCCTCTTCCTCCATGATGTTTTTGCTTTGGAACCAGCCAATCATAGACTGCAATTTTGAACAAATTAAACCTCCCCCTTTTCAAGTTGTGGATGTTGGATATTGTGTCTCATGCCAAGAAAGCTAATACAAACCCAATATAGATCTTTTTGAAGTCTCCTATTTTAGTGTATCATAACTGTCTTTTACAATAAAACTCACCTCGCCTTCAGTTTACAAAGCAGTGTGTAAAATATTAGTCATAGAGGGCCTACAAAAAACCTGTGGACCATATTTTAAACATCTATAAATGATACATTTGCAATTTTTTGGTACTAGGGATTGAACTCAGGACCTTGCGCTTGCCAGGCAGGCGTGGTGCCATTGAGCCACTTCCTGGGCCCATAAATGATACATTTGGAGTAAACCAAATCCCAAATTAGTGTAAGAAAGGTCTGAGTTACCATTATGCAGACTGAGAGCAAAACTCTCCACTGTAGTTTGTACAGATAATGTGCTAATTAGAGGTTTCATTTCCAAGTTTGTGTCCTTTCTAATCATATGATTTGAGCAACAAAGTTTCACCAAGCTTTAGTTTCTTCACCTGTAAAAATGGAGAAAATAATTGTACCTATTTGATAGGGCTGATGTGAGGAATCTATGATGGCTGATGTGAGGAATCTATGATAACTGATAGATAATATGGCACATGATGCCTGACACACAGTAAGTGGTTAATGAATGTGATCTGCCATTACTGTTTTGGAAGAAAAGTAATTCATAGTATTTGAAAATTTAGAAAAATGGCCGGCGAAAACTTACCTTCCAAGGTACTTTTTTCTTGCCAGGTATGGTGGCACACACCTATAATCCCAGCACTCAGGAGGCTGAAGCAGGAGGATCACCATGAGTTTGAGGCCAGGCTGGACTACATAGCAAGACTTTGTCTCTCATAAAATCAACTACCTGAGCAGGCTATTCCAGACTTAGAGAACAGTGAGCAAGACAGTCAGAGTCATTCCCTTTGTGATACCTACATGTCATCCAACAAGCTCCTATCTTTGGCAAAGATGAGCACAAATCCAAATGTATGCCTGGAGTCAGACTTTCAGAAATACTGGCTTCTGAAGACAGAACCCTCTCCCAGTGAGTTTTAGCCTTAAGCCCTGGTCTTCTGGGAGAAATGATTCAGTTCTTAGAAGAATCTTATGCGTATTTCCCTATAGCATTTTCTCACTGCTGCTAAACTCTAAGTTGGAATGCCTTTATCCAAAATCCGGTTTCTACAATCCCTGAAATATTATTCTCCAACATAGGAGAAAATAAAGTCATTCAGAAATCTCCAGATGTTGATTTTGGAGCTAATCTTATCTGAGCCCATAATGATGTTATGCCCTTGGCCTAGTCATTTCTTTCCTGGTCCTCCTATCCACATAAATAAATGCAAGAGGTTGGACTGCATAACCCCTACAACCCTTCCTAGCTCTTACATTTCAAAAGCCTCTGCAATTCTATTCCTGCTCAACGGTCAGAAAAAGGTCTTTATTTTATGGAATTCTCTTTCTTCTCTTCTCTTCTCTTTCTTTCTTTCTTTCTTTCTTTCTTTCCTTCCTTCCTTCCTTCCTTCTTCCTTTCTTTTCTTTGTTTTTTGTTCTTTTTTAAAGGATGGATCATTTGATTTATTTAGAACCATTATAGCTAATTTACTGAATATTGATTTCATCTATATGCTTTTAAACTTTTTTATTAGTATGTTTGTGATAACTAGTAATTACTTTCATCTTGGGGAATTAGTGCATATATATATATATATATATATATATATATATATATGTATATATCCCAACTTGATTATATTTGCTACCCTTGTTAACTGAACAAATAGACTTGAGAATTTAATATTTTAAAGCAAAATCTGTTATTATACTCTATGGGATAAAGTGAAATGGACTTAAGTTCTATACATAATGGCAATTTCTTTTGGGATGTCAGAGAGCAGTTCTTTTGTTTTTCTGATTTTAACAACATTTCCCATTTGATGTGTAAGTCAAGTGCCAGAAAGCTTTTATTTGGTTGGTTAGGTTAATTATAGATTGAATTTACCACTGATATTTTTTTCCAATTTTGTTTTTAATAGTGAAAAACTAGAGAATCTGTAAATTCAGCTCATGAAATATTCTTTTTTAGTATTTCTTCCAATGATTCTTATATGTGCTTTTACTTATTCATAACATTTTAAAATGAATTTTGGTGATTCAGTTGAGGACATTTGATATTTCTCCATGTGATGATGGACATTTCTTCTAGGTTAATTTTCTTTAACTCCTTTACCAACTTTATTGCAGAAGTAGTA
Organism: Heterocephalus glaber; assembly: GCF_053883595.1. Lineage (NCBI taxonomy): Eukaryota > Metazoa > Chordata > Mammalia > Rodentia > Bathyergidae > Heterocephalus > Heterocephalus glaber. Next base: position 77,601,242 of record NW_028258315.1, on the reverse strand, counting down.
TTGATTCACTCTCTATGTCACATGACATAAAGCTGTTCCTACTGGGAAATGTCTCACTTCTGCCGTTCTTCAACTACTTCTACCTCCAGGCTCTAATGTAGTATGTGAAAGAAGGCTTTATAGCTACTGGGGCTACAGGAAATACCAGGAATGAGAAGTGATGTTGTCATATATGTTATTTCTCTCAGATCCATTAGTTAATTTCCCTGAGTCCCAAGGTTTTTTTTTTTTAACCTACAAAATGAAGAAAGTCTTCATTGCTAAGGTGATAAACTAAAATTTTAAAATGTTGAACAAAATGCCTGAATCTTGGGTGATCAGTAAAGATTAGTTTTCCTTTTCTTCTCACAACTGATCTTCCTTTTGAGTAGAGCTCACAGTTTTATGACTGATGGCAAGTAAAAAATGCAAAAGGATGGTAGACAAAATGGAACTCCCTCAATAGAGGCTATGTTATTGGGAGTCTGCCTTCCAGTCTCCTGCTCCACTACCTACTATGTACTTGGCAGAGCTTAGAAAACCAGTTTTTCTATTATAGGAGTAACTGTGTAAGAGAAAAGTATGAAGCATTTGTTGAGTGTTGGCTTTCCTGAGCCCCAGTTTTTTCAGTGTCATGAATATATAGGGCCTGTGTTTCCTGCAACATTAAATTAAACTGTGAGCTCCCAAACATTTTATCTGGGAAAATTTACAAATACAGGAGTCATACTGAAACAATGTGCATTGACCTGAGAAATCACAGACCTTTCTGCAAGCCACAGGCAAAAGTTTAGACTTTATCAATTTAGTTGATACCTAATTCTGGTACCAGAGCCAAAACCAGAGCATCTCCACAAATACAGTATGACAAATAAACAAGTTTCCTTTTCTTGACTTTTGGTCCTTAATTTAAGCCAAACTCTTCAAGTCTCAAAGTTTCTTTTTTCTCTTAACTATTTCTAATGTGAGCCTTATTATGAATATAATTTGACTGAAAGCTGGACCCAGATGGACCCTGAAGGCCTTAACCTATGGAAGGAAGTCTCTTGGCACACTGCCTGTAATCCCAGCACTCTCAGAGGCTGAGGCAAGAGGATGGAAAGTTTGAGCACACCCTGGGCAACATAGCAACTTAGCAAGAGACCCATTCTTAAAAAATAAAAAGGGCTGCAGATGTAGTTCAGTGTGAAGACCTGAGGTTCAGTTCAATTTCTAGCGCACACACACACACACACACATTCCCACACAATTCCTGCTTTGGTGAGTGGCAAGGAATATGGTTTGCTAGTCTAACAATGGCTATTAGGAAATTAATCCTTGCTATTTTTTGGGTAAGAGTTCAGTTTTGCCTGAGGGCATTTGTACACAAAGGTCCCTCTGCCTTAAGCTCTTTTTCCAGAAACGTTAAGGGCTCCCTCTGTCTCATCAGAGAGACCTTTCCTGACCATCTGCTCCAACAGAATTACCTCCTATCACTTTGTAGTCTGGTGGGTCTTCACCCATGCTCCTCCTATCAGCAGCATAAGCATCACCTGAGAACATTTTTGAAATAAAAATTGTCAAGGCCTGCCAAATCTGAAACCCAGAAGGATGGGCCAAGAAATTTAACAAATCCTCCAGGAATTCTGATCCAAGCTGAAGTCCTTTATTCTGTTTTGCTTCACAGTCTTTATTACCAACTGATATTATATTAACTATCCATTTCCTTCCAGATTTATTACCCACATTTTCTACCTGAATGCAAGCCCTGAATTAGAACTCAGAGGGCATATTAGAAGGTCTATGGAGTCCTATATTAGACACTGTGTCAAAGAGTAAAGTCTTACTGGTTAATGTATCCCCGACACTCTTCAGAATAGTATGTGACATAAAAGAGGCTCTCCGGAAAGATTTTTCAATGAAAGAACAATTTGCCACCACAGGGTTGGCACAACCTCTCAGAGACAGAATATAATACTGAGCACAAAGTGACAGTGCAGTACCTGAATTTCCACCCCGAGTTATTTGGGTAGGTTGATAATGACCTTGTAGGGACTCAGCAAGAATTATGCCTCTCATTTTACTTAATTTTACTATGTTAGATTTTCTAAAGGTCCTCTACTTTAAAACTGCTACATCTCAGGCCAGGACTCAAATGTTACAGCTCTTCACCAGTCCCCTTACCATCACATCAGAGTAGGGTTTCAGGAGTGACTATAATGATACTAAGTGGCCATAGTATTTTTAATAGCTTTTAAATTTTTATTTTTATTTAATTTGTGGCTTCTCAGAATTTTTTTGCGGGGGGAGTACTGGGTATTGATCCAGGGCCTTCACATTGAGCTACACACTCAGCCCTCTCTCTTTTTAAATTTTTGAGACAAATAGTTGCTAAAAAATCACTAAACTACCCAGGTGGGGCTTGAACTTGGATCCTCTTGCCTTGACCTCTCAGAATGCTATGATTACAAGCGTTTACCATCATTCCCAGATTACTCCTCAGAATCTTTAATGTGCAATCTTTTGAAAATCTGTAAGTGGGAAATACTTTAGTGATTCCCAAATTTTGGATCAGAAGTTCATTTTTGTGCACTAAACAATTATAGGTGATGAGGAAATTTGAGGAACATTGTCAAACTCATAACTTATAGCCACTCAACATGCCTCCTTGACCAGTTGGACAGTAATATGCTGTCTGTGATTCTATCCATTAGCTTTTGCTGTATAACAAACTACCTCCAAAATTAGTAGCTTATAACAGAAATCATTTATTGTTTTCCATGAGTCTGTGGATTAGTTAGGCAGTTCCCTAATTTGGGATTGGATAATCTGTGATCATCTTACATGTTGGCAGGCTAGTGAGTCTGGGATTGTTGAGCTAGGATGGGTTAGCTTAGTTCCTCATGGTCTGTCGTCTTCCAGCAGGTGAGCCAAGGTTTCTTCATTTGGTGGTCTCAGGGCCCAAAGACTGGAAAGAGAGCAGGCCTCTGCACACCAGTACTTTTTAAGTCTCTATGTCACATTTGCTAAAGTTTCATTGTCTAAAGCAAGTTACATGTTCAATCCAGACTGAAGAGAAAGAAAAATAGGCTCTAGTTCTTGAGGAGGGGATGGTCAATGTTGTATTGCTAGGATATATTTAGAAGCAAAAGTCAAACATATGACTTGAGAAATTTAAATGAGAATAATCATGTACTCATTTTGTGTTTCCATTACAAAATACCCAAGGCTGGGTACTGGTAAGGAAAAGAGGATTATTTAGCTCATATGTCTGAAGATTCAACATGATGCTGATATGTACATGGTGAGGCTTCATGGTAAATAGCATCGTGATGGTGGGAGTGTGTGCAGAAGCGATCCCGTGGCAAGACAGAGCAGGATTGATTTATGGGACGTGCCAAGTTCCCTTATAACAACCTGCTCACATAAGACTTCTAGAGAGAGTGAGAATGTACTCCCTCAGGAAAGCCTTAAGTCTTCTTAAGGACCTAACCATCTCCCACTAGGCCCTATCTCAATATCCCCAACACGGGGGGCCTAACTTCCAACACATGACACTTCGGGGTACAAACAACATCCAAACTGTATCAGGTCACTTTCTTTCCCCTTTAGAAATTGAGAAACATCTTCAAAAGGATTCCCAACTATCTCTGGTTCTTTGCTTAGCTTAAGAGCTTCATCACTGTATCAAGAACCTTTCTGTATCAAAATTAGTCAAAGCTTCCTCACAGTGCTTCAGAGATTGGTACAAGAATCCAAGAGCAAAGGCCGTTTTGTATATGTGGTTGTAAAGTGGTCTTGGCTAAACTGTGTCACACACCAACAATTTGAAGCCCACCCTCACTATACCACATGCATAGGGAAAAAGAGACTGAGGGAAAAAATAGGATATATTTGCATATGCGCTAGAACAATGTTAGCAGGAGGTATTCACCATATCACAGGGAATGAAAGGATTCAAGCTTTGATGATCTCAATTCTGTTGACAGTAATATACCTTGAGTGAATAGCTTTTATCTCACCCATACCACAATCATTTGGTGCAATGTTGGGCTCAGATGCCAGGCTCTGGAAAGATTATGGTGGAGAAAGTAAGTTAATCTCTTTCTTTGCGGAATTTAGAGCCAAGTGAGATAGAAAGACATTTCAAAGTATATCCAGATAGATATATACATAGACACATAAACATATAAATTGAGATAGAAAGAAAAAGCAAACAAAGTATAAGAGAGGGCAATGAGTGAAGGCATTTAATTTAGACCCGATAGTCACAGAAGACCTCCTTGAGAAACTGACTTTTCAGCTAAGAATTTATGGATGAGCGTAAAAGATCCTATCATATAGAACAGAGAAGCCAGAAGTAAATCAGAAAGGATAGACTAAAGCAACAGCTAATACAGAATTAAACCACAAGAGGATGCACCAGAATATGTACTGAAAAAGAAGAAAATGAACACATTGTAAAAATATGTAAAATGCTTTATCCTGAAGCCCCATCCATGTTTCTCAGTTGTTTCCCTTTTATCATATTGCTGGATTCAAATAAAATATAGTTTAGGAGAACATCTGCTTTAAATTTCATCCTCTTTTAAAGCCTGTGCTCTATAAACAATAAAAAGCAGAAGGATAGCATAAACTTTCACAAGTTAAAGACCACATTTAATCATCATCTTAGGAACTATTAGGAAAAGGAAGAACAAATTTCATGGAGTCTGGTGATGCCACATCCTGATTTTGCAGTATGTTAAAATTAGGAATAACAAATAAAATAATTTGTAGGAACTAATGAACAAGTGGTCAGGATTCACTGTGTTGGAATAGTTCATGCACTTGGCAAATCTTAATGAGATGTGGAACACAAAGGAACAAAGATTACCTCTATCCTCATTTCCTAGGTTGAGTTCCTCTATTGGGGCTGGTATATTCTCACCCTTGAAGAGGGTCATGATTCAGTGCATAAAGTTCAATTGTTTTCTCTGGCATTTATGTTCAAAACAAGGTTCTCTGGCCAAGTTTGTCAGTCATAGCACTACCGACATTCTGGCTGAGTAATTCCTTGCTATGAGGAGCTATGTTGGCATTAGAGGAAGTTGAGCAGCATCCCTGGCCTCTATGCACTAGATGCCAGTAGAACACACATCCAACCCTGTTGCCACGCCTCAAGTTGAGACAAAAAAATGTCTCCAGATTTTCCCAATTGTCCCCTTGGGAGCAAAATTATCTCCAGCTGAAAACTTCTGTTCTACCTTTGGATATCAGAGAATATGAATTTTGCTGTTGCTGCTTTTTGACTTTCTAGATTAGGAAACTGCTTACTGGCATGTTTTAGTATCTTTTGCAGAGTAGAGAAAAAAATATCAAGTTTACTAATGACTTAGCTTATTTTATACAGTTCTATCTATCCTAAAACAGTGTAATTAAATTAGGACCTTAATGTTTTCCTCACAATTGAGAAAAAATTTAAGTTTTGAGGAATAACATTTCAAGTATTAATTATATTGCTACAAAAATGTCCACTGAACAGATATGAATTTACCAAATATAAGTTGATTTTTTTACAAATATTGCTGCAAATTTGTTTTTAAAAAGACACTAATTTTTAATCATCTACAATTAGTACCCCTAAAAATGGAGCAAAAGAAACCAATAACCTAGGAAATGCACAATACCTCTGGAATGTACCTGAATACCTTATAGTAATATTGCTCTGTACCCCTTTATGGATATCTGAGAACACAAGAGTCATTGTGTTTAAATTTGGAATTCTACACTTTCTCCTGTGGCACCCACACACAGCCCTCTATGGCTCAGTGGAAACACTGCAATATAAAACTGTTCAGCTTTTTAAGAATACAGTGACAAATAATTTAATCAAGTTGAAGGGATCTTAAAAAGGTTCCTTTTCTCAGGTTGTTGATGAGACAAAGTAGGGCATACTTAGTGGTACTGCCAACACCATAAAATCATGAGAGGAAGAACCTGGTTTACACAATGAAGGTTAGCTGCCCTATGATGATAAATTAGCAGGGAGTTGATAAGGTGCCTATATGACTAATTACTAGTTAGCAAAATGTTTACATCAGAAATAAAAGCCTCAGTCAGTGGAACAGTTACAGGTCATTAGGAATGACAAATAGAAAACCTGTCTGACCCTGGCCTCACCTTGACTAAAGAGACCCACTAGCCATGGGAAACAAGTGTAAATCAGATAGTCTATCAAATAAAACTGATGCATTGTTAAGAGGGTCCTCACTAGTAGCCTGTCACTGAAGGAAAGAAGATGTGGTACAAAGAAATGAAGTAAAAAAAGACTTATTATTTAGTTTCCTCTGAATTCCTGTCTATTTATAACATTTTCCCATCTGTCATTAAGAGTTACACCCATGACAATAGCAATGAAATATTAGGACTTCTACAATATGTATACACATATGCATACAGAGCAATTGGCTTAACATTGAGCTTGTAAAAATATTTAATTGAATTAAAGGAATATACTCAAGTAGAATATATAGCATTATGCTGTTTCACCTACCATGTATTTGTAACAATCTTATTGTATGTCACTTTGATAAGACAAACACAATTTTCTCTGAAATGTAAACAATAGCTGAATCATTTTCTTTTTCTTTGCATTTGGGAGCAACCCTGGGCTTCATGAGTGCTAGGCAAACACTCTTTCATTACATCCCCAGCCCAATTGAGCTTAATTATAATTATATATAACAGCTATGGAGGTCAAAGGTGAGTACTGTTATTCCTCTGAAACATAAACCTAAGAGAAAATACTCTATAAGACCCTAAGGCCAAACCCCACAAGTGTTCTTTTGTGTTTTCCACTGGCCTGCTTACTCTTGCTGAATTTATATTTCTTGCCAAATTTTGTTATCTGCTCTCACATACCTTTGTAGTGCTGAACAGCAATCTAAGAACAGGTTGAAAGACCTATGTGGAAGCAGGAGGGCAGTAGAGTGTGTTGTTGGGAATTAATCAGTTGTCTTTGCAGGAAAGGCCCCAAGCCCCAAGGCAGCCACTTACTGACACTGGATATTATGCCATGTTGTCACAGCAGGTGACCAGGAAATCGTAAGTATTAGAGAATCCTAAGAGGTCTAGTGTGGAGGGAGATTCAGTCTACCCTGTCCCACCTTCTTGGCTTTCCAACCCTTTCTTTATGTCTGTCAAGTGTTCTTGCCTAGTTTTAGCACCCAGCAATGATGGCAGTGTATTATACAGTTAAGAAAATGTAAGACAAGACTGAAGACAGTACACTATAAGAAACATCCACTCAGGATGGCATCCATCCATTAATCAATGAATTCAACACACCTTGGTATTGCCTGGTGCTCCTTTCTAATCCAGTCTATGCCCATACCATTTTTTCAGCTTATCAATCTAGCAATCACAACAGTAAAGGAAGTAAAGTTTATCGCACATATTTTCTTAAGCAGCCAATGCAACTTTCTAAGTCATACCGCCATCACTTTTAGGGAATCTATGGCAGTTCCTTTGAAAACAAATTCTAGAAATAGTGTTCAAGTCAATTTAAAATTCATAAGTCAAAAGTTCCCACTTTTTTATCCCTTCTGAATGCAAGATAAACTACTATATGACTTCATTAAAAAAATTGTGTTTTTAAGAGCCCCTGTTCACAGAGATAAGAATAAAAGTGATATGTTTTGAAATGCTTTCACCAAAAATGGATTAAAATGTGAACATGTCTTATATGAGGTCAGTTCCCTTGTATGGAATATTAGTAAATTTCCCTTGTATGGAAAATTAGTGAATTTTCCAAAAGTTCCTTACAGGAAGCAACTGTAGATCAGTGTTTCTCAACATGTGGTCCTCAAACCTGTCCTCATATCACCTGTGAACCTGTTAGAAATGTAGTCTTGGGCAGGGTCCAGCAATCTGTGCAGCAATAAGCCCTCCAGTTGATTCTGTGCACACTAAAGTTTGAGAAGCTGAAATAAAACTGAACTATAATGTTCAGTCTTCTATGCTTTTAACTTAATAATTGTGATGATGACTATGATTTTAACCTTATCTCAGCACCTCACCATGTCCTTAAACCTTATCCTAAATACTGTAGGCATTATGCTGTGGTATCACTTAATTTTCATTAGAATGCAACAAAGTATGCTCATTCCCAGGTTTTAGGAGCGATAATGAAACAGGAAAATTAAGTAACTTGCCCAAGGTCAGCCAATAATCTACAGAGTTGGCTTAACTGAAGAAGATAATACACACATACACTCACGCACAGACACATGCACACAACACCCTCTTTTTTTCACTATCCTGCCATACTACCTTCTAAAATCAGGAAAAAGGAAATCTCCCAATTTAAATTTTACTTCCCCTTCATAAAATTACCTCTGCCCTTAGGACCTAACAGGAAAGATCCCCCTTTGCCCACAGCCTAAGCAGCCAACCATCTGATCTCTCAGCCACATTCTGACCTCTTCCAAGCATGTCAGAGCTCTAGAGACAAAATCCCTAGGATATTTTGAGAATGATTTTTCTCTCAAGTGAATGTGAATCTTTTATCCACTCATTTTGTATAAAAATGAGCCCTTCCCATAATTATAAACTACAGTTTCGAAGTGTCAAGAGACATTCTAAATACCATCGACATCACTGCAGCTCAAAGTGTGGTACCCAGGCCAGCAGCATCAGCCTCATTCTGGGTGCTTGCTAGTGGTGCAGAATCTTAAGGCCCACCTCAACTTGCTGAATCAGAACCTTTGTTTTAACAAAATCTCCAAGTGATTCTATGCACATGGAAATTTGAGAAGCACAGGTTCAAATAGTCGACACCCCCCCCCCGCGCCCCGCCCGCCATTTTACCTGAGGAGACTTGAGGAAATTAATCCATTCAAAATCATGAATCTAGTTAAACTGGAACTGACCACAAATTGAATATATTTTTTTCTGTGTCCCTGAAGCCTTCAGCTCTTAAGTACTTTAAAAATAATGTTACCCAAAAATCATTGAGAGCTTCTTTTTATACTGAACATTGTACTGATCACTTTACATAGATTATCTCACTTTGTCTTTTACACATCCTATCAGTTCATTACTATTGTTATCACTATGTTTTCTGCTAGGGACACTGAGGCCCAGAGAGGTATAAGTACCTGCCCTAAATCATGCAACTTTGACTAGTTAAATCCAGGATTGTAACCTGTGTAGCAATCTTGGTCTCTGTCTCTCTCTGTCTTTCTCTGTCTCTGTCTGTCTGTCTGTCTCTCTCTCTCTCTCTCATTTCAAGAGAGGAGTGAATGAAATAGTCATTCTGCTTGATATCTTTTTATTAATCTCAGTAGGAACAGCTCTTCTCTACAGCTGACTAGAAAAGAAAGCAAAAGGCCTCTCACCTTCTACTAGTCTTTTCATTCCTTACAGCGTTGTTGCCATACCTTCCAGTCCTTCTTTTCAACCCCTCTTCCATCACCTCGGGAATCCTAGTTTCCAGTCACTGGGGATTTAGAGGTGAAGTCCCTGCCTACAGAGTGAGAAAGATCAAGCGCTACTGATCTCCTTCGCCAGAAGCACTCAAAAGGTAAAGGAAAAAAGGTGTTTATGAGAGAGCTATATCATAGGTAAATGAGTTGCTATTTGTGGTTTCTTGAAACCCCAACATATAAGAGGTTATTTCCAGTAAAAAAAATTTTCCATCCCAATCAAGATAACATCTGAAATGCAACCTAAGAGTAAATTGGAAACAGACTGTGTTATGTTCCAATATAATTATAAAAGTTCTACTTCTTTATAGCACCTTTAAAAAAGTGTTTGAGTGTTTTGGAGCAATGTGCTTTTCCTTACAGTAAGCTGGTACAGCTCCTTCACACTATACGCACATATTCCACAACCAAAAATAATATGGAAAAGGTCCAGGTCTAGAAAAGCACCTAAATTAGAATATAATTTTTATGTTTAAATTTGGGTTAACGATTAAGCATTATGAGATTAATATTTCATTTTCACACAGTTTTTCAGAATTTGGCAATGTGTATAATGGTTAACTACATATACTTTTGCTTGTGTCACTGTGGAACTAGGCAGTAAATGAGTACTTTAGAAACTTTGGTATGTGCATCATCTGTAATATGATTGCACAGACCTGTAACATTCCCAAAGGAAAGTACTCCACAATTTCATTGATATCTGAAAGCAAACACAGCCCAGTTATTAATGTTCTCCATACAGCATATGCATGTGTGGTGCATGAGTCTTTGATTCTAAATATCTTCTGTTAAATTCCAAGATTTTCAAGGTAAGAACCCTGCCTTATTTATGTTTCATTTTCTCTTATTATAGTAACATGTTTTCTTGCCTTAATGAATGTTTGCTGAGCTGAATACCACACCTTAACTACATATATCTGGACTTTCTTGTGTTGTGAACTTTATCTAATGGGAAATGGAAAAGATTTGTGGGTTTTATAAGGCTATAATTTTCAATCTCCTGATTTTTATGATTTTTAAGGGCTGGCCATAATGCCATATAGTTCTCTGATTTTATTTCTTTGGTTGTTTTTTTTAAAAAGCAAAATGAATGAATTTTGATTGAGCCATGGAACCCAGTTGCTTGCATATGTAATAGGGATTTTAAATTACCACATAAACACAGCTGTGGTTTTTCAGTCTGAAGGGCTCCAGAAACATGCCGACTACTGGGTGGGGGTATTTGGAGCTCTAAATTTAAGTGCATTATGAGCTGTGGCAGACAATCATTCACCATATTTAAATCTCTGGGCAAGTATAAAACTAGAGTGAGACAAGTTTCTTATCTATGCACAAATCTGAACAAGCAAGTTTAGCTTCTATCTTAAAAGTTGACAAATTATACTTCATGGTATGCCATTGGCTATTGCATTTATGAAGTTACCAGAAGGTTAATGGTTTAAGAGAGTTTATATTTAAATTATGTCATTGTAGAAGTTATTTCAAAAGTCAGAAATTGATGATAAATCATGCTTTCTTACAGGGCAAGCAGTCTCATGTAGGAAAATAGATGAAAATATTTACATCTATGTTTATTTGTGTCTACATACACATAAAAACAAATGCATTGCTGGGCGTGGTAGCACATGCCTGTAATCCCAGCACTCAGGAGGCTGAGGCAGGAAGATCACCGAGAGTTCAAAGCCAGCCTGGGCTACATTGTGAGTTCAGGACCATCCTGAACTATAAAGGGAGACCCTGTCTCAGAAAACAAAAACAAACAAACAAACAAAAATGCATACTAAAAGCTCTGTGTGTGAACTTTAGCTTAAAAAGCAATGAGGAAATGTAAAATTTAAAATACTAGTTACCCATACTGCAGGAGAAAAGATATTTCTATAGAAGCTTGTTCACTAAGTTTGTTAAACTATTGACAAGAAATATGCTCAATGATTTAAACTATGATTTCATGAGACATTTTCAATGCTATCTCTTTAATATTCTTAATATTTAAGAAGACTTTAGGAGAATTAACTAATCACTGATGGAAAACAGAATTGTATTTCATGTCCTCAGGTTTTTGAACCATTAAATTGCAATAAATCAAATCAGGAAAGTTTTACATAGTAAAAGAAGTGGAAAATACCACCGAACCCTAATGCTAATTCAATTAATTAAATAGAAAATTAGAATTAGAATCAAAGTTGCCATTTGGCCCTTTTATCCCTTGAGACAAGCTGGATTTAGAAAGGGAATAGTGACAAAAGTCAGGATTAGATAACCTACATTATGAATTATCTACTCTGTAGTGTAACCTCAGAAAATGACAAATTCAAGTTCTTTTCTCTGGGTAACCAATACTATTATGAATTATTTTCTTCTATCACCACTTTAAGAAATTTAACTTAAACACTGTAGTTAACGCAAACAACACTAGGAAATAAATACTATCACAACAGACAAAACTAGAATAGGCAACCTGTCCCTTGACCCCAGATAGACTTGGAGTGGTGATCATAACAGTGAATAATTTCCGATTGTTCTACCACCAAAAACGTATACAACTGAGAATTAGTTATTTTTTTATTTAAGAGGTTTGTTTTTTATTTCTTCAAAGAAGTCATACTTACTTCTAGCATTTTTTTACTCCACCTTGTTAATGCAAGCAGCCATAAAAATTTTACATTTTGTACTATATTAATATTTGCTTTTCCTTAAGACAAATACATCAAATATATAAGAACCAGAAAAGGCATCACTTTCTACTTGTTTCAGTCAATCTAACATTAGCAAAGAAAATCATTATAAGAATGCTTTGAGTTTTCAGTAACAAATCATATATAAGCAATACCTCATCTGGAACTGGATGAAATTATAGGGTAACCTGGTAGGAGTCCTCTTATTTGAGAGATGAAGAAAACTGAGATTTCCAAGACAGAAACCACTGACATCAAACTGTTGTAATTCTCAAAAGTGGAACATCTGTGTATATTTCTGTCTTTCCAGAAACTGGATTGTCCCTGAATATCTTCTTTTCCTTTTTCTATAGTAACAAAATTTCTCCCAGGACTGTATGGCTGCCCAAAATGAAAACTACATTTCCCAACATTCACTGCAGTTTTTCTAGGTCAGGTGAATACATTTTAGGCAGAAGTGTCCTGTGATTGCCCCGGGACATTTCCTTATGCATTGTCCTTTATTTTTCATTCTTCCCATTTTCCTGCCGGTTGGAACATTTGTAAAATGGCCAGAACTGGAACAGCCATATTTGATGGTCCCAGGAAGAGAGAGGCTGCTTCCAGAGCAACAAAAAGGGTGGAGAATCTAAAATTGCATGGAGGAGAGTCGTACCCCAGATTTCTAGAATTTGGATGAAAGAAGATGTATAATGAAAAAATTTCTTTGTCAAACAGTGTTTACTTTTTATTTTTCTATTACTCCTACTGAAACCCAATCCTAATTCCTAGTCTGTTGTAACAGCAGAGTCTGGCACACTAACTGACCTGTAGGGGTGTTCAGTAAATCCCTGAGCAATCTGGGAGGCATCCCTGACACAGTTTCCTCCCCCTATATTCAACACAGCTGTGAGCCCTATTGGTCTTATCTCCTGATATATCTCAATTTTGTGCACTTGTCTTTGTCTCTCTCCACCCATGTGAACTGAAGCTCCTGCCTCCTCTTGCCCAGATTACAGTGATTTCTTCTGCTCACCTATCTAAAGTTTTGCTTTCAATCACTTCAGTTACCCATGGTCAACCTTAGTTTGAAAATATTACATGGAAAATTTGAGAAATAAACAATTCACACATTTTTAATTGTGGCCATTCTGAATAGCATGATGAAACCCCCAGCTGCTCCACTCTTCTCTAGCTTGAATATGAATCATCTCTTTGCCCAGAGTGTAACCACACTGTGTAAGACACCTTCCCACGAGTTCATTAGGTGCCTCACTTATTAGATGGGTGGTCGTCACAGCATAGTAGTGATTGTGTATCCTCATTTTACTTAATAATGGCCCCCAAATGCAAAAGTAGTGATATCGGCAATTTAACACATTATATTGTTTATAGCATCACTTTATATTGTCATATTTTATGACTATTGTTTTCAATCTCTTACTGTGCCTAATTTATGAATTAAATTTTAATTACATACGTAATAATAGGTATGTATGAGTAGGAAAACCCCAAAGTAGTATATGTTCAGTATCTTCTGAAGTGTCAGACATCCACTGGGGTTGGGGGGGGCGTCCTCAGAACCCATTTTCTATGGATCAGGGGAGATTGCTGTATTCTTAAGCCATTTGAATGGTCTTGCCAGAGCATATCCTTTTTAATTTAAAATGTACTTTTTTGTAACTTTTGAAAGACTCAAATCCTTAACATATCCTATAGAACTCATTTCTCTGATTTCATTTCACATTATTTTCAACCTTGTTATCTGGGATTCTCATTTTCCATCCCTGAATTGAGTAGGTGGTCCTGTAAAATGCATGGTTAGAATCTGGAAAATCGATGGGCCAAAGTGACTAACATTTGAAAGACAGAAAGAGGGAGAAAGGAGAAAAGGGGTGGAGGGACAGACACAGAGAAATGTCAATTACCACAGAATATATTTTGTATTTACCTTAGAACAGCCATGAGCTCATTGAATTAACCAAATCCTAACATAAACTTACTTAAAAGGTTGAATGGACTAGGGATTTGAAACCCATTCCTCCCTATTCCTATCTCAAATTTGAAATATAATAATTAGATTAGCAGTCCTCACAGTGGTTCAGAGTCTCCTGGGGGGGTCCCTAAGATCATTTTTTGGGATCCACAAAAGCCTCCCTATTCTAATCTGGATGAAGCTGGATTTTCTTCATACATTTCAACCCAAGCAGCATACTGCAAAAACTTTAGTACAGAAGCACTTATAAGATTCTAGCTGTCTTATTATTAGACTAGACATTAAAGAAATTTGCAAAAGTGTAAAACAGTGCCACTCTTTTCACTACTTTTATTGTTTATGAAAATATAGTTATTCTTAATAAAATTGTGTTCCTTACTTTACCATGTAATTCAAGGGTCCCCTACCCATTTGCCACAGACTTGAACCAATAAAGGTAAGCAATGAAAGTTTCATTTGTATTTACAGCAGCTGTCCTTCTCTTTAGTTACCATCTGAGCTCTGCTTACTTCAGAACAGCAGGGCATTAGATTCTCATAAGAATGTGAATCCTACTTTCAACTGTATGTTGGAGGGATCTAGGTTGCCTACACCTTTGAATCATGCTGAAACACCCCCACTCCCACCCTGTCTGTGGAAAAATTGTCCATGAAACTGCCCTGGTGCCAACATGGCTGGTGCAATGGTTTATCGTTGCTATTTTTAAATGATTTAATAAAAACATCTTAAACATTTCTGATTCTATTATAATACCATTGATGCTATTAATAGACACAATCCACCAAACCAAAGCTGTTTGGTGTCTTCAATACTTTTGAGAATGTGAAACCATCCTGAGACCAAAACATTTATGAACTGTGACATAGAAGAATCATTTCTCTGGTTTAAGGCTGATCTTCTCTTGAACTTCAAATATGTAGGAAGACAGTAGTAGAAAGAACTGAGACTTGAGGTTAGTAGACCTAGGCTGGGAAGCAGGTGCTGCCATTCACTTGCTGTGTGAACTTGGGCAAGTCAGCTAGCTTCTGAGAATCTGTTTCCTCCTCTCTAGGCTCCAGATAAAACCTCAGTGCATTATTTTGAGAATAAAAGAAAAGGACACATGATTGTACTCTGCAGAGTGCTGGACACAGTAGCTATGTGTGTAGCATGCAGAAATATTCACTTGTATTTAATATTAATAAACTACACATTGGTGTGAGTTTGGAAATTTTTTTCAAACAGCTTTTAAGGGGAGATGTGGAAGAAGCTCAGCAACCAGCTCTCTGAGAAAAAGAGCTCTGCTTTTTAGCATTTGCTGACTTCCATTGTGCAAATACTCTCACATTGGCAGATTTCAGTGCCAGTGGGGAAGAGATTGGCTCTTGTGAGCAGGCATGAGCCAGCTTTAGCATACAATATTCTGGGTCCTTTTATGGGATAGGGAAGGAGGATACATATGAAGCAGGAAAATAGTCTGGGGTCTGAGAATAAAATTCATGCTACTTCAGTATTTTGTCTCTAGTCTATGTTTAATTCCCAGTTTTCTTTTTATTTGATTTAATGTTTGAATCAAAGATACCATGAAGACTTGGGCATCCAAATCATCTGCCAGAGGCTTTTGTAATTCTACCAGCTGAGTAATGTTTGGGGACACTGCCTGGAAAGAGTAGTTAAAACAAGGCACAGGACATACTAATCTAGTTTAAGTGTCCCTGGGAACAGATATAAGACACTGAAATGATGCTATAGGGCAGAGGATCTCAAAAGGTGGTCTCCAGTTAAGCAACCTGGTAACACCTGGTTGTTAGAAATGTGGATCATCAGAACCCACCCAGCCTTACTGCACTGTCTACTCTGGAAGATGAACCCTGCAATTTGAGTTTTAACAAGCCCCTTAGGGGCCCAGGGATTTAGCTCAGTGGTTTTGCCACCTGCTGTTCAAGCACAAAGACCCGAGTTCAATCCCTGGTACCAAAAAAAAAAAAAAAACCAAACAAACAAAAAACAAGCCCCTTAGATGATACTACCTGTTCTTTAAACAACTCTAGAAGTCTGAGGGTCAGAGGAGGCAAGCCAACTGCCGTGTTTTCGAGCATAGATGTGTTGAGCATTTTGGATATCCCAGGTGAGTGAGGCACAATCAACTGAACTGGGTATAGTGGATGCTGTTGGCTGGTACATCCATCCCTTGCTTTCTGTGGAATGTTGGCTGCTAAGTCCCATTTTCTGGAGAACAGCCAGGACTGGCCCACCATCAGCTCAAAAGCCTCCTCCTTTGCTTCAGAGGGAGACAGGCTGTGCTATAACTCTAGTTCCTTGAGGTGTAGACCAAAGCCAGTCTCCACGTGGGACCAGATTCCTGCTTCCTTTTTCTTCCTGCACCAAGCTGCTTCCCTCATTCTCCTGAAAGCACTCCTCACAAAAAGTGCCTCAACATGAATCTTAGTCACAGGCTCTGTCCCTAGGAATCCTGAAATGAAACAGCAGATTTCAAAGATAGACCATTTCTGAGTTTGTATCTAAATTTTCCTAATTACCACCTATGTGACTTTATATGGGTTAGGTAACCTCTCTGGGCCTATTTTCCTGTGTTAAGTACAGCTAATAATGCCCCTTCAAGGGTTTGCTGTGGAGTTGAAGGGATACTGTGCAGTGTAATAGTTGCCAGTGCAGTGCCTGGAGGGTGGTGTGAACTGTTCAGAGCCCCTTCAAATTCACTGCCTTGTCCTCTGGCCTTGATTCATGTTTTTCCTGCAGTCTGTTCTCTTTGTGGGGACTCCCTGAGTATCTCGCACCAGCCTACCTCATCAATGACTGGAAGTCAGAAATGCTTTTTCAAGTGGTGAAGTACTTGGCAGGACATGGAGTGCAGGCATAAAGCATAAACAGACATACAATTGAAGTTGGAAATATACTAGGAGGGGTGTCTGGGAGTTCAGAGACTAGGAGAAGGGTGTTCCAGCCTGGGAATTTCCCTGGACTTTCCCATTCTTGTAGCCTTATAGTGAACTTGGAGAACTTGGAATTGCCAACCTGGCTCTCTCCGAGTCTAGAGAGACTGCTAAACAGGAAGGAAAAACAAAACAAATATAAACAGGTGAATGTTGGAGTAAACTCACATCTCTGTCTGGTTTTCACTGAAAGTCCCTGTTTGTGACTGAGATCTGAACTTCTCAGTATATCCTCCCAGTGGCCTCTGACCAGCCCATTTTAAGAGCCCTCATTTTTCCAGCACCAGCCACCACCAGCTTGTTGATAAGTATATTGTCTGTCTCTCCTGCTACAACCCCTTGAGTAGAGTGGCTTGGTAAATCCTGTCCACAACTATCTCCAGTACACAGTAGGTCCTCAATAAATTCTTGGTCTTGGAGCCACTGGGATTGTTAAATATTGCTGGTGAGAGTTTGGAAATATTGCTGGAGACCGAGACCGAGTGTACACCTTCCCAGGACACAGGCATTCCGTGCCTTGGTATTTATCCACAGAAATGCAAAGGTGCTTGCCAAAAGTTAGGTACTAGAGTGTTCACTCCAGCACTTTTTGTAACATCTGAAAGCTGGAAGCCACCCCAATTTTCACCAAAACAGAATGGATAAATTGTGGTATACTAATACAAAGAAATATTATATGGCAATGAGAACCAATAACCTTCAGTTGCTCGCAAAAACATGGATGTATCTCATTAACATAAAGTTAGAGACCAGACACAAGAGAGCATATTCTCTATGATTCCACTTGTATAAAACACAAAACCGGGCAAAATTGATGTTGGTGTTAGAAGTCCTGGTGAATGAATGGGGTTTGTCTGGAGCGAGTTGCGGTTGCTCATCATGTTTGATTTCTTTACCTTAAAAAAAGGCAGGAGGTGGTAGTGGGGGCTGGGAGCCAACCAGCCTCACCCTACCTGTTTGCCTGGAGCGGTGCCAGGGCAGTGAGGGCGCAAGGGGGCCGCCGGAGGCGAGTGGGAGACGGAGGCGCTGCCCAGCTGTGGGGCTGGAAACGCCTGGAGTGCAAAGCCAGGGCAAGCACCCGAGCTAGTAGCAGCGGGCACTGGGGGCGCCCTCTCCTCAGCCCGCAGGGCGCCGCGCTGTGGTCGAGGCCCAGGGTCGGTCCTCCCCAGGCAGGGCTGCGGGGTCTGGCTGCGGGGTCTGGCTGCGGGGCTAGGGCAGGCCGAGCTGTGTGCGGGAGCTCAAGGCCGGAGCTGGCAAGGGGCTCCACTGTGGCCAGAAGCTTGGGACCGAGCCGCGGGGAGTGCGGGGGGAGGGCACCTGTCCCCGGGTGACCCGGGCCGAGGAAGGGCGGGCCGTGGGCGGCGGGCCCGGGACGGCGGCGGGCGGAGACCAGGGCCAGGCTGGGGTCGAGGGGGTGGGCGCCCAACGGGCCCGGCGCCTGGTGGTGGCGTGAGTCTCCAGGAGATGAGGCTGTGGCGAGGGGAAGTGTGTGTGTGTGTGTGTGTGTGTAAAGGGGGGCGTGCCTGAGGGGCCTGGGCTCGGGGAAGGGTACAGAGAGGGAACTTGGAAAGCCCAGAGCCTGGGAATGGAGGAGGTGGAAGGGCAGAGCTCTCTCCACCCCCTAGCCCAGTACTAGGAGAGAAGAAAGGACAGGGGACCCCAGGAGCTGGGGTTGGGGAGAGAGAGTGACCCTGAGGCAAGCGGACGCGACGCGATAGGGAGCCCAAGAGAGGAAAAAAGGGACGAGCACGTCTGAAACTGAGGGTTAGGTATTAGAAAAGGGCAAACAACAGCCATGCTGAGATGCCGCTCGCTGCTCGGAGAACCAAGTCTCAAATTTTGCTTCAGTGGCCTTGGCATTTAATGCATGAATGGCGAATGGCGTCTATGCTAGCTTAGGCAATGTGATATTTTCAGTAGCCCTGACCTCACCAGTGGCGCAGCCTTCTGGGCTGGCTGTTGGTTCCTAGCCGCAAGAACTCCTGCACCCACCATTTGCCAGGTCACCAGGCCTGTACACTGTCCCGCGGGAGCTGGAGGGGTCACAGAAGCCTTTGGCTGACGGGGTGTTTTCACCTCCAGTTTCACCTCTTATCTGTGCTCCAGGGAGGAGACTGAGGTCTGGAGTCTGATGGGAGGCACGTGGGAGCAGACAGGTCTCTCATCCTTTGGCCCAATTTCTCCCCAGCCCCAAGCCTGCCTTCGGGGCTGGAATCAGCATGAAAGGAGAGTAAAAAGTGCGGATTGTGCCCGAAGATAGTTGGGTCTGCTGTAAGCTCTAATGATGAAGGCATCGCCAAAAGGCCACTTAATTTCTCAGTCACCACAGAGGAGGGAATCTGACTTTCCTGAAACGATTTTAATTTTTAACTGTGTAAGTATTGACTGTAATGTATAATGTGTAATTATTGTATATGTAATGTATATGTATTGACTGTTGTGGGGAAAAAAAGATTTTGCCAATACATCTCTTCCATTTTTACCCATTTCCTTCACTTAGTTCTATTTTTACTTGGTCAAAGAAACACCTGTATCATATACCCAGAATTTCCCCCCTTAATTGCAAGTTAAAAAGGAAGAGATAAAATGGAAAGCATGCTGGAGCACTGTCTAGAAGGCATTATAATATAAAAAGAAGGGCACTGGGTTGGCTTCTGGGAGATCCGGAACCTTGCTTTGCCACTAATTTGTTGGTTAAGAGAGGCTATTTTTGTGCTTCTGTTTCTTCAGTAATGTGCAGGTGTAAGCACAAGTGACCCTATATCACAAAGTTCCTTTGGGGGAGATTAAAAAATTTTATTCAAATAAATTTTCCTTATTTATACAGTTTGATATTTAATTCACTGCTGTTTTAAGGTGATGAATAAAAGTCAGCATATATTTCCTTGCCCTGAGTCACCTTGATTCTCTCATGATACTCAAAGTACACTGTTGATGCCTAGCAGGCTTTGTGTTCAGTTTGTACCATTTGCAAATATAGAGAGGCTTACAGTGGAAGTGAGGGAAGAATGGCTGCAGGATTCTTGGACCAGAGAATCTCACACTTCTTTTTCCATTTTCGTTCTCATTAGCACACAACTCTTAAAAGTTGGCCTGGGCACAGCAACACTTTCACACATCCATACTAAAATCCATGCTAATCTTTCCCAGGGGATGTAATTCAGTTGAACTGACATTCTAATAAAATACTGGCAAAGACACAATCACAGTTTCCTTGCAATGCATAATTAAACTAGCACTGTGCAGTTGCTTATGCCTCAGATAATGGCTTCTTTACGTATTGTTGGTTATGAAATTTTAGGGTGTTCGTTCCTGGGCATTTTAAAACTACTCTTTTAAGCAAAGTAGTTATAATCTTAGTTTGTCATTGCTAGGAAAGCAACAAGACCTGTTTGCTTTCAGATTGGTTTGGGACAGTATTGAACATATCCAAATTTCCTTTGTGTTTTTCTGATAGTAGCTGAGTTCTCTCTGTCAGATTTAAATCATTGGTACAGATTTACATTTGTTTGGAGGCAGTTTGAGCCTATTATCCACACAGCATTTGGGGAAATATTAATTAATTAATATTAACTATTTTCTGAGAAGCCAAAGACAAGAGGATTTGCCTTGGGTAATGAAATACAGAATATTTTTTTCTGCTCTTTTATTCCAAAATGTTTTATACTTATAAAGCTACCCTGATTTAGCGCCGCCATTGATAACCATCTATAGAAATACTGTATACTTTTTGTTTCTTCACTTCACTTTTAGGTTATGGTTGCTGAATGTACAACACTCTTTAGTTTATGAATTAATGCATAGTTAAACTGAAAATTTCACCATTGGTAGTTTTGTGGCCAAGAAGACCTGGAATTTTGAGAAAGGTCTTGGAGAGAAAGAATGGGGTCCTTTGTGGATTCCTACACATTTTAGGTGAAGCTTGGGTAACTGTACACCACCCCCAACAATATAATGAGGTCATTTTTAGCAGTGCCCTGAGATGTTCTCACTCATGAGACATAATGTTATCAATTTTGTCCTTTGTGATATTAATAATCTATTTAGGAATGAAGGCTGAGTCATAGAGTGCCTCAGAAAGGAGGTGAAGCTTATTGATAGGGCTTGGAAAGGTCACATCATTTATTTGAGCTCAAGGCACCTAATCATCCTTGATTCACTCACAAGCTCTAAACTAGATTTATCCTCCAAAGGTGAAGTAGATCCTGGGTGCTTGGACCAATAAGGAGGGCATGGATTGATTCCTACAAATGGAAAGATAGTGTTTGTTTTTGAAGGATCTTTATATATAGCTTGATTGCTGTCAGCCAGAAGGAAACAAGAGGGTCTTCACCATTCAGGGCTACAAACCAAACAAGAAAGAATTTCTGCTCACTGTCTGCAAGGCTTCCATGCTTACTGCAACCTACAAGTACTTTTATTGGGGTTCTTAAAATTAGAAAAATATACTTCTTATTTTGCTTTCATTTTCCTCAGAGATTTAAATAAAGGTCTCCTCCATCCCAGAAAATAGCACCCTGTTTTGGTGGTATTAATGAAAATTAGGTCCAGGACCCAGAAGGGGTACATGTACATCTGGGAGCTGTGCAGAGTAAACAGTTAAAAGAAAATGTAACTCAAAAGAGATGTGAAGGAGCTATGGACTTTTAATGCATTGGAATTTCTCCTTTGTTTTCCAGTGAGGCCTGCTGACCCATGAGACCTGTGGTATCTTAAATATGGTTCCTGGCTCCCTACCAGTTGTTTTAATTAGGCAAAGTAGGCTGCAGTAACGAATAGGTTCCCAAATAAATAATGGCACAAAGAACAGTCCAAAGTTGTTCTTGGCTGGAGTGCAGAGGTGACTATTCTCTCTCTTGTAGTTTTTCTGGGACTCTGGTTTCTCCTGTCTTTGGCTCCTCTGTCTCCTAGGGGCTTATTATATTTTGTGTCTTGATGAAAGGGGAATAAAGCTGGGTACTAACAGATTTGAGCTCAGAGTGGCAGACCTACATTTTGTTCCCCTTTTCCTGGCTGGAACTAAGGCACCCTCATTTCTCTTCCTCCCTATGAGAAAGCTTAGGGTGTATAGCACACAAAAAGAGGAAATGGTATTGTGGTGCTCCTAACGGCTGGGTCACACCCTCCTGGATGCCCAGATGTTGTATCACAACAGCTAATGTTTATTAGTGCTTCCTAAATGCTAAGGGCTTCTTATACAGTGTTTTCACTTAATCTTTTCAATCATCCTGTGAGGTAAGACATGATTTCCTCTTCATAGTGATGAAATTGAGGTTTGGAGAGGTTAAAATACTTGTACAAAACCAAACAGCAAATGGAGAGCAGAATTCACACTTGAAATATTATTTGTCATGGACAGGGGTGCAAAGGCAAGCTCACAAGTATCTTTCCCACCTTTGCAAAGAGCTTAGTAACTGTTTTTCCTTCTCCAAGCCTTCCTTTAGAGATCCTGAGAGGGGAGTGGCTGGTGGAAGAATTGGAGGAGAGAGGTGATTAAATCACCTTTAATCTGTTTTAAAATTCTCCATTTTCAACAGCTTCTTTTTTTTTTTTTTTAACAATGCTTGGTACTGTGAGAGACACTGGCACCTTTTTGGGGCCAGCAGAGTAACAGAAAGCAACTTCTAACAGACTGGGTGGTGTGGTAAGGTAGCAATTGTATTTAAATTTCAGTATCAGTAACAGGCTGGAACCACCTAAAGCAAAGGAAGGAAGGGGTATCAGGGTACATTTTCACTGCTTCAACTGCCCACAGGGCTAGAAATGGAAAGTTTTATGTGAAAGTTTATTTTTACAACTTGAAATTTTCCTCTACTTTGAAAATTAAGACAGCCTAAGAGAGCCTTATATTTGGGCCAATATAGCAGCAAATTTATGAAGTGAAAAAGTGGAGATTTTCATGGTGTCATAAGCTCACCCACACTGTACATAAATTTATTGCTTAGAATGCTCCAAATTTAAGGTTTATTATAGCACAAGTATACTATGAACAAATTAACTTTGGATTTCAGAGTTTTTGAAATCAAATAGTATCTCTTCTTGGTGCTTCTGTAATCAGAAACAACAATGAAAAATTATGGTCTGAAAAGCTTCAAATTTTGTACCTACCTGGGTATAGAAAGTTGGAAACATCCATTTCTAATTAAGGCACCAATTTGAAATTTAGCATTTAGAATTTATTTTAAGCAAAATCAATATGTTGATGATTATTTTCAATGCAGAAGGATGCATAGGTATCTATAAGCTCTGAAATTCAATTAATAAAGATGTCATCGAAATGAGACTGAAAGTATATTTTTAAAGGTGATCTTCTAAACTTCTTCCTGGAGCTCTGTTTATCCTGACCTGGCAAGGCTGCTGTATTTCAATTCAGGGCTTCTTTTGCATACAGAAGTACAGACTTGCTGAGCTGAGCCAAATCTGTCTATCCAATTACCGGGTAAGAGAGCTGACTGTAGCTTTCGGCAAAACCTGTAATCTGTAAAACTCTATAGTATCAGTGACAGCCTAATGAAAGGGAAGGGCCAGTAGAGTGTATATGTTACTCGAATGATACACAGATGCATGGCTCTCTCTACAAATATCCCACTTCAAATCTAACACCAAAGAGCAACAAGATACATAGGGCCTTGAAAAAATATCATGTGCTGTGTCTACCATAATTTTTAGCTAGGATGACTTATAAAGGAAAAATTCTCAGCAATGTATTGGAAATCACTAAGCTGAATACTAACAAAAAAGCTTTTATTACATTAATTAAAAATCTGATTTAGCAACTCATCTCAACAGCTGTTTTACAGACTTTGTAATATTTGGTGACTTATGATTTGCTAAAATTTTCATTATATGTAAAGAAAATCAATCCAAGGGTAATATTTGATTATATTTTGTCCTACACAAATAATTTCAATCTAAAATAAAGTTAATTTCTACATACTTAGAAGCTAGATGCATAAATTATGCAGACTGTATGATACCACATATAACATTTAAAGACCGGCAAAATTTATTTATCATGGTGGAGGTCAAAAGAAGGAATATCTTTAGGGAGAAAGGAAGGCAGAGTGTTGGAGGGCTGGAATAGCAGATTTTTCAGGTGCTTATAATGTTCAATTTCTTGACTCAGGTTCTGGTTACACTGGTCTATTCATCTTGTGATAGTTTATTCAACTGTCCACTCATTTTGTGCACTTTTCAGTATATGTGTAGTAAGCCAATTCAAAAAGTTAAATATATATTAATCTGTATAATATGATATCAGTGTTTTAATAAATACGTTTACAGGTTGGTTATATTCAAGCCTGGTTTTATATTTGTAAAAGAGCTACTAAAAGTTTTATTAGAAACAGAAATTTAGATTACTTTCCTTTTTTTTTTAAACACAAATGTGTGGAAAAATTAAATTGATTTAATCTGTATTGGATTGCAGTAAGAAATTGAATTCTTTTTTTTTTCCCTCTCATTCATGGAAATAAAGGGAAGAATAAAATCAGGGCAGGGTATATTTAAGAAGATATTTTAATTCATGTTATCAGTACATCTTAAAAGAAACCCAAAACCTCTGTAAGTGAGGTTTTTGCTGGACCCAGCATTTTTAGTGGTAATGAAGTTCCATGGGTGTTATCATGATCATCTGGTAATCAATACCCAGGATATCTACTCCAGTAGAAATAAAAGCCCTGGTAAAATGTTTCCATTTATAGTTCCTTTTTTTTCTTGATAGAATTGGGAGTAGATAACAGATAACTTAGTAAATGTATATTTCTATGGCCAACAGCCATATAATTTTTAAGAAAGTATGCATTGATTTTCATTTTCATATCTCTTAAAACAATGTCAAGAAGTTTAATGTTAATTTACCCTTATTCCATAATGACATGGCACGTAATTTAATGCTTTTATTCATTCTACCAACATTTGTTGTCAAGGCAGTAGGAAACGATGCAGGAAACACAGGTAAGGCCTGCCAGGGGCCTACAGTCTGCACAAATCATTATTTATTTGACAAATGTTTATGTTTAGAGCACCTACTATGTGCCAAGCTTATTCTCAGTTTTGAGGACCTTGAAGAAGGGAACATCAAAAAAATTCTTTTCTTCATAGGGATTTACATTCTTTTGGGAGAAGACCAAGGAAACACTTTTGTTATGTTTGTTTTTGTTCATTTGTTTTTGAGACAGTCTCACTTTGTAGTCCAGGCTGGCCTTGAACACATTGTGTAGCCTAGTCTGGCTTGAATTTGAGATCTTCCTTCTTCACTCTCCCAAGTGCTAGGATTACAGGCAGGTGCCTTCATACCTCACTGATAACATGAAATGTGAGGTCTTCAAATATATATTTATAAAAATTGAAAAGTATACAGTATGAAGTATGTTTCTGGTATGCAGGCTAGAGTTCTACCTTCCTTTTTCATCTGGTCTGACAATCTCTGCCTTTTTATTGGGGAATTTAGTCCAGTTACACTTTCCACTGGTGCACATTTCCTATAAACCAGGACACTCTCTCGATTATGGACAATATCATCTTCAAAACTAGGAAATTAACATTGTTTTATTAATGCCATATGATCTTCAAACCTGAATCAAGCTTTATCATTTGTTTCAATAATATCTATCACATACAGCAAAAGTGTCTTTGGTACTGTGTTTTGCATTTAGTTTTCATGTCTCTTCAGTCTGCAACAGTTCTTAAGCTATTTTGATTTCCTAGAATTTGACACTCATGAAGTTTGAAGACTAGTTATTTTGTAAAATTATTCTTTACTATTTTTCTAATATTTTCTCATATGTTTTAGATTATTCATATTTGGCAAAGATACCATGGAAGTAGTGTTCTATTTTTCTCATTGCATTATATACACACAATTTCCATCGGTCCCATTACTGGTGATGTTCACATCGGTCACTTGGTCATGACGGTATCCTCCAGGCTTCTCTGATGGGAAGTTAATTTTGTCTTTTATAATTAATAAGTATTTTAGGTGGATGTCCTCCGGAACTAAGCAAATATCCAGTTCCTCATAAACTCTGAACTTAATCATTTATTTGTATCAGTAGGTACTCATCGTTTCTAGTTTCAGATAATAAATTATAATCAACCATGCTTAGTATTTATTTTGCATTTGAATTTTTTTTTTTGCTGGCCTGACAGGTTGTTTCTGAGTTGTTTTAACATGTCCCCACATTTCTTTGAGTACTTTCTTGCCTGCTAGTACAACACAAGTTCTAAGTTCAGCGATTTCTTTCTCTGGCACAATCTCAGAATCAGTCCTTTCTTTTCTCCAGTGAATGCCTTTCCCACTCCTTATGGCTCTGATTTGACATGCCAGACCCATCCTGTGTGGATCCTTCCTCACCTTGCTATCAGTTATTACTCCCAAATTTTCCATTTCCAGTGTTTTTTGTTTCTTTATGTAGATCTGACTTTCCACCCGGCTTCATTTCCTACAGCTTGAAGATCTTCATTAAACATATCTTATAGAGCAAATCCAATGGTGGTAAATTCTCTCAGCATCTGTTCGTCTCGAAATATTTTTAGTTTGCCTTCATTTTTGAAGGATATTTTTGCTAGATATATAATTCACGGGTAACAGTGTTTTCCTCTCTGCACTTTGTAGATGTTGCAGCATTGTCTTCTGGCTTGCACTGTTACCGGTGAAAAGTTGGAGGTAATTCTCTTTGCCTTGATTTTCACATGTGATTACAAAGCGTTTAGACTGTAGGCTTCTGTTTTGCTTCTTTTAAGAAAGGCCACTTGCCATTAACTGAGCTTTTTGGGTTGGCAGTTTTGTTTTTTCTTTCAAAATTAGAATTATTTCAGCCATTATTCCTCATAAAAATTTATTTTTGTGTCTCCATCTCTCCCTCCTTCGGAGCCCTGTTGGCATGCATAGCAGTCTGGGGAGCATTTTCCACCAGCCCCTGACTGGTCGGAACTCCAGGGACTCTCAGTCTTGTGTCCCTCTAGAGAATGCTGAGATTACTGTGCTCTGGCATTTGTTTTCTTATAGGCTTTGTGGCGTCTCATCCTCACATTGTCAACCAGCAAGTAGTGACTAAAGGAACCATGGGAGCTGTTTGGAAGCTCTTTATCTGTGCTGCCCACTACCTCCAATGCCCTGTCAGTGATGACCCTGGAGTCCAACCTCTCCTGCCTTCATGCAGCCCAAACACCACACTCCACCTGGGTTCTACCCTCTATCTGTGGTTTGGAAAGCACCTCCAGAAGACAGGGATATTATGAGGCCACCTAGAAATTTTTCTTTACTGTAGGACCATAAGCCTGTGTTGCTTATTGTCCAATATGAAAACATTTATTTTTTATTTTAATTTTTAGTACCAGGGATCGAACTCAGCGCTTGTGAGGCAGACATGGTGCCACTGAGCTAAATCCACAGCCCTAAAAAAAATTTATATATACTTAGTTTTATAGCTGTTTATGTGGTGAGCAGTGCTAATTTGAAACCAGTTGCTCATCATGGCCAGGAGTGAACACCGAGTAAATTCCATAGTATGTTAGCAAGTGATAAATGTTACAAAAAAACAGTAGAGTAAGAAGGAAGGGTACTGTGGGGTCAGAGAGGTATAATTTTAAATTACAAATCAGGAAACAGACATTACAATTCAGCATGATAAGTCTAAAGAGAGGGGGTACTTTAGGCACCTAAATGAAAGAAGGGGTGCCTAAGTGGTCTAGGGGTGCTTGAGGGGAGAAAGTCATATCTAAGACTTGAAGGATAAAGAGGTGTTAATTGGGAATGAGATAGGGTATGAGAGTGCTGGCATGTTTTCTCACATATTGGAAATAGAATATTTTAGAGATTCAGTGAGAGGCATTAAGAACACACAGAAGTTTGTCAGATATATGTTGTTTCCTACAGCTGGAGTGATGCTGTATGTTAAAGCAGAGACCAAATCGTAGAGAGCCTGGCAAGCCATTTAAAAAAGTATGCATTTTGACCTTTTGGCCTTGAAAAACCATTGAAAATTTTTAATCAAGTGTAAAACTCAATCACAACCTCTGGATTGCCAAATCCCCATCTACAGAATGAATACGTTGGAACTAATGGTGTTATTATTTTGTAATGAATGAGTCTACTTTTTACATACAACATTCAAGGTTTGTATCATATCAAAAGTCAATGTCAACTGTTTACTATAAGTTCTTGAAAATATAATGCTTTTCAAAAATATTTTGGATCACACATTTTCTGAGAGATAAAGTGATCTGAAAAAATAAAGGAAATTGATGGTGAAACTAAAAGCAGAACATAAAATTTTGATTTCTCAATTATTATCATTAAAAGATGTAAATGACTAAATTACAATAGAAGGTAGTCAATTGAAATGTGATATCTGTGAGTACATTAAGAATTTAGACAAAGTGAATGAAATGTTTATTTTAAAAGGTTAGTAGAATCACAAAAGAGAGACAAGGAAAAGAATAAAAAGAAAGCTAGCAAACAAGAAACTAGTCCCTTTATTTCCATGCCAGATGGAACAGATAGAAAAAAATTGCTTTTTCTATTTTTTCATATTATATTTGATGCAACTTAATTCAACAAACATTTACTGGCTTTCATACTAGGTACTGAAAAAAAAAGATGACTAAGACTGTTTTCATTCTAAAGGCATTTATAGACTTGGGGAAGCAGATGTTCCTAATTATTTGTTACAAATGGCAGAATAAAATGAATGGCTTCCACCTTGAGGTGGGAGAAAATAAAAGGGGAGCATTTAACCATATTAAAAAACACACACAATTGCTATGGCAGCCCCCCCCCCCACACACACATGGGTAAGTGAGCAGAAGACATCATAGGCAAGAACTAACCAATGACCTGATCCTGGACAAGGACAATGCTAAAGGACAGAAAGTAAGCCCATAAAGCCAGCAGATCCAGGGACAAAGTATGGACCTGGCCAGCAACTTCAGGGACTCCAGTGTTATCCTCCCCAAGTAACTGGGTGAGACATAACTGCAGGAGATCACTGCAGAGAGGGAGTGGACCCCCTTAAGAAATGTAAGCTGGTGCTGGAAAGGACTTGGGCCCGGCCTTCCATAGGGAGCAACTGGACCCTGTGAGTGTTGACCTTAAGTCCAGCAGTCCACTGGAACTCTGACCCAGTGGCCTACATCCAGCAGAGACTACAGGGCTGATCATGTTTCCCATCTACTAATCTAATCAAAAGAAGCAAAAAAAGATCACTGCGTATTGGTTAAGGGAACAATCCAACAGAAAGAGTTAACAATTATAAACATTCATGCACTAAACAATGCACTAAACAACTTCATAAAACAAGTACTACTAGACATAAAAGATCAGAGAAATATAAACACAATTATAGTGGAGGACCTTATTACCCCACTATCACAAATAGACAGATCAATTAGAAAAAAAATCAATGAAGAAATATCAGAGTTGAACAAAACCTTCAGACAAATGGACTTAATAGATATATACAGAGTGTTCCACTAAATAACAACAGAATACACATAATTTTAGGCAGCACATGAAACTTTCTCTAAGACTGCATACTAGCCAATAAAGCTAGCTTAAGGATCAGGGATTTAGCTCAATGGTTCTGACGCCTGCCTTGCAAGCGCAAGGTTCCAAGTTCGATCCCCGGTACAAAAAAAAAAAAAAAAGCAAGCTATCTTAAGTAAATGTAAAAGAATTGATGTTATACTATGTGTATTATCAGATCAATAGCACAAAGAACCCAGAAATCAATGACAAATGAAAGCACAGAATATATGCAAATGGATGGAAACTAAACAATATACTCTTAACTAAACAATGAGTGACAGTAGAAATCAAGGAAGAAATAAGACAGTTTCTAGAACTAAATGATAATGCCAGTACAACATACTGAAATGCATGGGACTCAGTGAAAGCAGTTGTAAGAGGGAAGTTTATAGCTGTGAATGCCCACATCACAAAAACAGAGCAAGTCCAAATAAATAATCTAACAGTGCACCTAAATGTCCTAGAGAAACCAGAACAATCCAAACCCAAAATTAGCACAAGGAAAGAAATTATAAAAATTGGAGCAGAAATCAATTTTGAGACCAAACAAACAAAGAATTAGTAAATCAAAGAGTTGATCGGGCCCGGGATTTAGCTCAGTGGTGCTGGCCGCCTGCCTCGCAAGCACAGGGTCCTGAGTTTGATGTCTGGTACCAAAAAAAAAAAAAAAAAAGAAAAAGAAAAAAAAGAAAGAGTTGGTTTTTCAAAAGAATAAACAAAATAGGGCCAGAGATTTAGCTCAGTGGTGCCACTGCCTGCCTTGCAAACAGAAGGTCCCGAGTTCGATCCCTGGTACCAAAAAAAAAAAAAAAAGAATAAACAATAAACAAAATAGACAAACCTTTAGCCAATTGAACCAAAAAAAGGAGACAAAATAATCAAATCAATGCAATTAGAAAGGAAAAAGGTGCAATCACAACAGAGACTGATCAAATAAAAAAGATTACTAACAACTACTTTGCAAATCTATACACTAATAAATTGGGCAATTCAGAAGAAATGGATAGATTCCTAGATAAACATGAATTACCAAAACTAAACCAAGAAGATTTAAAAACCCTAAATAATCCAATAACAGGCAAAGAAATTGAGGTAGTAATGAAAAACTGCCAATGAAGAATATCCCAGGTCAGGATGGATTCATTGCTGTATTTTAAAAAAAACTCCAGGGAAGATCTAATACCAATACCCCTCAGGTTCTTTAATGAAATTGAAAGGGAAAGAGTACTCTCAGAGTCATTCTGGGGAGATATCATTACTCTGATTCCAAAAACCAGACAATGATCTTACCATAAAAGAGAACTATAGACCAATCTCTTTAATGAATATGGATGCAAAAATCTTCAACAAGATACCTGTAAACAGAATGCAGTGAATAATCAAAAAGATCATAAATCATGACCAAGTAGGTTTTATCCCAAGGATGCAAGGAAGGTTCAACATATGCAAATTGATAAATATAACATATAAACAGAAGCAAGGACAAAAACCACATGATTATCTCAATAGATGTAGAAAAAGTTTTTGACAAAGTCCTGCATCCTTTCATAATAAAACACTGAATAGGTATAGAAGGACCTTATCTCAATTTGATAAAAGCTATTTATGACAAACTTACTGCTAATATCATTAAGTAGGGGGAAAAAACTCAAAGCTTTCCCTCTCAAATCAGGAACAAGACAAGGATGTTCATTATCATCACTCCTTTTCAACATAGTACTCAAAACATGAGCAAGAGTAATTAGGAAAAAAAGAAAGAAAGAACAAAAGAAAGAAAGAAAAAAAGGAAGAAAGAAAGAAAAAGAAAGAAAAAGAGCATATGTATTGGAAAGGAAGAATCAAATTATCATTTGCAGATGACACAATCCTCTACATAAAAGACCCAAAAAATCTACCAAAAGACTCTTAGAATTAATAACCAAATTCAATAATGTAACAGGATACAAAATCAACACACGAAAGTCAATAGCATTCCTGTATTCTAATAATGAACCCAGTAAGAAAGAAATTAGAGGACCAGGGATTTAGCTCAGTGGTTCTGATGCCTGCCTCGAAAGCACAAGGTCCTGAGTTTGATCCCCAGCACCAAAAAAAGAAAAAAAGACTCTGTCTCAAAAAGAAAGAAATTAGAAGAAAATACCATTCACAATAGCAAAAAGAAAAATTAAATACTTAGGAATTGACCTAACCAAGAAAGTAAAAGATCTCTACAAAGAAAACTAAAGTATTGAGAGAATAATTCAAAGAAGGTAACAGAAAATGGATATTCTCTGCTCCTGCATATGCAGAATCAATATAGTCAAAATAGCCATACTTCCAAAATTTATATACAGATTTAACACAATCTCAATCAAAATAACAACAACATCCCTCACAAAACTGGAGAAAACAATCCTAAAATTTGTATGGAATCAGAAGAGACCCAGAATAACAAAAGTAATCCTGGGTAACAAGAGCAAAGAAGGAAGCATTACGATCCCAGACTTGAAGTTACTTTACAAACATACAGTGATTAAAAACAGCATGGTACTGGCACAAAAACAGACATGAAGATCACTGGAACAGAAAAAGAGGATGCAGAAACAACCCCAAGCACATTCAACTAGTTCATCTTTGACAAAAGGACCAAAAACATACACTGGAGGAAAGACAGTCTCTTTAGCAAACGGTGTTGGGAAAACTGGCTTTATGTACATGTAGAAGACTGGATTTAGATCCATATCTCATACCATAAACTACACTAAAATCAAAATGAATTGAAGAACTAAATGTTAAAACAGAAACACTTAACCTGCTGGGAGATAAAATAGTTAAAACTCTTGAATTCATAGATATAGGCAAAGACTTTCTGAACAGAGCCCTGGTTGCACTGGAAATAGTACAAAGATTCAACAAATGGCATCATATCAAATTAAAATGCTTCTGCACAGAGGAAAAAAAACCCCAACAGAGTAAAAAGACAACCTACAATGGGAGAAGTATTTTTCAGCTATTCTTCAGGCAGAGGACTAATATCTAGGATATATAAAGAACTCAAAGAAATTAGACTCCAGAAAATAAAAGACCCAATTCAAAAATGGGGATGTGAAATGAATAGACACTTCCCAAAAGAAGTACAAATGGCCAATAAATACATGAAGAGATACTCAACATCACTGGTCATTAGAGAAATGCAAATTAAAACACTTAGATTGCATTTTACCCCAGAAAGAAAGGTCATCATCAAGAAATAAAATAATAAGAAATGCTGATGAAGCTGTGGGGAAAAAATGGAAATTAGTTTGAAAATATTTGAAAAACATAAAACTAGAAATTCCATTTGACCCATCTATTCCCCTTCTAGACATCTTCCTAAAAAGAGTTAAAGACATCATATTACAGTGATACATGCATACCTATGTTTACAGCAGCACAATTCATAATAGTTACATTTTTGAAGCAGCCTATATATCCATCAACAGATGAATGCATAAAGAAAATGTGGTATTTACAGAAAATGCAGTGCTACTATACCTTAAAGAAAGGTAAACTTGAATCATTTGTAAGAAAATGGATATACCTTTAGACAATAGTGTTAAATAAATCAGAAACAGAAGCTTAAATATCACATGGTTTCTTTCATACGAGAAATTCAAATTACAAATAAAGAGCAAAATAAAAGATAGTGGGAAGTAGGGAGATAGGTCTTTCTCAAATGGGAAGGAGATCAAGAGATGAAGGAGGAAGGAGGGAGAGGAAGTAGAGGGGATGAAAAAGGAATTAAGTTGTGTTATGTACATGGACCAACTCCACGCAGGGAGTGTAAGCATTATGCACTGCAAGCATGCACTAATTAAAAAAATGCTAAAAGGAGGGAGGTAACCCGGCCTGAAAATAAAAGGTTAATAAACCCTAAATTGAGGACACAGAACTCTGACAGAAAAGTTTGGACTAAAGCACAATTTGAGTAGGTCTTGGGTAGTTGGACAAGGTAGAAAGATTATTCTAGGTAAGACATTAAATGATAGATGGACAAAGGGATGTTTAGAAAATACCAAGTATTCTTGCATTACTGAAGTTGAAGCAACAAAATGAGATATATTTGGAGAGAGCAGGAAGTGCTGCAGTCCTTTCCAGATCTTCATTAGAAAGTCAGTTATCCCTCCCCTAAATGAGTGAGTGTGGGCTGTTTCTAAGATCACAGCTGTACCCTCTTTCAGAAATTTGTCCTCAATGGAATGAGATCCATCTGAACAGAAAGCTGAGCTACTCTTCACCTTTAGCACATAATTGAACAGCTTTCTTTGCCTCAATGTGATATGTATTCTGGGAAAATTCATGTTGCAGAGCTCCTATGGATCAGGCTGAAGCTAGATTCCAGCCAAGACCACATCCTTGCTCAGTTTCTTCCCTTGTCCTGTTCCACTTGGTCTGCTTTTCCTGAGAGGTCCACACATTACTCCTACCTGAATCCCTATGTCAGTGACTTGGAGTGAGATGGATTGAACCAGAAAGGTAAGTAGAAGCAGGCTGGGGAAATTTCTGAACACCATGCTCAATTTTGATTTTGTTGTTGAGGCTGCAGGAAACTGACCACTGAAAATTTTTGGATAGGAGGGGGACTTGCTGTTTGGAAAGGGAATTCTGAAGAAGTTTAAGTGAAAATGAGATAAAAGCACTGCAGAGGTAGAAATTTTAGGACTTGATAAATGACTAGCTGTGTGTGTGTGTGTGTGTGTGTGTTTGTGTATAGGAGAAACAGAGAAAGAGAGAGAGAAAGGATGGTCTTGAAATTTCTAGTGAGAATTGTTGAATTTGAGGTACTAGAAGACAACCAACATGAAAATATCTAGCAAGCAGGTGGAAATTCAACCTGTAGTTCCTGACAAAATTGGAATGGAATTTAAGGAATTATTACTCATTAAGTTCATGTGTTTGGCATTATTGTGCTTTACTGACACTAAGACAAATAACATATTGTCTGTGGAAGGCATCAAAATGTTATAAATATGTCAGTAGGAGAGGTTAGCAGCGTACTGCAGTAAATACAACATGGAAGTAGGATAATTCATTAGAACTAATAAGCAGTTCACCAAAGTGGCATAACCTACATATCCAAAAATCAGTGTTTCCTTGTACACCTTTAATAAATACTTAGAAAATGACGTAAAAATTATCTCATTCACATTAGTCGTAAAATGTATCAAATATCCAAGAATAAAGTAACTGGAAAAGTATAAGACCTTTTGAAAAAAATCTGTAAACATTACAGAGAGGTGGAAAAGAAGATCCAGATAAATATACAACCAAAACCATGCTCCTAAATAGGAAGGCCATGTTGGAACAAGCCAGTCTTTTCCCAGTTAAGCTCTTGAATGCAATGAAATTTCAGTGGGGATTCCAGTGGAATTTGGGGGAAATTTGTCAAATTTATTCAAACATTTATGTTAAAAATAAAGTGCCCCCTCCCGAAAAAATTGCCTATGCTAAAATAAAAAAATATTTGGAAAAAGAAGAATGAACATGGTTGTTACCCTCCTAGATAGGAAAGTAAGTTACTGTGATTTAAAGTTCATGATATGGGCATGGAGATGTAAATTTCGTGCAACACTCTAAGTCCTACCCAGATCTAAAACAATATGGCAATTAAATATATAAAAAACCTGTCTCAAATTCATGAGGAAAGGAAGGATTACTCCATAAATTATGTGAGGGTATTTAGCTTTTGGAGAAAAACATGTACATCACCATGTACAAGAGACATAAATACATAAATATTTTCATATGTGCTATATAGCTGCTGTATTATTATATTATTAATCTATGTAGGGAAAATGCCTTAAATGAGATATGAAATCTAGAATCCATGAAAATAAGAGATATTACCACCTAAAATTTTAAATTTCCATATTGTTAGACGCTGGTAAAAAAAAAAAAGGCAAATAACAGTTGGGGAAAATGTATGCAATCTAAGAGATGGTTAAATGTTGTTAATAGTCAAAGATCTTTTACACAGCATCAGGCATATACAATATAAAATGGAAAAATTATAAGATCAGGCAGAAAATATAAATGACCAATAAACACAAGGGGAGAAATTCAACTCCATAATTAGAGTTGAAAATTAAAGGCCCTATTTTTTCTACTAGATTGGCATTTAGTCAAAATATATACTTAGAATTAGCAATTTGTCTATTGTACTGTGCACACATACACACCTTTACTCTTACTGATTGACATTTGACTTTTTTTAATATTGCCTGTAAGAATTATAAAGTTTATTGTTTTATCAACTAGAGCAAACTTTGCCTATGTGGTTTCTGGGTTTCCACTTGTTTTCTTCTGGTTACTTTGAAGTTTTAATTTGAAAATATTTAAATCTTTTATTGCTCTGGAGTTAATTTCATTGTAAGGAAATAAGTAGTAATTCTGCTAAGTTTTTCAACTAAGTCTATTTTTCAAACACCTTTTATTAAACAATGCATTGGCTAAAATGCCTTTTTTTCATAGACTAAATCCCTGTATATATTTGGGTCTCTTTTTGGATTTCTGTTTCATTGCTATTTCTGTTCACTACCACTATAATACTACCATAAGTATTATGACAAATAGTTTCTTAAAATGGTGGACTATCTTTTAGTATTCCTCTCTTTTCAAGTTTCTCTTAGCTATCCTTACATATTTATTTTTCTCCAGGAACTCTTCAATTACTTAGCTTTTTTGAAGACTGGCTCCTTTCAATTGCAGATATTTTAGTGGTTTTGATTCAAATATATTTAAATTTAGAAATTCTATTATTGAGATTACATTTTTGACATTTTCTATTCAATATCAAGATATATCTTTCCTTATTCATTAACATTATGGTCCTCAGCAGAAGCCTGACATTTTGTTTTCTTCTTTGGGGTGTATATATGTTCTACATAGGCCTTTTGAAATGTATTCATAGGCTTTTGCTGTTATAGATAGTACTGTGAATTAAATCTATTATATTTTTTACACAGCCATTGTTTGTGATAAAAGCTATTGATTTTTGTATAATTATGCCATAACTACTGGGTTCTTGCAGGGATCGTTTCAGTTATAGGTTTTTGGTTTTTTGTTTGTTCAACATGTGAATTTTTTAGCCTTCTAGATAAATTCAGTCTGTTTAAATTCTTTTAAAGCAAAAGAAAGAAAGAAAGAAACTACTTCCAAAATTCAATTTCAAAACTAGCCAGCAGTATTCCATAAGTTGTCTCTGCAAAGAAAAGTACAAATCGATCTTGTGAAGATTATGCAAAAATACTGACAAAGTTGTAACTTACTAGATTTTCCTATATATATATCTTTAATTTTTTATACATAGTGACATATCATCTGTTAATGACTACAAGTTTGCCTTCTTTCTTGTATTGATATCTTATACTTTGTCTAACTGCATTATTTGGTATTTTGTGAATAATGGGAAGCTAAAATTTCTTTTCTTGTTCTTCACATCAAGGGAAATTTTTCTTATTTTTCACTGTGGAGTATGATGCTGAGATGAATCATATCACCAAGGAATCATCCATTCTTATTTTGCTCATAGTTCCTTTCAGATAGGAATATAATTTGAATTTTATAAAAGGTCTTATTTGTCTTGAAACAATAATTAGAATTTGTCTTATCCTATTTATGTGTTCTTTAAAGTCAAATTCTTAATGTTGAATCATTGTCACATTCTTTTGTCCTACATTTATTTTTCTATTACATTTTTTCCATACTTCATACTTTTACACAATTTCTGTAAAGGAGATTAGGCTCATGTTTCTTTTTGGTGGGCTTCTTTGTCAGGTTTCTTATCAATATTTTGTTGGCTTTAAAAAAGGTATTTAGGCTTCTTCTTATATTTTGGAATCATTTAAATGGACTAGATTTATCTGACCCATAAAAGTTGAAAAGATCCACTCTTTGAAAACCTATAGCTGGAAAAATTCTGGCATAAGATCCATTGAAGGTAAAATGGCTGACTTTGTACATAGGCTTATAGTGATTTTCCTTTTCTTTCTAGTTTTCTAAATTTGGGGAATTTTTGGAAGCACAAATACTTTATATTTAAATTTGAGATAAAAATGAGAGAAAGGGAGGAAATGAGAGAAGGGAAAAGATAGTTTCTGTAGCATGAATGCTAGTTAGGAAAATTATTTAGGCAATTGTTATAAAGTTCAGGAAGGAAATGATAAGGATATATATATATATATATATATATATATATATATATATATGCATGCAATGGTTAAAAATGGAGGAATGGAGCCAGACATGGTGGTGCATGCCTATAATCCCAGGACTGGGGAGGCTGAGGTAGGAGAATCATGAGTTTGGGGCCAGCCTGAGTAATTTAACACATTCCAAGACAGCCTGAAATGCATAGGGAGACTTTGACTTAAAAAAAAAGTGGGATAAAATAGGTAGAGTTGATAATTAATATCTTCAGGCTGGATGAAATCCCAGAGGAAGAAGTCACTCATGGAGATGAGGGAAAATAGAGATGAAGGCAGAACCTTAGGGCAACACATAAGTGACACTCAATAGTTAAGTGGGGTACACGTGAGAAAATAAACCTAGGTGAGATGAGACTAGAAATTCCAGTCTTAGTAAGAGATCCTATGGGAAAATCATCAAAGGAGTTGGAAGAAAAGTGAGAAAACACACTGCCCTGAACCAAGAAAGAAGGGGGCCCAGAAAGAGGAGGTTGTCCTTGGGGTGCAGGGCTGCATGAACATTACTTAGACTGAGTTGATCATTGGCATCCTTTGAAGGAGCGGTTGTAGGAGAATAACATGGGATGAAAAAAATTTTTTCCCATAAAGAGGATTGTAGGATAAGGAGAAGACCCCATATTTTAGGATAAGTATAGTAGCTTTCTGTTATTTTGGAGTTCTTGATGACCATAACTGTCAGTGAGAAAGCAATTTATTTCATTACTACACTGGACCCAGCTGAATCAGACAGAGAATAAAGGATATGTGTGTATATTTTTTCCATCAAGATCTAAAAAGTTCTCTACATTGGTCTGAAATATCAGGGAAACATTTATTTCTAGACTGTATAATTTGTGTGTAGGCAGTTTATCTCTGTTTCTTAAGCAGTATCACCCATGGAAAATTGACATTAACTCCTTCAAAATTAATGGGAAATTGGGCCAGGCGTGGTACTGCAGGCCTGTAATCTCAGCACTCAGGAGGCTGAGGCAGGAGGATTGCTGTGAATTCAAGGCCAGCCTGGGCTACATAGTGAGTTCAGGGCCAGCCTGAACTACAAAGCGAGACCCTGTCTCAAAAAAAAAAAAAATTAATGGGAAATTATCCACATAACTTGAAGTTGAGTGTACACTGTCCTTATGGAGAAGGGAAAACAAAAATAGGCACTGCTGTTTTGTTCTTGGAGAGCCAAGTTCCTCAGCAAATGTGCCAAGGTTCATTTTGCCAGTTCCTTGCAAGTTGGCAGCCTTGTCTTGGCCTCTCATTGTGAAGGTGCCCTGTCTTTGGAAGTTGGCATGGGCATGATGTAGTTGGGGAAGTGCAGCCTTAGTCATGGGCATTGCTTAGGACCTGGGAAGGCCCGGACTGCCTTTGACCAATGGGAAGAGGATATGCACTCCCGTTTTTTTCAGGCTTTCACAAATACCAACAGCTGTTTCCTGGATGGTACTACTTACTTACATGCTGTAGACCATCATATCCTATAGGTTTCAGCTGCTGCTTTTCTGAAGCAATAAAGTTATTCTCTAGCCTTTGTAATTAAAGCAGAACTCAAAATCAGTTTTCCTGGCTGAAAGCAGTCTCTCCTAGCAGCTCCCCACTCAGGTACCCCCCCCCATAACTACTGACCTGTATTCTGCTACAGATGAGGCAAACAATAAGATTCTTGCTATCAGAGTCCTGTGACATCCTAGTTACTTAGGAATCTGCCTTCCTTCAAGGCTGACCTCCCCCTGGTACTGAAAAGGTAGACAGTCATATTCCTGTAAATGAAGTTTTCTAACTCCTGAGGAACTATATTTTCTGAAAAGATAGAGATAAAATTGAGAACTGTGTTCTGTAAATAAAGTTTATGACATTGTTCTCATATGATTCATAAGACATTGTCTTCTTACAAGGCTAAACTACAAAACTGTCCACCTCTGTCCTGTCCTGGTAAACTAACTTG
The DNA here is from genome assembly GCF_053883595.1 of Heterocephalus glaber. NCBI lineage: Eukaryota > Metazoa > Chordata > Mammalia > Rodentia > Bathyergidae > Heterocephalus > Heterocephalus glaber. Next base: position 77,561,550 of record NW_028258315.1, on the reverse strand, counting down.
CTACATCACTAAAAAGACCACCCGCCTTCAAAAAAATGTATAAAAACTAGAACATTTCCTTGTCCAGCACTCAGTCTTTTGAACAGGAGTCCATCTGAGTCAAGGTGAACCTAATGAAGTCCTCCTGATTCTCACTGGTCTCTCCTGACTCTTGAAGTTCTGTAACATAATCACTATAGACATATTCCTGTACGTATTACATATCTGTTCTCCAGAAAGCCCCACACATCAAACATGATACTTGCAGCATTTTTCTAGTTCAAAATAGCAGAATCACTTTCACTGGAGAATATTTATTTGAAATTAAATGTGTCTCAAAATATTAACTATTTTCAAGGATGATGTTTAGAAAGCTTTTCTAAAAGACTTTCAGATTTATTCTTGAAATGAGCATACTTTAAAATTTTTCTTGTTGCTGTGGTTATTATTATTGTTATTATGCCAAGGATCAAACCCAGGACCCCATGCATCTTTGAGCTTCATCTACAGTCCTGATGTTTAACAATTTCATATTTACCTTTCCTTTGCAATGATGAATAATAGTGAACTCAATTTGGGGCTTATACTACTTCTTGCAAAGGAAATTTATTTTTTAAAAGCATATGCTTTCCCATTACTAGGATGCATGAAGACTTTATGAAGACAAATTTTAAAAAATCTGATTAATGTAATACAGGTAAGCTTTATTGGAAGTGCAAAAAAAGGTGATTAGCAATTTGACAAAAATTTGAGAAAAGCCAGAAGTTTATAGCTCTCAATTACAAAGACAATTGTGTAAACAGTTGTGTTTTGGTGTCATTCTGCACTGTCAGAAGCAGGTTTGAAAGGTAAAAATAATTCCCTCCTTTTCTGCAGAGTTCTGGGAAATGTGGCATTTTGGGGCACGGTTGAAGGGGTTCTGCTTGTTTCTGACTGTTGTCCTGAAGTTGTGTCTAACTACTGGTCTCCAGCAGGCCTCTTGTTTATGTAAAGCATATAACTATGTAGACAGAGGCATCCCCCTGCTTCTGAATGGAAGGGGGTTGCCTGGGTCTTGGGCAAGGGAAGGGGTGGTGGTGGTAGTGGTACAGCTTACATATGTCCCTAAGCAAGATCTATGTGCTTTCCTTCTGCTCATTGTTTCCACCAATAAAAAGAAGACTGCTAGCAGTCTGTGAGGCTGAAGCAGGAGGACTGCCTAGGTGAGCCTGGGCAACTGAATGACTTAGTGAGATCCTTTCTCAAAAAAATAAATAAATAAAAAGGGCTGGGACTGTGTAGAGGGGCTGGGGTCAATCCTGGAAAAAAATTGGAGTTTCTTCATTCACTCTTCTCAGGAGGGCTTTGTTGAAACATTGTTGCACACATTTGGTTTTTGAAGATACTTCTGTACTTAGCCGATTTGCGGAATTAACCAGTCCTGTAAGTGTGGATCAATGACCAGAGCCTTATCCTATAGAAGAACAAATGCCTGCTACAAGCAAGGACAAGATAAAGTTACATACAAACACAACAATGAACTGAAAGAGGCATTCAGAGGAAGGGAAAGAGCCCTGAGCATACTGAATTCCAGAAATTTTAAGTTTGTCATTTATGTATTTATTAGCCTTATCTCATTTAATACTGTTTGCAACCATAGAAAGCAAAGATCATCACCCCTCTTTTATACAGGAAAGAAATTGGGAGGCAGAGAAATTAAGCTTTAAAGTAGTAGAGCCACCATGCTGCTTAACTTTAACACACCTGTGAAAAATAGTGTTCCATGGGTTACTCAAAAGACCTTCTTGGCTTTTCTATAGTGGTTGGATGTCTAGTATTTACTTTCCCAGTCTCCTTTGCAACCACAGCTGGCCAAAGGACCTGACCTATTAAGGAAATCTAAAAGGAAAATTGGTGTTGGGAGCTCTGGAGAATCTTTTGCAAACTTTTTGTAAAGTGCCAGATAGTAAATATTTTTGCCTTTGTGGGCCATACTGCCTCTAAACACCTACTCAACTCTGCTTTTATAGAGTGAAATGAGCTGTAACCATAACAACATATGAGTGTGGTTGTTTTCCAATAAAACTTTATTTAAAAAGAACAGGCAGTAGGACAGATTTGGTCTGCTGGCTATAGTTTGCTAACCTCTGGTTTAGAGCAACAGCAAGATATGGTTGAATGAAATAGTCTCTGGCTTTTTCATGTCTGTCCATCCAATATTATTGTATGCTGAACAGTTTGAATAACTTATAAAATATGCTCCACATAAAAACTTAAAGTTATGATATTTAAATATACAAATTTCATTGTATCACTATCCTGTTTAAAACACTTCCTTGCTCAATTCAAGCATCTTGTCTCCCTGAGAAGTCTATCACTCAAGGTAAGTACATTCCAACCTTAGTAATCTCTCTTCAAGTATCATGATACTTTTTCTTCTTAATATCCAGTGCCATGAGTAGTTATATTTTAATTTGTGTGTTTATTTAATGTCTGCTTTACCCATCAATGCTGGGACAATGGTTTTTGATTTCCATATATTAAGCAGTACATACAAGATATTCAATAAATATTTATAAAGTAAGTGAATAATATCATAAAAGCATCTTGCCTATTTCTAGGTATAGAATTTTAAGACAATTTAAAAATTAAACATGTAATGCATATTGTTGATCAACTGGAAAATGAGTATTTCATGAAGAAATGCAATTGAGACTAAGAAGGAATTTATACAAAGCTATTATGAGGCAAACCAAGAGCAGAGGGTCTAAGTAAGACTGACTTGGACTGTGCAGGGAGCATAAGCAGGGAGAAAGGAGCTAGGAAATTATGTCCATAACAGTGTAGTGAAATAGCATATGTAAATGGAGTCAGTAGTTTGAGGTGGAGTCTCTCATGTTCTTGTCTGTCCCATGCTGGGAAAGGTAAACAGAAACAGGTAATAAGTAGCTCAAGCTACAGAGAAAGAAGAGGGCAGAAGGGAAGTGGAGTTATACATAAACAGGGTATACTGAGGCCTGTCATACATAGGAATTGGTGGAGAAATTTGTTGTCTTTGGGAAGAAGGAAAATTTATTAGAAGACATTATTAGTATAAAACATTTTTATTCTTTCAAATATAAAGTGGAGAGTAGCTGAATTTTATGCCTGTGGGAGAATAAATATTTTAAAAATAACATGAAAGGCAGAATTCTTTTTCTCATAGAAATTACAAATTTCACATTTAAGACAAATGAAATGCATATATATTTTTTGGAAACCATATATTTTGAAAACCAGAGAGCATTTGATTTCCCTGTCCTATGAAAACTGAAAATGTTAACATATCTATGAGCAACAGCTTGGGATACCTGTGTTAGTTGGATAGTGTCCGCCCAAATTTCATCTTTCCTGCAACCTCAGGCTGTGACCTGATTTTGTAATTAGTTGAGTTGAATCATCTTGGAGTAAAGTTATTCCGTAACCCAATAAGAATCATGTCCTTGTAAAAAGAAGGGAGACACAGAAGGATGGTGGCCATATGAGGTGGAGACTGGAGTATGCCTCTGCAATGCAAGGAATACCTAGGTTATCAGTACCTGGAAGAGGCAAAGAAAGATGCTGGGTTTGGAGGGAGCTCTTCTGATACCTGACAGGAGACTTCTACCCTCCAGAATTGTGAGAGAAAAATTTCTGTTGTTTTCAACCATGTCATTTTGTGGTACTTTGTGGTGGCAGAGCTAGGGAACTAATACAGTACATAATTGTAATGTTTAGAATAAAAAAGTCAGGAAAAATTCCAAACGTTGAGAAATTAGTAAATTGGGATCCATCAGTAAAATATTTTATTTTCTACAAATTTGACAAGTATGAGGGTTGTAGCAATACATGGAAAACTTTTTGCCAAGTAAGAAATAAAAATCTCATGGCATGTGAGGAATGATTACAGTTCTATAAGAAGCATATATGGGGCCAGGGATTGAGCTCAGTGGTTCCACTGCCTGCCTTGCAAGCACAAGGTCCCGAGTTCAATCTCTGGTACCAAAAAAAAAGAAGAAAAAAAGCATATATGTATAACTGTAGAAGTTTAGAGAATGATCTTGATTCTTACAGTTGATAGACTATGGTAAAGACTTCTTATCCATGTTTCTGTTAATAGAAGAAATAAATATTTAATGTAAACACTTAAAAGTAATAAGTCACAAAAATAGTTTGACATAAAAGTCACCTTTAATGAATTAAAGTAAGATTTGAACAAATTTGTGACTTCATGAATTTTTTGTACAGTGAGATGTGGCCCTTAAAGATTATGGCTTGTGGAAGACTTCAAGATCTATAGGTTATAGTGATTCTCTTACTGCACTTTCTGGTAACTGGGGCTAAAACAGAGGAAACAACAATAAAAAAAAAGTTACAACCAAACACTTTAGGAACAAGCAAGCATTGAAGCTTATAGTTTTTCCTATGCGTTTTGTAGAATCTAAATTATAATTAATACTTCAAGCCCATAAAATGTGTGGGATTGGAGAGTTTGGTATCTGGGGAAGTATTTGCTTGGAAGTTAGGAAGCTGGTGAAAGAGCTTATTAAACTAACCCATCCCATTTAAATAACGTAGTGCACAAAATGATGAAATCTTATTAAAAGCCTCCAAGTGAGATTTCAGAGCCAAGGTCAATTTTCATTATACAACTGGAGTTGGCACTTTTCAAGGCCAGCTGATCTCTTACTTTGCACGTAAATATGGTCCTTCTGGCTTCACTAAAAATAAATGTTTGCTTTTCCTTTCTCTGCAAGGCCATTATTGGAAATTAATTTGTCATTTGGTGAGTGGCATCAATGAGTGGCAAATGTGGAAGAATTAAAATGTAACCCAACGTGATAAAGAATGCTCATATTAAAGGCCATGCTCATGTGACCTAGATTTGCCATTTTATTCATAGAACAACACAGGAAACCATTCTCTAAGTGAACCACGTATTAAGACTCAATTTACAGGATGATTTGAATTCCCTTCACTGAACTACCAGTATTTAAAGTATCACATGTTATCTAAGTTTTATAATAATATTTTTCTTCCTCAAAATTGGAAGAACATGGATGTTTTGGAGTCATGGTATCAATAGTCAAATCAACATAGTCACTCAACATTTTTCCAAGAAAAACCATCAACGAGAAAAGTAAATGATATTGTTATTATTGTAAATTTGGTTTTCTTTTCCTACTTGGGAGGAAATCTGAATGGCAATGTTTTGTAACCAGTGGAATGATCTCATCAGTTAGTCTTGTTGAACTCTTAAGATTGTCTTAGGAAATTAAAGCATAGAAAAAATAAGGCATAGGAGTAGAAGACAAAAAAAATCAAACATTTATAAACATTCAGCTTCATTTTCAAACATATATTTGAAGGTCTCAATAGGATATTAGTTGTTTCTAGATAATTTGGATGCTGAAAAATTCTTTAGAGTATGTGTACATATTCTGGGAGCCCTTGTGGGAATTGCTTGGCCCACAAGGATCTGAGGGAGGCCCATGACTAGGAAGTTTTGAATTTAAAGGTTAATAAGGCCCCTCTAGGCAGAGGGGAATCTAAGCATCCTCAAAGAGGCATTTTCTAGGTCTTGGTGTGAGAATATACATTTTATTTTTCATTCTAATATCTCTAAAAAGAAGGAGTTTTAAGTCTTTTATCTAATTTTAGACGACTGTTAAATTCAGTGTTTGCACCAGTCTGTATGCCCACCAACAATGGAGAAGGGTTCCTTTCTCCTCACACCCCGCCAGCATTTGTTATTTGGTTCATTTCTTGATAGCAGCCATTCTTTCTGGGGTGAGGTGGAATCTCAGTGTTTTCATCTGCATCTCTCCAATGACCAGGGATGTTGAACATTTTTTCTTACATTTGTTTGCTTCTTTTACTACTTTGTCTGAGAAATGTCTGTTCAAGACCTGAGGACCAGTGGAACAGGTTAGAAGATGCAGAAACAATGCCAGACACACTCAGCCATCTCATCTTCGATAAAGGAGCCAAACACCCTCACTGGAGGAAAGATGGCTTCTTTAATAAATGGTGCTGGAAAAATTGGGTTTCAACTTGCCAAAGATTAAAACTAGACCTATATCTCTCGCCATGCACCAAACTAAAATCAAAATGGATTAAAGACAAAATATTAAAATAGAAACTCTGAACCAGTTGGAACAGAGGTTAGGTAGAACCCTTGAAGACATCAGTGTAGGAAAAGATTTTATGAACAAAACCTCAGTTGCCCATGAACTAGCACAAACAATCAACAAGTGGGATCTCTTCTTATTAAAAAGCTTCTGCACAGCAAGAGAAACCACCAGCAGTGTGAAGAGACAACCCACAATGTGGGAAAAAATCTTCACCTGCTCTTCCTCAGACAAAGGTCTACTATCTCGAATCTATAAAGAACTTAAAAAGATCAGACCTCCCAAATTTAAAGACCCAATCTGAAAATGGGCATCTGAAATGAACAGACATTTCTCAGACAAAGAAGTAGAAATAACAAATAAATACATGAAAAAATGTTCAACATCACTGGTCATTCGAAAGGTGCAAATGAAAACAACGCTGAGATTCCACCTCCAGAAAGAATGGCTGCTATCATGAAATCAACCAATAACAAATGCTGGTGGGTCTGTGGGGAAAGAGGAACCCTGCTCCACTGCTGGTGGGAGTGTAGACTGGTGCAACCACTGTGGAAATCAGTATGGAGATACCTCAAAGAACTAGGACTGAAAGTCCCATTTGACCCTGCTATTCCACTGCTGGGTATCTTCCCCAAAGAATTAAAAGAATCATACCACAGTGATATATGTGCACCCATGTTCATAGCAGCACAGTTTGTGATAGCTAAAACTTGGAAACAGCCCAAATGCCCACCAACTGGAGACTGGATAAAGAAAATGTGTTTTTTTTTTTTATAAAATGGAGTACTACTATGCCATATAAAATGAGAAATTAGAGACATTTATAGCTAAATGGATGCACATTGAGGCCATACTCTTAAGTGAAATAAATAGGACACACATGTATAAATACCGAATAGTTTCTCTGGTGTGAGAAACTGAAAGTATAAATAAGGACTAAAATGTATAATAGATAATGTGAAATAGGAAGAAAAGGGGCAAAGGGGAAGGAAGTGGGAGGGCTAGGTGAAAGGATAGAAGGGAATGGGATTAATATGAGAAAATGGAAAAATAGGAACAAAATCTTTGTAAATAGAGAGGACTGGAGGGGTTGAAGGGAGGGCTGGGCAAGGGTGAAAAATAAGAACCAAGAGAGACTATGTAAAGGTGCAAATTTCCAATGATGAATGTCATTATATTGTATACCTAAAATGTACCAATGATTAGAATGAATAATCGATAATGCAAAATAGGAAGAAAAGGTCCAAAGGGGTAGGGGTGGTGGGAAGGGCAGGGGAAAGGAAAGAAGGGAAAGGGAAAATGATGAGAAATGGACAAAATGGAAATAAAGTCTTTGAAAATAGGGAAGGGTGGAGGGGGTGAAGGGAGTGCTGGGAATGGGGAAAAAACAAGAACCAAGATGCATCATGTAAAGGTACAATTCCCAATGAGAAATGTAATTGTGTTGTATACCTACAATGTACCAATAAAAGAATTTAAGACAAAAAAAAAAAGAAATGTCTGTTCATTTCAGATGCCCAGTTTTGAATTGGGTCTTTGAATTTGGGGGGTCTGATTTTTTCTCAGTTCTTTATATATTCTAGAAAGTAGTCCTTTGTCTAAGGTACAGCTGCTAAAATTTTTTTCCCATATTGTAGGTTGTCTCTTAGCTCTGTTGGTAGTTTCTCTTGCAGTGCAGAAGCTTTTTAATAAGATGAGATTCCAGTTGTTGATTCTTTGTGCTAGTTCCCGTGCTACTGAGGTTTTGTTCATAAAGTCTTTTCCTATGCCAATGTCTTCAAGAGTTCTACCTAACTTATCTTCCAATCACTGTGGAAATCAGTATGGAGATGCCTCAATGAACTAGGGCTACAGGTCCCATTTGACCTAGATATTTCCCTGCTGGATATCTTCCCAAAAGAATAAAAGAGTCATACCACAGTGATATATGTGCACCCATGTTTATAGCGGCACAGTTTGTAATAGCTAAAGCTTGGAAACAGCCCAAGTGCCCATCAACTGGAAACTGGATAAAGATGTGGCATTTTTTTTTAAATAAAATGGAGTACTACTCAGCCATAAAAATGATAATTACAGACATTTATAGCTAAATGGATGCATATTGAGGCCATATTCTTAAGTGAAATAAATAGGACACACGTGTATAAATACTGAATCATTTCTCTAGTGTGAGAAACTGATAGTGTAATTAAGGATTAAAATGATTAAAACAAATAATTGATAATTTGAAATAGGAAGAAAAGGTCCAAAGGGGCAGGGGTAGTGGGAGGGGAAGGGGAAAGGAAAGAAGGGAAAGGAAAAATTATGAGAAAAGAAAAAAAAAAAGGAAATGATGTCTATGTAAATAGGGAAGGGAGCACAAGTAATGGGGAAAAAATAAGAACTAAGGTACATCATGTACAGGTACAAGCACCCAATGATAAATGTAAATGTATTGTATACCTAAAATGTACCAATAAAAGAATTCAAGCAAAAAAAAATTCATAGTGTTATTTTCTTCTATTTCCCAGTAGGCTAGAATGTCCCAAAATAAAAAGATTTGGGGAAGGAGACTGATAAAATGCAAAGATAAAGGGAAGGCCAGATTGTATCTGGCCAGTCGCCTGGTTGTGATGGCCTCACGAGTTATTTTTTCTATTTAAAGATGCACCTATGTTGTGCTACCTTCTGCAAATGCAACCAGCTGGGACTTTAGGCATAGATCTCCTTTTGAGGGGTGCTTTTATTTATGGCAGGCAGAGATTATTTGGAACAAACGATGTTCAGGCTTTATATATTCTTCCAGGTCATGTTTGGAGCATGAAAATCAGGCCATTTCCTGTAAATATTTTGTAATTTTAATATTTTCCTTTATTGGCAAATTTCTAGAAAGGATGATACACATTTTAATATTTAAGCACTATTAATTTCAAGTCTGAAAATTCCAAATCAGGTTATTGAAAGCCAAGTTACATATGATTTTTAGGCTCTTTCGGAGGTCTATGGAAACCTGGTGTATCTAACAGCCTATATAGAGACTAAAGGCTGTACATATATTCCTGACTATGAAGTAGATTGTAAGTGAGATGTTATTACCCATAAGACTTGGTTCCACCTCAGAGGTTATAATTCTCCTTGGGAGAAGAGGGGAAGGGGATGAAAAAAGAATTAACATGTGTTTTGTGCATGTACCAACTCCCCATGACAAATGTAATCAGTATGTATGTATTGCAAACATGTACTAATAAAATTTTTTAAAAATAGACAAATAGAAATTTCCCAGAGAAGTATATCCTGCCATTAAATCAAACTTAAGAAGCTTCCTGTTCTCTTACTCAAAATAATTATTTTTTTAGTATGGGAAATAGAACCCAGAGGCGCTCTACCATTGAACTATATCCACAGCCCTTTTTAAATTTTATTTAGAGATAGGGTGTCTCTAAGCTGCCCAGGCTGGCCTCAAACTTGAGATCCTCCTGCCTCCTGAGTACGGGTTTATAGATATGCACCATCCAGTCCGGCTTCTAAGCAATTCTTGAACCGCAGGCTCTTTTCACTTATTTTCTTAGATCTATTCCTCACAATAAGTAAGTAGTGTGGATTCACTGGATGCTTCTGTCCAGTGAACTGTGTATCTCTAGTACTAGTGAACACTACAGATATCCTGCAGAGTATCTGAAAATAAACAGCTGTCAAAATATGCCATACGAAACAAAACATCAGCGCCATACTATCCTGCCAACAATTTGCAGTTAGTTTTTAATATATAAAAAAACTGATTTTTGTGTTTTAATTATCTAGCCTATTACTTCTCCCCTTAACTTGTTGATTGCAGATAGTAGTTGTTTGCAGGTTCTGTAGCATATTGTACATAATCAGTTGAAATTCCTAACATACAGTGTGAGAGTGTTAGCTTGAGAAACCTCTACATCCCCTCACCTTAAAAAAAATCTACTTTGAGTAGTGAGGGATTTCACATTTAGCATTAGCTAGTCTTACCCCAAATCATAATGAAGATGATGCCAATGAACATTTATTAGGGTATGTACCAAACAGTGGGGTTTCCAGGCATTATTTTATATAATCCTTCCTCCAGCCTTGAGAAGACTGAATAATATCTCCAACACAAGCAGAGAATTGCAGATCTAATTGTTATTTATTTTACTCTAAAATGTAAATGTCACAGAATTTAGAACTCCTGAGTAATGAAACTAGATTAAAGTTCAAGAAAATGTGTGGTGAACGATCACTCACAGAACTACTTGCTCTTCTAGTCTGTTCTGTGATTTTCTGCACAGATGTTGGGTGTCCAGGGTGCTGTGGCAAATTTTAATTTGTGCCAAATACTGAGGAAATGTGAGAGAGCCACTTCTGAGCTAATTTTGGTAAATCAGGACACATTTTCATAGTGAATAATCACCACATTAAACTAATTTTAATTTGCTCTCTGTTCCCTTGTTCTACCCTTCTTTACCAACTGATGCACTGTTTGCCTTTTAAATTTGGATAGTGATTTCACTTATTAGCTTAATTTAATACTTCCAAGGGCATTAGTCCTATTTCAACTGGAATGCCTATGCATGCTATTAATGTATATGCAGAGCACTCTTCTAACTATAGGCATTATTTCATTTGATAGTCACAGCAACCCCACAAGGTAGATGCTATTATTATTTCTGTTTTGCAGATGAGAAAACAGAGTCTCACTTAAATAACTGGCCCAAAGTCACAAGTCTAGTAAAATGTGGATGATCTGTATGTAAAATAAATTTTGCTTAACTTGATTCTGAAACCTATACTCTGTGCGGTTTATATCTTTGAAAGCTATGCATGTGTGTAGTTCCTGTGCCTCTGGTTGTTTCTTGTTCACAGCATCTTGTTTTTCTTCTCATGGTCTCGATATTTTCTCTCATGTCTCTGGTGATATCTTTAGAATTGTTATTTGCTTGCACAGTGTGTTTCTCCTAGTTTGCTCTTTTCTGATTGTGTTTATTTTCTCTAGCATTCATGCTATAGCAGAGATTCCTAGCTGTGAGTATGAGCAGAATTACCTAGGGAGCTCTCAAAAAATACTGATGGTTCTTCACTCAGATAATCAAATCCAAATGTCATCTACTGGAGCATATCTTTTCCAAAAGCTTACAGTTAATTTTATGTTCAGATTGGGGCAATCCTTGGATGTCTACATGTCTATATTTAAGAGTGGGAGACTAAGGCCCAGATGGCTTAATTGATACATTCTTTACAACATTTAAACAATAAATAGTATCAGTTTACACAAAATCTTTCAGAAATAAAGGATAGCCCCATTGAACTCACTCAGTATCACCCTGATACAAAAGTAATATAGAATGATTAAAAATACATATTTACAAGAAGACAAAATGCATGCCATGCATACATATGTAAATATATTCATATCCCTATGAGCACAGACCCAAAGATTCTTAATGAAATACTAACCAATGAGCTCTAGGAATGCAAGGTTGTCAATGTAATGCACCATAGTAACAAAGTAAATGAGAAATAATATTTCAATAGATGTAGAAAAATTTTTGAAAAAATTCAATATCCATTTATGATAACATTTTTCATCAAATTAGGAATTTCTTCAATCTGGTAAAGGCCATATATAAAAAACCCATAGCTACCATCATATTTAATATTGAAAGATTACTCCCTAAGGATTGGAGACAAAGCAGAGATGCAGACTCTCCCCATTGTACTACGAATCTCATATCTACAGTAAGGTAATAAAGGAAATAAAAGACATAAGGATTGGAAAGGAGGTAAGGCTATCTCTGTCCATGTACGCCATAAATGATTATGTAGAATATGCTAAGATATCTGCAAACAGCTTTTACCTACAATTGTTAAGTTAATTTGGAGGAGGTCACAGGCTACAAGATCAGTATATAAAAATCATATTTTTTATATATTAAAAACTAACTGCAAGTTGTTGGTAGTATAGTAAGATTGGCTGATGTTTAGTTTCAGTATGGCATAGTTTGTTTAGTTGTTTCTCAGGACAACCCAACATCAGTATTTTATATCTGTATTCTTAGATTATTCCAGAAGAATTTTCCAATCTTCAGCCTAGAGGCAAATGTTTGGCTTCCAGAGTGCTGAAGGCTGGGCATTTCAACATTCAGTAAGTACATGTTTTCTTAATCCCTGTTTTTGGCTCTAAGACTACACTGTCAACTGTGCTTGGTGTTCCCAGTAGAAAGACCTTCCAGTTAATCTCTCCAGAGAATAAATTTATAGGCTTTCTAAAGCAAAGGAAGAGTTTTGTCTCAGTGGTGTGGAATGGTGGAAAGGTTCTGAGACTAATTTATTCTTGAGGCCCAAGAATAGGGTGAGGCAGGCTGCCTGGGGAAGTAGGCGTGACCTGTTAATGACAACAATCCCAGGACGAGAGCGAAGAACAGTTCCCAAAGTCCCCAGACGAGACCTGACACCAGCCTGAGGAGTGGAAATAAAAAAGGACAGCTTTTCCTTACCTGTTCTCTCACTGTAGCCTGCTTGAATCCTGTCCTTATTTTCCCACTTTCCAAACTCTGCATGCAGATCCTGTTTCTTTTCCTACCTTTAATAAATATAAAACCTTGCTACCATTTGCACTTGTCCTGACAAATTCCTTACTCAGGACAGAAAAAAACTATAAATCCCTTCTAGAAGGAGATTCCAGCACCCCCAAACCCAGTAACATTCTCACACATCTTCACTCAATCCTGCTGCCAGTCTCTGAGTCATTTGAAGATTTTATAGTAGATTAACTTGGGTCTCAGTGTTTTCTGATTCTAGCTTAGGATTCAGGTATGCTATACTGATTATTGCTTCTTGTTTTCTTTGTAACTTAAGAAACTGTTATTGCTGTCCTCTAATTTTGTTTCCCCTACCCTTGTATTTCTTTTTAAGAACCTCATTTTTTGATTGGATCTTTTATTGGGGAAATGGCCTAATTTTTTTTGAGTTCTTTATATATTCTAGATATTAATCCTTTGTCCAAAGTAGCTGGTAAATATTTTTTCCCATTCTGTAGGTTGTCTCTGTACTCCTGATTGTTTCCTTTACTGTACAGAAGCTTTTTAATTTGATGTAATCCCATTTGTTTCTTGATGTTGTTTCTTGTGCAATTGGCATTCTGTTCAGAAACTGTCTACAGCCATGATTGTAAGAGTTTTATGCATCTTATCTTCCAGTAGGCTAAGTATTTGTTTCAATATTTAGATCTTTGAGCCATTTTAATTTTATTTTAGTACACGGAGAGAGATATGGATCTAGTTTCAATCTTCTGCATGTGTATAGCCAGTTTTCCCAGAACAATTTCCTAAAGAGGCTATCTTTCATCCAATGTATGTTTTTGGCCCCTTTGTTAAAGATCAGGTGACTATGTCTGGGGTTGTTTCTGTGTTATCTGTTCTATTCCATTGGTCCTCATGTCTGTTTTTGTGCTGTTTTTGTACCATGCTGTTTTTGTTACTGTAGCTTTGTTATGTAACTTGGAACTCAGGAATGTGATGTCTATTGCTTTTGCTATTCTGGTTCCATATGAATTTTAGGACTGTTTTTTCTAGTTCTGCCAGGAATGTTGTTGGTATTTTTTTGGGGATAAAAAGAAAAAGACAGGGTTGGGGATTTAGCTCAGTGGTTCTGCAGCCTGCCTTGTAAGCACAAGGTCCCAAGTTTGATCCCCGGTACCAAAAAAAAAGAAAAAGAAAGAAAGAAAAAGACAGCTGAAATAAGTACACACTTCTCAGAAGTACAAATGACCAATAAATGTATAGAAAAGGTTTAACATTGCTACTCATTAGAGAAATGAAAATTAAAACAATATAGATTTAATCTTATTCCAGAAAGAATGGCAATCATCATGAAATCAAATAAAAACAAATGCTGGTGAGGCTACAGTGGGAAAAGGAACCCTTCTGCATTGTTGGTGGGAATGTAAACTACAACCATTATGGAAATAAGTATGGAGATTCTTTAAAAATCTTAAAATAGAAATTTCATTTGACCCAGCTATTCTTCTCTTAGGTATCTTCCTTTAGGAGTTGAAGACCTCATACTACAGTGATATATGCATAACCATGTTTATAGTAGCACAATTCAAAATAACTAAGTCATGGAAGCAGGCTGTATATCCAACAGATGAATGGATTAAGAAAACGTGGTATTACAAACAATGGAGTACTGCTTTGCTATAAAGAAGGATAAACTTAAGTCATCTGTAGGAAAATGGATGCACCTTGAATCCATAATTTTAAGTGAAATAAATCAAGACACACAAGCTTAAAAATCATATTGTTTGTCTTACACGAGAAACCAAAGTACAAGTAAGTCAAAGAACAAAATAAAAGATGGACAATAGGAAATAGGGAGATAGATCTTTGGCAAGTAGGAATGGACTAAGAAATGGAGGAGGAAGAAGGGAGGAGGGGAAGAGGAAGTAAAAAGAAATAAGATGTGTCATGTGTGAACCAAGTACCCACAATAAATATTTCATAATATACCCCAAACATGTACTAATGCAATAAAAAATTTAAAAAAAAATAAGTCCCATTGCCATATTTTCTATAAATTACTAAATAAATAATTCATGTGAAATTGAAATATCAAGATCACTGGCTAATTTAAAGGAATGACTTATTTTATAAAATATTTTTATAGCTCATGATATTTTATTATAATACATATACTTAAAGGAAGAATAATTGAATATCTTATTTGTAGAACTTGCTTTACATAGGACATCCCACCTTAGACTAGTTTTGTTATCTTCATTTAAAAACTCCATTTAAAAATAAATAAGCAGTTTTGCTCAGTATCAGTGTGATACTTTTCATTTAAATCTAACTTGCATATAAACCAAGCATGTATGCCTTCTGGTTATTCAAAAGAATTTTGGGTCACTATAGCCATGGACTTGAGAAACTAAAAACAACATTTTACATGCAGTCCTTATTAATTCAACAAACCTCAATCAAGTACTTACAATGAGAGAGGCACTGTTCCTACTGTTGAAGTGAGGAAAGTGAACAAAAGAGACCCAAATGTCTGTCCCTCTGAGGATTCCATCCCAGTCAGTAGATTTCTGATGTTAAATCAAACATAAAGAGAGAAAAAATAACTCTCAGTGAATTATTTAGAATATGGAGCCGGTGTTCATATTTAGAGATATTTCTTATTATACTTTTATCTGTATTTGTGACTTTGTAGTTGATATGATTAGCACATAGGATTCTGAGGTAATTAGGCTGTCGTTTTTTCACGATAACATTTCTAACTGAAGATGATTTTAGACAAATTTCTGAGATATGTACTCTATGGTAAAGTAAGTCAAAGTGAGAACTGAAGCAGAGTGAGACTATGAGGAGGACAATAAAATGAAGCTAAAAGGGGCCCCAATATATGAAATACATGTAGTAAAGTCCCATTGTTTGTAAGGATACATTAAACATACATTTTTCCCGTGTTTTCTGCAGCCATCTTAAAAATAAAAATATCTATTGTCATAAATAAAAAATAATCAGTGAATTAAGGCATATAAAATTACAAAAATTTATCCCATGAATCTTTATGAGAAGATCTTTGTTGAGAAATACAGCAGAAATCACCCTTTAAAAAAAAATAGAACCAGGAGTTGAACAATTGGACAATTTCTTTTACGTGGAATATGGTCTAATAATATTAACCTAACTTATTGAGTTGTTATGCAGAAGTATAAATTTAGAAAATCTCTCTCTATATATTTATTTGAAAAGAAGTCATTTTTTTATTTTCCATGAAGTTATGATAAAGCCACTAACATTTGTAGCTTACAAAATACTTTCATGTGTATTCTCTTCTAAGACAATTTCCAGGAAGATATCATGATCATCTTCATTTTAACCTGGAGTCGTACATGCTAAGTAACTTACCCTAGATCTTCTAGCCATGAAATGAGAAAATCAATTTAGAATAGTTTTAATCTCTAGCAATGAAAGATAAAATTTGAAAAAAGTTTTTTCATCACTAAATCTTATCTTCTTAGCAACATACCATTCTCACTATTTTGCCATATCTAGATGACTAAGAAAATGCTAACATATACAGTTTTTGAAAATGTCTAAGTTACAACATTGTTACAAATTACAAAGAGCATAAAGCACACTAATATTAATTGTAGAGATGAGTGAAATTTTCATATGTACATACCTATGTAGCAACCATCCAAATCAAGATACAGAATATTTCAAGCACCCTAGATGTTTCCTTTGTGCCCCTGTTGTTCACCACTCATTCTCCTAAAGATATTCAAATTTCTTATTCATTTGTTGATTAGTTTCATAAGTATTTTCAACTTCATGTCAATCAAATTATATTGACAAATTCATCTATGATGTGTGTAGCACTAGTTAGTTTCTCTTCATTTTTTAGAAAACAGCTTTATTGACCTACCATAAAATTTATACAATTAAATTATACAGCTTGGCAATTTATTATATTCAGAATTGTGTAATTATTACCAATATTTAATTTTAAAAACATTTTTAACATCCCTAAAAGAAATCTTATAGAAATTAGTAGTTACTCCCATTCTTATTTTCCTTCCCCACTGCAAACCTATCTTTCCCTCAGGCAACCACTATTCTACTTTTTGCCTTTATGGATTGGCCTACCTTGAGTAGTTCACATTCATGGTAGTATACATTATGTAGTTTGGGGGGCTGGCTTCTTTAATTTAGTATAATGCTTGCGAGGTTCATCTGTATTTCATTCTTTTTTATTGCTGAATAATGTTTCACTTTCTGAATGTACCACATTTGTTTATACATTCATCAGCTGATGGACATTTGGGTTATTTCTACTTTTTAGCCATTATTTTAAAAAGTTACCATGAATGTTCTCATTCAGATTTTTGTGTAGACATATGTTCTCCTTTCTCTATGGTATAAACCTAGGAGTAAAATTGCTGTGTCATCATCTATATTTAGCATTTTGAGGAAATGCCAAGCACATTTTGCAGTGGCTGCTTCATTGCACAGTCCTACAAGCAGGCTGTGAGCGTATTGACTTCTCCATAGCCTCACCAACACCATCTATTGTCTGTGTTTTTTATTATAGCCATCTAAGTGGGTATGTGATAATATCTCATTTTGGCTTTGATTTACATTTCCCTAATGACTAATGATCCTGAGCATTTTCCCTCATTTGTATATCTTTGGGAAAATATTGAAATCATTTTGCTATTTTAAAAATTGGGTTATTTTTTACTTGTTGTTGAGATGTAAATTTCTTTGTATATTTGAGATTAAGATCTCTCTTGGGTACAAATTGAGTATCTCTTATTTGAAATTTTTGGGATTAGAAGTGATTTAGATTTCAGATTTTGGGGGATTTTGAAATGTTTGCATGTACATTTTGAGATAACTTGGAAGTAGGATTTAAATTCAAACATGCAATAACCTGAAAGTGATTTTATACATTTTTAGTATGCCTATGATTAGTCTGTGACTCATTACATGAAGTGAGATGTGGAATTTTCCAACATCATGTTGGTGCTCCAGAAGTTTTGGATTTTGTAGCATTTTGATTTAGGTATGTTTACTCTGTACATGATTTACAAATTTTTCTCCCTATCTATGGGTTGTCCTTTCATTTTTTTTCTTCATAGAATCTTTAAAGCACAAAATTTTTAATCCAGTTTGTCTGTCTTTTCATTTGTTGGTATGCTTTTGGTGTTATATCTAATTAAACATTGCTCAATCATAGGTCATAAAGACTTACTTCAACGTCTCCCTCTAGCAGTTTTACAGTTTGTCTCACTGCCATTATAATTAGGTACATTTCCTATTTTGAATTAATTTTTGTGTAAGATGTGTAGAGGTCCAAATTATCTTTTGCATATAGATATCAAAATTTCTAAACAACATTTATTGGTAAGGCAATTCTTTTTCTATTAAACTATTTGGCATCCTTAGGGAAAAAAATCAATTGATAATAAATACAAAGGTTTATGTGAAGGTTCATCTTTGGAATCTCAATTTTATTCCGTTGCTTTTTATGTAAAATGCAAGTACTACACTCTCTTGATTACTAAAGCTTTGTTCAAGGTTTTGAAATCAGGACGTATCTTTCAACTTTCTTTTTTTGCAAGATTCTTTTAGCTATTCTCAATCCCCTGTATTTTATATGAACTGTGAGATCAGGTTTTTTTAGTTTTAAACTAAGGCAGCTGGGATTTTGATAGGGTTTGCATTAAACCTGTACATCAATTTGGGGGATATTTCCATTTTTAAAATGTTAAGCCTTCTGATATATGAACATAGGGTATCTTTATATTTATTTGGATCTTTGTTCTATAGTTTTCACTATTTGTGTCTTTGAGTTCTTTGTTTGTATTTGTTCCTAAGCATTCCTTTCATTCCTTTTGGGATTGTTTTCTTAATTTCATTTTTGGATTGTTCACTGCTATTGTATAGGAGTACCTTTTAAAATATTTAACTGTATCCTACTCCATTGATAAGCTTGTTCATAAATAGTTTTTTTAATTCAGAATAATATTCCATTGTTACTTTCTTTCTTTCTGAAGGACATAACATTCTTCCATTGTTTGGGTATTCTGAATAATGCTGCTGTGAACATTCTTAAACATACTTTTTGGTGGACACAGGTACTCATTTGTATTGAATATATATCTCTAAGTGACGTCTCTAGGTCATGCCATAGGTGTATATTTAGCTTTAGTAAATATTGTAAGTCACTTTAGGCAATCTGCTTTTGTATCTGTACTTTGGCTACATCAATTGTTTGAAATAATTCACTATGACTTTTATTTATCAGTGGATGATTGTTATTTATCAAAATAGAAAAGTGGAAAAAACATCTTTGAGTCTGAAATTGTTAGGAGGGTAAAAGAAAAAATCAGAATAAGGGGAGGAGAATATGTAGCTTAGATTTTTTCCCAATATAAACTATAGAAAATAAAATAGAAAGCATCTTTTTTAGTGTAAGAAGGAGTAAATGAACATCATGGACATGGTTAAAACAGACCTACTAGACTGAGTCCTTCCTAACCAACTTGTTTTAGAGGAAATTTTTTCCTCTATTTTGTACCAAAGTCTCACCTGAAATGTAGTCTTCAGATGCTGCATGAAAAGTAGTTAAAATAGAGAATAGTTTCACTCAAATGTAAAGAAATAAGTTGAAACAAGTAATTTAAAAACTATTTTTCCTACTTTGTACTTCTTATATGATCAAAAGAGTCAGAAAAATATTTAAAAGATTCTGTTATTAACCAATGAATGGTGATGAGGTTCTCTTTTTGCTTGGACAAAATCCTAGCCCATTTGCAGGAAATTTGAATAGGTTGGCCAAATTCTTTTTACATGGGAAGATAAAGAAGAAATCATGAAAAAATGTTTAAATTTTAATTTAGCTAAAAATAGAAAAAACTATATATTTCAACATTGGCAGAATTTTGTCTCTTAATGAGAAATGAAAAGGAAGCCAAATTTGAAGAAAAATTGTTAAGCATATTTAAAGTTTGAGTGATTTGTTTTGTGGGCACTTTGTAGAACATTTTGATTTAGTATTTTTGGGTATAGATGATGGATTATAAAGTTCTGTCTTTTAAAAGTCAACACAGTTAACCTGAAAGTTAAAAAAGTTTTTAATTTTAATGGCATTTTTTGATTAACACCACTTTTATTCCTGATTTCTTGCTGTATTTTTGACACTTCTTTTTCTAACATTTTCTTTGATTACTTTTTCCATGTTATCTCCATGTTTTGCTGCCCTTCTGATTTCCCAACAACTTCTTTGGGCTCTTCTACCTGGAACTGGTAAAAATCCCTGGCTTTGGAATTCTATTTTTAAAGTACAACTTCCATTCATCTCTTTCTTTGTGAGCTTTATAGAACTTGTACTTTTTCCTCACTGAAAAACTTCTCTCCTTTATTTTCTACTCCTCAATTATACACCAACGCTTGCTGCTTGTCAGTTATAATTATTTTAAGATATTATAATTAATGTTCTTGATAGGAACACAGAAATACTCCCTCCTTTGACTTCCTGTTTGTAAGATTTGCTAATTTTCAAACTTTTGGTGAACACCCCAAACCATTCATTTATCAGTCACTCTTGGAGTCTGAATTTTCATGGAGTCAGTCACACAATCATTCTGATTGGCAGGGGATTCCAGGAAGAGGTCACATGACTTTTCCAATTGTCTTTGAACATAGACCCTCAGTGTTCTCCAAGAATCATGACCTATTTGACACCTCCTTGATCTCCAACAGGGGCTGTTACAACCTGTCAATTTTACCTATGTGCTTTTCCCAAAGAGGGAGATTAGTTACCTTGCCTCCTATCTTTCCTAAAATCTTTCCACTTACGCTCTTGTTTTTTCCCTTCTCTCTTTGTCCTTTGTTCCCTCAAAGGTCAATTCATCTGTGTGTTGCATATCCTGATCCACTACTTACCATTCTCCCATGATCAATTTCTTTAATTCACTTGTCCCTTTTTCTCAAGAAATAGTCTCTTCTGTAAAATTGTGGTCCTTAACTGGAAGAGATTTTACCTCCTAAGGTATTTTTTCAATGTCCAGAAAGATATTTTGGGTTTTCATAACTGGCTGGAGGGGTACTACTGGCATCTATTAGTGAGAGGCCAGGGAAGCTGTTCAATAGCTTTTAATGGACAGAGAAGACCCCTAAAATAAAAAAAATTATCCAGGCCCAGATGCCTACAGGGCCATGGTAGAAGAGCCTTGCTCTAAATTTAAATCCGTCCAAATTTTGCCTCTCCAAGAATTTTAAATACTGTGTTTTAGTGGCCATGCTTACTTTTTTGAGTTCATCTTTCTTTTACTTTTTCCTTATAAATTTGTAGAACAGAAGAAATTTGATGGCTTAATTTCATTATTTTCTATTCATTTTGCTGAAAAAGTATATAATGATGAAAATTTTTTATCTACTAGAAATTATTAGTGTTTAGAAGGTTCAGCTTTCTCCCTGAGCATTTTGCAATGACCTTGGAAATAAATAAAGCAGATGAGAACACTTTTATCTTCCCAAATTGTAGTTTGATTCTTGGCAACAACAGTCAACAACTTGAGCTTAGATATTAATTTAAATGTTTCCTTTGTTATGGTGGATGAAGAATTATATTTGGTGATTTTTTTCTATTTTTGCTGAGAAATCTGCAACAATAGCTTTCTGAAACTAATATTCTTTAAGATACATTTGAAATCCAATTATGAAAAATAATTTTTATGATCTATTAGTACTTTTAGCAAAAATAGAATAAATTAAAAAATAACTTCCTAATATAGCTAGGGCCAACTCGCTAGGCTCTGTGGTGGGTGTAGCACTTCACAGGAGGCTGCCATGCTCCTTGGAGACAGCAGAAGCTGCGCCTTCCATAGAGAACTTGCCACCGACATTGGTTCCCAGTCTTTTCAGAGTGTTTAATAGACTATTTTTAAAACATGACAAAGCACATTTCTAGTAAAATGGGAAATAACCCTAACTTCTCCTCCCCTGTCACTTGCCTAGCCAGTTGGAG
Source organism: Heterocephalus glaber (assembly GCF_053883595.1). Classification (NCBI taxonomy): domain Eukaryota; kingdom Metazoa; phylum Chordata; class Mammalia; order Rodentia; family Bathyergidae; genus Heterocephalus; species Heterocephalus glaber. The sequence continues at coordinate 77,539,912 of NW_028258315.1, read as the reverse complement.
GAGTTGCTTGAAATCTTTGAATCAAAATAGAATTCTTAATTCTGTTCCTGGAGGAAAAATGATCAACCGTCACAGGGCAAAACCCTGGATAAAGGCCTTTATGTGGATGATAAATAGTGGCTCCTAAGATTGCATTTTTCTTTCACAAATTTAAAAAACCCCACACAACTTTTGGATCTATCCAGTTACTACTGTCATGCATATCAAACTCTGCAATGAAAATGAAGCTGTGACAAAGACAAGGGCTTTCAGTTTATATATATATATATTTATATATATATATATATTTTTGGTCCCAGGGATCGAACTCGGGACCTTGCGCTTGCAAGGCAGGCACTGAAACCACTGAGCTAAATCCCTGGCCCTTTCAGTTTATATTTTGAAACATTTAATGAAGATTGCTACAGTGGTTTTTTAGAAATTAATTGTTAAGCTTTCCAATATGGCTGACTAGAGGAGGAGTTGTGCCAGAGGTGCTCAGAGAGGACTTACTGAAGCTACAGGGACAGATTCCAAATCACTTGAATTAAATAGCTGAAGGGATAAATGCTGCCTCTGGACAAATAAAGCTGAAAATTCATCACAGGAAGGCAATGTCTTAGTAAAAACATCTTTATATTGCTTACAAGATCTCCTCATCTACTTGACCTTAACACTTAGTACCAAAAAAGGAAAAATAAAATAAAAACAAAGCAAATTTTAAAAGACACACATAAGGGCATGAGGAAAAACAAGGCAGCCAAAGACCTCCAAGTTCTTCCAACTCTGCTGAGGCAGATCCAGCAGGCACTAATGGAAAGAAAGGCAAATGCCAGGTGGTGGAGCTTTTCAAATTGATTAAAGAAGAGTTTAAGAAACTTGGTGAGTTTGAAGAGGACATGACCCAAAAGTGTATAAAATTATCAAAGAAAATGGCCTATACGGATTTGGGGGAAACAAAAAATTGGGAGAGCTGACCAGTGCACTTCAAAATATGAATGACAAATTTACCAAAGATACAGAATGCACAAAAAGGTATCAGACAGATATACCAGATATAAAAAATTGGTTAGAGTTCATAAATTGCAGAAATGATTAATGTAATGACTGAGGTTTTGAAATAGAGGACAAAATGGTAAATTACAATGAATTACTAAATGAAGCCTAAAGAAAGATAAGAGAACAAGAAAATTTTATTCAATGGCTACTAGAGGACACTAAGAAGACCAACCTAAGGTTATTTGGAACATAGCACACATGGAATAATACATTTGTTCAGAGAAATTATAATAGAAAACTTCCCAAATATAAGAAGAGTTCAATGTACAAGTAAGTTGAAAAAGAAGCTCCCCATGACATGTAATTAGGATACCAGATGCCCAACAAAAAAAATCTAGAATTTTAAAGGATGTCAGAGAAAAGAAAAAAAATCATATATAAAAGCAAACCCATTAGAATTACAGTAGACTTTTCAACACAAACTTTAAAGGCCAGATGACCTGGAAGTGAAGTACTTCAAGCCCTAAAACCAAACAACTTCCAAACCAGATTAACAAATCTGGCAAAACTTTCCTTCAAAATAGGTGGAGAAATGAGGACATTCCATGAAAAATAACAACTCAAGAGATTTTTGAATACCAAACCAGCACTTCAGAAAATACTCAAGAATATTCTAGACAGATACAAAGCCAACAAAGCCAAAAATCCAAATGTAATGAATACAACAAGCAAGCTGAGTAGATAAAACAAAACAAAAAGGAAAACAAAGAAGTCCTCAAGAGAGAACGAATGCAGTGACAGGAATTAATGAACACCCCTCAGTAATAACTCTCAATGTAAATGGCCTCAACTCCTCAATTAAAAGACACAGATTGGCAGACTGAACAAAAGCCAGAATCCAACAGTCTGTTGCATTCGAGAAATTCATCTACTCCAAAAATAAATTCATAGACTAAAAATCAAAGGATACAAAACAATATTTCATCTACTAGGACCCCAAAACCAAGCAGGGGTGGCAATTTTACTCTCAGACAAAGCAAATTTCAAGCTAAAGCTGATCAGAGGAGACAAAGTCACTCCATATTAGTTAAGGGAATACTCCAACATGAAGAAGTAACTCTGGTAAATATATATGCACTGAATACTGGAGCACCTATCTTCATAAAACAAATACTGCTGGACATAAAATATTTTATAAACACTAACACAATCTTAGTGGGTGACCTCAGTACCCCACTTTTGCAGAGATAGATCAACTAAACAAAAAATCAATGCAGAACTATCAGAGTTGAAATATACCTTTGATCATGTGAACTTAATAGATATTTACAGAATGTTCTACTGTACTACAAGAGTGTACACATTCTTCCTTGAACCACATAGAACTTTCTCCAAAATGTATCACATACTAGTCCACAAAGCCTGTTTAAATGAATATAAAAGAAACAAAGTCACTCCATATTTACTCTCAGACCATTGTTCAATGAAAGTAGAAATCAGTCACAGCAGATGCTACAGAAAATTTCAACACACTTTGAAACATAACACTTCTGAACACTCAATGAATCAGGGAAGAAATTAAACAATTTCTGGAAGCATATGACCGTGCCAGTACAACACAGCAGAGCCTATAGAACACAATGAGAGCAATCCTTCAAGGGAAGCTTATTGCAATCAATGCTCAAATTAGAAAAATAGAGTGAGCTCAAATAAATAGCCTAATGAGGAACCTCAAGGTACAGTACGTGAGAAACAACAATCCAAGCCCAAACCAAAATTAAGGAGGGAAATCATAAAGATCAGAGTGGAAATTAATGAAATGGAGACTAAAACAATACAAAGAATTAATGAATCAAAGACCTGCTTTTTTTTTAAGACAAACTCTTAGCCAAGCTAACCAAAAGAAAGAGGGAAATGACTCACATCAATGCAATTAGAAATGAAAAAGGCTAACTCACAACAGACACCATCGAAATCCAGAACTACTATGAAAAACTGTATTCCAGTAAATTGGAAAATCTTGAAGAAATTGTCAGATTCCTAGACTAATGCAAATTACCAGAACTAAACCAAAAAGACATACAAATTACAAACAATCCAATAAAAAGCAATGAAATTGAGGCAGTAATGAAAAACCCACAAACCACAAAAAGCATAGGACCTGATGGATTCACTGCTGAGTTCTACGAAACTTTCAAGGACATTATATCACTAATACTCCTCAAGCTCTTCAAAGAAATTGCAAGGGATGGAGTACTACCAAACTCATTTTCAGAAGCCAGCATCACTCTGATCCCAAAGCCAAAGAAAAAGAAACTGAAAAAGAAAATGACAAGCCAATCTCCTTAATGAACATAGAGGCAAAAATTCTCAATAAGATATTGACAAATAGAATGCAACATATCATTAAAAGGATCATACATCATGACCAAATTAGTTTTATCCCGAGGTCTTAAGAGTGATTCAACATATGCAAGTCAGTAAATACAATATGCCACGTAAACAGAAGCAAAGACCAAAAACCACATGATCATATGAATAGGTGCAGAAGAATCTTTTGATAAAATCTAACACCCTTTATGGTAGAAACTCTGAAGAAAGTAGGTATAAAACGTCCTTACCCGAATCTGATAAAAGCCCTTTATGACAAACCAATGACCAGTGTGGTGGATTAATTAATGGTCAACTTGGAACACCCAGATGAACTGAATCAGCGTGGTTGGAACGTGGAAGATCCACCTGAGGATTGTTGCCAGCCGCATAAAAAGAGAACTGGAGGCTAAAATCGTGGGCTGTTGATTTTCTTGGAGAAGTTCACTATGGATGGTTTTCCCGAAGTGAACTAGGCTGTTCTCTGGAGGAGGAGCTTGGGGCCTCGCTGTCACTGGGAATGGCTGTTGTTCTCCTCAGGGGAGCTCTGATCATCACCGTGAGCATCACTTCCTGGCTCCAGTGTGGATCCCTCACCCTGGTGACACAAATCCTTCACCCCACCAGCACAGGTTTTCTGGCTTCCACCACTGGCCTTTGGGCCTTCCCGGTGAAGATCTTCAATACGGACAAGCATGAGACATTGCCATGGGCTCTAAGGCCTCTGGCTGGACTCATAAAGGACATTGCCTTCGGCTAGCCTTCAGCTGAACTTGTGCAGAATATTGCCGTGGGATCCACGCCCTTGGCTGGATCCTTTGGGTCTCTAGTGCATGGCTAGATCTCTCGCATGCCTCTGCATTTGACTTTTTGGGTGACTATTATAAAATAATCATATAAATTGTGTGTCCTGTGTTACATCTATTTCCCTTGCAAACTCTGACTACAATAGCCAGCATCATATTAAATAGAGAAAAACTGAAAGCTTCCCTCTAAAGCTAGGAATTAAACAAGGATGCTAATTATCACCACTTCTCTTCAATGTGGTACCCAAAACATTAGCCAGAGCAATCAGGCAATAGAAAGAAATAAATGGAACTTGTATAGTAAAGGAAGAAGTCAAATTATCATTACTTGCAGATGACATGATTCTCTACATAGAAGACACAGAATTCCACCAAAAATCTCTTAGAAGAAATAACCCATTTCAGCAATGTAGCAGTTTAAAAAATCAACACACAGGGCTGGGGATTTAGCTCAGTAGTTCTGCCATGTGCCTCACAAGCACAAGTCCTGAGTTCAATCCCTGGTACAAAAAAAAAAAAAATCAACACAAAAAATTAATAGCATTCATGTATATCAATAATGAATTCAATAAGAAAGAAACTAGGAAAACAACACCATTCACAAAAACATCAAGAAAAATTAAATACTTAGAAATTAACCTAACCTAACCAAGGAAGTGAAAGAACTCTGCAACCAAAACTACAGTACTTGAAAAAGGAGATTGAAGAAGACATTAGAAAATGTCGCTTGTTCCTAAATAGGCAGAACTAATATTGTCAAAATGATCATACTCCCCAAACTGATCTACAGATTCAGTGCAACCCCAATAAAACAGCATTCTTCATAGTACTGGAGAACATAATCCTATAATTCATATGGATCCAGAAGAGACCCAAAATACCAAAAGAAATCCTGGACAACAAGAGCAAAAAGCAGGAAGCATCACAGTACCTAACTTCAAGTCATACTACGAAGCAACAGTGATAAAAAAAAAAATGCCATGGTATTGGCACAAAAAATAATATGGATCAGTGGAACAGAACAGAGGATATGAAAAATTTATAGACTCATTCAGCTATTTGATCTTTGACAAAGAGGCCAAAAACATATGTTGGAGGGAAGATACCCTATATTTAACAAATGTTGCTGGGAAAACTGGATATTTATATGCAGAAGATTGAAGCTGGATCCACAACTCTCACCATGTACTAAACAAATCAACAGAGATCAAAGCGCTAAACATTAAAACAGAAACAATGAGGATAAAATAGGTAAAACACGTGAAGTCATAGATATGGGCAAGAGCTATCTGAATAGAACTCTAATTGCACAAGAAACAAAATCAAGAATTGAGAAATGAGATACCACATTAATAACTTTCTGCACAACAAAAGAAACAGTACAGTGAAGAGACAACCTACAGAATGGGAAAAAATTTTGCCAGCTATTCCTCATTCTAATATCTAGAATACATGAATAACAAAAATTAGGCTGCCCAAAATAAAAGATCCTATCAAAACTTGGGCAAGTGAAATGAATATAACCTTCTCAGAAGAAAAAGTGACAATGACCAATAAATACATGGAAAATGTTCAATATCTCTGGCCATCAGAGAAATGTAAATTAAGGCAAACTGTTAGTTTATCTTGCCCCAGAAAGACTGCCAAACATCAAAAAATCAAATAACAACAAATGCTTCTAATGCTATGATGAAAAAGGAGTCCTCCTATATTTTTGGTAAGAATGCAAACTAGTGCAACCATTATGAAAATCAGTATGGAGATTTCTCAAAGAACTAAAATTAGAAGTGCTATTTGATGTAGCTATTCTCTTTCTAGGTATCTTTTCAAAAGAGCTACAGTCATTGTGTTACAATGATACATGCATACCAATGTTTATAGCAGGACAGCTGATAATAGCTATATCCTGAAAGCAGCCTGTATATCCACCAACAGATGAATGGATAAAGAAAATTTAGTGTCTAGAAATAATGGAATACTACTCAGCTATGAAGATGGATAAATTTGAGATATTCATAGGAAAATAGATATAACTAGAAAATATAATGTTAAGTGAAATAAATCAAACACATAAACTTAAATACCATATTGTAGCTTTTATTTGAGTAAGGCAAAGTACAAATAAAAAGCCAAATAAAGGGCTGATAGAAGGAAATGGGGATAGATCTTTTTCAAATGAGAAGAGTTCCAGGAGACCAAGGGTGAGGGGAGAAAGGATGGGGAAGGGGAAGTAAGAAAAAATTAAGATGTGTCATGTCCAGGTACAAATACTCACATGGAATGTAAACATTGTATGTTGCAAACAGGAACTAAAAATAACAATCATAATAATGATAAAAATGGGGAAAGGAGAGTTAAAGTCAGGGGGAATGAGGTGGATGGGGTGGGGAAAAGGAATAAAACAGAATCAAGATATATTATGTACATATACCAACTCCCCAAGGTCAAGATAAACTTCATATACTGCACACATGTAGTAATAAAATGAATAATTAAAGAAAAATAAACCACATTGCCAGCATAAAAAATTCATTGTCAACCTGTTTGTTTTCACTTGAGAATATTCCCTAAGAAAGAGACTTATAAAAATTATATACTTAGGTATTAACCCAACTAAAGTAGTGAACGACTTCTTTTTTTTTCCTGATAAATCTCTATTTATTGATACTACTGTCTTTTAACAAAAAAGTCTCGAAGTACATATGCCAGTTATTTATTATTTGCTTAGAGTATATGTGTGTCTGTAAGTGATAAATGATCATAATGTGGGCATAAATATATTTATCATAGATAGTTGGTGAAAATATGTAGTCTTTGGTTATTATTTATACATTGTCCACCTTGCCTGTGAGATGCGAGATAACTGGGTCACAGACTCTCCAATTATGGAACTTTTTAAAATTTTTTTTTCTTCTGGAGAATTACATGGAAAGAACTGAAGAATTCCATGACTAAAGATGCTTGGGTAGGGTCACCAGTAGGCAGCGCTCAGAATCATCTGCAGTATGAGGAAGGACAATATCTGGGAAAATAGCTATAGGTTTTAATTCTAGCAAAAGACCTCCTCTCTTCCTCAATTCAGTAGTGAACGACTTCTACAGCGAACATTATATTACGCTTAAAAGGAAAATTGAGGAAGGCACCAGAAAATGGAAATATATCCCATGTTTCTGGATAGGCAAACTAATATAATCAAAATGGTAATACTTTCAAAACTGATATACAGATTTAATGCAGTCCGAATCAAAATACCAATGTTATTTCTCACAGAGCTAGAGAAAACAATTCTAAAATTTATATGGAATCAGAAGAGACCCAGAATAGTAAAAGCAATCCTGGGTAATAAAAGCAAAGCACGTGGCATCACGATCCCAGATTTGAAGTTATACCATAAAGCTACAGTGATTAAAATAGCATGGTACTGACACAAAAAGAGGCATATGGATCAATGGAACAGAATAGAAGAAGCAGAAACAACTCCAGGAACATACAGCTATTTGATCTTTGACAAAGGAGTAAAAAACATACACTGGAGGAAAGAGAGCCTCTTTAATAAATGGTGCTGGGAATATTGGATATTCACATGCAGAAGATGGAGTCTAGACCCACATACAGTACCTCACCACGTACTAAACTAAAATCCAAATGGGTCAAAGATCTAACTGTTAAAACAGAAGCAATCTCCTGGAAGATAAAATAGTTACAACTTTTGAAGCTATAGGTGTAGACAAGAACTTTCTGAACAAAACCCTAGTGGCACAAGAAATAATACCAAGAATTTAATTAGTTGATTAAAAAGCTTCTGCACAGCAAATGAAAACAACACTGAGATTTCACCTCACTCCAGAAAGAATGGCTGCTATCATAAAATCAACCAATAACAAATGCTGGCAGGGCTGTGGGGAAGGAGGAACCCTGCTCCACTGCTGGTGGGAGTGTAGACTGGTGCAACCACTGTGGAAATCAGTATGGAGATACCTCAAAGAACTAGGACTGGAAGTCCCATTTGACCCAGCTATTCCCCTCCTGGGTATCTTCCCCAAAGAATTAAAAGAATCACACCACAGTGATATATGTGCACCCATGTTCATAGCAGCACAGTTTGTAATAGGTAAAACTTGGAAACAGCCCAAATGCCCATCAACTGGAGACTGGATAAAGAAAATGTGTTTTTTTAATAAAATGGAGTACTACTCAGCCATCAAAAACAAGAAATTAGAGACATTTATAGCTAAGTGGATGCACATTGAGGCCATACTCTTAAGTGAAATAAATAGGACACACATGTGTAAATACCGAATAGTTTCTCTAGTGTGAGAAACTGAAAGTATAAATAAGGACTAAAAGGTATAATAGATAATGTGAAATAGGAAGAAAGGGGGCAAAGGGGAAGGGGAATTGGGAGGGGTAGGGGAAAGGAAAGAAGGGAATGGAATTAATATGAGAAAATGAAAAAAAGGAAACAAAGTCTTTGTAAATAGGGAGGGATGGAGGGGTTGAAGGGAGGGCAGGGGAAGGGGGAAAAATAAGAACCAAGAGAGTATGTAAAGGTGCATATCTCCAATAATGAATGTCATTATATTGTACACCTAAAATGTACCCATAAAAGGATATACCAAAAAAAAAAAGCTTCTGCACAGCAAAATGAACAGAGTGAAGAGACAACCTACAGAATGGGAAAATTTTTTTTGCCAGCTATTCCAAGGACAGAGGACTACCAATAAGAAAATATAAAGAGCTCAAAGAAATTTAGTCTTCAAAATAAAAGATTCAATCAAAAAATGAGCAACTGAAATGAGTAGACACTTCTCAGAAGTACAAACAGCCAGTAAATACATGAAAAATGATGTACAGCACTGGCCACCAAAAATATAAATTAAACCTACACTGATACCATCTTGCCCCAGAAAGAGTGGCTATTATAAAAAAATCTAATAATAACAAATTCTGGTGAGGATGTAAGGATAAAGGGACTCTTCTAATTGATGGTGGGAATATGAAGTAGTATGGCCACTATGGAAATCAGTGTGGAGATTCCTCAAAAAACTAAAACTAGAAATTCCATTTGACCCAGCTATCCCCCCTATAGATATCTTCCTAAAAGAGTTAAAATCATCACATTACAGGGATACATGCATATCCATGTTTATAAAAGCACAATTTATAATAGCTAGATCTTGGAAGGAGCAGTGTATATGTCCATCAACAGGCGAATGGACAAGGAAAATATGGTATTTATATACAATGGAGTACTATGCTGCCATAAAGAAGGATAAACTTGAGGCATTCATAGGTAAGTGGATGCAACTTGAGAACATAATGTTAAGTGAAGTAAATCAGACACACAAGCTCAAATATCACATGGTTTCTCTTATATTTAAAACACAAAATATTTATAAATATACAAGTGAAGCATGAAATAGAAGAGAGATAAATAGGAAGTAGGGAGTTCATGTACTTCCCCAAAGTACATATTGTGTTGTTTCAAAAATATTTTAGGATATTTGTAATTTGTTTCCTTTATACTACTAGTTTATCTTAGATTGTAGAAAAGAAAGTTTTGTGTTATCTGTTTCTTTGTGAAAAGAGAAGACTTTGTAAGTCTCTTTGGTTTATGTCTTGTACTCTGACAAGTACTTTGAAGATCATGATACATGGTGTATTAACTATTGTTATTCTCCTATTATTTTGTTTTGAAATTTTGTTTTTTAATACAATAAAAAAAGAGCGATTCCAGACATTCAAGACATTTTCATTTCATCACTTAAGTTCCTCCAACTCTCACCAAGAGAAACAGTGAAAGTTCTGCAAAAAGTAGCCTTAAACTGAATCACATTAAAATCTGTTATATTCCTGTAACTTTTCTAGACTGGCAGTCAGTACAACAGCATCTTATTTATCAGGCAATGATACAAGGAGGAAAAATTGGGGGTGAGCTCCTGACTACATTGGTAGAAGTTTGAAGGCAGAAGAGCCTGGAAGTGTGAAGAGTAAGAGTCAAACCCTAGCCCTCAAAGTGACACATGTCATTAGCATTGGTGTGGATTTAGACAATTGTCCTGAATATAGACAGTGGTTTATTTCAATCTTATCTTGTAGAAAATTGACACACAAATTTTTGTACTTTTTTCAAGGAATTTGTTCAGGAATTGAGAATATATATATATATATATATATATATATATATATATATATATGAGAGAATATTATAAATGACTTTCAGTCTCACATCATAGCTATCCAAAGAAGAAATGATAAAATCTACAGGTGACAATTTTATTTCTGTCTAAATAATTCATTTTTAAAAGATTCTAAATAAAGAAGGAAAATAACTAAAGAAAGCCAACAGAGTCTTTGACAGTAAGTGGAAACCAGTGATTGGAAGCATTTGTTATATTATATTCTACAAAGGGCTCTAAAAATTTTATTTAGTCATTTATTTTTGGCTGCTTTCTGAGATCTTCATCCCTTCAGAGCTGCTGAGGAAAACACAAATGTCAACAATGGCACTGAATTACTGTTCAGAACTGGAGGAAGAAGTTTGGAAAAGAGAGCTCTGTTTTTAGAAAACTAAATTATTCAAATTACCATATTCTTATTTCAAATTTTAGGAAAGAATCCTCTCATAATCTGTGCTCTGGTTTTGTTTTCTCCTGATAATAAAATATGACTTCAAAAGAAAATATAATTTGAACACACCATTGAAAGCTTCTCTTTTTTATTCTTGTATGTATTAATTATTTCCTCTTTGGAGTTTGTAAGTCAGAATCCTGGCAGGAAACAAGAACACTTTCATTGAAGAGATTAATGAAAGGACTGTTTATAGACTTGTGGGTAGGGTTAAAGGAAATAAGGAAGAATATGGAGCACTAAGGTACTAGCAACAGCTATGAATTGCCTCTTGGCCTCACTGACCCATTGGAGGAAGCAGTGAGCGGGGTCTCCATGAGGCAAGAGCTGTGGAAGCAGGTTTGGTCAGTAGGAGCTGCAATCTTTTTTTTTTTTTTTTTCACCCGGCACCGGGAATTGAACTCAGGACCTAGAGTTTGCAAGGCAGGAACAGCGCCACTGAGCTAAATCCCCAGCCTTCTTCTCTCTCCGTCCTTTGCAATGCCGTGGCAGCCGGACAGGTGCACTATGGTGCTGCCACCTGCTGGTGACCTCGACACCTGCCACTTTTTTCAATTTAGGAGTGGGCATAGGTTCTTTCTGCTATTAATCTGTAGATTGGCTTTCTGTCCTACTTTCTTTTCTTAATTGTTCTATGGCCTTTGATACCCCTGAAGCTTTAATTTCCCCAATTTAAGAAGCTAAACATAGTTTCTGTTTCCCTTTTGATCATGATAGATGTTTGACAGCTTTAATTGCTACTTTGAGTAGCATCATATCTTTTGTTACATTACCTATGTGATACGAATCCTACCATCCTTTCAGTTATTGCTGGTACAGATTTATATCTGCCAATCCTACTGTATTCTTTTATTTAAATGCTTTATTAATTTAAATATTTATTGGTTGCTTTGTCTTTTCAATTTAGGTAATCATTGCTGGACAAATGCATATACCTTTTGTTTCTTTTTCTTTGCATATACTGCAGAAAAGACTTTAGGTCCTATGTTTAGTGGTAGTGATGGTAGTGCTTTATAAAATCATAATTTGAATTGAAATGAATATACAGATATTCCATTTTCCTCTAATATTTGGTAGTTTTTTCAGATATATAGATGTTTACAAATTTAGGAATTACCACTTTGTTTCTAATTTTCTGCGCTATTTTAATAAAAAATTAGTTGTGAGCCTTTACTATTGCTATTTTTCAGATCTATTGAAATGATCATTCATTTTTCTCCTTTAATTCCTTAATGTGATATGCTGCAAAGATTTACTAATATCAAAAGTTTTTTCATGATTTCATAAGCTTATTAATGATTATTTTATTTTATAACTGTTTTATTACATTGTCTGGAAGGGTTTTGATCTGTCAACTATGGATTTAATTTTAAATTGAATCCATAAAGGGTATTTAATTATTTTTTGTTTGTGTTTCATCTTATTAAATTTTTCAAAAAATTATCTTGTAGTTTTGTTAATTTTCTCAGTTGTTTCTGTGTTCTGTTTTTAAAAAATTACTTCACTTATCTCTAGTTTCTTTGGATTTGTTTTGTTGCTTTTCCCCCCAATCTTCATTATTCATATTTTAACATTTAAAATTTTCTGTTGTATGATTTTAAAGCTATAAATTTTGATACCACTTGATTTATGGCCTAAAATTTTTGATGAAATGCTTTCACTTTTACATCCCAGTGTTTTCAGCTCTCCTTTGAAAATTATTCCTTTGGTTGAGGGGTTACTTAGTATTGTTACTTAGTGTTCGTACACATGAAGCTTCTAAATTTATTATTTTGTTATTGATTTCTGTTTTCCCCTAATGTCCAGAGAATATAACAGGCATGATACTGTTTTTTAATCTATTGAGATTATGAAACTCTATGAAGCTTTTGTGAGCACTCATAATTCAAAGAAATGTGTCTATTGGGTGTCAAAATTCATGTAGATATGTATATAGTGCTGATATTTTAATGTTTTCCCATTTTTGCTATGCTTTATTTGGCTCTGAGAGGGATCTATTGAAATCTTCAATTTCAATTGTTAGATATCTTTTTTACTTCATTTTTTCTCAGTTGTGTCTGTATTTTTTGAATCTACAGTGTTCAGAGTATATCATCATGATTCTTCTATCTTTCAATATACTTTTCATTTTTTAGTATATATTTTTTCTCTAACTTTTTATGGTTTAATTTCTAATTTTATGATATTAGCACTATTTGGGCTAGTGTCTGATTCACTTGCTAGTTTATTTATCTTGATTGCATAAAGCTACTCTCCTATGATTATTTGAAAGGTTTTGGAAGTTTGTCTTTTATATGTAAATTTTTACCCCATCTGGGATTGATTTTCATGTGTTGAATGAAATAAGGATCCAATCTTAGTTATCTTTAGCTGTTTTTCTCCATAGAGTCAACATCTGTGTTTTCCCCACCTACCTGAAATGTCAGCTTTGTTGTATGATTAGTTTCCATATACGTGTGGTGCTGGTCTGGGATCTTCTCAGATCTATTTCACTATCTTTACATCTCATGTCCTGGGCTTATTACTCATTTTATAACAAGTCTTACTGTCACACAGAGCAAATTCTCTCAAGTATTCTTGTTGGATATCTTCGTTCTTTCTCTGCCTTATAAATTTTAGAAAAAAGTTTTTCAAATTACAGAAAACTGTTCTTCCTCCTCTTGTTCCTTCTCCTCCCCCTGCTCCTCCCCCCCCCTCCTCCCTCTCCTCCTCCTCCTCCTCCTCCTCCTCCTCTACCTATTCCTTCTTAAGAATGCTTTGAACTAGTTTATTGATTATTTTGGGTCTTTTTTCATAAAGATGGCCATTCTCCCTATTTACTGTGATCTTTTAAAAATGATATTCACTACAGTTTTGCAATCCTCAACATAACAGGGATTCACCTAGAGCATGGGATGCTGTCTGTTCCTGCCATCACTGCCGGGTGCTCTGTAGGCTGAGGTGATAGACACATGACAAAAGGGAGCCCCCATCTGCAGTGCTGCCAGCCTCCTACTCTCATAGCTCTCTGTTTCTGGTGACTAGAGGCAAATGCCACCACTGTGGTTTAGGTAATGTCTGCCCCCTGAAGTTTCATATGCTGGATGCTTGGTGCCCAGTTGAGGTGGTAGGACTTTTAAGAGATGAGATGTAGGGGAAGGTAAGAAGGTGGTGGGAGCAGTACCCTCACCACTGGATTAATGCTGTCTCGAGGGGTCAGTTAGGTCTTGTATGACTGAATTAGTTCCTCTAAGAAATGAGTTGTTCTAAAGCAAGTCTGCTTTCTAGGCTCACTCTGTCTGGCTTCCTCTCCCACTGTGTGATGCTCTCCTCCATGATGCCCTTGCCAAAAGCCAATGCCAGCATCATGTTCTTGGACAGCCAAAACTGTGAATTAAATAAACATGTTTTCTCTATAAAGTACCCAGCCTCAGGTATTTTTTATAGCAACATGTGGAATACCTCTTTTCCCTGTTCTGCTATGTTCTGGCAGTTATAGTTTCGTGTGATTATAAAGATTCTATGGGAACATTCCTTTGGAAACTCAGAAAGGCAGAATTGGGCAGGAAAATGTCACTCATTGTTCTTATTGTTCCCAGTCCTGTGGGGGAAAATGGAAAGAGGATGAAATATCCTTCTCTGCCTTTGCATTCTTTTAAACAAAAAGGGGTACTGAGCCACATGGCAGGGACAGCAGTCGGTCCCCATCTGGTTTTCCTCTATCTGGTGTCATCAGCCTTATCATTATAAACTCCTTCCAAATGCTGCTCTTAGATAAGTTACATGACTTTTAAGCATTGTTATAAGCATTTTCTAAAACTCTGAACTTCAGAGGTATTTTAGTTGAAAGGCAGAGAGGCTAGTTCAACACCCTTTAAAATGGAAACACCCAACGTTACCAGTTTTCACATTAAATAAATTTACGGCTTTTGGCCACACACACAAACACACATATCCACCAAATATTGGGTGTTGAAATTGGAATTTTCATATGTGTTTAAATAAGATCCATATTTTCATTTATGAATATTTTTCCCTTTTTATGGGCATGTCATCAAATCCATAAAACTCTAGAGGCAAAATAAATGAAGAGATGCGTGCCAAATCACATATGATGTTGAAACCAGTTCAGATCTTTTAAGACTTCACTATTTCTATTTCTCATATTTATCCCAGGACTATAATAGTTTCATGAAATGCTTTCCAGAGGGTCAAATATTTTATTTTTATTGACAACCATTCTTTGTAATTAATTATATTTGATGTAATGTGATAATCTAATGCTAAATTAATATTTATATAGTTTTCCAGTGCTAATAAATAATTCATACAAATACATCCTATTTTTTTGGTACTGGGGATTGAAAATATATCCTATTTTTTATATTCTGAAGATTGAAACTAAGTTCTAAACTGAAATAAAATTTACCCTTAGGGCCAGAGCTCATCTTTATAAGTTCTTGTAACAGAGTCTTGTCTTCTTATAAAGAATTTATAATATAGAACTTTAAGTGCATAAAGGAGCTAGGTGGTATTACTTAACTTTGAGTGAATACTAAAAACTTTCTAACCTTCAGGTTTCTAATATAGAAACTGTAAACTATGATAATACCTACTTTATAGGGCTCATTTGACATTTATAAGACTTAAATAACATAGTTCTTAACATAATGATTATTACTAAAAGTTGGCTACTGCTAAGTACTATTGACCATTTTATTTTATTTTATTTTATTTTATTTTGATTTTATGAGACCAGGTCTTGCTATGTAGTTCAAGCTGGCCTTGAAGTCACTATGTAGCCCAATCTGCCCTTGAACTCACAGTGATCCTCCTGCTTCAGCCTCCTGAGTGCCGGGATTACAGGTGTGCACCACAACGCCTGGCTATTATCCTTATTTATTATACCAAAGACTAAATAATATTTTATTCTGGTTATATGTCTTCTAGGACACTATTTTCTAAATCATATGATATTACATACTAATAATATATGTATGCACTGTGTCCAATAAGTGAGAAAAAATAGCCAAACAACTCATTTTGCCTAGTGAGAGTCTTGGAAAGGACTTAGAAAATCAAAATATGCCTGTTTGAGGGGTCTGAGGTAATGGTGTGATAGTGTTATTTTTTCTATATTGAGAATGGAAGTACAGGCAGATTTTTAGAAATGTGGCAGTCAATAGCCTTGGCTTACTATTTTCTGTCCTAAGCTAATTAGCATCACTCAGTGTAGGCTCTTGTTAAACATGAAAAAATTTTGTCCTTCCAGGAATTTCAAAACTTTGAGTTCTATCTCAAATATAAAATGGAAGAATCATTACAATAAAGATATTTTTCTGCTATCTCAGTGGGTCTGCTGCACAGAGAGGCAGCAGATGCTGCTCCCACACATGTGCACCCTGTGTTTTGGGAGAAAGGTGGAGGGAGGCCCTGGTGCAAGCAATTGAAGAGTCTGCATCCAAACATGCACACCCCAGCTATGCGCAACTGCATCTACCTCTTTTCATTGGAAGTTGGTTTAATTGAACACAGTCTTCATTTGATTATGCCTCATAGGGGTCTTACCTTTACTCTTAAGTGGTTTATTAAATTCTGCCTGCTGACCACATACTCTCTTGTTCTAATAGCTATTGCTGTTTAACAATCTACTTCAAAACTTAATGGCTTAAAGCAATAATTATTTTCTTTTTCATGATTATATGGGTCAGGAATTTAGCCAAGATTTGGAGAAGCAATTCTTAACTAGAGGTTCTCAATGGTATTCAGATAGCAATCGATTTGTTCAAGAAATGTCTGAGGCTCCCCAGAATGTCTGCAAGGTAGGCTCAGCTGGGCCTTATCTTTCTCCATGTTGCACACATTCACTCCATGTGGTCTTTACAGCAGGGTGTACACATTTTTTGCATAGCTGAGGCGCAATCCCAGAATAACTATTCCAAGAGAACAAGGTGGAAACTACACGGGTCCTTTTGACCTAGCCCCTGAAGCGATGCAGGACCACCTGAACCTGATTCTATTCATAAGAAGTGACTTATATAGCTGGCCTAGATTTAAGAAGGTTGATGAACATAAAATATGTGTAAATACTTCAGCCATGGTTCATTGGAGGGCTATCTTTAGAGATCAGCTTTTCTTAGAGGAGTCTAGATAAAAACAACTTTCAATTTTTCATAATTCCAGTGATGTTTTTGTGACCTTTATAATTTGGAACCTAGAAAACTCCCTGATTAACCTACTCCTAATTAGCTCTGCTGATGCCAACATCCAGTGTTGTTCTGTGGAGTTCTCTACCATCTTCTTTGTGGGAATTTGGTTAACCAGCATTAGTTTCAAGACCCTGATTATCATACATGAATTGATTAAGGAATCTAAGTTTGTAACACTGAGATTCAGATCAGGGACTGCAATCCCTACCCAATAAAGATCTACCTGGAATACTCCATTGTCCAATTTCATTATTATAGAAAATTTGAACCATATTTAATATACAATTTCCTTCCAGTTTTATAAGCCATTGAAATTCTGTCTTAAATAATTATTGTGCAAGATCTGCTGATTCCACTGTCTGATGCTGTTTTATGGAAATAGCTCTCATTCTGTTCTCCCTGCTTCTGTCTTCCTCCTTGTAGTCTGATTTATTTTAAATCCTTTAAAAACCTAACACAGACCATGGGACTTCTGATTAGAGCCCTTCAGTGACTGTCCTTCTTACTTAGTAAAATACAGCATTCTTCTGATGACTTATGAAGCCCCACATAATCCAGCCTTTTCTTTTTCTCTCTCCTCATACATTCATTCATTCATTCAGCAAATATTGGCTTAGTGTTTGCTGTGTACTAGGCACTGTCTGATGTGCAGAGGACACAGCAGTAACCTAAGCAGAAAGAAGTAGCTGTTCTTATGGAGTTCCGCCCTTGCTCACTCTGGTCCACGGGCGTTGGCCCTTTGCTGGTCCTGGAACATGGCAAGCATGCTCTCCTTACAGGGCCTTTGCATTTTCTGTGCTCTCTTCCTGGGAGTGCTCTTCTTCCAGGTACCCACACAGCTTGTTCCCTTACTTCATTTAGTTCTGTATGTTCAAATATCATCTCCAGAGTCTATTACTTGACTCCCTTATACAAAATAGAGGCCATGACTATTCCACTCCCCCTGTCCTCTTACTAATATTTACCAGCATCTGATAAACTTTATATTAAATTGCTTGCTTGTTCCTTTCTATCTGTTTCTTCTAGAGGGGAAGCACTTTGAGGGCAGGGCCTATCTGTGTTATTTAGGATTATAGCCTAGTCTGAATCAGTTAGGCTTTCAAAGAGTTTTGGATCCAGTGATATAAGATCTTATAACAAAAACCCAGACAGCTCCTTAGTGATTTTAAGTCCTTTACTTATATGTATTTTTAAATTTGGACTGTTCAACAGTGCAGACTAGATTGCTGGTTCCTTCTCCCAAGGTTAAGTATATTATAATCTATATTTATCACAGTAGCATAAGGAGAAAGGCAACAGAAACACTACTCTGTGATGCTACTAAATCATGAAATGCCTCCTTTGAACTTCACTTAAGGAAAAAAAAATATATGGAAGAAGGATCTTGAATCATCTTTCTTAAATTTTTCATATTTTCATATTCATGCATTACACTCCTAATTTATTCTGTTCAGCAGTGAAGCAACAAATGTTGGTTTACTTTAATTAAAAAGCTACTCAAATTAAACCAACATCATTTAAAGCTATATTGCATTTAAGATAACATCATGTATCAAGTAGTATTTAAAACTATGTATATATATACATATAATGGAGAACTGGATAGAATTTTTAAAATTTGTCATTTTTGATGCCCAAATTGTTCAAAGTAGGCATAAAATATCACTTATTTGTTATCCAGAAATTTAGATAATGTCTTGATATGCCATCTTGCTTATGTGGGCAGATTAATTTCAATCTTTTCCACCCACAGCTTTCAAGTTGCATAGGATTTCAAGCTGCTTAAACAGAGCTAACTCCTAAAAGAAGAAAATGTAATAGTTAATGCTGAGGTTCTTCCTGTATTTATAACACAATATAAGATAAATTACAATCATTAACCATGAAAAATATTAATATGATTAATAATCTAATAGAAAGTACAGCAAAGGAAGGCTGCAGGACTCATTCTGCACACTGCCTATTTTTGTTCAGCCTAAGATCTAGGAATGGTTTTTACATTCTCAAATTATTGAAAAAAAGATCCCATGAAAACTATTTCAGGATATGGGCAAATTACATGAAATCCAGACTTCACTGTCTATAAGTAAAGTGTTATTGGCATACAGCCACAAGTCTTTATTTACAGTGTATATAATCATTTATGGTCGCTTTTACTTTAAGACTGAGCAGAATTGTTGCAAGAGTGATTGTATGGCCAACAAAGACTAAAAAGCAAAATTTTTTGGATCTTTTCAGAAAAATATTTTCTAGCTCTGATTCAATACATTGTTCCCAAAACTTTCTCACCAAACCATGTGCATCAGAATTAACTGAGGAAAACAGTTAAGAGCAAATTCTCTTTCCTCCAGACTTTTTAATTCAGTGGTTTGTAGAGCAGCTTCAGGGCTCAGCCTCTGGATCTATAAAGATTTAAGGGGAGTGTGTCCTTCCGTAGGTGTGGACACACTGACTTATTATATGTGGAGTACTTCATGTTATCCTAGTCATTTAGTTTGAGTACTGTATTGCTTCCTTGTTCTTCACATCTCATTCCTTTTGTGTACAGAATGACAGCAAACACTTTTCTCAGGATTTATTTTGTTCACATCCTTATAGTCTTTTGGCTACACTTTTATGTTAAGTGGTAATTTAAATAAATGAATACAATTTTAAAAAGACAAGATTCACAAAATGATGTTGCAAATATTACTTGCCATGTAAAACAGATTAGGTACCAATAGTAATAAATAAAACTATCACTAGTTTCCCTTTGATTTAAACATGAAGTAAAGATGATGCTTAGTCAGGAGCTGTGCCAGGAAAAGGAGATTCGGCTTATTTATTGACCGAGACAGGGAAATTTGTTTATACGGAAGTGATGATATTAATCCACATGGTTTTCATGTGTCCATGATGTGTCACATCTAGGTAAGGGTTTTTACCTTAACCATGTAAAACAAGTTAGATATGCTCTTGGATACCTAGAAACGCTCATTTGATTTCTTTTTTCACCTCTCTTTTGTCCTTTTTAATATTGCTATGATATATTTATTATGTGAAAATGTTTTTACTTTATAATATTGTTATTTTCTTCAGGGATTAGTTATCAAAAGCTTAATTTTCAAATGTTTTTATATGGCCATATAAACAATAAATAAAAGTCAAATAACTAAATATATTTTACATGACTTTTTTTTGCGTACCAGGGGTTGAACTTGAGACCTTGTGCTTACAAGGCAGGCAGTGGAACCACTGAGCTAAATCCCCAGCCCTACATGACTTTTTAAAGGAGAAAAACTGAATACTAACTCTATTGATGCCTTATTTTAATATAGAGCTAGGAGAATACTCTTTCCGTTTTTTTAAATTCGCTTTCTGTTTAGACAAGATATTTCTAATTGGAATTTTTTTTGAGATAACTGTAGATTCATAGGAAGTTATCAGAAATAATAGTGTGATCCCATATCCCTTTTCCTAGTTTCCCCTAATAGAAATGTTTTACAAAACTATAGTATAATATCGTATATGAGCGCGAGCGGCGGGGCTCTCGGGTCTTTTTTAGCGCCATCTGCTCGTGGTGCCGCCTGCTGGTCCTCCTGCCGCCGTCGCCCCGTAGTCACTCCCTGCGCAGCTCCCGCCGCCGCCTGACTCCCAGAACTAGCCGCTGACATTTGCAGTTCTTACAACATGGCAGACATTGAC
This sequence comes from Heterocephalus glaber, assembly GCF_053883595.1. Lineage (NCBI taxonomy): Eukaryota > Metazoa > Chordata > Mammalia > Rodentia > Bathyergidae > Heterocephalus > Heterocephalus glaber. The sequence goes on along the minus strand of NW_028258315.1, from coordinate 77,519,256 downwards.
AACAAAGAACAGTCTGAGCTTGATAGAGATTTGGATGATGCTGAAGAAGTAGAAGAAGAAGAAACTGGTGAAGCAACAAAAATCAAAGCGCGTCAGCTGACTGTTCAGATGATGCAAAATCCTCAGATTCTTGCAGCCCTTCAAGAAAGACTTGATGGTCTGGTAGACACACCAACAGGATACATTGAAAGCTTGCCTAGGGTACTTAAAAGAAGAGTGAATGCTCTCAAAAGCCTTCAAGTTAATTGTGCACAGATAGAAGCCAAATTCTATGAGGAAGTTCATGATCTTGAAAGGAAGTATACTGTTCTCCACCAGCCTCTATTTGATAAGCAATTTGAGATCATTAATGCAATTTATGAACCTACAGAAGAAGAATGTGAGTGGAAACCAGATGAGGAAGAAGTTTCGGAGGAGCTGAAAGAAAAGGCCAAGATTGAAGATGAAAAAAAAGATGAAGAAAAAGAAGATCCTAAAGGAATTCCTGAATTTTGGTTGACTATTTTTAAGAATGTTGACTTGCTCAGTGACATGGTCCAGGAACATGATGAACCTATTCTGAAGCATTTGAAGGACAAATTAAACTTAAGTTCTCACATGCTGGCCAGCCTATGAGTTTTATCTTAGAATTTCACTTTGAACCCAATGAATATTTCACAAATGAAGTGTTGACAAAGACGTACAGGATGAGATCTGAACCAGATGATTCTGATCCCTTTTCATTTGATGGACCAGAAATTATGGGCTGTACAGGGTGCCAAATAGATTGGAAAAAGGGAAAGAATGTCACTTTGAAAACCATTAAAAAGAAGCAGAAACATAAGGGATGTGAGACAGTTTGTACTGTGACTAAAACAAGTTTCCAATGATTCTTTCTTTAATTTTTTTGCTTCGCCTGAAGTTCCTGAGAGTGGAGATCTGGATGATGATGCCGAAGCTATCCTAGCTGCAGACTTTGAAATTGATCGCTTTTTACGTGAGCGTATAATTCCAAGATCAGTGTTGTACTTCACTGGAGAAGCTATTGAAGATGATGATGATGGTTATGATGAAGAAGGTGAAGAAGCGGATGAGGAAGGGGAAGAAGAAGATCAGGAAAATGATCCAGACTATGACCCAAAGAAGAAGCAAAACCCAGCAGAGTGCAAGAGGCAGCAAAGCAGGATGGTCTACCTTCTGCTTTCCTGGAAAGGATGACTTTACATCATTTGATGAGCATATTTCACGTTTTTTTGGTTGTTTGTTTGCTTATTTTTGTTGTTTGCTGTCTAGAATAAAAATGTTAAATGCAAAAAAACCAAAACTATAGTATAATATCATAACCAGGATACTGACATCGAAACAATCTTCCTGTCTTATTCATATTTCTCAGCTTGTAATCCTTTGGGTGCCTGTGTGGCTAGTCCTATACAATTTTGTCACATGTAAAATGACTTCTGTTCTTTTATTGTTTTTTAAATTAATATTTTCCTGATATAGTTTTTCATATTTTACTTTCAACTCTATGTGGAATCTGAAATGAGTTTCTTATAAACAGTGTATAATTTTGTCTTTTAAATTTTATTTCCATTCAATAATCTCTGCTTTTTAACTAGTATACTTAAATCATTTACATTTTGTGTAATTTTTGATCTGTTACTAATTGAGTCTGCTACTGTCTTTATTCATTTTTTTCTTCTGGTTTCCATTCCCACATTCTCTTTTCTTTCCTTCTTCTTATAGGTTACTTGAGCATTTTTAGAGTTCTATTTTGTTTTATTTATAGTGCTTTTGAGTGTATTTCTTCATATAGTTTTCACAGTGGTTGCTGAGTTTTACACTATATCCACATGACTTATGGAAGTGTACTGGTATCAACATTTTATCATTTTAAGTATAAAATCTCAATTTACTTTACCTTCTTTACTTTTAAATATCATTGTATTGAATCAAATAGTTTATACATCTATTGTATGTAGACTTGGTATGTACCTTATATGTGTTCTTCCTGTAGTTCATTCTTCCTTACAGATATCCCAAATTTATTACGTTGTTTCTGTTTGCAGAACTTTTAGTCTTTAAGGGTGGGCCTGCTAGCCACAAAACATTTTTCTTTCATCTGGAATGTCTTTGTTTTGCCCTAGCTCCTAAAGGATAGTTTTGTCAATGTACTATGTTGAATAGTATGGATGTATCCAGAAGATACATCCTGGATATTGTGGATTATTCAATGCCAGTTACCTTATAAGAAAGAATAAAGCTGGGTGTGGTGGTACAAACCTGTTATCCTCACACTCTGGAGGGCTGATGATGCAGGAGGTTCCAAAGTATTAGCAAGATGTCTCAAAAAGGGCAGCAGGGTAGGGGATGGAGCTCAGTGTGGAGGCCTGGGTTTCAGAGAGAGAGAGAGAGAGAGAGAGAGGAGGAGAGGGGGAGAGAAGAAGGAGGAGGAGAAGAAGGAGAAGGAGGAGGAGTGGGGAGAGGAGGAGGAGGAGGAGAAGAAGGAGAAGGAGGAGGAGTGGGGAGAGGAGGAGGAGGAAGAGGAGGAGGAAGAACAGGAGGAGGAGGAGCAAGAGGAGCAGGAGGGGTACTACCATTCCTGCCTAGCTTCCCTTTCTTTGAAATATTCTTCTAGCTTCTCCTTCTGTAAATTTGGATGACATAAATGTTGGACCTTTTCTTATTGCTCTACTGATTCCTAAGTTTCTTCTCATAGTTTTGCTTTTCTCTCTATTCTCAAATTGTTCAATCTCATTTTTCTGTCCTTAGATGTACTGGTTCTATCTTCTGTCATCTTCACTTCACTATTAAGCCCCCCTAATGATTTTCTTAAATTTTGTTATTGGATTTTTCTGTTCTATAACTTCTGCTTGGTACTGTTTAACTTTTCTTTCTTTGCTGAAACTTTCCATTTTTTCCTTCAAGAACATTTATGGTGAAGGCATTTTTGTAACAATTGATTTGAAATCCTTGCCACATAATTCTAATATCCAATTATCTCAGTTGGCTTTTCTTCTCATTCAAGTTGTAATTTTCTTGGTTCTTGGTATGATAGGTGACCTTTTTTATTATATCCTGGGCATCTTGTCTATTATGTTAAGAGATTCTGAGTCCTATTTTAATCTCTTAGGCTAGCATGCACTCATTGTGTTTAGAGTTATCCTGTAGATCTTAGCATATTTTAGCAGTCTGTATTCTAATGATAGTTTAATTTTTAAACTCTTTTTGATGTTATTTTGGCTAGCTTGGGTTTGTCTGGTGCCACTGGGACTCCCATGTATCCTTACTAGTAGTGCCTAAGGAATAAAAGGGCTTCTCTATATTGAGCCACTAGCTGGCTCTGTGTGTGTGTGATGGTTAAATTAATCATCAGAGTGATAGGCTCAAAACCAACCAGGGGATTAATACAGCACACCTCTGGGTATGTCTGGGTGGATCATGGAGGTGTGACCTTTTCCTTTTTCTCTGGTATTCTTCCTGTGTGCTTTGCTTCCCAACTGCCATAAAGTGAGCAGTTGTTCCACCATGCCTGTCCACTATGATGTTTTTGCCTTGGGGCCAGATGACCATGACCTGAACCCTGCTAAACTATGAGCCATGTTAAACCTCTTCTCCTTTATGTCAGGTATTTTGTTCAGCAAGGGGGAAACTGACCAAATAGGGGAGCATGGGTGTCTTGGTTTCATGAAGACAAAAAGGCTCCCCTGGTCAAAATCTTAGAGGTGTGTGGTCATCCCTCCCTCTGAGAAATAGGGGTCATTTCTCCCTCCAGGAGCTTATTGTATCAGGATCAAGGAGATTTCTGGCCAAGCTTATTGGCGATCACTCTCTTGTTGATGCTGCTGGGACCCGGAGTATCTTTTGGCAGGGGAAAAGTCTTAGGCACAGTAAAATAATCCTTTTTGTGGTCATTTACTCTTGCTTGGACCACCAACTAATTCCTTTTTCCAGTTGGGTTACAAGGTCCCCTGATGTTGTCAGGGGGAGTGTGGCTACCTAGACGGCCTATAGTTTGGGATCAGAAAAAGTTTGTTCTGGGCTACTTTTCTTTGTTGGGTGGGGGATATAAGATGCCTTGATGCTGTGTTTTAACTTTGCTTCTGAGGTCTCAAACCAGTTATTGTCTTCTTTTAGAAGTCCTCCTTTGATTGCTTCTTGTGCCATTTCTGGGGTTAAAGATTCTACTAGGTATGGAGCTCAGAGAAATGGGTGTATGCTACCTTGTCGGGACCCAAAGTCTTAAATAAACTTTTTATTCAACTATAATGGATGCACATAGAAGAAATACCTTATGTATGGTTGGTTTGTGTCTCCCAACGACATGTGTTCAAGATCTTACCCCTGTATGGAAATTAAGGTGGCACCATTGTAATGAGTTAAACTGAGGTATTACCTCATTAGTGGGCCCTTAAGCTGATATGACTAGTGTCCTTATAAGAAGGCAAGACACACAAACACATGAGAGGATGGTGTCATGTGATGATAGAAGCAGAGATTGATGTGCTATAGCTGTAAGCCAAGGAATTCCAAGGAGCAGCAGCAAACCACCAGAAGCTGGGAAGAGGCAAAGAAGGAGTCTCCCCTGAAGCATTCAAAGGAAGCATGGCTGTATCCACACCTTGAATTTGGACTTCTGGCTTCCAGAAGTATGTCAATAAGTTTCTATTGTTTTAAGTCACCACCAACAGGTCTACAAAACTAGTATACCCTATATTTTGAAAATCCTTTCTAACCAGAAATATATATGACCTGATTATAATATTGAACAACTGGTGGTTCACAGAGGGATCACATATTTTCCTAATTTATAACCAAATGAAATGCTGTTAGCCATTGTGAGCCTCGGTGGTGTTCAGTGATTTCTGAAGGAGGGAACATAGAGCAATGAGTTTCCTACATGTTCCTTTTTATAGAATTTTCTATTTGAATACCTACATACTGTGATACACAGTTAGAGACAAATCCTTCATTGAACATTTTCCCTCTAAATTTCTTCCACACTCCACAAACTAGTTTTCTTCCTTCTAAAGGAAGATGACCTGCCCTCCTACTCATTTAACGTAATGGAGGTTCATAAGATGAGTTTCTTCAATTCCCCTCCCATTTTCTCCAAGGCAATGTTAAATCTATTTTGTTTTTCCTCCCACTTCTCTGTGAAAAAATTTGTCTTTGAAGATAAAACTGTTTAAGGTCAAATAGATCCATCTGGAGAGAGTGTTGGGCAGTGGAAAAAATATAATTTAGGTATGCTTTCTGGCCTTTCTGGGCTTTTAAAAAATTCATAAAAGAAGGGTGTGGGGTTAGATTATTTTGAGGTTCCTTCCAACCCTAGTCATCTGGACTCAATCTCAAGAGGTCACTTGTAGTGATGGACAAATCATGGGAAGACTATACTTGAAGAGGGCAAAACCCACAGACCAACACCTTTCTTTCTAGGGTTAAGCAATGAGCAAAAATGGTCATCTGGACAGAGCTGTAAACCTTTGGGGAGTCAGTTCACATGAGGAGGGGAAAGACATGTATCAAGTGATGGGCAGAATCCTGAGGATTCAAAACAGTTTCATCACGCTCTCTTCCAGTGCTGTTTCATAGAAATCCAAGGTGAGGTACAAATGTGATCCACATATATGAAAAGCAGCAGATGAATCCATGTTAATTATATATTTTTGCTTAACCCAATATACCCCAAACATTATTACTATATATGTAATCAATGTAAAAAAATGTAGATGCCTTACCTTCTTTTTAAATATTTTCTTTGGACTCCCTGTATCACATCTCAGTCTGACTAGTGACATTGCAAGTTCTTTACAGGCACATATATCTCACTGCCACCATACTGAATAGTATAGGTGATATTGTATTCTATCAGTGACTTGTGGTTGTGCACATATTACTTGTTTCAATCACCACTTCAACAACCATTAGAAATTATTCGCTAACTTTCAGACTTCTTCCATTTTGCCCTTACCATTGGCTTTTAGCTTCATGTCTACAGGTTTAGAAGAACAAAATGATGTCTTTTATCCATTTCTTATATCACGAAAAGTAAAATATGAAAAAAAACACAGAAAACATCCTACCGGCTATTTAAAATAATATTTAAAGCATTTGTAGTGTCATGATTTACCAAGTCTCTTGCTACAGTGCCTTATTTAATTCTGTCAGTGATGTTGTGAGATTTTTTCAACCAATGTTTCCGCCCACTTCCTACACAAATCTAAAGTGTCAAAATGTCCAAAACTGAAATGATTATTTTTCCTTTCTACACTTATTTTTCTTTCTGCATTCTTGATTTAAAGAGGGGAGTCCCCTCACTTGCCCGTCAGCCTACTAGCCAGACAACATAGACTCTACCTTGCCTTCCTCCTCTCCGAATGCCATAAATAATTAACCACTGAGTCCTGCTGATTCTGTTTCACAAATATATCTGAATTCTAGAGGTTTCTTCTTTTTGTTTTTCAAAAATCTTGTCTTGATGTTTGAGGCAACATCATTTGCAACCTCTACAAACTGTGAGCCAAAATAAACCTTTCCTCTTTTATGTTCCGGGTGCCAGGTATTGTGTCCCAGGACACAGAAAGTGACCAGTAGGCCACACCCACTTTAGAATGGCACTCACGAAGCTCTTCTGTTGGGGCTCCCCCAACTCTCAATCTTAAATCCTGTTTCTTTAATCTCCAGTCAGCCTCAGATGCTTACTGACCATGGCTCCTGCCCTAGTCTTTCCATTTTTTCCATGTAAAGAAAAAAAATCACCTAAACTGAAATTTCAGAATGTAAAATTCCAGCAAACCGTATCTACCCTCAACCCTACAACTAAAGGCAGCTGGGCAGGACAGGCAAGCTTCCACCTTCAGCATCCATTCTGCCCTCTCGTGGCTTGTTTTCATCCCAGGACATTTTTCCATCAAGTCTTTGTTTTTTGTTTGCTTTTTTTCAGGTCCAGTTTAGCACATAGAGCTTGTTTTTAGGGGTAGAAGAAGAATGACTCAAGATTCCCTAGGCTGACCTTGATGGATCTCTAAAGCAGTGTGATGTCCTGGACCCTCTCAGGGCCATTCCAGGCGGCTCCATGAAGTAAGTGATCTCTGTCTGAGAAACAAACTCACTGCTCCTTTCAAGAGCACTGTCCTTTAGTCTCACACAGCCAATATCCATCCCATTGGCTGAGATTTTCCTCAGTCTTTCTCAAAGCACACACTTCCTTCCTCTTTCCAGTCAAGGCACCTGGGTCAAGTCCCAAGTTTAGTTACCGTCCCCTTTATCCAAAAATGCTCAGGGGTTTGTTTGCTCATGTGTTCACAAGTTCTTGTTTCAGACATATTTACTGAGCAGATTCTGAGCTAGGTACTAGGGGTACAGAATCGAAGGAGGTAGATGTAATTTCAGAGTAGAAATTCAGAGTAGAAACCTACAGAGTAGGTTCCTCTTCCTCCTGTTTCAGTCTGAAAAAGCTCATGGAAGAATTTCTTAGTAACTGTCTTTGGGCCAGTCATGTGCAACCAGGGGGAAAGACTATGGCAGCTCCCATTCTAGCCATTTAATGAGGAGAGGAGGACAGCACAGTGTCCAGGAGAAAGGGGCGCCAGGGAGACAGAGGTATAAATGTTTATCTTCAAGACCTGGGAAGCAAACTGCTAGTGTTTCTAAGTTGCAATACATGATGATATTTAGGATTCAGGAAAAAGTAATTAAAATTTTAGGGAGTTTTCAAATTTACAAGTTATTCTTAAAATATATCAACATTCCTTCATACACTTAAAATTAAACGTTATGACTATTTAGAAATATTTGACTCATAAATAGGAAATACTAAATTTAGAGTATTTACCGAAAACTGTAGTTCACAGTAGATATTCAAACACTAGACAGTTCTAGTGACTATCATTTGATACTATTCAAACATAAGATTTAGATCTAAGAAGATTAGCAAGAAATGATATGTCTAAATTGTCAATTTAAGCGTTTATTTTGTTTCTCAAACTTATTGGCCATTGGAACACCTTTCACAGGATTTGTATAAAGCATATTTACTATATAGGATATGAACACACAAATACAACAATAGCTTTGAGGAGAGTAAGTGATTAAACTGATGATTTCTCTCTCTGCATCTGTGTCCTGGTGCCTAGAAATCTTGGCTTCAACCATTGGTTTCATGTGTCAGTTTTTCTTTTCTTGCTTTCAACTTGAAATCTGTGAATTGCTTAGAACCAGAGAATTCTCTAGGATAGTTGTTAAGTCCTAATTCTTACAAAAGAATTAAAATTCTTTTTCTTATTTTCCAGATTGTTCAACTGAGTTTTTTTGAAATTGGAATTTAGAATACTATTTTTTGTGAAAATCTTGGAAGTAAATCCTACCTGAAACATTGCTATTTTTATATAATTTCTAAAGTGAAATATAATTCAAGTTCCACATGGCTGATTTGCCCTTGTGAAAACTCTTAAAACACTCTTCATGGGCAAAGTAGCTTTTTAAAGTGTCCATGTGGGGATTCTTTCTTTCCTTGGAATGGAGATGGAATTATTGTATTTTGTCCATCTTCCCTAAGGCAGACTTCTGATAGGCTCAGAAATGTCCCTTCTCCTAAGAATTAAATCTTATTGCAGGACAGCAAAAGAAACTGTCATGCTTTGTGAATTTCCTAGGTAAACTGACAAGAGATTATTCTTTCTTGTAGTTTTAATATCATTTTTGGAGAATAAGGGAGAAAAAGAACCTTTTCCTCAGTTTCAAATGTGTTAAGAAAGTGCAACTCCGTGTTGGTATCATGCCCCATTTCTGCACCAGTGGAAGTTATAAAAGGCATAAAAACACATCCTTCCTTCAAAGTAGGAGTTTCCCATGCTTGTGTGGACAGATTCTTCCGGAGCTGAGCATTGTCCCTGGATATTCAAAATACTGCAGTATTTGAAAGAAGAAAATACTTCTTTCTAAAAGAAGAAAATAATACCATTATCAGAAGATTAAAAGGCAGTGTGGGAAATTCCAGACATGGGGAGACTTCCATGAGAACTACAAATAAAAAAGAAACAAATTGACAAGTCTTCCACATCACAGTGATGGTTTTAATGGTCCTCTTGTTTGTCCACCAAACTCACATATTGTATTAAGTGCACTGGAAGGGATTAAATCTTGTAAAATAGGAAGGCAGAAAAGAAGGGAGAGTTGGGTGCCTGGCAGGCAGACATGAAGGAGACACATGCAACATGGAATTCAAGTCAATGTGTTGCCTCTGAGATGCTTCATAATTATTGTAGCCAAGGCAGAATTTAATTAAAATCACTTCTGAAGAAGTTTAGAAGCAAGAGGAAATTAATTTAGGGGAAACTTGCCACAGAAAATCCTCAAGTTATCATAACCTTACTAACCACAACCTTTAATGGCCTAGAGTTGTAAAGAAAAAACAAAAACATCACAAAACAAGCTGAGACCAAGGTCTACTCAGAATCTAACATTCCACTTATAATCCTAAATTGCATCAAAAATAGTATATGGTGAAAAATATGTTCAGAGTGACCAAGTTTAAATGCTAAATGATTTTTTGGTACCGGGGATCGAACTCGGGTACTTGCGTTTGAGCAGGAGGCGGCGAAACCACTGAGCTAAATCCCCGGCCCTTAAAAAGATTTTTTAGTAAGGTAAGAAAAATGAAAATTGAAATAACTGAAACAAATGAGTTTTATGACCACAGAAATTAAATAAAATGGAATAATTAAGTTTCTTCACATTCTGGTTAATTAAGACTACTTTTTTCCTGGATACCCAGGAAAAACTTGAAGTGATCATATCATAGGAACCTGTAAACCTTATGGATTTGCAGGAAGTTATGGCGAGGTTATAAAGATCTGATTTTTCCACAAAGTAAACCATCTTTGTAAGATGTAGCCTTCTAATTGACACAACCTTCTACAAGCTGTTCAGAATCTTGGAGAATTTCCATTTGTTAGTGGTGGATGGGGTGTGTTGGGAAATTTCCACTTGGCGGGGATCTGATATCTGGTTTCTTCCCTCCAGTGCATCCTCTAGGGTACTCTCAAGTACAGCTTAGGGCTATTTGAACCCTCTCCTTGGATTTATCTCCCCATGCTATCTGTCTCAGCTCCAAAACTGCCTTGGCAAGTGGCTTGGTAACACAGGCTTAAGGCTGCAGCAGCGCGGGAATAGCCTGCTCTAGAGTCCAGAACTCTGGCAGCCACCGAGAGCCAAGTGCAGCACAGCCAGCCCCCTCTCCTCCACACTGCACGGATGAGGCAGCTCCAACACCCCCAGAGCGAAGCCTCAGGAAAGTGCCAGAAGCCCGGAATCATCTTCACTCCCAAACCAGATTGAAACCAGAAACCAGAGAAGTTCAAGAGTGATTTTTAACTTCCCAACTCGCTTAACTGAGAAACAAATGTAACAAAAATTTAAAAGGAAATATAAATAAGTAAAATAAGTAGTGGAAAGGAAGAAGGGAGGAAAGAAAGGGGAGGTAAAAAGGAAAGAAGGAAAAAGAGGAACAAAGGAAGGATAAAAGAGGAAAGAAGAAAGAGGGAGGGAGATAGGGGAGAAGGAAGGAATTTAATATACATGCTACCCTTGCAAACTAATAATGGAAAGCATAAAATCTAAAAATGAGAACAAGGCAGCCTTTTTTTTTTTTTTTTTTGGTACCAGGGATCGAACTCAGGAGCTTGTGCTTGTGAGGCAGGTGCAGTGCCACTGAACTAAGTCCCTGGCACAGGGCAGCCTTTATGTGAGGAAAGATGCCTCTCCAGCAGGAAACCACCTAGAGGATATCCTTAGCTATTGTTTTCAACTTGTTATTAAGTAGCACGAGTTTTACTGTCATCAACATGCATTTGAAAATGATGGTAGCAGTGAGGGAATTATGTTAGACAAATACCAGAATAATGTTGCTTTCATTTTCCACTATGGTTGTTCTTAATGTATTACAGTGCTAATTGTGGTGGCGTGCACTTGTCCCAGCTCCTTGGGAGGCTGAGGCAGGAGGATCATTTGAGCGCAAAAGTCTGAGGCCAGCCTGGGCAACAGTGAAACCTGTCTCCGAAACAGAAATTAGGGCCTGGGAGTGTAGCCCAGTGGAAAAACTTGTGCTTACCTTGTAAGAGGCCTTGGTTCAATCTAGCATCGTACAAAAATATCTCTTTCTCTCTGTATATAATATGATATTGTATTATATTATATTTCTATTATACAGATAGGTACGAGATTTTTTTTTTAACATGAAGTAGATTGCTTATGCACCTCCTGCTCTCAGGAGGTGTTACAGGTGAAAGAATTTCATCAGGAGAAAACAGATATTGAACTTCATTTTCTTCTCTTTCTCAGAAATATTGCATATTGCACCTCCTGAGAGCCACCCTGAACTAAGACAGAGGAAAGCTGGAGGGAAATGATGCTGCTGCCTCACCCCCCAGATGACAGTGCTGAAGCCAGCTCTTCAGTGAATCAGAATTCTCAGAGAACTGGATCCCAGTTGTCTTCCTGCTGAGATTACCGCTAAATAGAGTGCTGCACCACATCCAGGGTACATTTTGGGGAAGCCAGCCTAAGGTAAGCACCACTGGCCCAATTTCACTCACTGTGGCCTTTTCCCCACAGCTCTTACCTCCAGTCATGTAGGGAGCGACAAGTCTCAGAAGAACTTCAGCCTAAGATGCAAATGCAGCTCTTCATTGTCTTCTTTTTCTTGGCCAGGCCTGTATTTCACTGTGGCCACTTCCTGTACCATCGATATTCACAGCTCCTTCCTCTCCCTCACCCTGACCCAGCTCCCACATTGCTACCTGCAAACTGCCATTCCTTTTCATAACGATATCCTTGCTATTCACGTTCTAAAAAATGAAGCTGCATTGGTAAAATAGTTGGAGAAGATAGGTGCGTATCAACTTCCTACATGCAACCTTTTTCAATTGATTAAGACTAGAGTTTCTAAGGAACATCCGGAAATCCAGATGTTTCCTTTGATTGTTGCAGCTAAGATAAAAGTAAGCAAAGCAAATTTCTGATTGTAAGCCTACCACCCACTCTTCCCCCTCTCCAAGATAATAAGTTGTTTTAAGTAGTTTAAAAGTACCATTGCCTTAGCTCTTACTATATATTGCTTCTATTATTGCTTTCTATTTATACCTCTAGACCAACAGTTCTTGGAACTGTTGCTGTGTAAAGCTTAAACCCACTGCAGCAATTCTGAATAAAACTGACAGCCCTCTCAGGATTCTCTTAGTAGGAAAGTCTTTAAGGCAAAGAACTGCATAAGAAGAATGCATTATTCATTTCTGAGAAGATAGATACTTTGAGGTCTAAATCAGTAACAGCTATTTTCCTCTTGATCTGACCTATATGTTGTCTGTGTTCCATGATGATCATCCTGTATATTTTTTTGTTCAGTGGGCCATGGCTTTGCTCTGATCTGCATTTATTATCTTACCCAGTCACTTGATTCCCCAACTTGTGCAATTTTGGACAGAGGAATGAGTTTGTAGTTTCCCTAAGAGAGACCCAGACAGCGTGCAGGCAACAGTACTACAGGGACAGGGATTAATAAACCAGATTCATCCAGTCATACTAAACTGATTCAATACCACTTTGCTGAGAGGCACAGTGATTCATATGTCCAGATAGGTTTGAGAACCACAGCTTGGATGTTCACATATGCAAGAGGGATCAGACTATAAAGCTCTAATCTCAGCTTTCCTTCTCTCTCCCAGAATTGTATTCAGGGTTTTGACCTCATTAGTTGTCTGCAAAGAACAAGGCTAATAAACTTTCACCCTACTGCCTGTTCCTGAGAGTGGCAAAGGCTCATGATAATCTCTTCAGAAAACAACAACAACAACAACAACAACAACATTTCCAAAAAGTAAAATGTACTCACATTTTCTAGGGGAAAAGAATATGACACACGAAAGCACCACATTCCAGGAGGCAGGACCAGGGCTCATATTTTCCCTATTTTGATGTATGTTTTTCTGGGAACAAATCTTTTTAAAAAGAGATTCCAATTTCCTCACTTAGATAATAGAGAAAAACCAAAGAGATTGATTTGCATTTGTATTAGGACAAAAAGTTCTTATTTTTATTGTTTTTTTTCTTAATCATTTTTGTGTAATCATGTGTTTTTGGTGCAATCTTTGGTTCAGATCTCATGTGATCTTATGTAAATGTTCCTAGGGTTTTCATCTGTCAAGAAGCTATTAAGTGAAGTCAATCTCTTTAGAAATAATCATTGTTGCCTGGCCCTAGGGTTGGAGGATTTTCAACAAAGATGACAGAATCTTGGAACAGAAGCACAGTTGGCATTGTTGTGACAGAATTCATTACGGCCATATAGAGAACTGTATAGTTCAGCTCCAGGAGGGGCTTTTAGTCTGGAATCCCATAATGAATGTTTGTGGAGGTCAACAGAACACTGTAAAAAATATACATGATTCTGTGGAATAAACAAATACAGTGCCTTCTTCTTGAGTAGAAAGGGGTTGTGGGATCAGTTGATTCATGTAGGAAGAGAACAATACTAACGTTTTCTTACAACTCATTTTTCAGAACAATGTGAAAGTACATGTATTTTGATGAAGAATTTCACAGTTGCTGCTGATGGGAGATGGCAGCATGCGACATTTTCCCATACAATGTTTATTTTGTTCCTTGGCTATGGTTCTGAGTTTCTACATCCATTTGTATAAATGCTATTATTTATGACTTAGTGCTACTGACAAAAGTCTTGCGTCAGCCCTGGTTTCATAGAAGTGTTTTCTATAGGGGTTAATTAATAGAAATATTATAATGAAACTACCATGGGCTCTTACTTTTTGGATAGTTTTACAAGCACCACCGTCTTTCTAGCCTTGTAAGTTATACATTCCCTGCCCGTTTGGTATCTCCCTCTTCATACCTCTCCAAGAATTTTCTAGGTCTAGAGCATTCCTATTTATGAGTCATTGACCTTGGGAGCAGAAACTAAATTTTTTCATTTAAAAATTATGTGAACCTCTGTTATTCTTCTCCTATTTAGTGTCCATTGTGTTTCAAAACCCATATTTATGTATTTATTAATAGCAAAAGTAGTAAAACCATAGAAACCTCTAAAGTGATACAGTTCTATTTCTTTTTTGAAAACAAGCAATTCATTTAATTTCTTTTTCTAGCCACATTAAATGCTTTAATGGTTGAAAATGATCATTTAGTAACCCCCTCTCCCCGGCATTTCAGTCTCTTTGAATTGCTGCTTGTACATACAGTTTGGTCAACTCCTTGAAATGAATTATTTAAATCAATCAACCGAAGCACTTTTTAACAAATTTGCTTGCTACTGATCATATACATGATTTACATTTTCTGCTTAACTCAGTAGATGGATTTCTGAAATGTGACATTAAAATCCCATTTTTGAGACCAAAATGTTAGGTGAAATAAATCAGACACATGAGTTTAAATATCATGTGGTATCTCTTATTTAAGAAGTCCAAATTACAAATAAAGAGCAAAATAAAAGGTAGCTAATAGGAAGTAGGGAGATAGACCTTTCTCTAAGGGGAGGAGATCAAGACATGGAGGGAGTGGGGAGGAGAGGGAAAGGGGATGAAAAAAGGAATTAAAATGTGTTATGTATATGCACCAGCTCCACACAAGAAATGTAATCATTATCTACTGCCAACATGTGCATAATAATAAAAAATAAAAAGAAATTTAAAAAATCTATCTGTATATATTAAAAATTGGTAGGTCTATGTGAAATAAATAATTTATTCAGTGTATTAACTATCTAATAGCTTTCTTATACAATTGTACCTAATGAATAAAATAGATAGGATTTTACATATACAAAAAGCATTTTTGAGAAGAAGTTTCCATTTCTCCATCACTAATATCATAATTGAACTGATTTTCTTCTTGGCATAGGTTTCTAAAATGTTTACCTTAGTTATTCTCTTTCAGTTTTTCCCTAAACCCAACCTCCAAACCCAGCGTTCCTTGCCACCCAAAACATGATCTACTAATCAGAAACATCTGGGAGATTGTTAGAAATGCTGAATCTCAGGCCCCAGCTAGACTTTTTGAATCAGAATCTCCGTTTTAATGAGACTCCCAGCTGAATCTTGTGATTACTAAATTTGAGAAGCTGTATTCTAGCCTAATCCTTCCACTTCATGGTACCATAGTCAGGGAACTTAGTGGTTCAGATTTAGAGATGATGGCATATTAACAAGCTATAATAATAACCTGCATAGAGTGAATCTTGGAGGTAGAAGGCACCTTTGTGGTAAGGTGAATGTTGAGCATCCTTCTGGCAGCTCTACTTGTGCCTAAGATTCCAGGTGCTATAGTGTTTTCCTCCTGTCTCCCTGGTATAGTACTGGGATTAGAGATTCAATTAGCATGTGTATGGTGAGGAAGCACCCAGTGAAGAAGGAGAGGCACATAGGTAAATTATAAATATAATGTATCGATAGTGATTAATTCTGTGGATAGAAAGTAGGGCAGAAGACAGAACCCAGATGACTCAACTTTAAGCATTTTGCCCATGGGCAAGTTGGAGGATGTTTCAGGCAGACAGGCATGAAGACAGTGAGACAGATGAGAGTCGCTATGGGCAGTCACATGGTTTGGTTTTGCTGAACATGAGGTATGTGAGGTATGTGTAGGGGCTAGTAGTGAGCAGCAGACCACTGAGGTAACAGGAAACAAAGCTGAGTCATTAAGGAGCTTAACGTATTAAGGAGCTTGGATTTTGTTAAAAGGGGCTAAAAAAGTGTAAACATTTGAATATAGTCTGAAAAATGGCCTGGAGGCAGCTAGAGCAAGAATATAGTCAGGGAGACCAGTATGGAAGTGGCTGCAGTGGCCCAGGGAGATACAATAATACCTGTGAAGAAGTGGTGTCGGTGTGGATGGAGAGCTCAGAATAGAAACCGGATATAAAGAGAAGAAATTCTCTTTACATCTCATCCATCCAGTAAGTTGACTCTTCCGTCATCAATCTCTCTGTGCTAGGTCTTTGAAGTGCTCACCATGTGACACGGGTTCGCATATTTCCAACAAGTACTTTGCTTTATTGATGCCCTTCATAAACTATAGTGTCAAGAGTTAAAGTGGAATGGGGAAAGGAAATGGAAAACTTGCTGGGTCCACACATACGCCAGGTATTTCACAAACACTGACTCATTGAGTTTCCACGATGTTGCAAAATAAGTATTAATGCCTCTTTTCACAGATGGGAAGAAGAATTCCCTGGAGGTCAAGGACCTCTAGCTATTAGGAGTAGAATCTGAATTTGCACCGAGATCTGTGGTATACATTGAACTACCTGTGCTGGGTGGATGCTTCTAGCATTTTAAACTACCACTTCAAGGTCTGCTGAATGTACAAGGTGATGACATTGTTGACTGCTCTGCCTACCTACCTTGCCTATTTGACACATTTCCCAGAACTAGTGTGGAAATGGAGAAGACCTTTGAATGACAAATGGAGGTCACAAAATCTAAATTGTCTATAGGAAGGGATATTACAGGCAGAATTTTTTTACTTTGTTTGTACACAGTTCTCCTAAGCTTGGCCATATGTTTTTGCAGCCCACAGACAATTAGAGCAGATTAAGAATGAATGGGAAGCAAGTGAGATCTAAGAGCTGACAAGCTGACATCAAAAAAGGAAGAGTTAGAAAGATGCAAAGAGCCATAGATACAAAAAGGGAGCCCAGGTAATAGCTTTGGTTACTAATAAAAAGGCGCTCAGTTTCCTGGACTTTAATAATCTCTGAGGGCATAACTGTATTACAGTACAAATTAGACCCTTAGAGTTGACGTAACCCTTAATTTTCTACCCAGGGGAGAGGGTCTCAATATAACATCAAGGGTCAGAGGATCACTTTTGCCTCTCCATAGCCCTCACTAAATAAGGAAAGAATCACTCTGTATGATAAGGTGCATTTCTTTTATTATTAGAAATAATTAGCAATTTTAGAAGATTTTTATACTCTGCCAACCAAAATCTCTCTTAGTAATATCTGCCAGTTGACCATTCTCAGTGTTTTTTTAAAACATGCTAGTCATCCAGCTCTGAAGAGATTAGAGTTACCTGTATGGAATGGCCCCACTAATAGCCTTCAAGCAGCATCTTCCCTTTTGTATCCCACTTCCTTTGAGCCTGTTCACAGGTTGTGCTCTGCGCCCTGCTGTGTAGGTCCATGACATTTCTGGTCAATCTCAGGAAATGAAATGTTTTATCTCACCTTGAGTGGTAATCAGTGAAATAACTCAGTGATTTAAAGTTTCCCATCAAACTAGTGATTCTTCAGTTTTCCCTAGAATTAAGCCTTTTGCTATAGTCTGTCCTCCTGCTTTTGACCTTGGAGGGTGTGGCAGGTGTCTCTCTCTGCTCTTTCATTGCTCATTGCCTCACCTCTACAACTGCTGCTCCCAAACATGGAGAGAGAGCAAAGTTGCGGGGGAATAGCAAAGTTCTTAGTCAACTGATACCACCCTAAACTGGGTCCTAAGTAGCCGAGATTAATGTGCACATGAAATACGTAGAGATCGTATTAGCATGCAGATGCTGATTCAGTAGGCCTGGAACTGTGTCAGATTTTACATTTCTAATAAGTTCCTAGATGATGTCCATGGCCTTAGTTCATGGGCCCATGCTTTGAGTAGCAAGGATTTAGAAGTTCCCTTTTGGGTCCACTTCAGCCATTCCTTTAGTGTAGACAAGGCCTCTTCTTCAACAAATTCTCTCTCTTTTACAGGCCCTGATTGCACACATAATTACCTCTTACTGCTGGGGACCCTCACCTTGGCAGGCTACTTCCTTGGTCAGAATACTTTTCAGTACAACCTGAGGTTGAGTTTCTACTGCTTACAGGTGTAGTCCCTTTGACCTTAATTTTGACACAAGTACTGTTACTTCCTATGTAGCCATTTGCTAGGCATCCACAGAACACTATAAATATCCAAAATCAGGCCCTAATCCCTCTGTACTTCAGATGCAGGGAACTCATATTGCTCAAACCCTCTCACTACACTGAAGGCCACACATTAAGTTTGGGATTGGGAATGAAGGGGTTGGAATTGACCATACAACGTTCTCTTAAGAAATTTCTTAAGGAATTGCAACAACATAGTTCTTTTAAATTTTTAATCTAGTTGGAAGTCCATGTACCCTATAGTCAGTTCTAGATATTTGCTTTGAAAATTTGTTTCTTGGTGATTGCTCTGACAGCTACTTTTGGTGTCTAAATAATAATAATATTTATTTTCTCTATGACAACCAGTATATTTCCACCTGATACTGTTTCTGAATATTTACCATTATCTAGATGGTTTTAAATTTGTCACATTGTTTCTTAACATGAGGATAGATAGAGTTAGAAACAGTATTCCATTTGGAGTCTGACCAGCCCTGAGCTCATTAGGGGTGTGCTTTTGTCTTCTCCATACTTGACTTGCATTAATGCTTTGCTGTTGGCAGCTAACTGTATAAGTAATAGAAAGAGGAAAAAGGGAGGAGTTGATAAGTGTAGAGTCTTGAGATTATCTCCCTTAAAAATTAAGATACCATAGAAAACAAATTAAGATAAAGGATTAGAGCAATGGAGGTGGAGTTAGAGGAGTTCTACTTTAGATATGTTAAATTTGAAATGCCAGCAGGATTTCTAAGTGGGAAGGTTCAGTAGGTAGTAGGCACTTTGGATGCTGGAGCATACAGGTTAAAGCTAGAAAAAGAGAAAGAGACTTGAGGAATCATCTCTATAAAGTTATTGCCTGCACTTTGTAAGACAGGACGCAGGCGGGTTGAGTGAGAGGGAGAAAGTACACAGTTCAGGCTTAAAGATGATGAAGGTCTACTCACATTGCAGGGGAAGGCAGTATATTCTTCAGAACTGGACAGTTATCTGCGTGGCTCAAAGTAGTGCTACCGCTGGCCTGCCATACTGTCTGAGGCTCCAGCAGCGTCATTTACTAGAACTCTTCCAGTGGAGCAGTGTTCATGATGCCACCTCTAGGGAGGTCAATATTTGTTGGCTATTGCCTCATAAAGAATACATTTACCTCAAGAGTAGTTCACCATCCCCAACCGTCTCCCAGGCCAGAATCTCAGGAGAATGGGCCATGGGGTTTGATGCCTATGAGGAATTAGAAGTAAACTCTGGATCATTGGAAGAAAATAGACTTCAGCTGGCCGGGAGAGGCCAAATTTTATTGCTGCAGGAAAATAGCATGTATTCAAAATAAGTTTATTATTTTGTTGAGTAATCTTCTAGTCAATGATTTTATGAAAAAGATATGTATTCTAGTTAAAATTAGTTTTTTTCTTCTTTAAAAAATTGGATTATATTATGTAATATGTTATTATATTTTTACTATTTATAATCAATAGTGTGGAAATAGTAATCTTAGGATAAAGCATGAAGGAATGATAAAATATAAGCTTATTTTTAAAAATACCCTCAAATATTTTTACATTTTCTTATTTTAAAAACATTTTACTTGAAGCTGGCATAAAAAAATCTATACCTCAAAATATAGATAAACATTATATGTTTTTATTTTTGCTTAACTTGGATAAATATATGTGCTTTAAACAAGTCTCATAGTGGCATAGCTAAAGAGATACTTCAGTACACTTGTCATCTTAACTGTGTAAGCTGACTAGTGATACAAGAATATCTTTCCATCAGATACAGCGATCAGTACTGGGAAAACCTTGTTCAGACCTCTTCTATCCTTTCAGAAGAACACACTTAGCATAATTTCTGGTAGGAACTTTTTTTAGCATTACATGAGCTCCACAAATTGATAATATTTGATAAGTTTGATGTTCATAAAAATACAAAGATGTAAATCAGAATTCTAAAGATTCCTTAAGGAAGATGAGGACATGTACAGAACTCATGGCTACGTACCACAAATGTGGCTTTAATAACCAAGTTTCTAACTTTTCAAGACTAGTCATTGTCAAGTGTCATAGGATTGAAAATGCATACTATAGTACAGATGAGTTATTCAGCATGGTCCACTGAAATGTCAGCTAGCTTAAAAAGTTATAACATGATTATTAATATTCACATTGATGATTCTTAGGATAAAAGTCTTCACTATCATTTCTTTTATATCTACTGTATGGCAGAATAGTTTCTAATATAATTTAAATATACTTCCTGAGGTAACATATTATCTTATTTAAGTATCAGAAGGTTTTCTTGAAATAGGCCACAGCTCCATGTTTCAGATACAACAAATTAAGTTCAGAGAGTTAAAAGTAAATTTTGATATTCACATGCTAAGAACTTGGTAGAGCTGTGTTCTCCCAAGTCCTGGGGGCGATTAAGTTATAAAGTTTTGTTACATACTCATTTTTGGAAAGCTGGTAGTTTATATTTGATAAAATAGACTTCTTCCTTTTCAACCATATTAGATAAGAATATTTATTGGTATTCATGTATACTGGTTGTTTCTTCTGCCCAAATGTAATGCTGCCTGTGGTCATCAGAGTATGTACTGTAATTTACTTTTTCAGTGTTTCTGTTGGAATTGAGTGCAATTGTCCATTTAGCATCTAGCCATCTACCCATTAGAGTCCTTTATGAGTAAAAAGAAAGGCTTCTTGATGGAAGTCCAGAGCTGACACTGGACCTGGTGGCCATTCCTTGGAGAAAAGTTAAATAATTACCTGTCTTAGTCAGTTTTTAGTGCTGAGACAAAAGAGTAGAGGTTTATTTTGGCTCACACGGCCTGCTGGCTCTAGGCAGAGGCAGTGTGGTGGAAGGCTCTAGGCAGAGGAAAAGCTGATCATGTCCTGGTGGCCAGGAAACAGGAGGGACGAGAGGAGCTGGGGAGGGAGATGCACTCTTCTAGTTCATGCTCCCAGGGCCCCACCTCGCCCAACCAGATGCCACCTCCTAGCAGTCCATTCAGCTCTGCTAAGTATAGTGCTCCTGCAATCCAATCACCTTCCAAAAGCCGAGCCTTGAACACATGAGGCTTTTGGGGGACATTCTAGATCGAAATCATAACATTGACTGACTCCAGCACACACACGCACGCGCGCACACACACACACACACACATATGCACGCACATTAATAGGAAGATTAGGATTTCTATATAATGTAGATTGGGGATATATATATATATATATATATATATATATATATATATGAATGAATGAAAGTTAGTAAAATCAACATTTGTTTCTGGTGTTTCCATTTCTTAAGTATAAAACAAATCCTTCTTTCCTGTTTTTACAGCTCCCTCCATGGATTTACTCATCATCATCTCCCTCCTGGACCAATAGTAGTCTAACTGTTCTCTTTTCTTCTAGTCTTGTCCCCAGTCTCCAATCCATTCTCCCCAGGGCAACTAGAATATTCTTAAAACGTAAGTCTTATCATGTTACTTATTTGACTAATGTCCATCACTGCCACCTAAGGTCTTCCAAGATTTGATTCCTATCTAACTCTCTAGTATGCCTCCTCTGGAGCTTTCTTTCCCTTGTTTTTTTACTCAAGCTGCATGGACTTTCTTGTGGTCTCTTATTTACTAACCTCTGCCCAGCTCCAAGACATTGCCTTATTTGGAATACTTTTATTCTTCCTTTTTTACCTGCCCAGTAAGTATAGATTCTTAAGAACTTAGCCCAAATAGCAGTTTACTAAAGCAACTTTCTATGATTCCCAGGGTAGCCCATACCCTCCGATTATGCACTCCTAGAGCACCGTACCTCCTTCATAGCATTCCTCATAACTGTAGAGTTAAGTAATAATTTGTTATTATTTATTAAAATCTGTTTCCTACACTTAGTTGTTAACTTCATTAGAGTAGTGCCTGAATCTTTCCCATTTAATAGTTTCCTCATTCCTTTGGCCTGGTGCCTGAGCTCTATAAGCATACAGTTTTTAAAAACATACAATATTTTAAAATGTTTTTCTCTGTTTAAAATATTGAGCTTGTCATTATTTAAGATAATCATAGAGATAAGAGGATTAGAAACATTTTAGTAACTTTTCTGTCCCTGGAACAAAATACCTGACACCTACAATTAAAAAGAGAAGATTTATATTGGCTCATGGTTTGGTGCATTCAGTCCATAGGCATCTGGCTCCAAGGAAGAAATATGGTGGAAGGGCATGGTAGAAGAAAGCTGCTCACGTTATGATAGCAAAGAGAGAAGGGAAGAGGTGGGGAAGGAGCTACACCCTTCAAAGCCTTTCCCCCAGTGACATACTTCTTTCAACCTTCCTTTTCCCTCTGTCCCTCCCTCCATCATTCCCCCTTTGTTTCTTCCCTCAAAATAGAATCATTTTAGGGGCCAGGGATTTAGCTCAGTGGTTCTGCTGCCTGCCTTGAAAGCGTAAGGTCCTGAGTTCAATCTTCGGTACCAAAAAAAAAAAAAAAGTAAAGAAAATCATTTTATAAGCACTGGGACAAAGGTGAAAGCATGGGCAATGTTTGTAGGGAAACAAGGGTTTTGATAAGGTAATTTTTTTTTTTGTACCAGGGATCAAACTCGGATCCTTGCGCTTGCACAGCAGGTGGCGAAACCACTGAGCTAAATCCCTAATTTAACAGTAATACCTTTAGTAAATAAATGTGAGAATAATATGGTATATGTATCATAATAAAATCCATTTGATCATAAATCCATTTACTAAGAGTGTGTAAAATAATTTGCCAAGTGCTTTGTGATAAAACCTACATAAACACAATGTTACTCTAGCGTCTGAAATTATAAAACCATTAGTTTTAGGACACTCAAACTCTGGCATTTATTTCCCTTAAGTGGTGAAAATAACTTGTTTTATGACATCATTTCTTCACTTAAAATAAACGATTCTATATTTATTTATACTGACTGTTAGTAGGGGATGAATACTTCTAGTAATAACTTTGTTTTTACTTTTATATTTTATCTAAACATGTTCAAGACGTAAAGTATACCATTTTGTGAATCACATCTTCTGTGCAGAGGATGAGTGAACCTTAAGCCTAAACTTCACTGTTGGAATTAGGCTTTTGCACAAGTACATACAGGAAATCAGTATTCAAGGGTGTTAAAAAGAAAGAACTATTGGCTTGGTGAGGGAGGATAGAAAGAGGTAAGGAGAGAGATTGATGGAGGGAGGGAGGGGGAGGGAGGGAGAGAGAGAGAGGGAGGGAGAGAGGGAGAAAACAAGGCCTGGACACCTCATACTCTACATGTGTGGGTGGGTACATAACTAGAGATGAATAGAGATTTCTAACAAACTGGATTGAATTTTCATTTCTTTCTATAATTAGAGGAAGAGCATTTTCCTCAAAACTCACAATTCGTTTCCCTTTTGTGTAACCTATTTACTAGAAGCACCTTGAAGAATGGAAAGTACACACTATTCAGAAAAATCTTAAAACCAGACTGAAGTCTGACTGTGAGTTACTACACTAAAAGCTCATGGATAACTCATTTCAAATCCAAGATGAGTTTATCTGTTTATCTGTTATGCCACAGACTAAGTAGGAAAGTGAAGACAGCATCAAAGTTTCATTTGATGTCTAATGTGGGAGCTTCAACTATTTTCAGCAGCATCCACAGAATCAGAAATCCACCTACACTCAAGCTGTGTGAGATTTTAAATTGACCATCTTGGATGTTAAGAGAATGCCAGATTTAGTAAAGGAATATGCCCCTTGACCTCAGTGGGAGGGAAGTATCCATAGAGGCTTCATCCCAACTATGTCCTTTGATCAGGAATAGGTCATGATGTTCCAGTTTCCTGGTGTAATTTTAGGAGAATTAAAGTGGAACAACTAGAAATTACATCACTGATTATAATCAGTGTCAATTGAAATTGCTACTTGATACAATCCTGCTAGCCAACATACAGATGGGATTAGCTACTCAACTTCATTGGCTGCCAGATCCTAGTAGATTATAGGTTACTTAATTAGTTTATACCGAATATACACACAATTTTTCCCTCCTAAAATTCTCAGGTTAGCAGTTAAGGCATAGGCCTTTGCTTTTCCTTTGTGCTTGATGCTTAAAGTTTCTAAAACTTGAGACATTAAAAAAACCCTGATGCTCAATCTGTGTTTTTGACAAGTCTGAGTCAATTTGACTAGAACAAGGCCTAGGAATTCCTATTTTTAAAAGGTACCTGAGAAATTGTAATTAGAGGTTACAGACAACAGGTTGAGACAACAGAAAAATGCTATTTCATCCAGCCTTCTTGATAACATTAATAAGTAGGCTTTGACATAATTTTACATATCAAGAAACTTAGAGTTTAAGGAAAAGATTTTAACCTACGTTTTAAATTTTTTTCTGTGATTTTTTTCATCAAATCATATTTCTTAAGACTTCCGGTGAGACCAAGGAATTTCCATGGAAAGACGCATATAACTAACTATTAAGGGAAAATGGGGAAAAATTCAATTATAGCAGTTAGGCTAATAATAGAATTATTTAAACCAAAAAAGTCTTAGCAAATTTATTGACATTCTGTAAGTTCCCTGTGACAGAGAGCTTAATGAATATCGCATGGTTGTGTAATGTCACATTGAAAAGTTTGAGATGAAGAATCCAGCTCCTTCTGCCCCTTTCCCTGCCCAATATATTAACTTTGAAAATGGCACAAAAAGATAACAATTCAAAGAGGGGTTTCCCACATGCCTCTTAATGTTATAGAAAACAAGGTTTCTGAATCATTTTTGTCAGATATTCAACCTCCTTCATAAAAATGGACAATATTAACTTATATACGTACTAATAGTGCCACTGTTGGATAGTTCCTGTGAATCTTTAGCCTCCTCATTTATGGTGAGGGGAGGAAAAGGAAAGATGTTGAACAGGTAAAATGTTATCATGGGCACCTCATCCCTGATGCACCCTCAAAACACACTTAACCAAATACAAAAATCTAAATCTGAACTTTTGTAGGTCAGTTTTATCTTAACTCAAGTACAACATGCCTTACCCTCCTCCCTGTTTTCCTGAGCTATCTTTGGCAGAGCCTCCAGCAGCAGATGTAGTGAGAATGTGCAGGGTGGCCAAGATTTGTAACCAAGTCCTTGGATTATTGTGGCTGTCACCTCAAATTCCAGATTCAGAAACACTCATCCATGAGTGATCATGCTCTTGAGTGGGAGCAATAATTTGAATTGATGAAACTTACAAGCAATCAATTTGTAAATCACAATGCCAACACATGTAAAAATTACAGGGAGAAGGAATCTTGGCTTCAGAACAGTTTGGTCACTGTGATCTTATTCTCTTGTTTATTTATTCTTCTCATACCTACTTTTTGAATGCCTGTTCCTTATAAAATAACTTTTCCCATTGGGTTAGTCTTCATGGAATGACCAATTATAAACAAGAAATATCTTTGATAACTGGTTGTAAAGAATGGAAACTCATTCGTGCTTGCTTGAGTTAAGAAAGAAAAACAGAAAATAAATGGACAGGGCAGGGA
Organism: Heterocephalus glaber; assembly: GCF_053883595.1. NCBI lineage: Eukaryota > Metazoa > Chordata > Mammalia > Rodentia > Bathyergidae > Heterocephalus > Heterocephalus glaber. The sequence goes on along the minus strand of NW_028258315.1, from coordinate 77,493,821 downwards.
TTTAGCTCAGCGGTTTCGCCACCTGCTGTGCAAGCGCAAGGACCCAAGTTCAATCCCCGGTACCAAAAAAAAAAAGAAGTACAGCAGGGCCTTGAGGACAGTGGGCAGTTACCAGGTACCACCCTCTTGTCTCTCTCCTGCTATTGAGCTTGCAGTGTCGAGAGCTCTCTGTGTAGGGAACAGGGGAAGGGGATGTTACTAGAACCTCTGCAGTAAGTCCTAGTCTCCTGCGAGCCAAGGCAGCACACGGCGAATTATAGGAAAGGTAGACAAATGAGAAGAAGCTGAGCTTTGGATCTGATCAGTGCTGCTCTGGGCAGCAAAGACAAAAGCCCCCTAGCTTGCAGCACTTTTTATTCAGTACATGGGGAAACAGATGTAACAAGTGAAAATGCAGAGCTCATTACTTTACATTGGGATAAACAAGGTGTAAAAAGACTGGGGGACAGTGGAAATCTAAGAACAATGAGGAAGTATGTAGATGAAGATTTCGTTCCTCTCTGGCATCTCCCACAGGTGTGATCTTGTCCTGGAGCATTACAGCATCCAGGGATCACTGAGGTCTCAGTTGTGACCCAGGCCAAAATGCAATTATGTCTGGAATGTCGTAACTGGTCTGTAGGCAGGAGAACTAGGCCTACTCAAATGATTTTCCCTAGAATTATGTAGCATTGCTCCCAACATCTCTGTACATCTGCTCCAGTGCCATTAGGCTTCCTTTGCCCCCACATGGCCTAACGTCTGCCAGCTCAGCATGGCCAGGCATTTAAGGGGTGCAAGACCTCACAGCCAGTGCCCATCCCCATTCAATCTGTGGGTACCTGAACTTCTTAGTTTGTATTCTCTTGATAGTAGTCTGATTGGCTTAACCTAAATTATGGCTGTTTCCCAGATCATGGGTCTAATCTTGGCCCACTTATAGTCTGCATATATACCACATAGGTCACTCTTTGAGGGACTGGGAACTTAGTTTCAGTGGATAGAGCATGGGTGAGATACTGGAAAACAATTAACATATGGTTGACTCTGGAACGTTCTTTAGGTGTTCTCCTGGTGGGTATAGAAATATGATGAGTGAGGATTATAGAACTGGAACCAAGCTGATGAGGTGGTAAAGAGGGTTCCTTTCTAGATGCCATTGTGCCTTGGAACAAAGGCTAAGCATGGGAGGCAGGATTGCAGGGTTGGGAAAAAAAAAAGAGCATTACCCCACATTGCCATTCAAAAGGATTTTCCAGCTGACCCCTCCTTCCTTTCCCCAGGGCTCAAGCTTTGTACAGCCTCTGAAATATTTCTGAAGGGACAGGAAGAACAATACCAGGAAAGAAAGAGGCCGACACTCACAGAAGAGAAGGCACTGGGGCTATTTGGAAAGGACATTGGACATTGCATGTAATGGGTTGGACAGTAGACACAAAAAGGCCTGTCCAAGTCCTAAACTTCAGTACTTATGAAATTATCTTATTTGGAAATAAAATCTTTGCAGATAAGAACCTAAACAAAAGATCATTCTGAATTAAGAGGGGCCCTAAATCCAATGACAGTAGATGCTATTTAAGAGATAGGAGAGGAGAAAATACAGAGACACATAGAGAAAAAGACCATGTAAAGATGGAGGCAGAAGTTGGGAGTGGAGGTTCATACCTCTTGTTCCAGCTATTTGGGAAAGTCACTTGAGCCTAGAAGTTCAAGACCAGCCTGTTCAACCTAGTGAAACCCCGTCTCAAAAAGAAGATAGAGTTAGAGCTTGGAGTTATGCTACCACAAACCAAGGAACATCAGGAGCCATCTTGAAGCTGGAAGGGGTAAGGTGTCTTCTCCTCTAGAACCTTTGGAGGGGGTGTAGCCCTGTGGACACTTGGTCTCTCAGACTTTGGGCCTCCAGCACTATAAAGAATATATTTTTGTTGTTTTAAGCTAGCAAGGTTGGTGCAATTAGATATGGGAATCCTAGGAAACTAATATACTGGGTTATGATAGGCAGAGCTCTCCTAGGAAACTGAGTTTGAGCCAAGGGAGGTAACAGGAAGGCACCTTGGGGGTGTTCCTCAGCTTTCTTCAGCAGCAGCTCCCAGACCATAGACATGGCAGGTAAACCACTGAGCACAGGGGAGAGAATAGATGCACAGGTCCAAGTCTCAATGATATAGATTTGGAGCCAGACTAGACAGGAAGGTCTTTCCCTGCCCTGTCTCTAGGTAAAAATGCTGCATCTATGAGGTTATGAGATAACTGAGGTTTAATCTTACTTTTCTGCCCACTCCTTGCATAGCCTTGTGTAAGTTCCTCACCCTTTGAGAACCTCAGGAACACAAACCATTTACTTATTCTTAAAAAATTATAGACCTTCAGGTCCACAACCCTGTGTGGTTAGAGTAAGGGAATAGGCCTGAATCTTCAAGAATTTGCCTTGTGGACTGGTTCCTTTGTTTGGATGTACCAGTTTAACAGATGTATTGCAGCTCCCTCTGGGTTAAATAGCTCCTTAGATCTGATTTTGTGTCTCAATTCCTACCTGGAATCAGTAGGCACTTTGGGAAGATTTGGGCTTGAGTTCTTATTGTCAATGTCCTTGCAATGTCTCTTATGGAAACCTTTAGCATCCTAGCCATAGAACCCGGTACTGTCTCATAAGGCAGATCGTCTTCAGAACACAGGCAGATGCTGAAGTGCACCAGGTGACTCTGGTGTCTTGTAGAAGTGAGATATGAGTTCCACCTGGACATTTTTCTGAGGGTACAGCATAGAGCTGCACTCTTTAATATGATAGTTAAACTTAAGTTAATTAAAATTAAATAAAAATAATTCAATTCCTCAGTTTCACTAGCCACATTTCAAGTGCTCAACAGACACACCTAGCTAATGGCTATCATATCGGACACTGCAAGTAGAGAGCATTTCCATCATCACAAAAATTCTATTGGATGTGCTGCTCTAGAGAAAGGCATCAAATAATCTGGATATCTTTTCAAGGAAAAATTCTGATTCAGTTGGCATGAGTTGGGGTCTGAAATTCTGCAGTTTTAACAAACTCCCAGATGTAGATCCTTGGGATTCATGGACACAATTTGAGAAGCAAAGATGGAGAGAACATTAACATATGTACTAACATAACATAGTTGTATATTAATTAGGTTCAGTGCGTGAGCCATATGTTGGAAGGGTAGGAGCATATTTCACCTTCAGCAAGTAGGAATGGGGCTGGAATAGCCTGGCAGGAATAGAAGCTTCAGAGGGTATCACTTGGCTAAACAAGTGAGGCTCTAAATGTGAGTTGCAGAGATACAGACTTTTGCCTCTAGAGGAGGACTTCTGACCAAGGTACCAGGTGGCAAACTTTTTTACTTTTGTAAAGGACTGGATAGTAAATGTTTTAGGATTAATGGCTATATGAGCTCAGTTGCAATTACATAAGTGTGCTGTTGTAGAACTAAAGCAGATACAGACAATATGTGAACAAATAAGTGTTCCAACACAGCCATATATATATATATATATATATATATATATATATATATATATATATGTTTGTTTATATATTTGTTTGTTTTTTGTTCCAGGGATCAAACTCAGGACCTTGTGCTTGTGAGGCAGGCAGCGGCACCACTGAGCTAAAATCCCCAGCCCCTTTAACACAGCTATATTTTCAAAAGCAGTGGCCTGCTCACTTGGCAATGAGTCATGGTGTTTTAATTCCTGCAGTTAGTAGGTCACAGTGGATGAGGGAGTTTGAAGTTATAAATTGTCAATTAGAAATTTTATACAATGAAATAAATCAGACATACAGTTTAAATATTGCATAGTGCCTCTTACGGAGCAACTCAAAATAAAAACAAAGAGCTAAATAAAAGATAAATGATAGGAAATAGGGAGATAGCTCTTTTGCAAAAGGGAAGGAGACCAAGAACTGGAGGGAGAGGGAAGAGAGGGAAGGGGAAGGGAATGAGAAAAGAATTAAGATGTACGATGGACGTGGACCAGCTCTTCATGAGGAATGTAGACCTTATGTACCGTAAACATGTACTAATACAAATAAAAACTGAAAAGAAAGAAATTCTTTAGAGCGCAGAACTTAACTATCCTCATTATTAATTTTTACTCGTAACAAATTTCCATTTTTAATGTAGTTGGTATAATTTCAGATCAATTTCCTGACATATATAATTTATAATTACATTTTAGTAATGTTGAAATCAAACTATGATATGTAGAAATTACAAGTTGCCCCGGAAACACCAATTAAAACAAAGTTGAGATATCAATTTTAAAGTAAAATCTACGGACTGGCATCTTTTTATTATCATGTAAATTGAAAAATAATTATCTAAATTCCAGGTTTAGATTTGCCTTATTTACTATGGGGGCGGGGGGGACCTGGAGATACTCACTGGCCCAATGTCTATAGTTTAATGGTTGGCTAATTCAGAACAAAACCAGGGCTCTTGTTTCTTAAACAGCATTTGCTCCTTCTGTGACAGTGCCTCTACAAAGCAGACAAGACACTACTCACACACTCTTGAGTCCACCTGTACTCAGGTACAGGGCACTCTCACTCCAGTAAATTCTCACTGAGCTCAAAGAAATGGTACTGAATTGTGGCCGTAAACACAATCATAGATATTACAGACATTCATAGAACATTTCATAAATCATTTCCTTATTTTCCTAGGCTTTTGGGAGAGGATTTAGATGATAAAGATCTCTCTAAAGTGCTATCCAAGAAATTTCAAATGAAGTCTTTAGGCATTCTGTAAGAATTACTGTAACAAGCAAAAAAACAAAACAAAACCCACTAGTCTGTAAAACTGATATTCACTAATAAAATTATTTCATTTCTCTTTTAAAAATAAGCTATTTTTCTGCTATAGATTCATGAACAGAAGTTCTGGTTCTGATCTGGATGTTGAGATCTTAGTTCCAAGGAGGATCTGTCCAGGCCTCAGATGACTTAACTTTCTCATATCTGAATTCCAGATCTTACTTACCTACTTCCTCCTCCACCTCTTCCTGGTTCTCCATGATCTCTTAATTGTAAACATATTTTCTTCCCCAAATCTCGGCTTTCTTCACAGTCCTGTTGGCAATCATTCAACCAAGTTCTAGGTCGCCATGTGCTTCAGAGCTGGTCATGTCACCAGGACCATGAAGCACAGGGGTGCAGTGAAAGGGCCACAATCCCGTGATACCCATGAGACATGTAGGATATGTGATATGAATCCTATTTTGTGGGTGAGGAAACGGGCTCAGAGACTTTCAGCAACACGCCCAAGATCATTTGGGAAATGTCCAGCCTCCACTCACATCTGTCTCCAAATCCAGGCCTTCTCCCCACACTTCATTATAGTTCTGGCAGCCCTGTCATTTTCCAGTGTGTGGTGGGATTGGGGATGGGAACAAGGCCTCGTCTCGACAGAGATCGAAAGATCCAACATCCCCATGAGATGGGAAAATTCAAGGTCAAAACTCTTTTTGATTGAAAAAATCCTTATCAATATAATAATAATTAATTAATATTGATTACAATAATATTAATAGTATTAATAGTAACATTTCTTGAACTTTAGTTTGTGGATTGATATTTGCCTTCTGTATAAAAAAGAATTTCCTATGGTAGAGTATTTGTTCTTTACCAGTTTTAATATCTTTATCTCAATGAATGACACAAAGTAGCAACTTGGCCAAACCAGAGTTTGGGGGACAAATTTGACTCTTTATTTGTCCTAATTCATTACAACAATCAATCACTCACATTGTTAGATTTTTAAAAAATCATAAAAATAATAAATCATTATTGCAACAAGGACATTACAAAGATATATGAAGAGAAGATTACATTTCTGCTCTTTTGTTTAAGTTTCTCCCTCAAGTCTGAGTTAGTGAATACGTTGGTGTGTATCCTCCAAAAAATATATATATTCATAGATAGGGCTGACCATTTTCTGCTTTCTATTCTTCTATTAACATAGTTTAAAAACTCATAATTACTTTTTTTTAAGAAAAATTGCATCTCATTGTTTTAATTTCCCAAGTAGAGTAAGAGTAAGCACATTTTTATGTTTAGCTACTATTTTTATTATAAACTTTTGTTTGTTTTTGTACCTTACTTAAAATATGTTGCAGTTTATAGTATGTCAGAGATATTGGCCACATAGGTGGCCAATAATTTCTCCTGCTCTCGTATTTGTTTTTAAATTTAATTATGGCATATTTACTACAAAGATTTCATTTTGATGTGCCTTGGTCAACTTTTTCTTTTGTGATATCTGGGGTGTGTATGTATGTGTTACTTAAGACATTTTTCATTCACTCTTAAATTGTATACATCGTTGCCTGTTTTTTTCTCATATTTTTGTATTAAAATACTTGATTTTTATCCTATCCATTTTTGTTTTACATATAATGTAAGAAAGGAGTCTACTTATGTTTGCTCCAGTGGATAGGCATTTGGGTCAACTGAAAGGACTAAAATATCCATCCTTTCGAGTGAATTGGAATAATGGCTTTATCATATGTCAAAATTCCACACATTATAGGGTATATTTTTGGGCTCCTTTTATGTTACACTCATCAACTTATTTGATCCTTACCTCCTCTTCAAAGCTTCTGGAACAGAAGCTTCTACTTGCCCCAACTTCTAGTTCATGAAACACATTTTCTCACATTTTTTTGGAAGCTGAAGGACTCCACATATATTTTGGACATTTAAGAGGCATCTCCAGTGTATTAAACACAACCCTCTGTTCCCCGTGACTTTTGGTGACACTAATCCCAGTGTCTGAAGAGTGGAGGGAGGGAGATTCCCTCCTGGGGAAATGAGCAGTAAGGCTTCATATATTCTTGTAAAGTGCTAACCCATCCACATGTCTCTATGATTCCATCCAGCCTTCCCTAATCTCATCAGCTCCAAGTGCCATGGCTGGCACCTGCATCCTCCTCCTTCCTGCAACTACTCATTTAAGCTTGCCCTGATCCAGTGATCCCCATAAAGCAGACACCACAGAATGAAAAGAGCTCATAGAATTCAAAGTTTTTGCCTTAAGTGCTTTGAAATGCTTTACATCAGGGAAAAAAGTAAATTTCCCCCATGTATCTGGAACCTTATTATAAAAACTGCCTTTAAAACTTTGTTTGATAACCTCTGAGCTATTGTCTAAGATAAAATACCAATAACAATGATAATAATATACCCAAAATGCAAAATTGCTTTAAATTATTTTAAGAAAACAATTCCAGAAGCTTTCTTTCTGTCACTTTCCCCTGATTCTCATCAATTAGCTCAAATTCCTGCAGATAAGTGGATTATAAATGCGCGAGATGGCATTTTTTGAGGCTGAAGGTCATAGTGTAGAAAGGACACATATTACCAACCAGAATAGAAGAGAAGGACCTGCCTTTCACACCTAAATCCCTCTCTGTCGGGAATTCTTTCCAGACAGCTTCAAACCTTAGCAGGTGCTAAAGGCGTGACATGATGCCTAGCATAACAGCTGGCACCCAGTCCAGCCTGGGACCATTCTCAACCAGGCCTCACCTGGAGACTTCTGGAGTTGTGAATGACCTACCAAGGAGGATTTTCACCATTTAGGGTTCTTGGATGCCAGCTGCTTTCCCAAAATGGTTGAATTGGACATTTCGGGGCATCAGGTCCCTTCCAAGTAATATGAAAAATGGTTATAAAACATGCATGCCGATTTGGAAAAAGATCCTACTTCTGTCTCTTCTGAATCATGAGGACTTTGTGAAACTTATTGCCCACAAGGGACAAAAGAGCAAAACAGATGGTGGGATTTCATGCTTTTTCTGGAGCGTTAAAAATACCATCAATCATGTACTTGTAAATTGGCAGTAATTGAATTTTTGTTATTCCATAAGTTATACCAGACAGAAAGTTTTATACACAAAAGAGCATGGATAGGTGACCTGAAGTAGACAGCATCACGATTTCTGACTGCCCAGTGCCTCAGTAGGACTCAGAAAATCCACTGTCAACTTCTCTTGTAGCTAGTAGACTGTGTGACCTAGAGTCTACTGGTCGGGCACAACTGCTGTGAAACCTCAACCAGGAATAAGGAATGTCAGGGGAAAGTGCCATATGGACTTTCTTAGGGTGGCAGCAGAAATCTCCAGCTTCCAGGGGCCACAGTTGCAAACCTGAGTTTCTGTCCCAGGAGCAACATTGATGGGAAAGTGCAGGGGTCATTATCTCCTTATCGGTCAGTTCTGAGGGAGAGCTAGGATAGTGTTTTTGGAAGCTGAGCTTGAATAAGGGTGTCTATTTTCCCAACAATTCTTTGAGATACCCAACATTGATTACATAAATACCTTTTCTGTTTTATAACTGCAAGACAGCGTCTATTGCTCATAATTAAAAATCTCAACTAAGATAACATCTCTGACTTTTATTCACTTATATTGGAAGTGAATAGATGCTTTTATGCTGTCTGGTCAAAGCTATGGATAAATTTAATGAGACAAAAGCAGTCTAACATGCCCAAGTGCCTCATGGGGAGTCAGGCTTTTGCACTTCGTGAGATCTTCCCCCAGCTTTTGAAAGAACCCTCAGAGCTGAACAATAGAGAAAATGATCTGGACCCAGAACTATCAAAACTTCACTGACATGGAACAATTGCTCTCAAAATATCATGTGTGCCTCAAACCTAGAGAATTGATGAGCTGAGGAGATACATTTTTGAGGTATTTGACCTGCTTTCCATCACCTTTCACTACGCACAACTGTACTAGCCAAAAAATTATGCATTCATTATGCATGATATTGTTTCTTCTTCGACATTAGATTGAAAAATCTCTCTTCTTGCATGAAGAAGGTAGATGGAACAGATTCCTCAACTATGTTAAGATGCTTGGGAAAGACTTCTGTGAGTCAGATACTTGTATTTTCTCAGCAAAATTGTGACATAACCTGAGTACAGAAAAAAAAAACATTTAAGATGTATGACTTTTAGAGACCAATAGTAAATGTTATGTATATTACTATTGCTGAAATGAGACTAGATATTACTAATAATCTATGAGCACCATAGATTTCATACTTGATTTCATTTGTCCTTCTTCCCCTTTCAGAAAAACCCTTTGCCTAGCATTTGTGATAATTACTCTTCTGCTTTCCATTCTCATTTATCACATATATCTATCCTTAAGCAATATCATTTGGTTTTTCCTGCTTTAAAAATTTATATAAACTATCACATATATTCCTTTGTGTCCTTTTGCATAACACAGTGGTAGCAAAATTTGTCTATATTGTTGTATTTGGCTGAAATTCATTCATTCTCATTACTGTGTATTCTGTTGATGAACAAACCATGATTTACTTATTCATTCTAGTCTTCATGAACTCAGGGATGCCTTCCAGTCCATGGCATTTGCAAATAAGTGAACTCAGGGATGCCTTCCAGTACATGGCATTTGCAAATAATGTTGATGTGACCATTCTGAGTGCATCTCTGTTATAGATGTGAATGTATTTTACATGTATAAGCCTAACAGTGGGGCTGCAGGATTAAAAGATAGGAGCATGTTTTACTTTTTGGAGTAATGATAGGCTGTTTTCTCAAGTAGTTGTATCAATTTATTATGTTAGCAGCAATATAAAAGATTTGCACCTTCTCACTGGCTTTTTGTCATCTGATAGCTTTATAATGGTATCCGAGGGTGATTTTAAGTTGCATTTCCCTGCCGATATCAATGAAACTTAGTATATACCTTTCTTTTTTAAGTTATTGGTAGCTAACTGACAATTGAGGTTTTCCAGGAAATTCCTTTTTAAAATCCTTTATCTATTTTACTATTGGGTTTTTATTGTCTCAGCCTGGTTGCTTAGGAAGCAGGATGCACATCAAATGGATATGGTCTTATATTTCACCTCGGAGAGTGGGTGGAGATGCAGCAGAATGGAAAGAGGAGTGTGAGGCCCCATTGAGCAGAGAAGCACACAGGACATGTGTGAGGCCCTTTCACTGCTCCAGGTCACTTTTTATGTAAACAAGGGACACCGTATAGTCGCAATGACCTATAAATAACTATTTACTATATTTGAATAGAAGCATACCATTATAGTAAAAGATATCATTGCTATAAAGATGTCAACTTTGAATAGATTTGTTAAAATTTGATCTTACTTTCATGAAGGGAACTTGGAAAGCACTAAATGTATAAAGTAGTGAAAGAGAAAGGTAATGAAGACAGATGTGCCTGTCACATAATAACATGCTGTTGGGCACATTGATGCAAGAGACAAGGTTGTCTAAAATCAATAAAACAAAACCAAACCAAGCCAAATAAAGTGAATACAAACCAAAACAAAAATCTAAAACTGTGATTTAGTCCTCGTCTCCTCTTATTCCTTCCTCCCTTAGAAAAACAGCTAGATGGAAATAGAAGTGAGTCAGTAAGAATATTGCAATCATCACCTAAGAGCTTCACATGATAAATGAAAACAATTGGCAAAACTTGCCACAAAAAATGTAACCTCTACACCAAAAAATGCAGTATAAAGTAATTTTAAAATAGTCTGGGAAAAATAATGCAACATATATGTATATATTTCCAGAAAATGCAAAGAAGTTTTGCAAATTAAAATATACATATTAAAATTATACACCAACTCAGAAAAAATTAAAATTTCATACAAAATACAAATTATAATAAACATTGAGATTACGTGCATCCACTCTAGAAATAAAACAATTCTTTTTCACATAGTCTATTTGTCAACCTTAAATCTTAAAAGATTTAAGGTTGACAAAATTCGTAGTAGGAGAAGATGTGGGGAAGAAGGAACTTTTATACAAGTGTGGTGGGTTTATATACTGTTACAAGTATCCTTCAAAATGCCCTTTTACTTGGAAACAGCTCAAAAGCCCATCAACTAGTGAGTAGATAAAGAAGATGTGTTTGTTTAAAAATAAAATGGACTACTACTCAGCCATAAAGAATGATAAACTTGAGACTTTTATAGCTAAATAGATGCCCCTTTAGGCCATATTCATAAGTGAAATAAATAGGACACACCTGTAAATATCAAGTTATTTCTCTGGTGTGAGAAACTGAAGGTGTAAATGAGGACCAAAATGTATAATAGACATTGTGAAATAGGAAGAAAATGTTCAAAGGGGAAGGGGAACTGGGGGGGGCAGGAGAAAGGAAAGAAGGGAAAGAAAAAATTGAAGGTAAGACGGAAAAAATGGAAACAAAGCTTATGTATATGGGGGGGTGGAGGGGTAGAAGGGAGGACAGGGGACTGGAAAAAAATAAAAATCAAGATATATCATGTACAGGTACAAATTATCAATGATGAATATGATCATAATGTATACCTAAATATACCCATAAACTCAATAAAAAAGAAAAACAAAACAAAAGAACACCAAAAAACCCACAAAATGCCCTTTTAAATTAATGATTTCACTAAAAATTCAACCTATGGAAACAATTAAACATGGTAGTAAGATTCATGGATAAGAATGCTAGTCAAAACATTGTTTACAAGAGTGTAAAATATAACATCTATTATATTTACTAATGAGAGATCATTTAAATTACAGTCTATTTTATTTTACCATTAAAATTGATGAGGAATATAATGAAGTAAAAACTTGGACTTACATGTAGTCAGTAAGAAATAAGAAGTCTGAAATGAGAATACAGCCTTGCATTCACCGAAAAATATTTCTCCTGAAATCTTGAGGGAATGGGTGTTGAACAAAATAGTAGATGAGTTAGATCCTCCAGAGGTCCCTCCCCACAGACACACCAAGTATAACAGGTATACTTACTCTAAACTACCGGCACAAGAGCTAAGGAAATCAGATGAGATCATAGTGCCTGCTTTCAGAATAACAAAATAAAAAGATGCACTAAAGAAGGCAGGCAAGAAGAAATTTTCTGTGTCCTCCCCTTCCCCATATGCCAGTAGCCTAAGGTGGAGAAAGTTGCCTTCCACTTGGGGAAGGGAAGAAGAATTGAATCCAGGCCTTAGACATGAAACCCAGTACTGGGCAAATCTCCTCAACCCCTGTGGACTGAGCCCCTGAAACTGTGGCCTGCCTCTATTGAGCCTCCTCCAACCTCAAGCAGCATAGCAGGGAGCAGGACCCAAACTTCAGAGAGCCTGAAGTGCAGCACTTTGTCTCAGAATCTAGTGTAAACCCACCATGGTGATACCCAGTACTCAGTGAGACCAAGAACTCAGGAGAAAGTGAAGGCTCCATAACCAGGCTAAAATTCACCAGTTGAGCCCTATAGACTGCTCTGGCCTCAGACAGAAACTTGAGCACAGGAAGGAAAGACTTGAGTTTTTGTCCTATTAGTTCCAGTCTTGGAGTGGAGTTAGGGAACACTCATATTACTTCTGTTGTGCAAGTCCCTATGGCTATGGAACTCAGGCATGACCCAGCTTCATACCATCTTGGTGGTCAAGGAACTGTGTCCATCACCCATTCTCGAGCCTTAGGCACCACAGTTACCATGTCCACAGATTGGACTCTAGAGCTGTCTTGGCACCAGATGGAGGACTGTGCCCCAGTGAGACTCACCTGTGTTTCAGCCAGCATCACTGCCAGGTATAATGCGGACCTCAGTGTACCTGTGAGACTGTGCAGGTCTTTATGTCTGTGAGACTCAGGCATCATTCAATTTGGCATCAAATCCAATGCCTAAGGTTCTGCTTTACCAATACCTTAGTTTTGGGCAGCACAGTGTGGTGTAAGAACATTCACTGGGGGTGGGACGAGGCAATAAACACAAAACTTTGCTCTGGAATTTAGTGCTGAGCTGGTAAGACATAAGATTGGGGAGATCCTAACGGCCCCCATCCCTAAGCCTGCCTGTGGACGAAACCTCTGGAATGGTTTTAGTGCCAGGGAAAGAAATTATCCCAGTCTATTATACTTCCACTCTGGCTACCATCACCTGTGGTTGGCTGCAGAAGTCTTGGACCATGTGTCTATCTCAGCAATAGGCATCCCAGAGAAGTATGGGCTTTGGTCTTAACCCAGTGTTGTCCTGTTCTTGGTGGGCTCTGGACTCAGAGTGTGACTTAGTTTGGTGGCACTAGTGGGCACAGATGTATATACCATAGGAGCTTGGGGCTGGTCCATCTACAGTGACTCTACTCAGAACTAGGAAGAATCTTGCAGTGTTTGACTGCATCAAGTAACTGTGGATAAGGCATCCAGGCTTAGCATGGCCCCAGGGAGAGGCTTATGGGGGCCAACTACTCTCTTTAGGTATTCTCTTCTTTCTGAACAATATATCAACAGAAAATTTTTGACAAATGTAGGTTTGGATTGTCCTCTAGTATTGGAACAGTAACAATACACTGACAGAAGTCTCTCGGAATATATGGACCTGAATGCCATTTAGTGTAGAAATAGTGGAGGTGTCTACAGGCTGAGAAAAATAATACACATCCTGATTAGAATTTTGGGAAAAGCAGGCACAAACAAAGCCATCTTAGAAAGACTGGAATAAATACCTGATTCTTCAATGACCAGACAATGTCATAGGCCAACAAGCATGAAGAGCTTTCAGGAAACCATGATATTGCCTAGAATTAAAAATAAGGTATCAGAAACTTACCAGGCAGTAATCACTGAGAATTCAAAACATTTGTTTTAAGGAAATTCAACGAGCCTGAAGAAAATACAGAAATGTTTTAATATTCTAACAGTAACAGAGAAACTTAACAAAGGGTTAAAAACAATTTAACAAAAAGAAATTCTTGAGCCAAAAAATACATTTAGAAAAATTAAAAACATGATAGAAAAATTAAGGAACTCAAAGATAGGTTATTTGAAAATATACAACTGGAGAAGAAAAAAGAATTAAGAAAGCTTACAGGAACTTTCAGATTTTCAAACTTTCAAAGCTTATTAAAGCAAACAATAATGGAATACTTCCCAAACCTAGATGAGGATATAAATATCTAGGTGCAGGAAAGACATAGTAAGACTCCAAAAATATAAGAAACAAAAGCAAAAATAGACAACTGGGGTAACAAAAAAACCAAAAAGTTTTTATTTAGCAAAGGAAACTTTCAGCAGTATAGAAATGACTTTAAAAAGGCAGAAAATATTTGCAATCTATACATCTGACAAGGGGTTGATATCCAGAATATACAAGGAACTCTAAAAACTCAATAGCAAAAGACAAAAACTCCAGCAATAACAACAACACCAACAATAAAACAACTTTTAAAATGGGCAATAGATCTAAAGAGAGATTTCTCAAAAGGAGACATAGAAATGGCCAACTGGTACATGAAAAAATGTTCAGCATCACTAATCATTAGGGAAATACAAATCAAAACTACAATGAAATATCGCCCCACCATGGTAAGAATGGTTAGTGTATAGAAGACTAAAGAAAAGAAGTCCTGTAGAGGATGTGGAAAAAAGGAAACCTTTGTATACCGTGGGAGTGTAAATTAGTACATGGAAAACACTATGAAGGCCCCTCAAAAATAGAAAAAGAGAACTATCATGTGATCTAGCAATTTCACTACTGGGTATATATCCAAAGAAATTAGGTCAATATGTCAAATAGACATCTGTATGCCCATGTTCATTGCTGTACTATTTTCAATAGCCAAGAAATGAAAATCAGTGTCCATAGCTGATGAAAGAATAAAGCAAAATATTGTACACACCATGGAATACTATTCAGCCATAAAAAGGAAATCTTGACATTTGCAACCACGTGGATGGAACTGGATGGAGATCACTATGTTCAGTGAAGTAAACCATGCACAGAAAGACAAGTAGTACATTATCTTACTTCTACAAGGGATCCAAAACATTCCATCTTGTAGAAGTTGAAAGTAGAATAGTGGGAGGGATAGGGAACATTTGATCAATGTGTACTCAGAAGCAAGAATCTCTGGAGTCTGTTGCACAGTATCATGACAATAGTTTAACAGCTATGTACTATACATTATAAAAGCTAGAAGAAAGGAATTTGAAAATTTTACCACAAAGAATTGATAAGTGTTTGGGGATATAAATGTTTAATCTGATTAAGACTATACAATGTATGCAATTTATTGAACATGGTACCTCATTAATATGTACTTTTATGTTTGAAGTGTTAGTTAAAAATAAAAAGGCCTACCGTATTTACTTCTAATTTGAATATATATATATGATATAATGAAAAATGAATGTGTAGTTCTTTGCAAAGCTTGAGTCTCAGCAATATAATATGATCTGTGCATATTTGAAAGAACATCACTTCACCAAGAAAGGACTCACAAGGGCCAGGCAAGCCATCCGAGACCTCCAACCTTATTTGCAAGGCATAGTCTTGCAAGGAGTAGGGCTTTCCACTTAATTTGGGGTTCAAATAGACTCAGTGGGGGGTGGTACAGACAGTGAAGGCTAGATGGAATCCTGAGTGCAGTTCAAAGAGAGAACAATAAAAGAGGGGTTTTGGAGTCAGCTGTTTGTCAGTGCAACGTTCACATTTGAGAGCATCTTAAAGGTCATACAGACCTGGAGGTACATATGTTAAAAGATTTAAGGGGGCTTTCCTGCTTCCTCCCATCAGTTTCCTGCAAAATATGGTTCTTAAATTGGAAGAAGGGGGAATTCTTGGCAGTATTTATTTGTAGGATGGATTGGGATTTGGGGATCTGTGTAGTTTACCACTGTACTCAAAATACTCTCTTGAGTTCTTTATATCTACAAAGAGCGGGTAACCTAAGGGATGAGAGCTTAGTTTCTCAATCTGGTTACTATTAATATTTTGAATAGATAATTATTTTGTATCATAGGGTGCAGCCTGGTGCATTGTAGGATGTTTGGCAGAATCCCTGGCCTCTGCTCACCAGATGCCAGGAACACCTTTGTCTCCAGTTAGGCAAATTAAAACTGTTTCCAAATATTGTCAAATGTCCCCTGGAGCAAAATAGCCTCTGGATGCGAAACACTGGAATATGGTATAAATGATATCTTGTCAAATGGCATAGTATCTTTAGGGGAAAAAATTAACAAAACAAATGTAGCACGATCCTGTTTTTATTTGAGAAAATATATACTCAGCTATGGATATACATACATTAAGAGTTTGATTATAAGTGTTCTCTTTTATTCTGTGTGTATTTTGGTATTTTCTAACATTTTGACAATGAACATGTAATGATTACATTGAAAGAGAAAGTATATGTTTTAAATCTTAGTAACATTCGCATATACAGTAGGCATAGAAAAATTCTGAAATAACATGTAACAAAACAGTAATGACAGTTATTTCTTAGTATTAGGATTTTTTATGTTTCCCATTTGTATTTTCTAAATTTTTTAACAGTGAACACATTAATATTATAATCAAAACAAAGCAGAAATTATTCCAAACATGAACCCCAGATATCAACCAATCACTAGATGCCTGTGGATAATTAAGCCCACTAAAATGAATATTTCTACCTTGAGTTGTTCAGTTCTTTATAACTCTTGGACAATGGTTTCATGATCACTTCTAGCAAAAAACTAACATCTTGTCTTACATGTATTATTGTTACCTTATCGTGCCTCCATCCCAGCTGAAGAATCACTTCTTATTTTGATATGAAGTGGATGCCACCCACTGTAATAGTTCTCAGTTTTTCTCTTCTCTCAAAGTTTTTCTTTGTGTTAAACTTTTCTCTTTTCCATGGCCTGTCTTTTATAAAGTACAATCTAAGCATTTTTACCCCAAATTCACAAGTAAGTCTTTCTTCTTTTACTTCTCCTACCAAAATTAATCAGCAAATCCAGGAAGGAAATAAAGAGGAAAGCTTTTTTTCCTAAGACATCGATCCACAAATACAGTCAGGAGTCGTGGAACGAGCAGGAAAGCTTTCCGTATAAATCTTTTTGACTTGTCTGTCTGTTGCCCGTGTTTTGTTGAAGAAAGAATTGGGAAAGACAAGTTTGGGAAGTGGATATAGCTTATGAAGCTTGAAAAGACTTCACCCCACTCCACACTATTTTGCCATTAGCTTCTGGTTCAAGTGAACTGGCTCCCCCATTCCCTCCAATGCTAGTCACTCAAGTTGCTATTCACAGTCCTGCAAATTCTCAGCACAGAGGTGATTGCATGATTTGTGCCATGCCCATCAGATGTTCTTCTCCCTAGAAGTTTAACCATGCAGGAAAACAGACAAGGTCAGAAAGTACTTAGGATGGATTAACTGGTGCAGGAGATACATGGAAATGTCATGGCTCCTGAAAAGGAATTTCTGTACATATTTGACTTCTTCCCAATTCAGTCCAGCGGCCGGAAAACCTTCTCAAGTTCAATTTCTCTACATCCAGGTAGTTAGACAAACCTCAGGCTAACCCAGGCTGCGTTCCATAGCAGCAGTGTTGTTGTTTCTGTCAGCTTAGTAAATGCTTGGAAGAGTCTCATTCCTGCCAGGTGAGAACATGGCTGGCTGTAACTTCAAATGAAAAAAGGGAAAGAAAGAAATGACTAACAAGTTATTGAAGGATGAAAACATGTCAGTGGCGGAAATGAGGCAGGGGATTGATTTTTCATTATTAAAACCAGTGAATTCCTTTGCAGATAGGGGTGCTTGGTTACTTTAGCCATGATATATTTGTGAAGGAACATTTAATGAAATATAAAAAAAGAATATAAAACGAGAATCCCTAAAAGATCAAAATTGGAAGAAAACTGAGGGTCAAATAGTGATTGAAACCTTTTGTTTTACAAACAAGGAATCAGGTCTCAGAGGGTTAAGGCACTTTAGCGTCAGAGAGCACTGACCGTCCATCTGAGTTCTGACCCCATCCAGATGACTTCTCCTGTGCCCACTTCCTTTTTTCCCAACACTGACAACATTGATTAAATCAGGGTTTTCCAAAGGGCTGCTTTCCTTAAATTTAATACTGGATTTGTGCAAAGCTTGGGAGGATTGTATATAATTCCTTATCAAGGCATCTGGTTTTGATTTATATTTCTTGAAGCTTTGGGAGCTCAGATGGGATAGATAGTGAAGCTCACCGCTCAGTCCCCATCCCAAAAGACAGGTCACCAGCCCTGGCTAGTCATGGGAGTGATAGCAAGGAGATGAAAACAGTGTATATGATACCCTGTGGGTCTGAAAGCCCTGGCA
The DNA here is from genome assembly GCF_053883595.1 of Heterocephalus glaber. Lineage (NCBI taxonomy): Eukaryota > Metazoa > Chordata > Mammalia > Rodentia > Bathyergidae > Heterocephalus > Heterocephalus glaber. The sequence continues at coordinate 77,475,706 of NW_028258315.1, read as the reverse complement.
TTGGATCACTTGGAGCTCTGTTAAAACTCAGATTGCTGAACTAACTGCACAAGTTTTTTGATTAAATATCTCTGTTGTGGGAGGCAATCTTTACATTTTTAACATATATTTCATGTACTGGTTCTGCTAGTGTGAAGCCACAAACTGCTCTGCCCCAGCTTCACACACACACACACACACACACACACACACACACACACACACACAGCTCTGGAAGTGATCTGATAGGATTCTATCATTGATACAGAGTTCAGTCGGGCATCTGTTTTGACAAATATAGTATTACTTAATATGACCAACTGCTAAAATTTTTAAGAGAAAAAAATTCACATCCCTTTTACTAGCATCCTTGGGCCACAGCTTTATAGAAAAGGGATTTTTAAAATTGCCCTATTAAAATTTTTCTACTACAGTATAAAGAGAACTATAGCATAGCTCTTTTAATGAAATCTTTGCAAATTGTATTTTTATTGCTTTTGTGTATACTGCACCTTTAGGAAAATCTTAGTAAGCTTATTTGCGAATCATTTACAACAGTTATACCTGTTAACCCTCATTAATTTTTACAATAGCTCTTATTTTATGACTTAACTAATTAACTAAACGATGCTTCACAGGCTTTTAAACAACCATTTACACGAAAGGCCTTAATGTGTGTAATAGGAAAGTAAATGAATAGATTTATTGGCTCTAAAAAAATTCTCACCTAGTCATTGAGTGTCAGAAGCTTAAGAACATGTTTAATCATATCAGACATTTAGCTGCTCAGGCTTCAAAGTCTAACTACTAAGCTAGTTGCTTTTCAGAAACTAGCTTCCATTCTTACTGGAAAAACACACTTCTCATTCTGTATTTTTCTACAATGGAACATATATAATTTCCTTCAACATTCCTTTGATTTTGAGGCTCATTTCAACACCATCTTTTCTCAAGACTAAATCATATGCCTTTAAGCTTCTTTGCTCAGCTACTTCTATTCATCTGTAGGACTTAGTTGATACAACACCTCCTCAGAGAAGTCTTCAGTGATTCCTGTTATTCATGCCTATCGATACCTAAGGCATTTGAGCCTGTTCTTTCAAACATATTTTGTAACAATAGAAACAACCATTAAAGGTCAGTTTTGCATTTGGAAGATCCATGAAAGACAAAATCCTGTCTGCTTTCCCCAGTGTGCTCTTACTAGAGGACGGCATCATCTGATCTCCACCTCCTGATTGGTTCCTTCCTGCATGTAGCAAAGTATCATGATCTGTGTAACCAAGTAGCATACAGTAAAGGTGGTGGCCTGTCACTTCTGAGTTTAAATAATCAGCAAGCTCTACACTTCCATCTAAGGTGTTGTGTTGCTTTCTATCTATTCTGGGGAATGCTGGCTGCCAGATTGTGCCAGGTTGAGCCCTGTGGAGATGCTCAGGAGGAGAGGAACTGAAGACGCCCAACAATAGTATAAAAGAGTGGAGGCCTGTGCATGGCTCTGAACATGATCTTCGAGCTGGACTCTTGAGTCCAGCTGGAGAACTTCAGGATGGCTGTAGACCAGGATAAAAGCATTTCTGCAACTTCCTGAGAGGCCTTGAGTCAGAGCCACCAACTGAAGTGCTCTCGCATTTTGATCCTCAGAGTCTTTGTGTCATCATAAATGTTATTTTAAGTTGCTACATTTGGGTTAATTGATTGTGAGGCAATGGATAACTAATAAAGTTCTGGGTAAATATGGAATGACTAAATGAATGAAAGGTCTAGGGAGAAATATGATTCATACAGTAACAAGCCGTTACAAATAATTTATTACAACTTCTGGGACAATATCTTGCTTGTATCGGAACAAAGACTGACATGATCTGAAACAAGAACAATGACATGGCATCCTTTATCTCAGCTTATCTTTTTAAAGATGATCTCATATCACTTACATGGATTGATAACCAGATTTGTAGAAGAAATAGGTTTTTCTTCATTCTTTAACTGGTATTTCCTGTGTTGTAGAAGTTGTCAGTGTCAGCAGGGTACAGTTTGTTTAGTGTATGTTGTATCTTGGATCCCCTAGGAAGTAAAGTTGCTTTCCTACTAAGTATTTGGTAACTATTTGAAATTTACATTTGGTGAAAGTATTTTATAACAATGTCTCATCTAATAATTTATTGAATACCAAACTTCATTGTGTAGCTGTTGGCAGCTAAAAAATAGTTGGATGCTGGTAAGATTTTTAAAGAATGCATAGAAAATAAATATAGAATTCCCTAAAAATATTAGGATCTTTTGTTTTATGTTATTATGTTTTCCATCTACATTTGTGGCATTGTTGTATTCTTGGATTCACAAATTATCTTCGTCTAGATTTGGTTACAGAAATGATCTACTATGTGTGTGTGTGTGTGTTTGTGTAGTTATATCGTTCTACTGGAAAAAATCCTCCAAAATGTTTACAAAAATATTGGATGAATTATAAATCTACTAGTAATTGTTATCTGTTTTTCACAGTTTATATAAGAGATTGATAATGATGTAGAAGTATTTATAATTTCTTGTTCTAAATGATTTCTTTCACTGATTATTTATTTGGCTTTTCATTTTACGTTCAACTATTATAATGTTTTGGTTTCATTGTTGATATTCTAAATTAATTTTCTGACATAACATAATCAAGTTTCTTACAGTTTCTGCCAGTTGAAGAGAATTATCATTATTATGCTTCTAAAATTTTGTGAATGATTTTCCACTAGAAAATGAGTATGAAAACACAGAGTCAGCTCATCTTAAAATTTATATGGAAGTTGGGCCGGGGATTTAGCTCAGTGGTTCTGCCACCTGCCTCGCAGGCTAAAGGTCCCGAGTTCAATCCCTGGTACAAAAAAAAAAAAAAAAAATTTATATGGAACCTTAAGGGGTCTTGACTATCCAAAACAAGCAATGTTAAAAAAAAAAAATGGAAGTCTTACACTTCCTGATTTTGAAACTTACTGCAAAAGTACAATAATCAGAACGTGGAATCCTGTCAGTCAAATATAGAATAATGCTATTGACTATAAAGTCCAGAAATAAAGCCTCACATACAAGGTAAAATGATTTTTGACAGGCTGCTAAGAAAATTCTAATAGGAGAGAACAATTTTTTCAACAAATTGTTGAAAACTGAATGTCTTTATGCAAAGGAATGAAATTGACCACTTTATACCATACACAAAAATTAACTCAAAATGGAACAAAGAACTTTTAAAAGCTAAAACTATAAAACGCTTAGAAGAAAACCTAGAAGGAAAGCTTCAGGTCACAGCATTTGGCAATGATTTCTTGGATATGGTAGAAAAACATAGACAATAATAGGAAAGTAGATATATACTTTTAAATACTTGAAAAATTTACCATATAGGTTTACTTTTTCCATTTGGAAGAATTTGTGCATAATGAGTTTGTGTTTAATAAATTTCTGAAAGCCTTTTTCTTTTTTATCTATTCTATTTTTTGGGGAAATTACAATGTCTTTCTTGAGGTAGATAATACTTGATGAGACGCTATTTGAAAAACACTGCATATAGCTCTATCAAATGGAATAATATTTATTTAATGGATTTTTTCTCATCTAGTTTTCCTTGAAATCCATTTATTTTGATTGAGATGGATAAATATATATTCTGCTTCTTTAATGATGTAATTGAGAGTTATTAGCTCTAAAACCAGAAATTATTTAAAAAGCCATAATAGACATGATTAGCTCTAACATACATTTTCTTGATTTCCAACTGTTTTTTTCATTTTATACAACACAAATATTATTTAAAAATTTCCTTTTAATATGGTCCTACTTTCTGTTTTCTGATCCTGATTTTGTATTTTCTGTCAGGAAAAATATTTTATTTTAGAATTTGCAACACTTTAGCTTAATTTTCACAGTGATTAATATTTATACTAATGGAATTTCCATTAAATACAATTACTAGAATATAATTAGTGTAATTATGTTTATATAATATTTATTTGTAATCATTAAAGGTAAATGAATTCTGTTGTTATACAATGTTTAATGGCTTAAAGTACTTGTGAATTTTATTTTGGTACTCAGCAACATATATATATATATAATATATATATACATATGACAGAATATATAAATAGCCATCCAAATGGTCAGGTTTAGCCAATGTTCTAATAGCAACACTGAAGAGCAGCAGCTCCATATTTAGCAACACTGGTTACTTGATATGTAACACAGGTTTTTAATTTCTAAGCTTATTTTTACTTTGTAAATTTTTTGAGTAGTAATTTTAACTGTTAGAGTTAAATCTTATTTCCATCAACAAGAAAACTGACAATACTTATTGGGCCAGGAGAGCTTACTTCAACATGTCAGAAACCTTTAAAAATTATGACATAAAATTAATCAATTAAAACAAAATCTTTTCAAATTAATAAAGATTTTTATGGCATAAATGATGATCAGTTAGAGCCTCTCAGTTTAGTTAGTGCTTTTTGTTTGTTTGTTTTCTTTTGGTACCAGGGATCAAACTCAGGATCTTGTACTTGTCAGGCAGGTGACGGCACCCCTGAGCTAAATCCCCAGCCCCAGAGCTTCTCAGTTTGAAAAACCAAAGGTGTCACTCTAGCAAAAAGTTGGGAGGATGTAATGCAAATGAGTTCTTGAAAAGATATTCATGAAGTTATTTTGTATATAAAATCACCACAAATATTAATTAAAAGTGATCTAAATGGCAGATACCATCTTGTATTGCTTCTCTTCACAATACCCACTCTTGTAATTTTGAGAGAAAGATGTAATTTATTCCTTTCCACATCATTTGGCCTTTTTTGCCATTGGCTGCCTCTAGAGCTTCTGAAAAATTTTAGAATTTATAAATTCCCTACTATACATCCACCTCATTTTTTACCCATTCCTTGCTGATTGCCTTCAATTTCTTGTCCTTCCAACACAATAACATAACCATCTTTTTATATTTCGCTGATTGTAACTGCCTCTTTAGTGCCATTTTGTAGCTAGAGATCCCTATCTCTTTTTTACTGATTTACAGAAGTGCTTTGTACATTCTGTATTGATCCCTGTATAGTTTTTCAATCTGTCAACTGGCTATGGCCTTTGTCCATAAAATATGTATTGTAACTGAACAAAACTTGTAAATTTTAATATAATGAGTTTATTTTTTGCCCTCTCCTCAATGACTCACATTTTAAAAATTTTAATTTTGAGGGCTATGGTTTTAGCTCAGTGGCACTGCACCTGCCTCACAAGCGCAAGGTCCTGAGCTTGATCTCCGGTACCAAAAAAAATACTAATTTTGAAGTTCCCTTAATACCACTTCAAGTCGCAAAAAGTGTTTTCCTGCATCATCTTCTATTAAATTTATAGTTTTAACTTTCACAATTAGGTTTTTAATCCATTGTAAGTCTATCTTTATAAAATGCTAGCCAGCTACTTAGTTTTATTTTTTCCCATGGAAAAGCTAGTTTTCTTTGCACTGATCATTAATTGTTTTCACATTAGTTTGTGATTTCATCTGAATAATAAAATTTACTTATGCACATACATTTTTCCCTTGGAGTCTGTTTTGTTCTATTGATCAAATTGTTCTTGAACAAATAATACACTGTTTTTATAGTTTTGACCCTATATCTGATAAGACTTTTTTTTTTCAAAATTAACTTAGTTATTTTTCTACTTTTATCATGTCATTTAAATTTTAGTTCTATTGAATTCTTCAAAAAATTCAAGAATTTTTTAAATTGCATTGGACTCATAATTTTAATTGACATTATTACAATATGAAGTCATTCAATTCAATCACATGGAATATATTCCCATTTATTTAGATCATCATCTATGTCTTGTCAGTTTTTAAAATTTTTCTTCTTACAGTATGATTTTTATGAATATTTTGTGTTTCTGAATATTTTCTAATTTGTGTTCCTATAGGGACTGGTTTCTTATTTTCATTTATAATTTTTATTTGGTTATATATGTTATAGAGAGATTGTTCTATGGTGGTATTATATCCACAAATTTCATGATTTATAGTTTAAAATTGTACTGGATTATCTAGGCATATTATTGGTATAATCTCTGAAAAATGACAGGGTCATTTTGACCTCTGCTATTCTTTTATACTTAGCTTTTATTACTTCACAGAATTGGACAGGACTTAAACAGTAGTGATGAGCCTGTGCATTTTTGTTCTGCTTTTCACCATGTAGAGAATGCATCTGAAGTTTCTCCAGTAACTGTCATATTTCTTTTAATTTAATTTTTTGTTGTTTACATGCATGACAAAATAGATGGGAATTCTGGATTCCTTAAAGCTGAACTGTTGTTAAATTTCATCAAAATGCTTTTTCCTCTCAATCTTCTGAGACAATCATAATTTTTCCCTTTTAGACCTTTAAATTTCTACATTAATTATATAAACAAAATGACTTATGTTTCCCTTTCCTAATTTTTACATTTTATTCTTTCAAAATAATTGATTGATTCCATTTAGGTTTTCATTTATTGCCACATAATTTTCACAAATTCTCTTTTGTGACTTAAAACATTTCTATTATAAGTATTTTTCCTTTTCCCCATCTTTATTTTGTTTACCTTAATATGTTTTCATATTCTTGACTATTTTTGACATGTCTTACTAATGTTTTAGAACCATCTTAATTTTGCTATCCCTGTCCATTGATTTTTTTTTTTTTAGTATCAGGGTTCAAACTCGGGACCTTGCACTTATGAGGCAGAAGGCAGAACCACTGAGCTAAATCCCCAGCTTCCACTGATTTTTTAAAAACTATTCTTATTTCATTCTTTTTATCTTTATTTTTTCATCACTTCTGGATTTTCTTGGGTGCTATTTTTCTAACTTCTTGAGTTGAATTGGATGCTGCTGGTTTTTAACTTCCCTTGTTTCCTTGTCAGTGTACTTAAAGCTATAAATCCCCATGTGTATCAATAAATTTAGATATGGGAGGTTTCATTGCCATTTTGTTTTAAGCATTTCCTTATTCCATTTTTAATCTTAACAGTTTTGTCAAACAATATATTATTTAACTTTTACACATGCAGGAATTTTAAAAATCAGATCTTTTATTACTGATTTCCAATTTTTTTGCTTTGTAAGATAATACAGTCAACGTGATTCTGGATTATGGAATTTATCTAAGTTGCCATTGTGACCTAATCTGTGGTAAAATTTTGTAACTGTTTCTCATGTGCTCTCAAAGAATGTGCTTTTTCTGTTTTTAAATAAATTTTTGCTTGTTTTGCTTTTAGATTGGGATTCCATGTATATCTAATACTTTGAATTTACTAATTTGCTGTGGTTACTTGATAAATTCACTTTTTGTGTTTAAGTTTATAAGACTGGAGTATAAAATCCTCAACTACAATAATTAGTGAACATATGATTCACTAAAATTGTATAAATATTTCGAAGCTGATTGTGAGGAGAGTATAGGTTTATGATCTTCAATTGTTGTTCTATTGTGTCTTTTACCAACATACAATATTCCTCTTTATTCCTTATCTTTTGGTTTTAATCAAACTTTTTGAGATATTAAATTTCTATGTTAGTCTTTTCTTGGTTAATATTTTTATTTTATGCTTTTTCATCCTTTTTAGTCTTTCTGATCCTTTATTTTAAATGTATTTCATGTGAGGACTATGTTGACAGATCTTATTTTTAAAAATCCTGACTTGCTTTTCTCCAGTGCCTTCACAAAACTGCATTTTTAAATATTTTATACAAGTTTTTACAGATGTTCTTAGAGGCAAGTATTGTCTGAGACTAGCTGCTCTGTTATATCTGGAAACAGAAATGCATTTTTGAATAAATAAAAGCAACAACAAAACCCTCATTTTACTTGTTTTAACTAAATAAGATTAAGTCCATATTATTCCAAAAGAAAGAGGGTAACTTTGAAATAAACATTAACATCAGTTAGACAGAGAAAACAATGTAGTTAATTCAGAGCTCCTTAAATTCAAGTGAAGATAATTCATCAATCATTTTTATCACTTGTGTATTTTTTAATCTTGAATCATCTCAATACAAATATCAAATACTATTCCTATATAAAATCTATATTGTGAGGATGTGTTAAAGTCTATTCTATTCCCAGTCTGACTCACTGTGCTCCAAGGCATTATGTGGTTGGCATATATATGACCATCCTAGACAGAAAGCCCCCTAAACTACGAAGCTTCTAAGTATACAAGTATCGAAAAGCTTTGCCTCTTGACATTTTCTTAAATTATAAACCTATGAACTTCATACCTTTAATGGTAGTTGTGACTATACTGGTAGCTAAATTTTGCATGCTGTGATCAAATAATTATCAAAAATCAAGTGCTAATTCAATGTGGCTAACTGAATTATTACAGATTATGAAGATGGCAAAAGCCATTTTAATGGTCTACTTTTGTTTAATTTGATTAATTTGGGAATAATTTAAAGATTGATATTGCTAGAAGGAGGAGCCATATCTGCAGTAGACTCTATTATGATTGCACCATCTGGTTCAGTCCTTGGCACATAGTAGGTCTGTCAATGAAGGTCCTATAATCCATCTTCACAGCAATCATTTTACACATAATGCAAAGCCAAGTCCAAAATTTAAAGGCTTATTTGAGCAAGACTGATAAATTAATTCTCATGCAGAGTATTTAGGCAAAAGTCTGGTGAAAATTGCTTTACAAATTTTATCTCTTATAAAAGATGTAGGGCTTTCTGTGTATATTAAATGTGAAAAGTGACTTTAAAATTGCTTCATAAAAGTTTTCTTTGAAAACTTTGCTTAATCCATTGTAAATCCCTTTTAGAAAACATAGAGTTGCTAAAACAAAAATACTGAGAGGCTTGGTAAATATAGATAGTTCATCCTTTGACATATGCCCACCTTCCCTGGGAAAATGGTAAGATGTCAGTGAAGAACTAGCAAAAGTTACAGGCTACAAAAGGCATGAATGAGTATAATTCCCAGCCAGTTTTTGCATAACCCATGAATAACATTTTGAACTTTTCAATTCAATATCCCCTTCTTGCAGTGATAACAGACACAGTAAGTGTGACAAGCATATATTTGAGACTGCATGATTTATTTGCACTGGCTGGAACAAAGATGTGGGAGGAAACAATATGGCCGATGTCCAGAGCTTTTCTGCACATGGGTCCAGTTGAACCACTTTTATGGAAAACTCAGCCCCACCCTTTATAATCACATCCTTTGTCTACTGCACGAAATTCTCTCAATCTCTTCGATGTTTTCTCAAGATGGAGTTGGCAGAATACCTGTTTGTGGTGGATTTTTTGCACTGTTTGCATAAAACTCTTCCCACTTTAATATTGCAGAGGGTGCCCTTTTTTTATAGTAATTGGGATTGAGGGAATTTGTGGAGATGATTGGTGCCTGAAAATTCAGTCTTTGACACCTCAGCTTTTGTGGGTAAATTGCCAAATGTGGTCTTGATTCCATGTCACATTTAAAGACACAAGAGTTGAAAAATTATAAAATATGTTTCTTTCTTACATAACTCATTGACTGGGCAAGTATTCTTCAGCATTCTATCTAGCAATTTCATGAATTAAAAATATAGCCATTATGATATTTTATTACATCTAATATTGTCATATATATGGACATGCACATAAAACTGTAAAAGTAACATTGTACAATACTTTTTAATATATTTTCAAAGTAACATTCTTTTCTTAATAAAATTTGTTATAATAAAATTTTGTTTTTCCTTCTTTTGTACTTTTTGACTAAACAGAATAAGGTATAAGAAAAAGGCCAGTTGCTAAAGTTAAAGAATGAGTTAATAAATGTATGTAATTATTCCACTCAGACATTACAACAGATATGGTCATCTCGTACTTTTTCTTTATACTTCCTGTAAAAAATCAACCCTGGTCTTAAGTGCTTTTCATAAAACTATGAGGTGTATGGTTTAGTATTATGTGAATTTAAACAAGTACAGACAGTGTTGGAACAGAAAGGAGTAACCACTGTAGGACTAACTTGACCACATTTAGAGACAATGCAGAACATTATGTTCCTCAAATTCAGAAAATATACATTACTGAAATTATCAATACCTCAAAATAATTATAATTTACTGATTCACATGTATTACATTATTCTGAAAAACAGATCAAAGGGGAAATTGTGGGAATTTAGGCTGCAGAAATATGAGTGCTGTTTCAGCCTAATCTCTTTTCAAATTAAGAAAGGAATTTCCAAAGAAGATATTACCATAAAAATTACAAGGGAGAAAATAGATATGAGATTGTTTGTAGTTTAGATTTACTTTAACAAATTGATTTTCAATAACATGTCATATTAGAATGTGTAAATGAGTGAACTAAAAATCAGTGATTAAAGATCTCCCTTCTCAGTGTCTGTTAGTGAAGGATTAGATCAGAAGTTTGCCTGCCCTGGGTCCAGGTTCTGGGAGGCTTTCCCTATGGGCTCCAGGGACTTTGACTCTTTTAAAATTCTCTGCAAAATATGTGCAAAAAGGAAAAGTTACAAACTAGTGGAGAAAATGATTTAATAGAGTGACTGATAAACATCAACAAGAGTGAAGGATATAGATATATTTTATTCTTTGAGGCCTGGTATTATGAGCAAAAGTAATACATATAAGTCGATATGAAGGGCAAAAAAAAAAAAAAGCTACAAAGTTGGTTTGCATCAGCCTCTTTTTAAACATTTATATCTAGGTAAGTGCCACTTTTAGGTAAGTCTTACAAGACAAGTTTCCCAGGTAAGACTGGGATACACATTCAGGAAAATTGTCTTAGAGAAAATACACTCTTCAGCTGCTTATGGATTATTTCCATTTTAAATCACTAAGCAAGAGAAAAATTACATTTTGGATAGTGTGATTCTAAATACTTTTACCTGTAAATAAAACTGATGTAATCAATGACACTTAAAATTTTCTTGGTCTTGCTAAAGCATTGCCATGACACATCTAGTATTATACGTATCGAATGGTTAAGACATAGAATTAGGTTTCATTATTAGCAAAACTAAAGCTTTTGTCATTACAGCTCAGGTTTTAATGTTACATGTTTTGATTACAGATATGTGGGTCATAAGCCAAATAAGTGAGTCACTCATCAAAGTCTGTTTATAACATCTTTTAAATCCAAAAGTATGTGGCTGTCAATTCATTTTTTGCAGGAATTATAAGTCAACAGGATTTAATGGCTCTTGAGTAATCCTTGGCAGGGTACACAACTGAAAATCATCCTTTATTACTGCAGGATGGCAGAAGCTACAGGATTATCTGTAATTTTTGATCACTTCTCCCAGTAATGTATCATTGCAAATCTATAATCTAGTGATTATGATGAAATTTTATAGTTTCACCTTTGCCAATAAAAATAAAAATGGCCTTTGCCAGTAGTAACTGACCCCCATACCACTATACTTACACCCATCGCCATCCACTTTAATATTACTGTTCATTACCCTTTGCTTTTAGCCTTACTCTTGCAGGTCAGTTTGGCTGGATATAAAATGCTTGGCTTGCACATTCTTCCCATGGGTATTTTGTAGTTGGTTCTTGCTGTTGTTATTAAATGTTGTAATGGAACAATCTGAGGTCAGCTTAAGTTTCTTTCCATTATAAACAAACTGATCTTATTATCTTGTTGTCTAAAGGACTAATTCTTAATTGTGAATTTTTTGTCTAATTTTAATAGTATATACCTAAGCATTAACTCTCCTGGGTTAATTTTATTTTTGTTATGGTATTTATTTTCACACGTTTAAGTTTTTCTTCTTTTACAGAAATTTTATGGAATTATATATTTTCATATTTGTTTTAGTCCATTGTTTTGATTTTCTTCTTCAGAGATTCTACCTATAGCTATGTTTTATTTCCTTTGCTCTCTCCTATAGCTATCATTTTCTTTCTTCTTTACTCATCCTGTATAATCTTTTATTACTTTTGCATCATTTTGTTTGTGCCATTTCCAACCTATATACTTGCTCTCTATTTTCTATGGTGTCTATTTCCTTTGTGCTCTTTGTGATTTATTGTTTATTCAGAGACAATTTTATCTCTTTCTTCTGTATCTTTCCTGAGTTTTACTAGTTATTGTTTCACCTTCTCCCATTGTCTGGCCCCAGTTTTCCCCAAATTTTCTTGTATCTGCTTTGTGATTTTCATGACTGCACAGATATCATAATTTTTGTTTTTAGTTTTATTTCAGAATATTGGCATCATTTTCATATGCAGGGAGTTTTGCTGCTTTTTAACATTGTTTCTAGTAGCTTATTGGTAAGAATGTTGTGTTTATACTTTTTAAAATTGATATGGCCTTGTGGTTTTAAAAAATAAACTTCAATGTTTATACTTTCAGATTTACTTTAAAATTATGATGATAAAAGGAAGAATTATCATCTATTCCCACCTCTAGTTTTCTCTACAGTGGACTCTTATGAACTCAGTCAGTTCGTGAGGCTGGTTGTAAATCAAGTTAGTTTTACGTCAATACAGCTGAGATCTGGATGTTTACCTGGGTATATGCTATAGGTAACAACAGGCAGATGACTCTTCCATTAACCTAATTAACCCAAGTTGTTCCTATGTCAGGCTGGTCATAACTTGAGGGTCCACTATATTACCTTTCATCAACATTGTGCATTTGACATGCTTAATAGACCAATAGTGATTGCATCTACTGTTTCTCCAAGGAGCCCTGGCTCATTTTGTTGTTTTCTAATACTAGAATAAGAAATCAGGACCTAGGCATTAATATGTTCATTACTATGAATATTGCTGCTTTTAGCCCCTCTCAAATAGAAGAAGAAATAAATGTGTGTATACTAACCTGGTGCTATAGTATGGACATTAAATGTTCCCCAAAGGCCCATGTTAAAGGCTTGATTCCTGGGTTGGTGCTGTTTGACAGTGGTGGAATCTTTTAAGACATGGAGCCTAGTGGGAGGTCTTCGAAGTGGGTAACGGACCTTAGCCCCTTTCTCTCTCTTTTCCTGTTCTGGGTCATGGACTGAACAGCCTTTCTATATCATGTGCTCATTACCATGAAGCTCAGCCTCACCACAGGACCAAAAGCAAAAGAGCCAACTGATTATGGACTGAAATCTCCACAGCTACTAGCCAAAATAAACATTTTCTCTTCATGAGTTGATTATCTCAGGTATTTGTTATGGTAACTGAAAGCTAATATACCCTGCTATGATCAGGCATACCTAAATATTTCTGTATGTGGCCATTGTGTCTATACTGAACTTGATACTTGTGTTTCCAACTTCAACCCATTATCAGGTGGATCAGCAAAACTTCTGCCTTTTCATATGTGAAACTTCTTGCTCCAGTAATGAAAAATTTGACTCAAATCATCCACTATCCATTTTCTTTATTGTTCAATTTGAATAAACACTTTTATCAACTAGCATATGGTAGCCATGTACAATTATTTCGTCTGTTGTTTTCCAGACTCCCTTCATTTCCAGAGTTACTTAGGCTTGTAACTTACTCTGAACACCTTAAGTAAGATTGTTTCATACATACATTTTATCACATTCTGTATTTCATCTATCTTAGTTCATTTTTTATTGCTATACCAAAATATCTGAGGCTGGTTAATTTACAAGTTGTGATTGAAATATACAGCGATAGCACAACAAAGGACATGAAAGTCTTCCATAACTGCTTCCAGAAGTGACAAGAATGATGGGATAAGTGTGTTTGAAGGGAGAGGGAATATTTGAGTGGATTAGTGGTAATGTGTCTTTTACTGTAATAATTTTCTATTTAAACGTTCACTATATTCTTCAGTCAAGCCTCATATAAGGCAAAGTTGTACATGAAGATCATAGTTGTAGAGGTTTAAGAACTACTTCTCAGCTTCTAGTGAGGGCCTGATGCTGTATCATATGTTAGAGAAGTGGAAAGGGAAAACAAGAATGTGCAGAAAGACCACATGCAAGAGAAAGGGGGGGGGGTGAGGCTGACTTGTTTAAATAAGGCGCTCTCCCAGTAACTAATCCAGTCCTTCAAGACCCAATCCAGTCTCTTAAGACATCCATATGTCCACAAGTGTACTGCCTTCATGACCTAATCTCCACCTACTAGGCTCCACTTCTTGACAATCCAACCACCTTTCAATGTCATTACACTGAGGACTAAGCTGTCAGCAGATAAAATTTTGAGAGATAAACCATATCCAAATCATAGCATGACCCTAGTTTTTCAAAATATTCATACATTAATTTTGATTTGATGATGTAAAGTTCTATGAATTTGGACAAATGCATAGTGTCATGTATCTATCATTATAGTATTATTCAGAGTAGTTTAACTTCCCTAAAATATTCCCTTTACTTCATTTATTTAACCTTACTCTTCCTGAGTTAATGAAAATTACTGATTTTTTCACTCTTGTTACAGTTTTGTCTTTTGTAAAATGTCATACAATTAGAAGCATACCATATATAGCCTTTTTACATTTATTTCTTTTTATTTAGCAGTGTGGACTTGAGTCTCATCCATATTTGTGGCTTCATTACACATTCTATCTTTTACTGTTGTTTTTTGTACTAAATAGTATAATATTGTGTAGTTGTACTCTTATTTCTTTTAGTTATAGTTGTTTCTAATTTTTAGTGATTTTGAGTAAGAGTACTATAAAAATTCATGTACAGATTTTGTGGACATGTTTTCAAAGCAATATGGTTGCCAGATCATATGGCAAAAATATACTTAGCTAGAAAACAGCTGCCAAAGTAGTTGTATGATTTCTCCTTTCCTGACAGTAACAAATGAAAATTTCTGTTGCTGCATATTTGCACCAATACTTGGCATTGCTAGAATTTTGGACTTTAACTATTCTAATAGTTATGTAGTGGTATCTCATTATTGTTTTAATTTGCAATTCCTTGATAATAAATTATATTTAACATCTTTTCATATGCTTATTTGCCATGTGTTTATGTTCTTTGGTGGGGTATCTGTTTAGATCTTTGGCTTGTTTTTAAATTGTTGTTTGCTTACTATTGAGTTTTTAATTTTTCATATATTTTGGGTACAAATCTTTCATTTGACATGTGTTTTGTAAATATTTCTTCAAGTCTATTAACTCTTTTAATAGCGACTTCCAACTTATCAATATTTTCTTTCCTGGATCATAATTTAAGTGTTTTATATAAAAACTTATGAGCAAACTGAAGATTCCTTGGATTTTCTTGTATGCTTTCTTCTTGTTTTTTTAACAATCTCCTCTCACAAATTCTTATCTTTTAATTGATGCATTTAGAGCATTCACATTTAAAGTGATTATTGGTATGGTTGGAGTAATGTCTACTGATGATTGTAATTACAGGCATGCATCTACTGCCTAATAATGATTTGGCTAATGATACCCCACATAAATGACAGTGGTCCCAAAGGAGATGAAAAATTCCTATCACCTAGTGATACACTCTAGTGATCATCAATTATAGCACAAATGCATTGCTCCCATGATTGTGTCAATGCTGACATAAACAAATCTTTGCTGGAAGTGATACAGAAGTATAGCACATGCACTTATGTACAGTACATAGTATGTGATAATAATGACAAATTACTCTTTATATATTTACTGTGCTATGTTTTTATTGTTATATTAAAGTGTGCCTTTACTTATTAAAGCATTTACTGTCAAATGGTACGCTGTGTTAGGTAGCAGCCTCATACATCTCATGTTTACTGACTGGATTATATCAAAGGGCCACAGCCAGTGATTGACCTATATCATGTAGATTTGTGTAAGGACACTCTATGACAAATTCCGTAACAAAGCATTTCTTAGGATGCATCCCCATCATGAAGTGATGAATGATTCTATTTGTTGAACTTGCTCTTTGTTTCTTTTCCCTCCTTTCCTCTTCTGCCTTGTATGATTTGAAAATTTCATGTGATTTAATTTGTATCTTCTTTTTATCATATCAATTATATCTCTAAAAACTTCTTAGTGACTGTATTATATATTGAAATATATGCTTACAACTAATCTAAGTCTACCTTTAGATAACACTGTACTTCACTGGTAGGGCAGGTACCTTATAACCAAATATTCCCAATTCATTCCTTCAGCTCCTTAAAAAGTGTTGTTCATTTCACTTTTCTATCTGTTATAATTACTCAGTACATAGAAATATGGGTTTAAACTCACTATTCTGCATGTGGATAGCCAGTTTTCCCAGCACCAGTTATTAAAGAACCTGTCTTTCCTCCAGCATATGCTTCTGGCCCCTTTGTCAAAGATCAGGTGGCTGAATGTGCCTGGAGTTGTTTCTGCATCCTCAATTTTGTTTCACCGATCTGCATGCCTTTTTTTTTTTTTTCGCCAGAATCATGCTGTTTTTATCATTGTAACTTTGTAATATTCCTTGAAATCCAGGTTAATGTGCCTCCAGTTGTGCTCTTGTTACCCAGGACTGGATTTGCTATTCTGTATCTCTTCTGGTTCCATGTAAATTTTAGGATTGTTTTGTCCAGTTCTGTGAGGAATGCTATTGTTATTGTGATTGCTCTATATTTATATCTACATCTACAACTATCTATATATTTTTTAGTAATATGGCCATTTTGACAATATTGGTTCTGCCTATCCAGAAACTTCCATTATTTGAGGAAGTCTTTATTTCTCCTCATTTGAAGATTAATTTTTCTTAATATAGAATTCTATTGTTGAGGAGTTTTTATTTTAGTGTTTTCCATTTTTCACTCCATTCTTCTTGCTCCCAAGTTTTATGATGAGAAGTCTACTATAATTTTTACCCTTTGCCTCTATGAGTAAGATGTTTTATTTCTGTTCATCTTTGATGTTCTGCAGTTTGAATATGGTGTGTGTGTGTGTGTGTGTGTGTGTGTGTGTGTGTAGATATTTTGGTATTTGTTTTCTTTGGTATTCTCTTGAGATTCCTGGATCTATGGGTTAGTGACTATCATTTGTTTTGAAAAATCTTCACTTACTATTCCTTTACATATTTCTTTTGCCTACTTATCTCTTCTCTTTCTGGTATTCCGTATTTATTTTAAATTTCCTGTCAGATAATTGTAAATCTTGTGTTCTATCTGACTTTGAAGCTCACCTTGTCTTTTCAGTTCAAACTTGCCTTTAAGTATACCTTGTAATGTTTAATGGAAAGTCAGTCATAATGTATCAGTTAATAGAAAACTGAACCAACTCAATTTAGTGTAACATTTTATATTAATCTGGCTAGGAATTGGACCATATTTTATGTTAGCTGTAGTCTCCAAAGCCTTCAAATTCTGTTTCTGCTTTTTACTTATTGTCTTTGGGTCTTCCTAAGAACTTCTCTTCTGAGTGCATCTTACAGCTCTTTTGGTTTTAACCCACTATTATGCTGGAGTCCTGGTGTTTCAGAAAGTATGAGAGAAGGGAACATTCTATAATCTTATGATTAAATCTCATTCTTTTAGTGAGCCTGCGTCCTGGATCATGAGCTTCCCAAGTATTTCTTAGGCTTTTAAGTGCCTTTAGTTGAAACAGCCTATAAGAAAATGGAATCAGAGATTACCTTTCCTCTAGGTGAGATAAAACTCTAGCATGTCTTTCCCCTGTAAAGTAGGCCTTTGTTATAGGGAAGGCAGTGGGTATATTTTACAATGTTTACATTCCTTTACTCTTCCTAGGATAATGGGGTGGGATGAGAAGCTCCTTGAATCTTCAGGGTGAAAACCTGGTGAGATTTCTGGAGGCAAAACTTACTAAAGGATAGGACCCCAAAGCTATTTTCATTCTCAAATTAGTCTCTGCTCAGCCTTTAGCCATTCAGCACAATTACAATTTATTTGTTCCTACTAATTTATGACTCCATTGACTTCTGTTCTGGGTGAATGGGTCTTGGCTATTACTCTCTGGATACCTTTGTGTCTCTCCAGATTTCAGGTGAATCCACCACTTGCCTTGCAACTCCAGTTCTCTGTTGGATCCAAGATAAGTCATTGATTTCCCTTTTCAACTTTTTTCGCATAGGAATAGTGTGATTTCTGAGCTCTTTACATGTTAGAGCTGAAAACAAGTCTATTTATTCTTTTTCCTGTTACCAAATTTGAATGACTTGCACTGTCCTGGACTCCCTATGGGCAGGATATCCCTATATGTGTGGAGTACAGGGGTAGGCAGTGGGGGTGATGGGTGTTCAGGGTTTTTCTGCTTCCTCCTTACAGCTACTGTATGGACAGTTTTCTGGTAACAGGGTCATGTTGTTTAGTTTCTTCTTGCTCTGCGAACCTAAGTGGATTCCAAAGTGCTTCTGTCACCAGCTCTGAAATCTTTAGGGTCTGTCACTGGTTGCTGCAGCCAGGAGACACAGCCCCTGTTTTCTAAGACATTCCTTTACTTTTTCAAAGCATGGCACTTTTGATATTTGCCTTCTCTGGATTCCATTCAGAATTTTCACATCTTTCTTCACCTTCTCCAGCAACTTTGCCATTATGTTTAATTTATGTTAAAGTAGGTCTTACGCCGAGTGAAATATTTGTTGATTTCTGACACTTAATGCCAAAAGGTCTCCTCTCTTTTCTCCATAACACTGTGGCAGCTGACTGCACAGGACTTGCTGATGTTAGTTTCTTTTGGCCACATTTACACATAATTTGGAGTTTGTGGATTTTTCTCTGTCTCCTACTTTAGCCAAACATGTATTTCATGGCTTTATTTTTATTCTGCTTGTTGCTCTACTCAGTTTCCAAAAGGAGAAGTGGGAAAATTCAAAACTAAGCAGTTGCCATGTTCCTAGTCTCTGTTCCAAGTTTGGAAAAAATAAGAAACCGTAAGAAACCACTGCAAAGTTAACATGGGGGTCACTGGGCTACCTGATGCAGAGCACAGTGCAAATAGTGGGCTCCGAGTGGCCACCTTGGAGTGGTTGCTTAATGATTATAAAGTCCCCTCCATCCACCTTAACATCTACATACTCTCAGAGGGGAACTGTTTTTTTATGGACATAGGCACTCCAGAGAAGTCTTTAGGGGAGAAGAATTTCTTTGGTAGTCTCTGCCAGTTTCATTCTGTAAGGCAGATGATTTTAAAATAAAAATACTTTCAGTCAATATGGTTTTCACATTGCTTCTGACTAATCACTTACACAGTAATATCAAAATATTTTAAATATATTTGCATTTACATAAATTTAATTATGTCCATATAATTGTGTTTGAAAGAAATCTGGCTACTTATTTAGAAAGCAAATGAAATATCAAAATCTGTTCTTAATGAAAACTATTTTATTGAGTTTTATAAGAATGTGTTGGAGGAGAAATGGAATTTATTTGGTGTTAGTCATATTTTATTACAAACTTGAGGGTAAATGACGTAGTTTTCGGTGCCTCATTACTGCTGTCCTATACCAGCTTGCTTAATTCTACACAGTTCTGTTTAACCAAGGTGCGTTAGGCCCTGGGGAGCAAAGCTGCCTAAAGATATTTCCAGAGCTTCTCCACACCTGGAGAGTTTCAAACTGACTCTCCAGTTCGAAGCCAACCTATGTAGTGATTTTGTAACTGGAAACAAAATGATCAAGACCACAGACCCTAGAAAAAAAGCCAACTTATGCTAGTGTCCTTTCCCAATCACCAAACAGGTAAAAACAGAGCTGGAAAACACTAGGAGGATTCCAGGAAGCTCTGAGGTAACCAACCTGGAAAAGCATAAAAAGAGCGCAGCAGAGATAAAAGACTGTGTTTTTTAAGGCTCCACAAACAGCCCAGACCCTTAGGAAAATTAGTAAGATTCTGGACATTAAAATAAAATTGAGGAAAAAAATAAAGGAGAAAGATTTCCTCCACTCCAAAAACTAGATAAAGATTCCCTTGGACCTGGGAAAGTAGAGAGGAGGCAACGAAATAGAGAATCCTGGAGCCCAACTTCCTGGGTGAAACATTAGGGAGGAAGTCACCTCTTGGGAGGATGTGCCATACCTCATTTAATGTTCTGCTGCTATGATCTTGAAAAGCCCAATGATTTTATCTTTGAACTTGTAAGTGAAACCAGATGGGAAAATGGAGCAAGTGCAGAGTCAGAGGACCCATTTGGCAGTGCACAGGGAGCTCAGAAATCCAGTGAAAACAAAACAAGCCATGTCTCTGTGACAAGAAAACAGGGCACTGCCAGCACCAAGAGTGCATCCTTCCCCCCGGAACAAGAGAGAAGGCACCACCACTCTTGGAAATACAAAGGACCAAAACCAAGGAATGCCACATATCCTTGCTTCCATGTGTAACTTCCCTGTATTAGCCAGCCACCTAGGCTGAAATGATGCCAGAGAAGGAAGAAAAGGGTAAGCAATGCTTGCTTCCTTTGGCTCACAGTCCCTTCTCACTCATCAGTAACCGAAAGTGTAGTGTATTTGTAGAATATGCCTATATCAAGGGAAATAAAAACAGTTGAGTTAGGGTTGTGCAGCATTTCTGCTGTTCTGGTAGATACAAAATACATATGTATTTACTAACTACAAATGACAAATTGTGTAATTTAAATGATTGTGCATATGCCTTAAATGCTCCCATATTTGCACTTAAAACTGGCACTGCACAATATAAAGATGAACAGTAACATTCATGCTAATTATTTAAAATGTTAATTTTTCTTTATTTAGACTAGCATTAAATAGCAAATAAGATACACTATGACAAGTTTGAAAGAGAGAGACAGCAGAGAAAAGGAAACGGTTTTATATTTAGTATCCTTAATGACACTTTTCCCCTGCTATCCTGACAAGTTGAATAGCTGTCTCTGAAGTAGGTCCTCCTCGGAGACTCATTCAGATTCTGTCCTCTGAGACATTAGAAGGAGCCACGCATCTGAAGCAAACACTCAGCTAGGAATGGCAGCTTCTCAGCAGGTACTGCACAGATGGGTGCCTGAGGCCCAGGTGGGCCTTTCTCCCAACATCTTAGTGCCCAGGATCTTGACAAATACCTGGGGGAAGGCCCAAATAAACCTGAGTTTAAGGTCCTCTATAAATTCCTATTGCTGAAGTAGAACTACTATACACTTAGTCACTTAAGGCAATGCAAATTTGTTTTTTTTGCTTAAATTCTTTTATTGGTACATTTTAGGTATACAATACATTTACATTTATCATTGGGTGCTTGTACCTGTACATGATGCATCTTGGTTCTTACTTTTTCCCCATTACCTGTGCACCCTTTACCCTTCCACTCTTCCCTATTTACATAGTTTCTTTTCTCATAATTTTTCCTTTCCATTCTTCCTTTTCCCCCATCTCCTCTCACCACCCCTACCCCTTTGGAACTTTTCCTAATTCAACCTATCAATTATTCATTTTAATCATTTTAATACTTGTTTACACTTTCAGATTCTCACACTAGAGAAACTATTTGGTATTTATTTACACATGTGTGTCCTATTTATTTCATTTAAGAGTATGACCTCAATATGCATCCATTTAGCTATAAATGACTCTAGTTTCTCATTCTTTATGGCTGAATAGTACTCCATTTTATGAAAAAAACCACATCTTCTTTATCCAGTTTCCAGTTGATGGGCACTTGGGCTGTTTCCAAATTTTAGCTATTACAAACTGTGCTGCTATAAACATGGGTGTACATATATTTCTGTGCTATGATTCTTTTAATTCTTTTGGGAAAATACCCAGCAGGGGAATAGCTGGGTCAAATGGGACCTCTAGTCCTAGTTCTTTGAGGTATCTCCACACTGATTTCCATAGTGGTTGCACCAGTCTGCACTCCCACCAACAATGGAGAAGGTTTCCTTTCTCTCTACACCCCCACCAACATTTATTATTGGTTGATTTCTTCATAGCAGCCACTCTTTCTGGGGTGAGGTGGAATTTCAGTGTTGTTTTCATCTGTATCTCTCGAATGACCAATTATGTTGAACATTTTTTCATATATATATTTGCTGCTTTTACTTCTTTGTCTGAGAAATGTCTGTTCATTTCAGATGCCAATTTTCGAATTGTGTCTTTGAATTTGGGGGGTCTGGTTTCCTTCAGTTCTTTATATATTCTAGATAGTAGACCTTTGTCTGAGGTACAGCTGCTAAAACCTTTTTCCCACATTGTAGGTTGTCTGTTAGCTCTGTTGGTGGTTTCTCTTGCAGTGCAGAAGCTTTTTAATAAGATGAAATTCCAGTTGGTGATTCTTTCTGCTACCATGCTATTGAGGTTTTGTTCATAAAGGCTTTTCCTATGCCAACATCTTCAAGAGTTCTACCTAACTTATCTTCCAGCAAGTTTAGTGTTTCTGTCTTAATATTTGGATCTTTAATCCACTTCGATCTTAGTTTACTGCATGGTGATAGGTATGGGTCTACTTTTAATATTTGGCAGGTTGAAATCCAGTTTTTCCAATACCATTTATTAAATAGGCTATCTTTCCTCGAATGAGGGTGGTTGGCTCCTTTGTCAAAGATGAGGTGGCTGAGTAGGTCTGAAGCTGTTTCTGCATCTTCTAATCTATTCCACTGATCCTCTGGTCTGTTTCTTTGCCAGTACCATGCTGTTTTTATCACAGTAGCTTTGTAGTATAGCTTCAAGTTGGGTATTGTGATACTCCCAGCCATGTCTCTGTTGCCCAGAATTGCTTTTGCTATTCTAGGTCTCTTCTGGTTCCAAATGATTTTTTCAATTGTTTTCTCTAGTTCTGTGAAGTATATTGTTGGAATTTCAATCGCCAAGGCAATGCAAATGTATTATCGTATAGTTCTGCCAGTTAGAAGTCTAAGATGTGCCTACAGAGCTGTATCTCTTCTGAGGCTGCCGGGGAGAATTGGGTCCCTTGCCTCTTTGCTAGTTTCTGCACACCACCTACATTTCTTGGCAGAAAGTTCTCTCTGTCATGAAAGGCAGCCATCCAGCATCTTCTCTCTCTGGTTCCAGCTTCACACTGCCTTCTGCCTTACAAGGACTCTTCTGACTATATTGGGCCCTCCTAGATAATCCATGTTCCCTCTCCATCTCAAGACTTTTAACTGTATAACATCTGCAAAATCCCTTTTCCCACATATAGTAATATGTTCACAGGCTTCAGAGATTAGGATTTGCACAACTTTAAAGGACTGTTACTCAGCCTATCACACATCTCATTCAGTAGGTCGTGTTCCACATAAAATTAAAGTTATTTATCCCCGGTACCAAAAAACCCCACAAAACACATAAAGTTAGTTATATAAAATGTAATTACTTCATGAATTTAAGGGCCAAACCACATACGCTTCATGCTTGTCTAAATTGTGGCCCACGGGTTGGACACATCTCACCTGAATGAACTGTACTGAGTGAAAAGGAATTTTCTTGGGCCACATATAATAATATGGTTAATACATCCTTCCTTTATTTAAAAATTTTATTGTATCACAAATGTGTCCAGCTCACAGACTGCAGGTTAGACACACCCACAAAGTTTAAATTAGGAAAGAAAGAATATAAAATAATCATCATTAAACCCTTTACCGGTGCTAGTACCAAACAGAGTTTGTATTTAGTTTCAAGGAGCCCCTCCCCAAGTTATTACGTTGAGAGACTGGACAGGGGGGCAAAGTATATTGTAAAAAATACCTTTTTTAAAAACATGATTTTCCCTCAGTGTATTCTTTGCATTATCTAATGTCCCTTACAGGATAAAAAGGGAGCTGTCTTAAAGGAAAAAGTCAAAAAGGCCTTTGGAAAGTTTATTAAATCTTAGATATTTAGATATTCAGACTCGGTTAAAAGGATTGTTTTTTGTTATTTTGTTTGTTTCACAGTACTAAAGAGACTGAACCCAGTGCTTTCACACTGAGCTATTTTCTCATCCTTTATCTTTTATTTTGAAACAGGAACTCTCAAAGTTGCTAAGTTACCCAGATTTGACTTGAACTTGTGATTTTTCTGCCTCAAGCTCCCAGAGTGCTGGTATTACAGACATGCAGGAAGCTTGACTAGAAGTGTTGTTATTGTAAAGGAATGGTATGACCTGGCCAGTGTCTGCTTCCCCAGCCACTTTTCCTTCCACTAAATCCACTCATATTTTCCTCTGATATCCATTTTCCACCATGCAGCCCTGTCCTTTAAGGCAATGTTTTGAAGCTTTAGTGAGTATGCAAGCCATTGTAAGAGTTAGCAAAACTGTAGATTCTGACTTAGCGCGGGGGGGGGGGGGGGTCTGAGAATCTGCATTTCTAATGGTACCCAGTAGTGCTACTTTTGCTTCTTTGACCCCTGCAATTTGGAGAACTAGACTTCTAGGATGTGGACCCCATTTCCAGCACCAAGATGTGGATTCTGAGTAGCCAGCCCTGCATGTGATGTCCCTTCCTTTATCAATGTTTATTTTAGAAATGGGCATGTAGCCAATTGTAGCCAATATGATACAGGCTGATACTACTGAGTGGACATTGAGAAGGGCTTTACTGCTCCTAAATAAGCAAAGAGAAGACATTCTCTCCTCCCTCTTTACTTTGCTGGCCCTGATGGTGAATCCTGAAGCTTCAATGGCCATCTTGGGACCAGAAGATGTGCCAGGCTGTGTGCAGGCTGCCCCCTGGAGGAGAGCATGGTGGAAGAGCCAATTTTAGATTTATGTGCTGTCCCCAAGGCCATCTGCTCCCAGAGCCTGCCCCAGCTCATGACATCATGTAGAATGAGAAGGTGTTTCCTTACTCTTTAGGCCCAATTGGGATTTGGTAAGTGTGGCCACTGCTTGCCAGTTTAGGGGGAAGAACTCAAGCAGCTACTCTGTAACGACATATGTACACCTTTATATGAAGAGTTAGAAGCCCTCAGAGGAGTA
The DNA here is from genome assembly GCF_053883595.1 of Heterocephalus glaber. Lineage (NCBI taxonomy): Eukaryota > Metazoa > Chordata > Mammalia > Rodentia > Bathyergidae > Heterocephalus > Heterocephalus glaber. The sequence continues at coordinate 77,450,908 of NW_028258315.1, read as the reverse complement.
AATGTTGGCCACAGAAATTAAGTCTGATAAAATCCATACCTCTCTATGAAGGAGATTTACTTTCTAGTGTCAAATAAATTCATTGCCAGCTTCAGAATCTTGCCACTATAAAGCAGTTATGTAATTTCTGCTTTAAGATTTTTTTCAATTCATGCTCAAAAAATATGCTGCATATGTAAAATATATAGTTTGCAAACAGACTAAAGAAAAAAATCCTGAAAGTGACCTATATTGTTTAAAAAGTTTTTTGATTGCTCTAAGAAAGAATGGGAAAAGTATGGTTCATTCTTATTCAAGGGAGTAAAATCCCAGTGGTAAATGATGGATCAACAGATCATGTATAGAGTTGTGCCTGGTGGAAGAGGGAGAGAGCAATAGATTCCCTCCCTCGCCACAATAGCAGGGCTTCACTACTGACATTGTTGCTTATGGTTGGTTTTTAAATGATACTATTTGTCAAGTGATAGTGATTTTTCTTCCATGTGTCTGTGCTGGATCCTGGTAGAAAATCAGCTTTGTGAACAGCCTAACTCTAGCTGGATTTGAACTGCCCAGGCTGGCTCCCATTCCTAGCTCTTGGCTTTACTCTTTCCTGCTGTCCTCATGGGGTTCTCCAAGGGTGGGTTTGGCTCGGTGTTTCTCAGCTTGAGAAGTACACTGGAATCACTTGGAAGCTCTTCAAATACTGATGCTTAGGCCCTATGCCCAGAGATTCTAGTAAAATAGTTTTGGTGGTACCCAGACTCAAGACATAAGTCTTGTTTTTTTAAATAATTCTTTTTTATTTTAATATATTTGGATTTACTGAAAGTTGCAATAAAGAATTCCCAGACACACTTCACTCAAGTATCCTCCCCCTATATATAATTATTTTGAACCTCTTCAAGAGTGAGTTGCAGACAAGATGTTTTTACTTCTAAACATTTTCCCCAAATATAAGAAATCCTCATACATAACCATGGAACAACTATTAAAAATCAGAAATCTAACAAGTCTATCATTTTATCTATAGATCTTAATACGATTTTGTTATTATTTCACTAATATCCTATGTAGCAAATGTACCAGTACCATGATGAATACATTCATTATGTACCACAAACATGTACTAATAAAATTTTTAAAAAGTGAAAAACATGGAAATAATTTTTTAAAAATTGGTTATAAAAAGTTTTTATTTTCTAATTAGGTTTTTGTTTTTGAAAATCTGATGGGAGATGGACCTACTTTTTAGATAAGAATTTTTATCTATTGTTTAATTTTTAAAAATTTGAATTAACATGTAATAGTGGTACAGATTAACGGAGTACAATCTGACAGCCTAGTACATATATGCAGCATGAGTTGGTCAGACTAACTGACATTTCATTGTCCTTGTCATTTCTTTGTGTTTGGAGCCTTTGAGCTGCTCTCTTATATCTCTTCATAAAATATGAAATAGGTTATTGTGAACCATGTAGATGTGTGAACTGTGTAGTCTGACCTGGTGTGTAGCCACCTCACTGCCCTGGCCTGATTGGTGCTGTATGTGACAGAGAGCTAGGAAACAAACTTGTCTTCAGCTGAAGCTGGGGACTGCAAAAGGCTCCCAGGGTAACAAATCCTCCTGGAAGATTCCCACTACCTCAGGAGAAGGTTTTGCCAAGCAGTGCTTGAGGGGCACAGAGAGAGTAGAGATATGAAAGGGCATGCCTGTGCCAGAGGCATGGGTGGATCCTGAACTTCACTAGTGATCCCGCCCCATATCCTCTTCCCTAGAAGGCCTTGAAAGAGTGGTTTCTCTGCCCCATTGCCTTGTAGCTCCCAGTGGGAGCAGGTGAGTTCACACAACTGAAGCCATGTTTCTTGGCAGTGGCCCAGTAGAAGGCAGCTCATTAGGACATGGGTCACTTCAAGGTCACTGCCCAGTTTCCTGAGTCACCTGGCAAGAGACCTGTGTGCCAGCAGAGGTCAGCACAGCAAGGAGAGGAAGAGTGCTTTTGCCAGGGCATCCCAGTGAGGCAGTGTCCACTAGCAGTGTCCCTACAGAGAGTTGCCACCACTTGTATGGAAAAGGAACTACACACTACAGGTATTCACCATAGCCCAGAAATCACTTGGGGACAGAAGGAGACCTGGTGGCAGCAGAGCTCTGAGATCAAACAGCTTGATCTCTCAGCTGTTTCTGGAAGAGCCTGATGTGGGGAGGGAAATGAGCAGGGAAGGAATATCATGCTGGTATACTGTTCATACTCTTGCATTTGGCAGGCAACACTCTGACAGAAATTTAAAGTGGGCAAGGAATGGATAAAAGTAGCATTTGTTAACCAACATATATTTAATACAAGGTGGCAAGTATCTTTTTTTATTGGTCTTAGTTATCTATTACTACATAACAAACCACTCCAAAAGTTTGAACTTAGAATGTCTATTTTGTAATTTCTCAGGATCCTATGGCTTGATTGAGGTTAGAGGAATACATTTATATTTGATCAATTGATTGATTGATTGCTGGCTTCAGTGTGGGTCTCCTGGATCACAGCAGCCAGATAGTGGCCAGGACTGGAACATATCTGACTATTTTACTGAGTGGTCCTTGGTGGGGTTGGCCAGTAGGTCAGGGAGCTGGGACCATCTCTCTTTCGCTACAGGTGGGCTCTGGCCTTGCTCACCTGCTTACCTTGGTGATTCACCCATATAATACAGTATATGGAAATTTTATATCATAGCTCAGGGGTTCTCAAACAGCAGCATTTGAAGTTACCAACCCTTTGGTTTTAAGCCTAGATCTGATACATTTTGCTTCAGCCATGCTTCAGCCACATTTCAGGTCATGAAATTAGTCCCATTCCATGCAGAAAGGGGCTATCTAAGGGTCTGGCTCTCAGGATACATGGATTATTTGGGGCCAGTTAACACATTTTTAAGAGGACACTGATGATTTTCTAGCCAGACACTATAAAAATGAGTGTTATTAGCAGTGAGCCAGAGTGAGTGCTCTTCACTCTGACCTAGTGTGTAGCCAGACCTAAGCAGGTAATGTCATACAGCTTACCTAGCAGTGCAGGTCCTAACACTAACTTCCATTGTTTGCACATATTTCTGTGTCTCCAAAGCACTGACATTACAGGAAGGAACAGGATAGTTTGGTCTAAAAGGAAGCCTATGAAACTGGTTTGGTAATGATGGCTTAGAATTGCTAAGGTTGAATAATATCCTTACCATAATAGCAGATTGGATTATAGAAAACAAAATTGATATTGTATTAGCCAGCTTTCCATCATTGTGAAAAGATACTGAGAAAAACAACACAGAGGAGAGAAGATTTATTTTGGCTATGGTTCCAGAGGTTTCAGTCCATGGTCATCTTGTACCATTGCTTTTAGGCATGTGATAAGACAGAAACATAGCAAAAGGGCACAGTGGAGGAAAGCTGCTAACTTCAAGACAACTAGGAAGCAGAGAAGAAGAGAGGCAGAGAAAGAGGGAGGAAGGGAGGGATGGAGGGAGAGAGAGACAGAGCAGAGACAGAATAAGAATGTACCCTTCCAGGTTGGGACCCTAGTTACGTACCTCCGCCAAAGAGGCCCCACCTACTAACAGCATATTCAGCTCTGAACTCATCAGTGGATTAAGAAATATCTTTGGCATACTTGGGTTTGTGGCTAGATACTGGTTGCATTTTTCTTTATTTTATAAAAAGTTAACAAACAAAAATCTTGGATTCCTTGAAGATCTCATGATTCACTGATGTCTTTCACATCTAGCATGTTTTTCTGCAAACTTTCAACTATCTACTTTTACATAGTAGCTTTAATTTTAAGAGACCCATGAAAAAAAGATGAACTATAATTGTGATTTGAATGGTTTACCAATACTTTCTGATACACACTAAGGGAAAATAACACAGGTGTTGATCTTAGACATTTCTAGACAAAGAAAAATTTTTTAATGGACACAAGACATTTAATGCAGATAGCCTCTATTCTTTCTCTATCAATATGCTGTCATTTATATATTAAAGCATCCACACTTTAACTCAAATATTAAGGACTTATTTATCTTCATAAGCAAGCCCTAGATTATATTTATTACTTAGATTTAGGATCTACTAAGCCACGTTGACATCAAAGATTTTGAGGGGCAACATTAAGTATTTCATTGTGTTCCAAAATGACATTCAAATGGCCATAGTTGTCTAAACTGGTATGAAATTACACTGTAAAAATTGAGAAGGCCAAAACTTTTCCTTTGAGCGGCTGGTCATCCATCTCCAGGGGGGTGCACAGACCCAGGGAAGGGAACAGGCAGCAGCAGTGGGCCTGTCCCTCTGGTTCGGCTTGACACCCACGTACAGTCGTTGCCTGTCCATGTTGATGCCATTTCTAAGCCATCTGGCATTATTTCTCCTGTTGGTAAATTATCCTCCAAAAATAACATCTCTCAGTTCTCAATTAGTGCCGCTAAAGAATGACTGACTTTATTGTGTAGGGCATCTCTATGAGTAATAAATGGAGTGCTTTCTTCCCCCCTGGGAAACTAAATTATATTGGCCTGTTCTCAGTAATAAACAGTATTATGAGTCTTGTAACATAGGAAGTACATAAAATCTGCTTTGGATGATGGATTTTATAGCTCCAAAGAGAGTTAAACCGTGTATTTAAGGCTCTAATGTGGCTTGAATTCTATGTTGCAGGTTAAAGTTAAAAAATGACGTAGTATAAAATAGAAAAAAATAGTTTTTACAGTTTCCCAGGTTCAAGGCAGAATATGCAAACCAGAGAGGAAAAAATTGAATATAAATATAGAATACACTGAGTAAGAATTTTTTACCTTTATTTCAAACTTTATGTAAGTAATTAAAATATAATTCCATTGGGAAGATATGTATGATATAAATTCTTATGTAAAATATGACTAACTTGAGAGATTAGTGCACAACAAAATTCATAAAATAAGGAGTATAGTTTAGGACTTTAAAAATAATGATCATCTTGGGCCGGGGATTTGGCTCAGTAGTTTCGCCGCCTGCTGTGCAAACACAAGGACCTGAGTTCGATCCCCAGTACTAAAAAAATAATAATAATAATGATAATAATGATCATCTTGCAATGTGAATGAAATATATGGTTTCCTTTAGAAAGTGAGGACTTAATATAGTTTGCAAATTGTTCTCATAATGAGTTCATTTACAATAAATGTAAGTTGCTATTCTATTTTCATAATGAATGAGAATTTAATGAATCCCATTTACTCTAACATCCAGCAGAAATACGGAACAATATGTAATGAAATTGAAATGTTCTTTAGGATACAGTTAAACTGAAACATTCCTTATGAAAACTTATAGGTTTGGCATATGGATTTCAAAAGATTTAATCTAAAACTTATTCTTTAAAATGTATTTTTTATCAAATTGGTTTGAAGGTTAATCATCACTTAATAGTTAACTAATGTCTGAAGATAAAAGCAAACACATTTGGTAGTGTTGCAAATAAAAACATAAGAAGTATATATCTTTAATTGAAGACTGGGAACAATAATATTTCTACAATAACAAAGTTTGTTATCACGCTGTTCTTACCTTTTACAAAGCATGATTCATCCATCCACTCAGTGCCCATTATGTACCAATCTCTATGCTAAGTACTATGCTTTGAGAATTGCGTATGAGGAATTAGATTCTAGCTTGTCAGGCTGTCTGCAGGGGATTCTCATGACTTAAGGAGTGTAGCATTATTAGCCTCAGCAAAGATTTAATTTCTGTTTGTTTTATTCAATTCTATTAGAGGTAACAAGAAGTTTTCTCCATTGGAGGGAATTAAAATTTATTGTTGATGAATTGATGATATTCTGCTCTCATTCTACCAGTATCCTTAATGCCATCTGTATTGTCTCCTTCAAGAACATAGAACATTTGGAAAAGGGAGGGATGGCAACTTTATTGGCTGGAAATGTACTATATTGGTATATTTTCCTGTTTAACATTCTAAAAATAGGTTTCCAGACACCAAAGAGGAGCTAAGGAAGATGAGGTACTCTTTAGGTCCTTAAAGTTACAGCAGTGTAAGTCCTGATCTTTTGGATGTGTGAGTTCAAGGGAAGCCTATTGTACAGGGTCTCAAGCCAGAGCCCACACCAGAAGTCATAGCCTCATTGTGACCCAGCAGTTCTCTACTGGAGGTGATATCGTCCACAAGGGACACGTGGAAATGTGTGCAGACACCTTTGTCATGACTGGAAGGGATGGTGTTACTGGAACGTAGTGAACAGAAGCCAGGGATGCAGTTACAGCTCTTGCAATGCGCAGGACAGCCTGCATTTAAAGAATTGACTAGTTTAAGATGCCAACATTGTCAAAGTTAAAAACCCTGTTGTAACCTGAAGATAATAATGCCTTGTAGAAAGGATGTCAGTAAATGCTGGCTGACTGCCTGAATGACTGCATGAGTGACTATGTGACTTAATGATATTTGCTAAAATTAACTTTAGAAAATGATTACTTTGTCAATTAAATATGGTACTCAGCTCTGTCCAGTTTGATTGGAGAGACCAACTCCAAATTGACGTATGGAGATCACAGGGAAAAAAAGTGGCTTTCTTCAATGTATTATCACTACTTGCTATTTGTTAGAATTTAGTATTTATTTTCAGGTTTATGTTCATTTAGCATATTTCCTGAGCACCTAGTATGTGTCAGATACAATGTCTGATACTGTATGAAGAACTTAAAAGCAATGCTTCCTGTGTTCATAGAGTTTACAGCCCACTGAAGTGAGAGAAAGATTGATGTATTTACACAAACTGTGAGGCAAAATAAACATTTCCTTGTTTAGCTTTGGGTGTCAGGGTATTGTGTTTCAGGAATGAGAAAGTAACTAAGACAGATAATCAGGGATTTTGCCATAAAACTCAGTAGTGGGCTGGTGAATTAGCCCAAGTGCGCAGATCCTAATGATCTCTATTTCCAAGATAGTGCCTGCAAGCAGAGCATAGGGAGTAACCCTGGGGTCAGGCAGTGACATTTCGTCCCAGTTTGTTGGACTTCTATTCTAACCAGCATCACCTATGGATGGTTACAGTTGTCTTGTACCACAAGTCCATCTCAGCAGTATTCAGCCCATATCAGTGTAGGTCTCAGTCATATCCCAGTGCGCTGCTATCTAGGTGGGTTGTGTGCTCAGGATGTGACACAGTTTTGCAATGCTTTTGGCCACACATGTGGCATAGGAGCCTGGGACTGGTCTCTGTGGTGATTGTGCCCCAACCAGAGTAGAATCCTGCAGTGCCCAGACTGAGTCTACAGGATGAGGTTGAGGTGTCTGGGCTAACCCCAGCCCCAGGGCGGGGCTTAGTGGGGTGGAGTACCCTTTGAAGGTACTCTTTTATTGGGGCTGTACAACACATGAACTGCAGATTTGGAACAAAGCTGGGCTTGGATTGCCCTCTGATGCTGAAATGCTGACACCATACCAACAGAGGACTTGTGGCAAACCTGCACTTAGGCCACCATCTTGTGCGGAAACAGCAGAAGTGATTACAGCCTCAGAAAAGATAGCCTCTGAAAAGATAGACACAAAGCCAGATGGAAGACTGAATGAACACTTACTTCTTTACAGCCCTGATGATGTTGCAGGCCAAGTATCAAGAGCTTTCAGGAAACTATGCCCACACAGAATGGCAATGGGAAATGGCACAAATACAGTGCTAGAAAGTGACCACATAGTAATTGGTATGGGTGAAATCTCAGAGGGAAAATACAAAACAGCTGTTTTAAGGAGATTTACCACATTTCAAGAAAACATAGAGAAGGAATTCAATACTTTAACAGAAAAACAGCATAGAGATGGAAAAGCAATTAAAATAATCAAGCAAATCCTTGAACTGAAAAATACACTTAGTGAAATTTAATAATAAAGATAGAAGATATAAACAGAATAGATTGAACAGAATATTAGCCTTTCGACCAGAACTGCCAACTTCTAGTACTTTGTTAAAATGATGAACATGAAGAGAAAGAGGCAAGGAACCCCGTATAAATTCTCTAGGCCTTTAGGAAACATGGGGTTGTTTCTTTGGCCACATGTATGTGAATTTACAAAAAGGGTGATAGCGTAGACATCAAGGGAATGGGCACTGTTCAAAAAGGAATGCTACACTAATGTTACCATGGTAAAATTGGAAGCCTACAATGTTACCCAGCATGCTGTTGACATTGTTTTAAACAAGCAAGATAAGGGCAAGACACTTGTCAAGAGAATTAATGTGTGTATTGAGCATATTAAGCACTCTAAGAGCTGAGATAGCTTCTTGAAACACATCAAGGGAAATGATCAGAAAAAGGAGGAAGCCAAAGAGAAAGGTACCTGGGTTCAACTGAAGCGCCAGCCTGCCCTGCTCCAAGAAGCGCACTTTGTGAGAACCAATGGGAAGGAGCCTGAGTTGCTGGAACCTGCTCCCTATGAACTCATGGCACAAGCTGGGCATGTAACTCTGCCATTCAGCACCTAATTAGCAGCTAAGTGTTCTAGGCCCTGCTTGGAAATAATAACATGTCCTGAATTATAAGGATAGTTTCTTAATTGAATAGTTGTATGATGCCCTTACCTCAGAGAAACAAATACTTGGAGTAGATTCTCACTGTACCTAGTCAGTTGTGTCAGGTCTTAACTGTTCGGTATTTTTCTTGCTGAAAGATGTGAGGTGTCCTGCAGGTGTATACCCGAATGGCTAAGTATTTATGAAATATTTGTATTGGTTTGAAGAGCCTCTAAATCACCATGGGAAAAAGATGTATCAAAACAAATTAAAGGTAATGCTTGGCATTTCAGTTAAGTAAAAAAATTTAAAGCACCTTACCAAAAGAGAAAATTAGTGAACTCAAAGACAGGCTGTTTAAAAATATATAATTGGAGGAGAAAAAGAAATTTTGGAGAGGAATGAAGAAAGCCTATGGGAAACTCGGGATAGCGTTAAAAGAGCAAATATTTGGGATATTGATGTTTAAGAGCTACCTGAGAGTGGCAAAGGGCAGATAGCTTATTCAGAGAGATCTTAACAGAAGACTTCCCAAGTCTAGAAAAAGACATCCAGGTACAGGAAGGTCAAAAGTCACCAGTCAGATTTTTAACTCAATCAAGTCTACCCCAAGACACATCATAATTGTGCTTTCAAAGGTGAAAGATAAAGAATCTCAAAGCAGCAAGAAAAAGGAAACAAATAACATGTAAGGATGTCCCAGTTATCTGACAAAAGTCTTCTCAGAAGAAAACAGAGTTTCAAAGAGGCATGGGTGAAGTTTTCACAGTACCGAAGGGAAAAAAAACCCATCAACTGAGAATATTATATTCAGCGAGACTTTCTTTTATAAGCGAAGGAAAGAGAAAGCTGTTCTAAGACAAACAAAAGGTGAGGGAAAAGCTCATCACAGCTGTCCTACAAGAAACAGTAAAAAGAACTCTTCAAACTGAAAGAAAGAGATGTTAATGAATAGGACAAAGATATGAATTTCACTGCTAAGGGTAATTATGCAGATGAACTGAGAATGCTCTAATATTGTAAACATAGTATGTAAATCATATCTTTAGTATGAGGATGAAAATCTAAAACAATTAAAAATAACAATAATGGCATTAATATGATAAGAGATAGGCAATATAAAAAATGCAAAATTGAACATCAAAAATCCAAAATATGGGGAAGAATGAAGTGCAAGTATAGTTTTATACTAGTGTATTTTGTTTCATTTTCTTATTTTTCTTATTACATTAAGAAATTGCTGTCATTTCAAAGTAGCTTTATATAATCAAAAAAGGTTCTTTGCAAGCCTCATGGTAACCATAGACTCAGAATCCATAATAGACAAGCCAAAAATAGTAAGCAGGGAATCAAAATGGACTACTAGAGTAAATCACTTAACCACAAAGGAAGACTTTAAAATAGTGAGAAAATGAAGAAAGGGATCATGGGGGCTGGGGATTTAGCTCAGTGGTTCTGTCACCTGCCTTGCAAGGGCAAGGACCCGAGTTTGATCACTGGTACCAAAAAAAAAAGAAGAAGAAGAAGAAAGGGATCATGATAAAACTAGGGAACAAGTTACAAGATGATTATACTAAGGCATCATCTATTGATAACTGCCTTAAATGCCAATGGATTAAATTTGCTGTGTAAAAGACGTAGTGTGACTAAATAGAGAAAAGAAAAAAAATTATGCAAATAGAATCCTAAAGAAAACAAGAGTAGCCATAATTTGTATTCAATAAATAGATTTTAAATTGAAAGCAATAAAATCAGACAAGGTTGAGCAATATATAATGACTAAGAGGTCAATTCAACAAGAGGAAATAGCAATTCTAAATATATATGTGCCCAATATCAGAGCACCTAAATAAATAAGGCAAATATTAATACAACTAAAGGGAGAAAGACTCTAATACAATAATAGCAGGGGAAGTTCACCCAGTAGCTGTGTAATACACATTCTTCTCATCAGCAAATGGAACATTTTCCAGGATGGGTCACATGTTAGACCACAAAACAAGTGTCAGCAAATTTTAAACATTTAAATCATATCAAGTGTCTTTTCTGATCACAATGCAATGAAAGTAAAAATAAATAACAAGAAAATCTTTATTTTATTTTTAAGAAAAACTTTAGAATCTGTACAATTACATATAAATTAATAACCTACAGGGCTGGGGATTTAGCTCAGTGGTTTCACCGCCTGCTGCACAAGCACAAGGACCCCAGTTCAATCCCTGGTACCAATAAATAAATAAATAAATAAATAAATAAATTAATTAATAACCTACTTTGAACACAAATGGATAAAGAAGGAAATTTAAAATTTTTTCTCAAACAAACAAAAATGGTGACATAATATACCAAAACCTACAGGATACCACAAAAGCCATACCTAGAGGGAGGTTCATAGCAATTGATGTCTACATCAAATAGCAGAAAGACTTCAAGTAAACAACTTATTGCTGCATCTCATGGAAGTAGAAAATCAAGAACAACTGATTTTGCTGAACCCAAAATCAGTGAAAAAAAAAGGAAACAGTAAAGATTAGAGCAGAAATAAATGAAATACAGACTAATAAAACAAAAACAATCCATGAAACAAAGAGCTACTTCTTAAAAAAGATAAAATGAACAAACCTTTAGCCATAGTAAGAGAAAGAAGAGTCTAATAGCACTGGGGATGTGCTCTGTGACAGAGCAGCTGCTTGAAATGTGTGAGAGGGTTCAATCTCCAGCATTAGAAATAAAAGCACTTAAATAAATCAGAGATAAAAAGGGAAACATTAAAAGTGACACCATAGAAATATAAAAGACCACTAGAGATTATTATGATAAGATATATGCTAACAAATTTTATAAACTACAAGTAATGGACAAATTCCTAGACACATATACCTTTTCAAGATCTAGTCATGAAAAACCTGAAAAAACTAATAACAAATCAGTAATAAAATATCTTTCATCAAAGAAAAGCCCAGAACCAGACAGCTTCACTGCTGAGTTCTACCAAATACATAGGGAATAAATAATACAATTTAAAAAAAGCTTGTTCCAAAAAAATTGAAAGGATGGAATTCTTCCAAATGCATTTTAAGTCAGCATTATTCTGATTTCCGTCCCAGAAAGAACAATAAAAGGAAGAAAGAGAAGGAGAAGTAAGTGGAGGAGTAGGAGGAAGAGAAGGAGAAGGAGAAGGAGAAAGAGGAGGAGGGGAAGGAGAAGAAGAGGAACAAAAAGAACAGAACAGAAGGCATTACCCTATCTGACTTCAAAATATACTACAAGCTGTAATACTCAAAACAGCATGTTATTGACACAAAACAGACACATAAACCAGGACAACAAAATAAAGAGCCTAGGATTTAACTACTGCATCTACAGTCAACTTAATTTTTTTTTTAACTATGGTGCTAAAAATACACTTTGGAGAAAGGACAATTTTTAAAAAATAAATGATTCTGGGAAAATTAGGTATCCCAGAAGAAGAATGTAAATAAATCCTTGTCTCTCTTCAGTTTAAAAGTGAAAATGGACTTCAGTTTAAAAGTGAAAATGGACTACAGTTTTAAATATAAGTTCCACAAATGATACCACTTGAAGAAAAATGGGTGTAGCACTTTAGAACATTGGAATAGGTACAGATGTTTCAGATAAGACTGCCAAAGCACAGGAAACAAAAGCAAGAATTAATAAATAGAATTGAATCAAATTAAAAAGCTTCTGCACAGTGAAGGAAATAACCATCAGAGTCAAAATACAAAACACAGAATGGGAGAAAATATTTGCTACTATGCATTGGAAAAAGAATTAATATAAAGAACATGTAAGAACTTCAAAAACTCAACAGGAAAAACAGACAACAAACAAAAAACAGAATTTATAATTGAACAACAGATATAAGTAGACATTTATTAAAAGAAGACATACAGCCAACAGGTACAGTATATGAAAAACACTAATCATCAGTGAAATGCAAATCAAAACCAAAAGGAGATACTACTTCCCTCTAGTAAGGGTGGCTAATTATCAAAAAGACAAATGATTACAAGTGCTGGTGAGGATATGGAGAGAACAGAACACTTTTACATAGTTTGTGAGAATGTATATAGCCATTATGGAAAAGAGTACGTAGTTTCCTCAAAAAATTAACAGTAAAACTACATGTTATTCAGTGATTCTACTACTGGAATTATGTCCACAAAAATGAAATTAGTGTATCAAAGAGATACAGTAGTTTGTGAACTTAATTCTTTCCATGATTCTGACTGCAAACCATATTGGACAAGAATTGAATCAAATTTGTCCATGAGATCAACACTGAACCTAACCATTGAATTTGACTCAGTTTTCATCCAATTCAGTTTGTGACCAGAATCGTGGAAAGAATTAAGTTCCTGAACCGAGGTACCAATGTATCAGTCCTTGCATGTTTACTGCAGCAGTGTTCACAATATCCAGTAAATAGAAACACTGTAAGCACTCATCAGCCAATTAATAAAGAGAATCTACACTATGAAATACTTATTTGGTCATAAAGAGAATGAAATTCTGTCATTTGCAACAACACGTTGGAACTGGATGGAGATCTTCATATTAAGTGAAACAAGCCAGACACAAAAATGCAAGTACCATGTAATCTTACTTACAAGTGAAACATAAAAGCATGTGGAGCTCATAGAAGTTGAGAATAGAATGGTGGATGGCAGAAGCTGGGGAAAATAGGAAGGGATGGATGCAGAAAAGATTATCAATGGATTCTAACTTATGGATAGGAGTGAGAATTTCTAGTGTGCTATTTAGTGCACAGTAGGATGACTGTGGCGATTCTGTGTCACATATCTTAAAAAGCTATATCAAAGATTCTAAATATTTTCACCATAAAGAAGTAAATGTTTGAGGAGATATGATCTCATCTGATTATACAATGTATATGTATGTATCAGTCATTGCTTACTAGAGAAACAGATATAATACAAAATAAACAAATACATAAGAATTTGCAAGATTGGCTTACAGTGGCTGCCCACACAGTTGGGTATGGAAGAGTCCAAAAGGTCTATCTGCATGCTGGAGATCCAAAGGATCCAGTTCAAGGGCTGGAGCTCACTGTAGGGTCTGGTTGGAGTCTGGATCAGGAGACCGAAGGGTCTTCACTGGAAGGCTGAAGTGTCAGTGCTGCAAGTAGGAGAGACTGCACTGGAAGCCAGGAGATGACATCCAAGGTGACGGTGAAGACTGAAGCTCCTCCAAAGGAACACAAGTGAGCCTTCCTTCTTCATTTCCCCTTTATAGCATTCTGGTGACAGTCCTCTCTAGGGAAGGTCTTCCACACCCAGAACTACGCTGAGCCAGTTTAGCTGGGTGCTATGTACTCAAGTTGACACAATCAATCTACTATCACAATGTATATTTTAAAAAATCACACGATGTCCCATTAATATGTATAATTTTTATGTTTTTATGTATTTGTAAAAAGTAAAATTAATTTTAAGATGTGTCTTATTGATTGCTCATATTTTCCTGCCTATCTTTGATGCCTTTGAACATACTCATCATAAGTTGATTTTATAGTCCATATTCCATAATTACAATATATGATTTTTTCAGGTATCATTCTGATGTCTGTGATTTCTTCCTACACACTTACATTAAAGTGGAAATATTTTGAGATAAAAATAAAAAAGTAATCTCCTTAGGGGAGATTTCAAGGTAGGTCTCCCTTCCCGTTTTGTGGATGTACTACCTTAAGTTAAATTTTGTGCCAGGGCTTTCTGTGCTACACAAGTAGCAGGAATTCCAGCTCATTCTTAAGAAGATTAGCTTGAAAAGTGGACTTCCTGGGTAAACAATGAAGTTGTAGTTTCAGGCCCCATTTTGTGTCCTTGCAAGGATGTAATTCCTTCGAGGATCCTTAACAATATGCACACAGGATTGCATATTTAATTAGTAAAAGTCTGTTATACTTCCTGTCTTATTGGGCACTGTTGAATCTTCCCCAAGCTATTTTGCATTCTAAGAATTGAATTTGTAATGTAACATTTTTACTGGAATTGGAAGGATTGTTTGGAATGTTTTGATAAAACAGGGCATTAATTATAGGCTTCTATTTAGATATTTCTGTGGTCTGAACGTATCCTCCAAGTTTATAGGTTGAAACATAATCACCAGTGTGATAGTATCTAGAGATGGGGCTTTAAGGAAGTGATTATGCCATGAAGGAAGGGCCCTCATGGGTGGAATCAGGGGCCTTTTAAAATGGCTTGAGAAAATAGGTTTATCTCTTCCATCTTCTGCCATGTGAAGACACCATATTCCTTTCCCCCAGAGGACAGCAAAAGGCTTATCTTGAAGCAGACAAGGACAGACAGACAAGGACAGACAGACAAGGATAGACATCAACCTGTCAGCACCTTGATCTTGAACTTTCTAGCCTTCAAAACTGTGAGAAATAAATACATTGCTGATGTTCGTGAATTACACAGTATGGCTACTTTGTTATAGCAGCACAGACTAAGACAGACATATTTTTTCATCTTCAAATTTATTTCCCGAAGAACTGAAAGATAATTCAGATTAAAAAATGGAATTTGAAACAAGAGCAATAAAAATGATCAGTGAAGTCAAAAGACATTATGCTAACATCAAGAAGTTGTAAGAAAATATTTTTAAGATATATCATACCAAAGGTATTATTTTACTAGGAGGATGAAATCAATTTCAAATAAAGTGTGTATAGAATCTTGGATTGCTTTATAACCCAGCTGATGAACAGAAATAACACCCCTGAACATTGGAAAAAGATTTAAGCTCCATGCTATTTGGACAGGAGATATTAACATTGAAGATGAAAATGTAAAACTCCTAATATATCAGTATAATGAGAACATAAATGACAAGCTACTTAATGAATAGCATTAATTCAAGGAGTGTTTAAGATTGTTCACTGCACAAGAAAGTGTAATAATGCCTTGAAATCTTCCAGCTCAGAAATGAACAATTGAGTTTTTACTACTCTTGACTATAACCTAAAAAATTTGCTTTTACCAATAAAAAGTTATGAGGAAACTTTTAAAATTTTTCTTTTCTTCCAGTGCTGGGGAGGGGCCTTATGTATGTTAGGCAAACACTGTATACTTGAGCTATGTCCCCAGCTAAACCTTTTAAGCATTTTTAAAAAACGTTTTTGATCAAACAGCCTAGAATAAGAACTAAATTATCTTTTAACTTTTTCAATAAAATTGACTTGAAAACCAATAGGTAAGCAAGGAATTTATGCCAGAAACTGTAGGAAAATACTATGAAAGTGATATCAGGCAATTAGTTGATAAAATATGTATGCTCTTCTGGATTTTCTGATGTTTGTGATATTAGTCAGCTTTTAAAATACATATTTTCTGATGTTTGTGATATTAGTCAGCTTTTAAAATACATTTTAAAATACATTTTATAGGTAAATTCTTAGACTAAATTTTTTTTATATTTGATATTTTCTTAATTTTCTGCTGCTGTGACAGAATATTATAGAATGGGTAATTTATAAGTCAAATAAACTTGTTTCTTAGGGTTCTGGAGGCTAGGGAGTCCCATATCAAGATTCAAGCATTTGCTGAGGGGCTGCTTTGCTACATTGTAAGACATACATCACCGGACAGCATTCTTGTTGTCTACTGTGTTACATGGTTATCTCTTACTGGGAGGAGCCTTTTAGGGTCCTTGCTCATGCCTGTGTCTCCCGTGCCATCTGAAAAATGAGTCTCAAGGTCACCAAGATTCTATAGAAAAGACAAGTGGACCTGAAAGCTTGTTTGACCCCACATTTCCCAATTAGTTTTCTCTTCCTCTTTCTGTTCCTCCTCTGTAGATTCCTTTCTTTTTTGCCAGTTCCACACTTAAAACATATTTAAAGTATTTTACCCCATAATTTTAGTTGCATTTAGTGAAAGGAACTTTGAGGTATTCGGTCTAATACCCTTCTAACATAAAAATGACTGGAAGTCCAATCTTTAAAACCATTCATATACACTGTCAGTATCTTTTCTTTTCCTCGACACTGCAAGATCTGTTTCACTATATGGTTATCAAAATTATGACATGTGGTGTATTCCTTAATTCTAAGACAATATATAACAGGATTTATCATTTGCTTCATGACTCTTCCATGGTTGTGATCACCCACCATTGTAATACTACCAAATTATGACCTGTCAGTTCTTAGCCACCAGAAATTTACTAGAGTTAAATGGGTAAAGCTTTTGATCTAATTTCAGATATGAGTCACTAAAACTATTAAAGATGACAATAATGTTATTCATATTCATATTCATATTGAGAAGGCCTTTGCAAGCTAAGTAGTTCTCATCAACACTTCTGGAAGAAGACTTGGGTGGGAGAAGCTGTTGCCCCCACCAGCCTCTACTATAGTGCCCTGGCAGACAATGCTGCAGTGATTGTGACATTTAAGATTACACATACATTTGCAAATGCACACACAAACACATACATACACACAGTGGAGATAAATTATCAAAGGAAGAAGGCCAAAGTGCCCTTTCTAGGGCTGGGGATGTAGCTCATTGGTAGAGCTCTTGCCTACATGAAGCCACATGTTGAAAGTTCAAATCTTAGCACTACATAAACCAAAACCAACCAGCCAACCAAACAAACAAAAATACCCCTTTCCTTCCATCTCAAATACAGCAGAAGCAGTAGAATCTTCTTATTAATTTATAGGTTGAGACAAGCATTTAAATTGTGCATTGTGTTTAGCATCCCAATCAGAGAATACATTTTCTCTCAAGGAATCACTTCAATGGCCAGGAGAAAAATTGACTGGTTTTTTTCTTTATTTTATCATAATCTGCAAAATATTGCTTCTGTTTTTATCTCACATCCACTACAACAGACCATAGACATCTACTTATCAGTTTGAACCCCCTTTTTAGTTCATATATTCTAAAGAATAAGTACACTAGATTATTCCTAGAATTTGTGTATAGATAGATTTTTAATCCTCAGAGGAAGCAGTTCTTTTCACTTCACTCCAGGTAGAAATTCTCCTTAAGGTCTGACAATCACCCAAGTTTTGGAAGCATAGTAGTATTGGAAGTTGTTGCTACATTGACATTAACATTGCCCTAGTTGTCATAATGCTGAATGAAGTTTTTCATGAAGTCTCCTTCTGCATGACATAGTCCAGAGCTACCTAAGAGTCACACAATGGAGTCTTGCTGATGGGAAAGTCTTGCATGTGACTGTTAGCATCCAAGCACAGTATGGTATTGTGCCTGCAAATGATCAATTGCTCATATACAGATAAGCAGGGGATAACTCTGGCCCTGCAAGAGTGTACAGTTTTTTGTTTTTTTTTTTTTTTGGTACCGGGTATTGAACTCGGGTCCTTGCGCTTGCACAGCAGGCGGCAAAACTACTGAGCTAAATCCCCAGCAATGTGTGTACAGTTTTAATAGATAGAAATATTAACACTTACTAAGAGTCTCTTATATTGTGGCACTTTATTCAGAAGGTAATGGGATTTTATTTGGTAACTCTGTAAACTAAATATTACGGCTTAGGATTCAAACCCACTGTTTTTTTTATTGCAAAGCTGATATCCTTTCCAGAAAACCTTTATTGGTTAGCTTTTTATTTTCATTGTCAGGTTCTGAATTTTGACTAAAAATCTTTTTGCATTTTTTTCTGATCCATTTCAGAAGCTTAAAAATAAATATGAACAATATACACTTGTTTATGAAAATCATTTACATATATGAATGATAATCATGGAGTCAAGGAAAATTATTTGCATCTTCAGTTAATTAGTTGAAGGTATTAGAGCAAAAGATATATGTAGTATGCTTATTTTGTTATTCAACTTACAAATTAAAGATGTAATATAAATTTCTCCTGTTACATGGTGGTTATGTTTGGGGAAACTGCTTGGATCTGTGGGGTTACAGAGTCAGCGAGGTTTTCAGCTACAGTAAGCTCTCTTTTTACTTATCCTACTTCACGTACAGTAAGGGAAATAGGAGTTTTAGGGTTAAATCATCTGCTAACTGACTGAAATGAAGTTAAATAAACTTGTTTAAATTAATTGCTGAATAATTAAACCAAGGCTGTACATAGGTTTATATTTATGACAAATCTGATGGGTTGGTAGTAGCTGTTTAGAACAGAAATTTTAAAATTTTTACCTTAATTTTTCTTTCAGAAGGAATTTGAGGCTGTGTTTTTCTTAGAGGGAGAAAGTATTCTGCAGGATTAGTCAACTATTTGCCCTTACTGGCCTTGATGAAATTACTAGTTAGGAAATATCTATACATGTTTCTTTCTGAGTTCTTTAATTACCTAGAGAGATGAAATTGATCTACACATCTGTGTTTCAAATACCATTAGTAGAAGAAAAATGTCTAAAGCAAAAGGGATATTCCTTAATCCAAAGCAATATTGAGGTAAGAATCTTGTTAATAAAATGTATCTTTAGGTTGAATAGATAAATTTTATATTCATTAATGATACTTAAAAACAAAAGTTTAAGCAAGTAAGTATCTGTGTAGGGTTTGATAAAGGGAAAGAATCATCAAGATTGCAAGCCATTTTGTCCTGATATAAATGCTCTAAAATCAAAATGCTAAGGAAATAAAATGATTATTATTTATTTCTTCACCAATATATTTCCTCTATGAGTTGCCTCTGTATATTATAGAGTATTCAGTTATTAAGAACAGAAAAACAATTGCCTTTAAGAAAATATGTCATCATTGATCATCATTTTGATGGAGACACCAGCAATAAAAAAAAGAGAACCAAGGAGCTGAGTTACAGTGAGGACTATGATAGAATTCATTATAGAAAAGGCTTTTCTGTATCATCTTAGGAAAAAGTGCACTCACTAATTGAGATGTAAATAGAGATAGGTAAGAGCTCTGGATAAGCAAATTAATATGCTTTATTTTTTCAATTTTTATTAAACACTATGAGTAGAAAGAAAGATTCCCTGTAGCTAACTTCTTTGTATCATCTGTTGGCGCAACAATTTGGCTCTGGCCTTGAATTTGCACTTTAAACTCAGAAAAAGAAAAAAAACGAGGCCTACCAGTCATCAGAATAGAATCTGTCATTTTAAAATCTCAGAATTCACCGAAGCCACTCATCCAAGTGTTTGTTCTAATCACACATAATGCTCTTCTTGAGAGGAATCTGCCCAGAGAAGTCTCCTCTATCCTGTTATGTTCTGAGCATCCTCTACAGACTGGCTCCGCATGCAAGTATGAAGTCAGCCTGCCTTCTAATCTGTCACTCCAGTCACTCAGCTAATTTTACAAAGCTACCACTACTCTGTGTCATGCACCGTGCTAGGTACTGGCGCTGTATCCAGGGCCCACTGACACACAGAATTTACACTCTGGCAAAACGGCAGACTGTGGAGCAGGGTCAGGAATGAAGCAGTATGAGCCCCATGGTGTTATGGGAGCAACTGACAACAATCTGAGGTAGGCAGGGAACAGCTTTCCAGATAGACAAGAGTCTGGAAGAGGAAAAGGAGCAATCTAGTTAAAGAGGCTGCCAAGGATAAGATTGTTTTAGGAAAAGGAACTAGGCTGAGAGAGAGGCTGGGGAATGGAGAGATGGAGAGGCATTTTTCCAGGAACTGAGAAGAGTCCAGTGGCATTAAAGTGTGGGAAGAAATAGATGAAGCATCACACAGAGAGAGCCCCTAAGGAAACACACACATCATGAAAGGGTGTCAGAATGTCCGTCCCCTGGGAACAATGGCAGATCCTCTGTAGACTGGGAGCAGATCAGTGTCAAGAACAGACTTGTATTTTGGAAGGGTGACTCTGGTTACAGAGTGAAGAAGGGACCATGAAGGGTGATATTAGAGACATGGAAGCCTCTTTGGTGGCTGTGTTAGAAACCTCCAAAAGCTGACTGTACCTGACAGTTTTTATATAAATGATTTATGAAGGAAGTACTGCCAAGGAGAGTTTCAGGGAAGTGAGAGATTCAGGACAGAGAAAGGGAGAAAGACAAAAATGGGTCCAGTCTGAGGGAGTCCAAGCCTCAGTCTGGTCCCTACTCCCACCTCTAGGTCTGTTTGGGAAATGTGAACTTCCAGCTCTTCATTTGTAGATGAAACAGCATCCACAGTCAGAGCCAGTTCTCTGAAGATATCAAAATCTTCACAAGTGCAAGTGGTTAGAAAAGTAGCACAGAAAAGCTGGGAGTGAACACACAAAGCCTGTAAAAAGATACCAGGGCATCTGTGGAGGGCACTAGCAATGCCCCTACTGGGGCAGCTTTAGTCATCAGGAACTCAAGAAAACTTGAGAGAGAGACAGAGAGAGAGGAAAGGGAGTCATTATTATAGCAGTGGGATTATTGTTTCTCTATTTTAAATTTTACTGGTAATATTAACATATTCTAAAATAAATATATAATGTTGTGTAAACATAAAACAATGTATGTTGAAGTCACTAAGCATAATATTTATGAAGGGGGATGACTGTAACAAACACAGACACTGCTAGACTCCTTATAAAATTCAAATTCGAAAGAAGACCTGCAGCACTCTCCAGCTCTTAAGGGTAATGTGATAAATATACACCAACTCAAAGAACTGGAGTAGACCAGGAGAGTGAACCTTCCCTGATAGAAATTCAGTGCTGAGGAGATAATCACATAAAATGCCATTTTCCCAGAAATTTTATATGTATCTAGGGTGCTGCTTTTTCAGTGAGCCCCAAATAGTCTATTTAGTTTGGTTGCCCAGCAAGATTTAAAAGATGTAACTGTACTTCTTTTCCGCAATGCTTTTGGCTAATCTCTCAGAGTTTATTTAATAAAAGGAATACAACAGATTAATTTTTCTGAAAGCCTCTTTCTTTGGATGCTCTTGCACAAAGCAAAGACACGAATCAAGAATTTAGTTTCATTAGCCGATATTAAAATTCTGCTATCTCATCGAAACATTTTGTTGACTACTCAATTGATTTCACTAATGGAGAGGCTGGCTAGAAAAACATGTAGGAAAACACAGTATACTGATAA
Organism: Heterocephalus glaber; assembly: GCF_053883595.1. Taxonomy (NCBI): domain Eukaryota; kingdom Metazoa; phylum Chordata; class Mammalia; order Rodentia; family Bathyergidae; genus Heterocephalus; species Heterocephalus glaber. The sequence goes on along the minus strand of NW_028258315.1, from coordinate 77,429,356 downwards.
AATGTAACAATTTCCTCTAAAACTCCTTGGAGAAATACATATCTGAAAATGGAATTTTTATTTAACATTTTCAAAAGAGCACTTGAATAACTTAGAAAATGAGCTTATCGATGCACTCTGCCTAATGTGCATTTTATAAAAACAGGAAGTTTTGATGATCTGAAAAAAAATGTTGTTTTTAGGAACCAATAACATTTCTTTAGAAAAAGGCAATCAAGTTTCTGGAGGCTGTAGAGCAGTTTCAGGTCAACAGGAGGAAGTTAATGTTGTTTAGTATAAGGATGTACAAGACCAGGTATTTTACTTACTTACTTGTCACACATGCGCGTCATAAATTTATTTTAACCTTGATTTCATTTTGGGCCCAAGAGTACCAACAAAACCTCTGAAATTAGCTTTGCTTAACTTTCGTTGTGGACAGCAAGACGCCCCCTGCTGGTGCATATAAGAGGACTCTAGCTCACAGTCCCAGGCTCTCTGGACAGACCCTGCTAGACCAGCCCATTGTCTGGCAGCCACTGCAGCTCTGTAGGTGAGAGGAATCCTAAGATTTGCAGTCTGTGGTTAGCGCTTGTCCTGAGTTGAGAAAGGTAATACTGGGTGGGAACTGAAGGATTTGGAGTAAATTCTGGGATCGAATGGGAAGTACGGACAGAAGGTAGAAAATTATTAATGGCAATTTTAGCTTATGTCACAGATGTTTTTTCCCCATGAAATAAATTCATTGCTTTAGTTCAGTGGGGGAGAAACTGAGGCATATCTGCAACATTGAAAGCAACGAATTAAATTAAATTGCCCCTGAATTAAATTTCAGCGCTGAATAAAGTTTTGTCAACTAGACTCCAAATCCTTAGTTTTAAAATAATTTAAATCATTTATTGTTTGGGTGACAACCACCATAAGCTAATGTACTGCTGATGTTATTTAGGCAGCTTTAAGTTTCTATAAAGTGATCCTATTTAAAACTTCATGTCCATTTCCTTGAACAGAAACCTTGACACCTGTATATTCACTTATTTGTTCTCTGCCATCGACTCCTCTCATTTCCTTTATTTAACAAAGTACAAATTTTTCTCCTTTCCCCATGTGCTCCTAATTTAAAAAATACCCATCTTGTCCACCAGGACTCATTACTAACCTTGCACCTTCCTGCCTGCTCTCCCTTGCTTCCCTACCCTAGTGTGATGTGTGTGTAAATTCTTGGAGCTGTGCTTGCCTTCTTTTCTCCACACTGAAAGGTGAGAAGGGCCTTCCCTTTAAGCCTCCCTCCACCATGACCCTCCTGCCTACCTGGGACCGGAGAATATGGTCAGAAATTCTCACACGTGTTTCTACTAGCTATCCTAAACTGATGAAGTACGCCAATTTCGGAAGAATATTTCTCTAAATAAATCAGAACAGATAGATCTTTCCAAGGATGGTATTGAAGACACCTGGAGTTGTTTCAGCCTTCATTTTTCTGTGTGTCACTTTTCTTCAATGGGTACTGTATAACCTCAGTTTTAATTTTTCCATAATGTATGACATTATCCAGGTTTGGAACTGAGGTTTCATTTGTTATATTTAATTTAGATGTTTCCTAGGCACATAAAGATCACAGAGGTCTATTAATCTCATTAAATGTTGAATTTCTTGTTCTTAAGGTAAGAACACAAATGTCCACTCTTGTTGACTTCTGTACCTTAGGCTGGCTCATTCCACACACCCACTCAGGTATCAATTTTATGTAAATTGCCCACACATTTTTATCCCTAATACCAAATCACTGTTTTTTTACTCCCCTCTCCCTCACAAATTTGACATATGTTTTACAATCCATAAATATTTGTTGAATGAATAAAAAATCATTTACATGATGTTTCTAAATCCTACATAAAAACATGAAAAGAAACAATAACATTATTTTAAGCACATTCCAAAACTCTAGGACCTAGCTTCCTTTGGTCTAAAGTTAGACGTTTTTAATTTTCATTTTGAGACTGGTTAGTTATTTCTACATATTCAAGAATGTTTGCTCAAGAGTTGACTTTAGTCTTTCACTGTAGATCTTATGTGTTGTATTTTCTGCTATTAAGCCCCTTTAGCCATAGAAGGGAAGACACTCTCATCATAAATGTAGACTTGCCTTTCCTCCTGCTATGTTTCTACTCTCCTTGGACTCCCTGAATGCCTACTCACTGTCATGAGACTGTGGAATTCTGAAGGAGGAGTTGACTCACAGCAAGATAAGTAAAGCAATGAACTCATTGGATTCACTGGTTTGATCATGTGCTCCTTTTCCTCTAGGGAAAATGTACCCTTAATAGAATGATGGAATGGTTTATTGAAAACTCTGCAGTGACACCAGCTGGGGGCTTCATATTATGAGATTTGGATCCTGGTTGTAAGACATGTATTTACTCTGAATGAATGACCTATATAGGAAGCAGTTTGATACCTTTTTGTAGCCTACATAAGGGCTCAAAAACCAAGTGATAAGGGTTCATCTGTCACTGTTTTCCTAATAAATCAGTTGGTAATAAATGTGCTTTCTTTCCCCAACTGTAGGAGCTGCTGCCTTAAATGTTGTTGTACTCTAGAAATGATTGCTTCTATACAAAAATGCTTTCCTTCAATTATAAACAGAGCCAGAGGCTATTTGGGGTCCCTACTGCCTTTAGATGAACAGGCCAAAATAGTTACAGAGTTATCTTTGATAATCCATACTGGCCATCAAGGAGTGGCTATTATACACTAGGGACAGGGAAGAGTGTGTATAGTATTTGAGGTATTCCCTGTGATTCTCAAAACCCTCAATAATGGAGATCAGGCCATTTTACCAGTTAAAGAACCCTGACCAGTTAAGGTGATAATAATTTGCAATGGAGACTCACAGAAGGGAGTCATAAATATCAGTTATGTCTAAGTAACCAGTTTTAAAAGTGAGTACTATACCCTCTAGTTTCTATCCGGTCTTCCTTTTGTGCAATTATGTGTATACATTTACTTAGGCTAAATTTTAAATTTATACGATTTATTAACTTCTTTTTTTCTCTTCTTTGTTCTATTGTGTTGTGTAGCATGTTTTAGAAATGATTAACTATCTTATTGAGTCCATAACAGAATAGAAAGAATTGTGATAAAATCTCAAGAATCAACGTCACCCTGAGATCCTAATCTAGATACAGATTCATTAACTAATAAGATTTTAAGTTTTCTTCCATTGGCAAGAGTGAATTTTTAGAAACACAGGTTGGATATTCCTTACCTGAAATTCTTGGGACCAGAATGTTTTCAAATTTCAGAGTTTTTATTCAGAATATCCACGTAGAGTTTACTAGTTGAACACCCCTAATCCGAATTTTTGTTCAGTGTCATGTTGGCACAGAAAAAATTTCTGATTTCAAAGAATTTTTGATTTTGGATTTTTGCATTAAGGATGTTTAAACTACATGGGGGCATTCATTATACCAGCTAGGAGCAAGGTACTGGGCAGCTAAAGGGGTGGACTGTAGAGCACATTTGTACTTTGTATTTGCTGTCCACAATCCAAATTCCCGGTCCTATTTTGGGGAAGTCTCCATTTTTTATGAGTCCTGAAAGAGGGGAAAAAACTATTTCTGCTTAAAATTTTAAAGGCTAGGTGCTTAATGATCCAGTGCAATTGGCAGCTGAGAAGCAGGTACCTGGCTTAGGTTTGGCCAGTCTTTCTTGGTTGGCCTGGATTTAATTTGAGGCTGGTGGCAGAGATGCAAAGAAGTTATAAGTAGTGAAATAAATTTTGCACCAAGGAGCACCTCGGTTGTAGAAGCCATTGTATCTTTACTCTTTAGTGAACATGAAAGTACTATCACTTCTGGGCCACTCCAATGTGTAGTATGGCTGCTCTCTGCCTTCCCTTGTTTTCTAAAGTCTTCTGAGCCCAATCCCCAACTCTCTGGCTTTCACGGAAATTCTGGAAGGTATCTACAGTTGTTTGTTTGTTGGTTTGGTTTGGTACTGGGAATTGAACTTGGGACCCTGCACTTGTGAGGCAGGTGCCGGAACCACTGAGCTAAATTTTCTACAGTTTTAATAAGTTATTTTTCTGCTAATGTTATCCTCAGTCACTTTCTGCTTTTTTATTTTTCCAACTAAGAAGTGTGATTTATGCACTGAGGAGTCCACAAGGAGTACATTAAATCTCCATTTCTGGAAGATGAGCATTCTCAGCCCACTGGCATGTGGGACTTGGCTTTGTTTCCTAAGCAACACCAGAATCCTACTCATTCAGAAGTCTCCAGAAAAGCCTGCTTGGTTGTGCAAAAGAAAGGTCTATATACAGATGTTTATCCTCAGCAGTTGAGGAGTGAAATTAGTCCTGTGGTTGCCCTGACTACATGTGAGTCACACAGTCTCCATTTTCTGAGTCATAGGAAAACCTCAGGTAGGCTGTGCAGCCCCAGGAAACTTATGTGGTTTATTTTTTTACCCTGATGTTGCAATAGGAATATGATCTGTAAACCCTGCCTGCTGGCCTCAAAATTAAAAAAAAAATGTTTTAGCATAAAGATTTTAAAACAAAGAGCAAACCAAAGAGGGGGCAAGTAGAAGGAAGTGAGATCCAAAGATAGGTGGTGGTCATTCCATTCACAGAGGTAAAAATGACCAAGGATGGGCAGTTTTTTGACCCCTTAGGTTGGAAATCAACAAGAAGCTTATTACATAAAAAGGAGAAAAAGGCGAGTTTCCAAATTAGCAAAAAATAGATGAATCCTTTTTGGAACTTGTGAGATCATTAGCTAGTCACAGGGCTTAGCCAAAAGAGACAATTTGAATAGTCTAGTTGTTTGCTGGAGAAAAAGCATATAGTTGCCTGGTTTTTTAAATATGAAAAATGTGGTTATTCCAAATTCTCACGAATAGGGGAGAACTATTGAACATGTAACCATGAAAGTCAAATCAGACAATAGAGCAAAAATAGGGCCTGCTCGTGATTTTAGGCAGATGAGTGAATTCCATTTTAGATTGAATTGGACCTGAAGGGTGCTGAAGTTCAAACATTGAAAAGAAATTTTATGGCAGGACCAGAGATGGAAAAGGTCAGCATTTAAGAAAATATGTATATACAAAATTATGTCATGAGGTACTTACTATATAGATATAGAAAGACTAGTTGGGGCCATTGAAGTGCAGAAAGTAATTATATGAAAGGTGAAAATAAGGGCACATTGCTGGGGATGAGCACAGTATTTCAGTTTATGCTTATCTGTGGTAATCCTTTATAATAGTGTCAACGATTAAGGCTTGTAGTTGAGTAAGAAAATGCTTGAAATTAGTCCGGCCTGGTTTCAAATCCTAGTTCAGTCTTTGTATTTGTTTGCGTGGGCTGCCATAACAAAGTACCACAGAATGAGTGATATAAACAAGAGAAATTTATTTAACAAAACAATGCAGACTGGGTGACATAAACAATAGAAATTTATTTTCTCGTAGTTCTGGAGGCTAGAAACCCAAGATGAAGGTGTAGACAGGGTTATTCCTTTGAGACCCCTGAGGAAGGATCTATGGTCTGTTTTGCTTGGCTTGTGAGATGGCTGCCTTCTTTGTGTGTCTTCCCATCATTTTCCCTGTGTGCATGTCTGTGTCCAGATTTCTTCTCTCTCTTTTTTAAGAACACCTGTCATATTGGATTGGACCATACTACTTTCCTTATTTTAATTTACTTACCTCTTTAAAGAACCTATTCCCAAATACAGTCACATTCTGAGGTACTGAGGGTTAGGACTTTAATATATGAATTTGGGGGAAGGCACAGTTCAGCTGTAAAACTCCCTGTGTTTTCTGGGGCATATCAGTTCTCCTGAGACATCTTCTTTATCTCTAAAATAGGGGTGAAAGGTTGTTGAAAGATAAGAGAGAAGTCACCTACAATTGGGACAAATATAGTCAAAACTAAAAAAATCAAATGCTTGTATTCTTGTGATAAAGCATAGCATGAATTACAGTTAAAAGCACAGAAAAGGAAATCCTTGAACACGTTAGAATTATATTACCTCTGGACTATCAGTGAGCTCAGAAAAATTCCGGTGCTTCACAAAGCATGTCTTTGACCTTCGTGAAAGGGATGTCTTGGAACAGGTGTCATCTCCCTTTTCGTGACCCATTTGGGTAGTCAATATCTTACTCGGCCGGGAAAACAGGCCTCTGGCTAGAAAAAGTAGGCTGAGTTTCCTACCTAGATTCTGTTTTGGGTGAAAAAAACAAACAAACAAAAAGGAAGTGAACCAAAAAATCTCAAGTATATTATGTCTTGGATACAGGCAACCTGTTCTTACCATTTTCAGACCAGAGGGCTCCTTTGCAGCTTTCACCAGGTTGAGCCTGTAGGAGGCAACGCTCAGCTGAGAAGCCAGCAGAGGGCAGCAAAGCGCCAGGCAGTTGGAGCAGGTGGCTGTCTCTCTAGAGCCTTGCTTCTCATTTCCCTGCACGTTAGAACCTCCCGCAAGCTTTAAGAGCTTCTGATGTCCACGTTGTGTAACTAATTGCAGTTGAGAACAATTAAGTAAAAAAGAGAGAGCAAGAGGTAGAGGATATACTGGAGAGTTTGCTGTAGCCATGTACCAGGCCATTAGAAGACTATTAGAACTTTGGAAATTTGGGAAGGAGTGGAAAATTTCAAAAAGAGTGAAAAGCATCCAAGTTTGTTATTCAAATTATAGCTATCATCCTAGAGAAAAAGGCTTTGTATTTCTGAATTGTGACCAGATTAAAAAGATTTTGTTTAGTTTGAAGATTCTCTTTCTGACACATTGGATTTGTTAGAATTGCTGATAAATGAGATGATATTCAATAAAAGGATGCAGATGCAAAATGAAAGCAGAGTATGAATGAAAACAAAGGTAGATATTACTCACAACACAGGCATAGGCAGGAGCTCATAGGGGCAGGGAAAATATTCAGTCCAGAGCCCCATGAGGAGGCCAGCTCACTAATGGGGCCCAGGCACACCTTTGGGGAATAAAGTCCTTCTTATTTAAGAGAAAGACAATGGGAAGAAAGTTCAAAGAAGTACTTATGAGCCCTGATATCTACAAAAATGTACAGAGAGTGGTTTTTAGAGTATTTGAGGAAGAAGAGTTACAGTTTGTAGACATAAAAGATAATAGAAGAAGAAATTCTGATTTTATCTCCACATCTTCAGCTCCTGAAGCGTTAGAGTATGGGCCAGGTGAGTTTGCCACAAACATGAGAAAAGGCATTTCAACAATTGAAACTGCTGAAAAGTATGACTTCAGCCGTAGTAGATGATGTGAGGTAGAGGTCTTAAGATTCTGTTTGTCAATCATTTGAAGAAGGTAAATTTTGTACTGTGTCCCAAATAATATTGGACATTTTTTGGCTCTCTGTTGTCCTTGAGTTTTAAAAAATTGTCAGTTATGAAAACTTTAGCATTAACAACACACATATATTTTACTTTGAAGCAGTAATCTTCAAAATTTTGCATACTTCAGAAGGTCTGTTAGAAGATCAAGATACCTGGGATCCCAGAGTTTTTGACTCAGTGCCTTCAAGATGTTGTGAGGTGTTTTTTTTTTTAATTTCCCAAGTGATGCCAATTCTGCCGATCTGCAGACTACACTTTGAGAATCATTGCTTTAAAGGAAAACGTTCCTACTATTCTGGCAGAGGATAACTCATGACTGTGGAGGCACAGGAGAATGTTTACTTCTCTGATTAGCACAGGGGTTCTATGTAGGAGCCACTTGGAGACCATTAGAAATGCTAAAGTCCAGATTCTACTCCAAGAGCCTGTTGTGATTGCCTTTATGAGTAGCCTTGGTACTGGGGTTCTTAAATCTGCAGCGAACTCAAATATGCAGCCAGAATTGAGAGCCACTGGTAAACTCACCAACATCCTGGCTCTGTTGAGTCTTTCTTGTGTTTTGACTCAGAACTTATGGAGTCTAGATGATGAATCTCAGCTGACATCTGCTTCAAGCTGTGTCTGGGTCACCACTGTTTGAAGCACCTCCTGGGGATCACCTGATTTAAACTTCACAATGAGAAATACTTCATTCATTATTCCTACAGATACTGTCTAGGGCCCAAAGCTCTGTGACAAAATATGAAAATAGTTGAGACCCTACAGAGCCCATTGAATCCCAAACAGAAAAGGAAAAACTGCAAAGTTATCATTTCAATTTTCAATTAATATTAATTTATATTGATCATTTTAATAATAAATAATAAAACTCCCTTAGATATTTTTAAATGGTCATTTATATTTAATAAGGAATGTAAGCATTTTACAAATATGCTTACTATTTTGTAAGACTCTCAAAGGGCTTAGTGTGTATGAATATCTTAAAATGAGCCTTACAACTTTATTTGATGAAATTATTGTTAACCTTATTTTTATGAATGACAAAATGAAGCACAGAAGATTTAAGCAGTTTAAGATACAGGGATATGTATGGGGTGAAGAAGAATTTAGACTCAGAAATCATAATTTTGTAAATCAAAGTAATGTAATGCCACAATGTAACATAAGAGATACATTGTTCAAATGTACAAGACAGTATGTGTCTTTTGAAAACCACTGCCCAGGGAAATTGTAATGGACTTGCAATTTGGGGCTGTTTTAAAGCTTGTGGAGAATCTCTGTATCATTAAGTTCTTTGGCTTATAAATTCAATAGGGCAGAACTGCTGCATGCAGGTGCCCACAGGGTACTTGGCACAGTTAGAGGCTTGTGTGGTTACACAAACTTTGTTACAGTGCTATCCAGGGAGTTGGGTGAGGGCAGGCCTACATCAGGGCCATTAATCCTCAAATCTTGGGTAATAACACAGACCTTGATAAATACTGCCTAAAAAGAAGAAAAGGAAGAGGATGCCCTTGCTTCTTTTTAAAATCATTAGCTCTTGAGTGTGTGTGTCTTCGGGGGCGGGGGGAGAAAGAGAAAGAGAGAAACTTCAGCCCAGAGCATATCCTAATCCTCCTGCCAGTCAGTAGCAGAACCAAGACTAGAAGATAGAGTCAATGACCATGGATATGATACCTCCTGGCATTTCCCATAAGCCAAATTTCTGCTATGAGATGAGTCCAGTTTCCACCATAGGAGGTTTTGCAAAGTGTTCTGAACTCCTGACCTTAATGTGGGAGACTGCATATGCTCTCACAACAGGTAAAGAGAAAATATTAAGCAGATAGTTCAGCAGGTAAATATTTATTTTCAGAAATGTTCACTCTCGGGCATGCAAGCTGATCATCTCACATTTGGAATTTGTTCTCCTCTCCTGCCATCTGGTGGTGCTTCTGAGCCACATTTTCCTGCAGTTGTCCCCAATCCCAATAGTCTTTTCCACACAATTTGCTCAGATCACCAAATACATTCATAGGTGATTTTGCATTTTTAACTTGATGTTTAGAACAGAACAGTGGCTTATGGTTACTTTTATATACCAGATGATTTTATTTCTGCTAAATAATTTGCTTCTAAAATTTAACTATGTGACATTAAATAATATGGCCATGAATATAAACCAATCAACATTTTATTTAGAATGAAAACTCAAGACATGCAATTCTACTAAATTGGGTATTTATTTAAACATATGAATCAGTAGTTGCTGTGGCACCAGGGCTGGAGAGGAAACATTGTCTTCTCAAAATTCCCTCTCAGAATGAGAACAAGAGTGCTGAGACTATGGCTGACTCCCTCAGGTAGTGCAGCATTACCCTTGAATGAATGAAAGACAAACTCATGGACAGTATTAGAAATTGTCTGTTAGATCCATGGCTGGGGTGCTCCTTGACTTCTTTTTCGCCCTCCAAAAGTCATGGAGATTTTATGTACAATCCCATCTCTCTAGTTTCTATGAAGAAATAAGAAAGTTTGCAAATTGGCTCACCCTTTGGGAGGCCAGTTCCCTAAACCCTCCTTGTTGGTCCTCTGCCCACCAGATGTGGAGAGTTTCCTCTTAAACTCCAGTCTGACAAATGTTTCCCTGTGAAGCCAGGGTAACCCTACCATGCAGTGAAGAAAAGCCCTGCTTTACAGAAATCAAACACAGAACTATAAATGAAAAGAGGGCACTCCAAATTATCATATCCGTAACTTCAGATCAAACTAACAAGTAAAGGAATGAAAAACAGAAAAATCAAATTTACTTGTTGGGAGAGTTAACTGAATATTAGGGTTGCCAAATGTCAACATTTAGTTGGTGTTTATTTTTAACACACCAGGCAACCAGTACAAAAAAGTACTGAAGATGATTGATTAATTAAAGGACACAATGTATACCAAATACTTGAAAATGAATTTGGAAATTCTTAGTTAAAATATTTTAAGTATTGATATTAATTTTTAGTAAAATGGTTAGTTTGCTTAAAAACAATGTAGTTTACTGATTAAGGAGATAATGAACACTAAAGTGCTTGAAAATTATTAGTTTTACCTTATTTGTTCTATTTCTACTTTCTCTGAATTTCAAACTCATTTTTCCAGTCCTATTTGTATGATGCTTATGGGTGGGATGAAAAATAAAGTATCCTAAAGTCTTTCATGAAATTGTTTTAATTGGTACCAGTATGCTTCTTGTCTTAATGTGCAATATATTTTTGTAATGTTTTATTCAAAAGCTTTTAGTTTCCTCAGCAAATGTTTCTTTACCCCGAAAGCCAAGCTACTTTTTTTCTGCTTCATGTTATAATATAATTTTAGATCTTGAAGACAATACTGTAACAAAAAATTATCTACCTTAACGATAGGAAACTAAGAGACAGAGAAGTACCTTAATTTCATGAGACCTGAACTAGGACAGGAGGTAAAATGATGTTCCAGGTTTGTAGCCTTCATGTCCAGTGCAGTAGCTTATACAATTTTAAAGAAAATCCAGGTACAATCAACAATACAAATTTCATCATTTGCGGCAAATAAAGTCAACACTCTAGAATAGTACTTCTACATTTGGCCAATTCCTCATGAAGCCCTTCATATGGGCATTTCTTGCTCTAATTTGTAAGTTATTTCAGGACTATAGCAGCATTGGCATGTTAGGATGATGGCAGAACACTCCTTAACATGAATTTTCCTCTATGAGAATGTCTAAGTCTAGTCCAGTTGCTATAACAAAGAACTATAGCCCAAGTGGATTATAAACAACAGAACTTTATTTCTCACAGTTCTGGAGCTTGCGAAGGCTATGATCAGGCTGCTGGCAGACTCAGTGACTGGTCAGGGTCTACTTCCTAGATCATAGATGACCATATTTTTGCTGTGTTCTCATGTGGCAGAGGGACAAAGGAATTCTCTCAGACCTGTTTTCCCTCTGAGATGAATTGCATTCATGTGGGCTCTGCTTTTCTGACCTAATCATCCCCAAAAGAGCCCACCTCCTAATCCCATCATTGGGGACTAGATTTCAGCATATGAGTCTTGAGAGGACACAAACAATAAGACCACACCAGAGATCTGCTGGACGTATCTGTCTATGTACTGCTAGGTCCAGAAATCCCTAGACATCTACTAAATTAGTTCCCAAGGCAGCATAGCCTCCTGGGTCATGTGAAGAAAGTACCGTAGAGGATAGAGGTTGGAAGGAACATCCTGGAAACCAGGAGCAAGAAGCCACAGGACAAGGAACAAATAGGACTCCACTAACCCAAGTGGCCAGTGTTACTGCAGGTAATGGTGACATTTTATTTGTGTTGTTTTCAACTTTGCTTTTTTAAAAAATTGCCTTTTCATCTTGTAGCCAGAACATTTCCAAGAGAAGATTTTCTAAATTTCTGGATTGTAAACTAAGATTGGGGACGGTATAGTTCCATGACACAGTCTTGCCCCCAAGCTTACTATGGCATTGGCTTCCGGGAGTAGTTCTGACACCACTTCAGAAGTTATGTTTTTAAAAATAAAACATGAAATCACTTGCCTGCTTGCTGATCAGTTTATTGCTTTTCACCAGATACCTTTAGCTTTTAGATGAGAATTCAATGCACTTGAAAGTACAAAGCAATCCTTTAGAGAATGCACACAGCTCGGTCAAATACATTTGCTCATAAAAACTTCTGGCTTTTCAATAAGCACTGAACTGGAGATAGGTATATTCTTAGTGCATGTCACTAAAAACACTCATATAAAACCCCCTCTAGCTATTCCAGTTTAGGCCTATTTACAATATAGCTTTTGTTCAGCAGTTTTATTTTAATCTGAATGTGCAAAGACTTTCAGCAACTGTTCTTTATGGGCCTGCATGCCACATAATGTTGACAAACCAGCATTTTATTGATGCATAAAAGCCTTCCTAGCCGAACAAGTAGGCATAGCTATCTATTTTTCCTCTTAATATGAATATGAATCTTGTGCTTCCTAGTTGAGTTTTTTGAAACCTCAGAGAGGGGTGAGTTGTCTTTAACTTTCTAGGAAATACATTTGGTTTGATTCTACAGCTTATCCTTTGCAAGGTTCTGCATTTGACTGCATTCATTCTTACTCCACTTCACCCTTTTTAAAAAAATCAGAGCCATGTCCTATTGATGGACAACCGAGTTTTAATGTTTTAGGCCTAGAAACTCAGAGGGCTCTAGTGGAAGCCAGCTGGCAGGCTAGATGCCTGGCCACCCTGAGACCACCCTGGAGGAGATGAGCATGGGCACTTGGGTCCCAGTCCATAGCTGGCTGGCACCTGGGCAGAAGCAGCGTGGAAGGGACTGGACAGAGAGAAGCTGCTCCTGTCATGGTGGCTGGGAAGCAGGTAAGTCAAGGGAAGGGCCAAGGAGGGAGATATACCCTTCCAGGCCACACCCACAGTGACTCACCTCTTGGACCAGACCCTGCCTCCTAACAGCAAGTCAGATGTACCCCCTCCCCCATAACTTAGTCACTTCTGCATCCCTGCCTCTGGGCTCTTGGGGCTTTGGGAGGACATCTAGGTATAAACCATGACTAGCTACATCTCCAGCCCTCAGGTATTTTATTATAGCAACAGAAAGTGAACTAAGACAAGTGGTAAAGCTTTCTAGCATCCCTCAGACCACACATACTGGATATTAACATCTCTGCTCATCCATCTCATCACTTTGAACAATCAGTTTTTTAAAAAAATTAGTGCATGTTAATATTACATGATGATTGGATTTATTTTGGGTGATGTTTGGGTGATTGATTTTGGGTGAAGTTGATGGATGCATTTCATATATCTCCATCAATGTCAATGTCATTGCCCTGCCCCCCACCTCTCCCTTCCCACTTGTCTCCTTCCCCATCTTCAGAAATCTGCCTCCCGGTTTCCTGAGCTCTCTCCTTTATTTTAATTATTTACTTATTCATTTATGTATTTGTATGTTTCTTGTGTAGGAGAAAATGTGCAATATTTAACTCTCCAGGCCTGGCTACTTTTAGTTAACACGATGGTTAACATGAATATCCCTGAGCAGTTTGTCAATGCTGCTGTCTTCAGATCACCATGTTCAGGAGCCTCTAGGTTCCCAGGGCCAGAGTAGAACTGGAGCTTCTCTCAGGTAGGTCTCTGCCTTAGGCTCCCAGGCCACGCCTCTGTCACATCTTCCTTGACAAGCTCAGCCCCTTCCTTCTCTCTTGTGGCTGGTTCACTTGGCTCTCAATTATGGTTCAGTTCTCCTGGTCTCCCTCCAGCCCATGATTTTAGCAATGTCCAGGGTTCAGAAAAGGGACAGCCTCAGCTAGCTCCAGTCTGGTGTCCTCTCTCTACCTTGAATGCTCAGACAACCCAGCTGCCATGTTTTCCTGGGCTTCTCTCAGCCTTGCGCTTCTCATCAAGGTGTGTAGGATGCTGGGGAGATTCGGTGGGGAACAAAAGCCCAGGCCCGGTCTGTTCAGACAGTGGCTCACTCAGAGCTTGCCCCTTGGCTGTTTCTGCCTCATGCCTTAGCCTCATTCTGGATCTCAGCTGTCTGGGTTGGTGCTCAGGACACCACCACACCCCTGTGTCTCTTCCTGCCTCGACTATCCCAGGATGTGGGAGACCCTCCCTTGTGTGGATACTGTATCTTAGTCTCCCGATCCCAGCAGATGGCCACTGGGTTGAGCCTGCCCGGAGGGTGGCAGTGGGTCCAGTGAGTCCTAAGGTGACTTCCACTTGCAGCAGGTTTTTCCTCTGGAGGATTTTGGATATTTCACAAAATGGGACAGCAAGCAGTGCTCAGATGGAGCTGCAGTGTCACTTCTTGTTCTCTTTCTTTCTTGGTTTCTTTCTTTCTTGGTTTCTTTCTTTCTTCCTTCCTTCCTTTCTTCCTTCCATTTATTTTTAGTCATTTTATTTTGTCAGTTATTAATTTTTATTAGCGCATAATAACTGCATTCATCACGGGGAGTTGGTGCGTGTACATAGCACATCTCCATTCTTCTTTCATCCCCTCCCTTCCCTTCCCCTTTCTCCCCTCCTTCATCTCTTGGTCCCCTTCCCTTTTGGAAAAGATTGATCTCCCCGCTTCCTATTATCTACTTTTATTTTGCTCTTTATTTATATTTTGGATTTTTCATATATGAGAAACCACACAATGTTTAAGCTTGTGTGTCTGATTTGTTTCAGCTAACATTATGGCCTCAAAGTGCATTCATTTTCCTACAAATGACTCATGTTCCATCCTTCTTCATGGCAGAGTACTATTCTCTCATGTAAATATCACATTTTCTTTATCCATTCATCTGCTGATGGGCATATAGGCCACTTCCAAGATTTAGCTTTTGTGAATTCTGCTGCTATAAACACGAGTATACATGTATCACTGTAATATGATGTCTTTAACCCTTGCAGACATAGGCATAAGCAAGGACTTTCGGGATAGTGTCCCAGTGGCACAAAAAATGGTGCCAAGAATCAACAAATGAGATTGTATCAGACTACAAATGTTCTGTACAACAAAGGAAACAAATTTGCTGTCTTGTGCAGCTTGCATTCCTATGGGCATTTTGCTACCTTCCCTTGCAGTCTTGTACCTACTAAGCTGGGTGAAGGCCTCAGAATGACCTATTAGTGCTGGTGCCTCTGGACTATATGATCAAATCTCCCAAGTACACGCTTTTGGTAGCTAAAGGAGGGAAGTTGGCGAGTGATTTAGGTGCATGTATCTGATCCTGTTTTTGAACAATTGGAAGTACCTCCATTTTACAGGAAGTAGAATAGGTTACTTCCTAGCTGATTCCATCAAGTAGAGCTGTGTGTGGAGAGAACAGGAGAACAGATTGACCTGGAGCTGGTCAGTGCCGGGTTGGACTTCCTCGTGCCACCGATCAAATCAGCAGCCACTTTCAGCCACTCATTTAGCCACTTTAGCACTCTGTTTTTCTATCTGAAAGTGGGAGATGATAATTACGAAGTTTCAAATAAATTATATATATGAAATTCTACCCATTATAGGAAGTTAACATATACCAGGTACCTGGTGATAATCCAAGGAATTCTGATGATTCTGTGATTATTATGTATCAAATATAAGTACTTACCCCAAATTTTTATGTACACTTTGTTGTTTTCCCTAAATTAGTTAACTACGGATAGCATGATGCACAAAACTAGACTAAATCTCATTTTGTTTACTTTTTACTTCTCTCAAAAGTATAGATTATATACAAAAAAAGTACAAGTCTTAAATCTATTTTTTCAGATGTATACACAATGTAACTGCCATCTAGAATATTTCCTGTCCTACAGGTGGCTGCTTCATGCACCTGCTCTGCCAATACCCCCCCTCCAGAAGTAACCATGAATCTTGCTCTACCTTTACTGAAAAATTATATCAGACTTGAATTTCATATCGATGGAATAATATGGTATGTTCTATTTTGTGTTTAATTGCATGTCTATGAATTTTATGAATATTTTATATTATCATTGTAAAGAACAGTCTTGGACTTTAACAGGAAAGTGTTATTTTTGAAGAAGGAGTATATCTCCAGCCTTAATAAAGCTATCCGGTTTTTTAACATTGTCTGCATGGACTCCCTCTCCTTCGTGTTCTTTTCTGAATCTTTTCCTATTTGTCATATCTGTGATTAACTCCTCTTCATGTTTGCTGCTTGCGGGGCCTACTCATCATATCTAATAACATCATCCAAGTCTGTTTTCATTTCATAGTGCTATTAGACAAACAGTAATGCTTTGTATTTCAGCAGCGAAGCATGAAAGAGCACAGGGAACTGAAATTTTCACATGTCCAGTGGCGATGGCTCTCTGTTACCCCAAGGGTGAAAGTGATTGATTTCTGCATTGCTGATTTCATCATTCAATTTGATTTCTTTGTGGAGCAGTGTTGAATGTCCCCCAGGGTCAAGTTTTGGAGTATTTTTACATTAATTACTACAGATGAGGAGGAAGTGAAAAAGCCTAAAACACAGGAGAAATAGATTTAAGTGCCCTATAATATGGCTAACATGACTCTATTCCGTGAAGACCTGGCACAAAGCTGACACTACTTTATCCTGTAGGTATTGGGTTCTCAGGACCTGATGTCATTACACATTTAAATGATATGACCAGTGAATTTTGTTCTATTTTCATGCTAAATAAGAATTTTCTTTGCATAGATTGTGCAACCTGATTAACTGATAGGAAGGATTGTACACATGAGTTTCACTGGGCTGAGCTGGTACCTCTGATCAGAACAATTCTGATGCACTGAAATTTATGGGTTGGTTAGGCTGAGGGCCTGACACCAAGACAGGATGTGTGGGTAACCTGTCCCAAGCACTGTGCTGCTGAGGATGCTGTGCTGCTTTGTCCATATCCTGCTATCAGGACTGATGGATTTATTCACCCAGCTGTTCGGGAGGTGGCACCTGTCACTTCTCTTCGGTTTGGCTCTGCACAAGACAGTTATCCTGCCCATAGTCATGCTCCTTCCCAGGGCAGGTAACACTGAATAATTTTCTTTTTATCTTTAAAATAACAATTTGCTCACAATATACCTTGGGGTTTTTTGTTTATTTGATATTTTTAAACCCTTGTTAAACCATGCTGAACTGGCATCCATATATTTATGTTCCACTAAATTTGGAACATTTTTGGCCATTATTTCTTCAATTATGCATTTTTTCCACCTTATTCTCTTTCTCTCCTCTGAGACTCCAATTCTAAGAAAGTACATATTTGGTTCATAGTCCTGAAATTTAGTTTAAAATATTCTTTGTCAAAGATGTTGATATTTGAATCTATGTGCTATTCATTTATTATACCCCTTCCATGGGTTAATGTTCTGAAGCCTTATAAACTGAGTGACTATGATATGTATTTTAATGCACATTTCAATTCCTTTAAAGGGATTTACTGTCTTTTTCACAATTATTTTTCCTTTGGACATTTTCCATGTGATTATAAGATTTGGAATTTTCTAGGGAATTTTTGTATGGGGGCAGGCATGTTACTAAAAGCCACTACTGAGAAATTAAAGGGTTGTGATCTGAAACTCGTAATGGACTTAAAAAGCACCTTTGTTGTGTAAATGATTTGTACAACTAAGTGAAATCTGCTCAGGCCAGAGGAAATCCTACTATCTCTTAGTTTAAGTATTGGAAGTATTTGCTGCTTCATGTCCTCTTCATAAATCCAAGTTATCTTAATTCAGTGTAATATTTCCACTTTAGTCAAGGATAAATATATCATCAGCATGTGTTGGCTGCAATGCAGTTAGGTCTATGGTGGTGTTGTATAAAATGGCTTTAGAGTGATGACAGACTTTGGAACTGTCAAGGATTGGTACAACACCCTATTGGTTCTCTATCAAACTATGTACACAAATAGGGCTCTAACTTGGTTTTTAAATACTTTAAAAAAAAATTCCACCCACCAGTACTAAATGGTGTTTTCCTGAGGATTGAACAGCTTATGTTCTGCTGATTTTGTTTTTAAATAGGCAGTATTCTGGGGGAAATTACTATTACTACACATCAGAAAAAAAGAAAAATTTCAAAGTACTAATAATTTGGAACTTCAGAGTAATCCATGCCCCAGGCTATGCTCTGCAACTGGAGACAGGTGTTCAGCTAGAGCACCACTTCCTTGTAAAATATAGCTTGCCTGCAACAAAAGTAGAGTGCTTACATAGAGAAGGAAAGGAAGAGTATAAGAATCATACACGTGTGGAAACAGCACTAGGATAATGGAGGAATTAGGTGAGGAAGGGAAAGAACAAATATTTGGGACTATGTTTCTGATCCGTTCTGGTTACTTTTTAATATTCTAGGATGGGATGTGTTCAATCTGGCCAGCTAAGAAACAGACAATAACACAGCATTTTAATAGATAGTACTTTAGGGCAGTTGTTTTCATTAAATGATTACTATTTAGTGTTTTTTAAATATTACATGCTATTATATATACATATTAGAATGGTATGTTTTAAATTACTGGTTATACCTTTACCCATTTTATATAAAACCCATTCTGATCACATTTTTGTTTTTGTACTTTGTATCTTTATTTATTAGTACATGTTTACAGTATGTAATGATTATGTTTATCATGGGAGTTTATACATGTACATAACACGTTAATTTTTGTCCCCCTCCCTTCCCTCTGTGCTTCCCTATTTGCAAAAGCTCTATTTCCATTTTTTCAAGTCTTTTCTAAAAATCCCTTTTCCCTTCCTTCCCTCCCCACTCCCTCCTCTCTTGTTCACCTTCCCATTGAAAGAATCTCCCTACTTCCTAATAGCTCCCTTTGATTTTGCTCCAGGTTTCTCATATGAGAGCACACTTCGATTCATTGTTTTGTACCATGAATTTGAATCTTCTACTTTTTTCAACCCTTATTATGGTGAATATTTGAGAGTTCACAGTGATATCTTTTGCTGTGTCCTCCCTAAAACCCAGAGAACAGCTAATCATCACTAATCATCACCTGTAGACAAAGATTTTGACAGCATCCCTATCCTGAATTCAATAGGTGCTAGTGGAACCCACCCCTGGTTGTAACAACTAAAAATGTTTGCAAACATTGCCAGATGCCCTGTGGGGGAAATGTTGTCTCCTGATGAAAAACACTGCTATAGAGATCAGCAAATATCATATAACTGTATATTAAGACAGAGAAAATATTTTAAAGTTCAAAAGTAAGCAATGGTATTATTCCTTTGTATTAGGAACAGGGCCGGGGATTTAGCTCAGTGGTTGCGCTGCCTGCCTCGAAGCGCAAGGACCCAAGTTTGATCCCCGGTACCAAAAAAAAAAAAAAAAAAAAAAAATGTATTAGGAACATATCACATTTTCAGAATCTCTGAAGTCAAGCACTGTTTCAGGAAAATATTTTATTACATTCTTGGTGAAATAAATAATATATTTGTTATTTATTTATTTGCACTATTTATTTAGAGACAGGGTCTCACTATGTAGTTCAAGCTGGCCTTGAACTCACTATGTAGCCCAGGCTGGCCTCAAACTCCCAGCAATCCTCCTGCCTCAGCCTCCCAAGTGCTGGGATTACTGATGTGTACTACCACGCCTGGCTTTTATTTTTTTTTGAGGCATGATCTTGCTAAATAATATAATATTGAAAGTAAACAAAGTAAAAGAGTCTCTTACCTGTTTGTACCTATAGGCATCTATTTATTTCATTTGGCAAACACTTTCGCTATTCCTCCAAAATGGAACATTCACTTGGAAGATTTAGCCCTCTAATTCAATTCAACTTAATCCTATTCTATTAAGACCAAGAACTATTGCCAGAAGGACATTGCCAGTTTGGTAACATTCCAAAAACCCTCTCTAGTTCTAATAAAATTGTACAACCTTTTAAGAGAATAATAAGTTGCATGTGTTCATCACAAGAAAAGAACTTTATCATATAGAAATGAAAACATAGAAACAATATTTATGACTTACAAAACCATCAGGAAAAAGGAGTGTAAATAATGGATGGGGGACAGGAACTATGTACTACCAGTATTTCTTCATATTTGAGGGGACCTCAATCTCAAACTTGTTACCAAACTGCATCAGTATCAATTAAATGAAATTGCTCATACATGATCAGGGCCAGAAGTTTGTTTCTGGAAGCTCTATTTTTCTGCTCTATAAAATTTTAATTGGTATACCATGGTTTTAACAATCTTCTATGACAGTGAGTCAAAAGGTTTTTTCAGATCCCTATTTAATCCCATGATTTGCATTAAAAAGGCAGTGCCTATTTAATGGTGTTAAGTTTTGTTTGCTACTGAGTTATTTGTGTCAAGTCAAACCTAAAGGATGGAGAAGGAATTGGAAGCAAGGTCTTCCTGAGTACCTTAGAAACCTCCAAGTAGCACTGGGGATTTAGCTCAGGGATTTCACTGCCCGCTGCGCAAGCGCAGGGACCCCAGTTCGATCCCCAGTATCCCCAAACAAACAAACAAACAAACAACAACAAAAAAAACCCTCCAAGCACTGGCATGAAAGAAGTCATCCAGATGAAAAAAGAGGTTTTCAATTTGGCAGAATGGCAGGAGCAGACAGATAATGTCTAACTAGAACTCATGTTCACACATAAACACAGTAGTATTAAGCCAGGGCTTAATGAAACCACTGCAATCAGGATGTGCCTGAACATTAAAGAAGCAGAAACATAAATGCAAACACAATTATTAGGGAATCTTGCAACTTGGGGGTACAGAGGCAAAGTCTTCAGTGAAAAAAGTCCTAGTATATAGTATAACTAAAATTTCTAGAATAACTGAGATACTCTTTTGTTGCCTTTCAGACATAATGCAGCAGGAATACATACTAATAATGTTACCACCTATTGAGTTCTTACTGTATGCCGAAAATGATTTGTTACAACAATACACTGAGGCAGGTGCTTTTATTTTACAGATAATGACATTGGGGACTAGAGAGGCTAAGTAACTTGCCCAAGGTCGTAGAAGGATATTCACCAAAATCCCACACACTATACTGTTTAAGCATTTGTCCAGCCTAAACCACAGTGCTCTGTCAGAGTGAATTCTTCTGCCAAGTGAGGAACCTAATCAGCTAGGCCCTCTGGTAGGGAGCAAAATTCTTTCTCCCTTGGTTATGAATATAACCAAGCCCCAGATGGATTTCTGGAGTTGTATCTTTAAGGTCTGGAAACCATGGGAGTTGATGACCCCTAAGGCAATCCCAGCCGTCTTGTCAAAGCCAGAGCATGATAGTAGTTGCCCTGGGAATAGTGGGGCACCACACACACTGAACTTGTGATCAGAGCATGTGTCTGTGTGGTTCCACCTGAATAAATGGTGGAGATTCCTTAACAGTTCTCAGTAATAAATGTGGGCAGAACCAGCCCATTCAACTGTGACTCTGGATTGCAGCAGAAAAACTCAAAGCTGCTGGTCAGGGAGAGTGGAGAATTCCTGTATCCTAACAGCAATTTTTTTTCTTTCTGTAGAACTGCTAATGATTTAAGAGCAACTGGATAAGAATAATCTCTAAAAAACTCCAAGAAATCCCAGATTCCATGAAATCTCAAATAGAATAAAAAGTTACTGACAACTGTGTCTTGGTAGGTGGATAGCCACATATTTACTGTCAATAAAAGATACCCGAGGCATGTTACTTTTGCAAGTAAAAAAATTTGTTGGATTCTCCTCTCTTCCTCCATACCATTACAATTTGCAGGTGGAATTGTAGTCCAAAGACTACACATTCTTTTAATATTTTTTCCTTGCCAAAGCATCATGGGTTAATTTGCCTTTCTATGGTCTCCCCTATGTGGATTACAGTGTCACAGAGTGATGGAACTTGGAATTTGTAGCCATGATGAAGCAAGTTCTGTTTTTTGATCATGTCACTTACTAATTGTTTGATTTGGGGAAAGGAGTGGGAGATTGTCCCTATTTACTCCAGTAGTAAAATCAGAAAATTAATAACTGAGGATGGTAATTAACTATACTACATGTTGCATTACAACTTTTCTGTTGAAAATGGCAGAAGCTGAGCTCTAAGTGGCACAAGGCAGCCATTCCCACACCCCTGAAAAGGGATGCTATTGAATTTTATTTATTCATGGCTCTTATGAATTAGAAGTCCAAGACTTTTTTTTAACTTAAATTCTTTTCTTGGTACATTTTGGTATATAATATATTTACATTTATCATTGGGTGCTTGTACCTGTACATGATGTATCTTGGTTCTTATTTTTTCCCCATTACCTGTGTGCCCTTCACCCCCTCCACCCTTCCCTATTTACAGAGACTTTGTTACCATTTTTTTCTTTTCTCATAATTTTTCCTTTCCTTTCTTCTCTTTCCCCTTCCGCTCCCACTTCCCCTACCCCTTTGGACCTTTCCTTCCTATTTCAAATTAGTAATTATTTGTTTTAATTGTTTTAATCCTTATTTACACTTTCAGTTTCTCACACTAGAGAAACTATTCAGTATTTGCACATGTGTGTCCTATTTATTTCACTTAAGAGTATCACCTCAATGTGTATCCATTTAGCTATAAATGTCTCTAGTTTCTCATTCTTCATGGCTGAGTAGTACTCCATTTTATTAAAAACAAAACCCCGCATCTTCTTTATCCAGTTTCCAGTTGATGGGTACTTGGGCTGTTTCCAAGCTTTAACTATTGCAAATTGTGCTGCTATAAACATGAATGAGCATATATCACTGTGGCATGATTCTTTTAATTCTTTTGGGAAGATACCAAGCAGGGGAATAGCTGGGTCAAATGGGACCTCTAGTCCTAGTACTTTGAGGTATCTTCATACTGATTTCCACAGTGGTTGCACCAGTCTGCACTCCTGCCAACAATGGAGAAGGGTTCCTTTCTCCCCACACCCCTGCCAGCATTTGTTATTGGTTAATTTCTTGATAGCAGCCATTCTTTCTGGGGTGAGGTGGAATCTCAGTGTTGTTTTAATCTGTATCTCTCAAATGACCAGTGATGTTGAATATTTTTTCATATGCTTATTTGCTGCTTTTACTTCTTTGTCTGAGAAATGTCTGTTCATTTCAGATGCCCATTTTTGAACTGGGTCTTTAAATTTGGGGGATCTGATTTTTTTCAGTTCTTTATATATTTTAGATAGTAGTCTTTTGTCTCAGGTACAGCTGCTAAAATTTTTTTCCCACATTGTAGGTTGTCTCTTAGCTCTGTGGGTAGTTTCTCTTGAAGTGCAGAAGCTTTTTAATGAGATGAAATCCCAGCTGTTGATTCTTTATGCTAGTCCCCATGCTACTGAGGTTTTATTCATAAAGTCTTTTCCCATGCCAATATCTTCAAGAGTTCTACCTAACTTATCTTCCAGCAAGTTTAGTGTTTCTGTTTTAATATTTAGATCTTTAATCCACTTCGATCTTAGTTTAGTGCATGGTCATAGATATGGGTCTAGTTTTAATCTTTAGCAGGTTGAAATCCAGTTTTTCCAACACCATTTATTAAGTAGGCTATCTTTCCTCCAATAAGGGTGGTTGACTCTTTTTTCACAGATGAGGTGGCTGAGTATGTCTTAAGTTGTTTCTGCATCTTCTAATCTATTCCACTGATCCTCTGGTCTGTTTCTTAGCCAGTACCATGCTGTTTTTATCACAGTGGCTTTGTAGTATAGTTTCAAGTTGAGGATTGTGATACCCCCTGGCATGTCTCTGTTGCCTAGAATTGCTTTTGCTATTCTAGGGTCCAAGACCTCTTCTTTTACTTCAAGCATAGATAGATCCAGATGCTCAAAGGGTTTCATCAGAATTTTTGTCTTCCAAATCTCAGTTTTACTTTTCCACTCGGGGTTGGCTTAGTTCCTCGGCGAACTTCTCCTTAGAGACGGTAAAGGTGGGCATCAGCATCTGCTTAGTTAGTCCAGTGGAAAGAAGAGCCTCTTTACCAAGAGTCTCAGATAAAATATCAGGTGGGCTTCTTGATAGACTGCCTTGGGTCCAATTTCCATTCCTGAACCAATCACTGTAATTAGGGGGTGGGGCTTGACAAATGGCTAGGTGTGCCTGGAGACTCATAGAAAAGTTGGCTTACGAGGACCTCAAGGAGGATCTTTGGACTTATACAGTGTGACAATTCTTGGGCAGAAATTTAAAGGACCTTTGCTGAAAAACTCCTGTGAGCAGTCTCAGAGTTCTGATTACTCACTTCACTATACTTTATGAGAGAATCATTTCATTAATTAGAGCAAGAAAGTAGGTTCACTTATATTCTTGGTGAAAGATGCTTAAAATACTATGCTTTGATTATCTACCTGACCCAGAATCATAGAATGGGGTCTGCCTTATTCAAATTATATTAATTAAGGTTGTGGGAAACATTATTCCACCAAAGAAATGCCAGGATGAAGTTATCAGAAGGTAAATGAATGCTAGGTATGAAAAAACAACCCACACTCAATGCTTAGCACACCACCTGACATACAGAGAATGATAACATTTTTAGTACCTCCAGGAGTTAAGGCATTTGGTACTGGAGATAAAATAATAGAGAGTCATCCAAGAGCTTGCAGTTGTGTGGAAGGGGAGAGAGTATAAAAAAGTAGACAGGCTATTTTTAGTTCTGTGAAGCAGTCCATAATAAGGGAAGATGACATTGCTATAGGAACTATAGGCTGACCAACAACATCTATCCTGAGGCAGGAAGAAACTTCCCAGAGAAGGTGACATGCAAGCTGAGATCCCAGGGTAATGATGGGAGTTAGATAGAAAGAGTGCTCCTCTACTCTGTGTGAGGCTTGAATGTTATTTCATGTGAAAGATTAGCCTAGCTTTGAGGGCTGTTTAATTCAGAAGGTAGAAAGAAAATAACTAGTTCAGAAGCATGTCCTTTAAATTTCAAGAGACAACTCCCAGCAGAGTAGAAAAGTGTCTTGAGTGTGAGTATTCAATTTAGAGATACAGTGTAGAGATATTTTTAAGAAGACCTCACCATAACTGAAAATTTATTTCTTTTTTCATTAAGTTTATTGGTACATTTTAGGTATACAATATAGTTACATTCATCACTGGGATCTTGTACCTTTACATGATGTATCTTGGTTCTTATTTTTTCCCCATTCCCCTACCCTCCCTTCAACCCCTCTACCCTTCCCTATTTACAAAGACTTTGTTTCCATTTTTTTCCTTTTCTCATAGTTTTTCTTTTCCCTTCTTTCCTTTCCCCTACCCCTCCCACCTCCCCTACTCCTTTAGACCTTTTCTCCCTATTTCACAGTATCAGTTATACATTTTGATCCTTATTTACACTTTCAGTTTCTCACAGCAGACAAACTATTCAGTATTTACACATGTGTGTCCTATTTATTTCACTTAAGAGTATGGCCTCAGTGTGCATCCACTTAGCTATAAATGTCTCTAGTTTCTCATTCTTTATGCCTGAGTAGTACTTCATTTTATTAAAAAAAACACATTTTCTTTATCCAGTCTCCAGTTGATGGGCAATTGGGCTGTTTCCAAGTTTTAGCAATTACAAACTGTGCCGCTATAAACATGGATAAGCATGTATCACTGTGGCATAATTCTTTTAATTCTTTTGGGAAGATACCCAGCAGAGGAATAGCTGGGTCAAATGGGACTTCTAATCCTAGTTGTTTGAGGTATCTCCATATTGTGAAAATTTATTTTGAATGTTAAGCAAGATAACTACTGAAATAAAAAGTGAGGTTTATTTCCAAAGAAGTGGAGAGAAAGCATAAGAGTTCCTGGAACACTGGATTTAACCAAAGCTCTTGTCCATCTGGATGGGAATCAGTGTGGGTAAGCATGAAGCTAGGAACTAGTGCAAGTGGCAGAAGAAACTCAGGTAGAGCTAGGATGGGAGCAGAAAGACTCTGGGAAAACCTAAGAAGTAGATAGGAAGTCAGGAAGGGAAAATTGAGTGGCAGTGTTTGTCCTTGCTTTCATAGACTTTACAAATATAAATATTTAATTGATCAAGATTTCTCAAGCCGTTGTACTATAGCATTTCATACTTCTGCACATCCATGTCTGCAAAATTCTATATGTCATAGAATCTGACCAACCCTAAGGAACTTAAACAAGGAAATTAGATTTGATAGTTCATAGACTGAGAGAAAGGCATTGGATAGCCAGTCTTCAACTGGAAAGGATCCAGGATATTTCTGTAAACTCATAGTTTTCAAAGTGTGGTCACTAAGCCAGAAATATCAGAATCACTTTGAAACACGTTAGAATTGCAAATTCTCTTCTCCACACCAAATCTATCAAATTTTGATTCTAAGGGCAGGGTCCATCAATTGTGTTAGAACAGTTTCTCAGATGATTCTGACACAAGTTTAAGTTAGAAAACTGCCACCTGGAATACTAGAGCCAGAATACCCTGGTCTCCTTCCCTTGTGTTGTCCTTGAATGATTTAGCTCTGAAAACACGTAAGTGAGGCCCTGGGTGTCTCCATCCACACATCAAAACCTAGACAGTAGACTGTAATTAGCCACTTCTGGTCATATGCCTACTCATGTGTCTGGCAGTGGAACTTGGAGATATGCTTGTGGGCTTCCTCTTCCAATCACAAGAACCACATGAAATAAGAAAAAGAAGTTCCCTGAGGGAGAAGTAGAGGGAGATGTTTCAAAACAGGAGCAGAATAATGACCAATATACAGATGTATCAGATGGAGATATTTAAGGGGTGGGATGAAATTAGTTCATTACCAAAGAGATTATTTGGCCACATGAGAGGATGAACTATAGGAAAAAAACTTCACAGGGAAGAGGGATTTAGTATGCTTAAACTGCTTAATTCTAGTGTGTGTGCATGTGTCTGTGTGTGTGTATGTGTGGTGTGTATATGCATGTATGTGTGTGTGTGTGGTGCTGGAGATCGACTATGATGTCAGTGAATCAAGTTATCCAATGTTTTTCCAAATTCAAAAATAAAAATGGCAACAGAGACACTGCCTATAATATACTAATCTCCTGAAATATATTCTTTGTCACTAGGGATGTTCTTGCAATCAAAAGTGAGTATCACAGAACCCTAGAATGTTAGAACTGGAAAGAAACCTAGAAGTTTTCTACTTTGAATATCCTACTTTAGAGATGATATTATTGATGCCCAGGAAGTTTGGTAAAATTGATCAAAATTACAGAGCTGACCACAATTTCTACAGAGTGGATCGGTATTTGGTTGGAAATAAATCCTATGTATTTTTTATAAATGGCCAAGTAAGAGAAAATTAGTTATCCATGGGAAGTATCTCTTTTTTTGTGCTGTCTATCAAACCCAGAGCTTCATGCATGTTAGGCAAGCACTCTACTACTGAGCTATGTCCCCAGCTTCCTCTATCTCTCTCTCTTTTTTTTTTAGGTACCAGGAATTGAGCTCTGGTCCTTGCATTTGCTGTGCAGGCAGCAGAACCACTGAGCTAAATCCTCAGCCCACCTCTGTCTCTTAATAGACCTTTATTTCTGGTTTGGACTACCTCATTGTGACTTGTTCTCTTTTATCTTCTTTCAGGCTCATCTAGCTATTCAACTATCTAGTCATCTATTTATTTAGTATTTAATAAGTGCTTTAAAAATATTATGAATTATTGTGATGTAATTGTCATACACCACTATTGAGTATAGTATGATAATTTGATACATGTGCAAAATGTGTCATATCAAATCATGGTAATAATCACATCTATCTTCTCAAATATTAATCACATATGTTTTGAGAAATTTTGTACTCTTGGAATGTCTTTTCATACTTAAGCATATACAGATGAACAAGACATAGACCTTGCTCTTTGGCTTTGTACTAGGGTAGAGTCCAAGCTTGCTGATTCTAAGGTTGGAGACCTTGCTTCTTCCATATCCAAGTAATAATAGATTATGATTTGCAGGGACGTTATAGGAATGTGGGCCAAAAGCTTGACTTTGCCTTGAACTTCCCATCTGTTTCTTAAAGTTTATTTCCATTTTCCCTGTGCCTAGCAAAATGAGAGAGTTTTCTATATATGTTGATTTACTGAAAAAATATTTTTTTAATATAGTACCAAAAAATAATCAAACAATGGGCCGGGGATGTAGCTCAGTGGTTCTTCTGCCTGCCTTGCAAATGAAAGGTCCCGAGTTCAATCCCTGGTACAAAAAAAAAAAAAAAATCAAACAAAACTACTTCGCATAGTTCTACTGTTCTGCCCTAGAAAGAAAAATCTCATGTGTTTTTGTTTGAGTCTGAAATGTTCCCCTAAACTGCATGAGTTGAAGCCTTGGTCCCTCATGCAGCACTGTTCAGAGGTGGGGCTTTTAGGATGTGACTGGATCATGAGAGTTGTGACCTCATGAATGGATTAATCCATTTATAGAGTCATAATTTAATGAGCTATTAGGAGGCAGTGGAAATTTTAGGTGGTGGGGCCTAGTAAGAAAAAGTAGATCACTGAAGTGCCCTTGATGGGTACATTTTGTCTCTGGTTCCTTCTTCTGGCTCTCTTATCTGCTTTCTGCCTGCTGTGAGGTGAGGTTTGCTCCACTCACTCCCTTCCATGATGATTCTGCCTCACTACAGGTACACAAACAATGAAGCCAAGTGACCATCTCAAACCGTGAGTCAGAATACCAACCATTCCTCCTTTAAATTTATTTTCTCAGGTATTTTGTCACAGTGGTAGAAAGCTGACCAACACATCATGGTATTGGGGGCAAGGATGGAAGGCTTTCTGCCATAATGAATGTCCTGTCTAGCATTATATCTGGAAATCCAACCATGAAAATTGCTACAGATTTTCAGAAGTGGAATGCATTTACAAGGTTGGGAGTTGTGTGTGGAAGTTATGATAATTGTTTTTGATTAGGGTGAAGGGGATTTACTCTGTTCTAGTCCCTAGAATCATAGATCTTTAGCTTTGCACTTCTGCTTTTTGAATCTTCATCCTGATCTTCTCCACTGGTCTATGGAAATGGTTCCTACACTATGGAGGGGAAAAAAGAAAAGGATAGCCACAAACTTTGTATGTGCTGCTTCCTCTGACTAGCGGGCTCTGAAGTCTTCAAAATTCATTCTTCATGCAAAATTCATTTACTCCAAGAGGTGTCTCTATTTCCTAAAAATGTGCTTAAAGTCACTAGACAGGATCGATTTAAATGATGGAAACAATTTTTCGTCTTTTTCTGTGTCCATACCACTTGACATTTTAGATTTTTCTATTAAGAGGCAGAATCTATTTTCTACCACTGGAATTTAGGCTGGTCTTATAGATGTGATCTGACAAATATAATGAAACTGATATGATGTGGGAACATACATGGCCTTTTGAAAGATGACAGGCCATGTGTAGAGGAGCTCAGTTATCTCAGCCAAGGAATGGATTCCCCACACTTGTAAGAGACTACAGCCAAGATCAATGAATCCATTGACCCAGTACATCTTGACCTCTAACAAATGAGTAAGCCTGAGTCCAAAAGAACCATTGAG
Organism: Heterocephalus glaber; assembly: GCF_053883595.1. NCBI lineage: Eukaryota > Metazoa > Chordata > Mammalia > Rodentia > Bathyergidae > Heterocephalus > Heterocephalus glaber. Next base: position 77,400,045 of record NW_028258315.1, on the reverse strand, counting down.
CTTAACTGAGGCAATAGTAAATGTTTGTTGAGTTGAGTCACTTTATTAGAGGGTAATTTGTTACATGTATTAGCTAACTGATATAGTCACTATTTTATAGTTCTTATCACCATTTGAATTCATGTCATCATATAAGTTTCAAATTATATTTATCCATTCATTAGACTCATAATAAAGTTCTCTGCTAGCCACAGTAACTTAACACCTAGTCCAATACCTAAATTAATTGTATGATTGTTTCTCAGTAGATATTTTTAAGGGTGAATAAAAGAGAAGTAACATTCAAATACCTCTATTTATAAACTCCTTTATGTCTTTTTCTTACTTCAGTCTTTCCAAGAGTCTTATAAAGAAGTCTTGCTTTTCAAATGAAAACCCAAACAGTTATGTAATATGTGCCAAGTCCAATATTTAAAAAGTCATAGTTTACTATATTTATATGTGACATTTATGCATACTGTTTATTGGCATAGGAAATATGTGTTGTCTTAAGGATACTGTATCATTTTTCTCCTATGACTTTTCATGGTACTTAAACATAACATTGTGCTCTTAAAGATACTTAAGAAATAAATGATGAAATTAAAATAAATCATAAAAGCAAATTAGATATAATAAATAGTTATAGTAATTTGCATGTGTTGAGTCAGTTAATTAACAAGTATTTATTGTGACAGCTTCCTAACTTTGTCTGGTACAAAGCAGTGAAACCCAAGATGGCCTCCTTGCTTCTGTCTAGGGACCTCTGTTAGAAGACACTGTCACCAGGTGAGGTTCTCGGAGTCCCTGTGTTATGGCCACTCATTTCCTCTTCAGAAATGGAAACCAGAAGGAGCAGGGTACTCAGGTGGGTTACATGTTAGGGATAGGAATGGCAAGTAAAGGAAATAATCTTCAGTCATGTTCAAGAAAAAATTTGCTGTAGTCCCATGGGGGATTGCAGGTGGAGTGTACTTTGAGGATAGAAATGTAGCAGGTCATTTTTTCCTGTTGATATGTAATTTACATAGTAAGGGAAAGCCCAGGAAAAGTAGTTGCTATTGGCAAAAACAAGAAGGAATTTAGCTACTCTGGGCCAGATAGAATGCTGGATGGGTTGATTTGGGGATCTTTCACAAGCACCACTGGGTGTCAGCTGACTTAATTATGCATTTCACATAGCAATAAACTGAGTCTGGGAAAGGTTGTTTGCAGATATTTATATAACCTGGGTAACTTTGTCAAAGCTAAGTTGATAATTCCTTCCCCCTCATCAAGATGAGTACCAGAGGTTTTATAACACAGTTATGTAATGTTGTCTGTAAATATTGAAATTTTTTTACACTATCTTTCATTTTGTGTATGGTTTCTTTTTGGTACCAGGGATTGAACTCAGGTCCTTGTGCCTTCAAGGCAGTCGGTGGAACCACTGAGCTAAATCCCTGGCCCTGTGTATGGTTTCTTAATGAAACACCTACTGGCAACACCAAAGGTATTTTCTCCTGTATGATGATTACCTACCATATGAATAATAGAATCTTTGCTAATGTTGAATTAGTCTATGTGTGGTAATACATAGTATGAAACATCAGTTTAGGGCAGTTTATAGCAGAAATAATCCCCAGAAAACAGCAAATTCAGAAGTATTGGCTATTAGAACACCTTGCTTCTAAAAGGGGCAAAGGGGAAGGGAAAGTGGGAGGGGTAGGGGAAAGGAAAGAAGGGAATTGAATTAATATGAGAAAATGGAGAAATGGAAACAAAGTCTTTGTAAATAGGGAGGGTTGGAGGGGTTGAAGGGAGGGCAGGGGAAGGGGGAAAAATAAGAACCAAAGAGAGATTATGTAAAGGTGCAAATTTCCAATGATGAATGTCATTATATTGTATACCTAAAATGTACCAATGATTAGAATGAATAATTGATAATGCAAAATAGGAAGAAAGGTCCAAAGGGGTAGGGGTAGTAGGAGGGGCAGGGGAAAGGAAAGAAGGGAAAGGAAAAATTACGAGAGATGGAAAAAATAGAAACAAAGTCTTTGTAAATAGGGAAGGGTGGAGAGGGTGAAGGGAGGGCTAGGAATGGGGAAAAAATAAGAACCAAGATACATCATGTAAAAGTACAAATTCCCAATGAGAAATGTAAATGTGTTGTATATCTAAAATATACCAATAAAAGAATTAAAAAAGAAAAGAAAAGCTTGCTTTTTGATGGAAGTAATGCCCTCATTGACTTTTGTATGAGTCTCACATGCAGATCAATCTAACATTGCATATAGTTTTCATTTAAAACCAATTTATTTTTTAGAAAAACATTTATTGGTTATATATATTATATATATTATATATTATATATAATATATATATTATATATGTTATATATATAATATAAATATAATATATGTAATATATATAATATATATAATATTATATATAATATATATATATAAAATTCATCATAGGGAATTTGTACCAGTGCATGATATATCTTGCTTCTTTTTTTTCCCCAGTCCTCCCCTTCATTATGTACAAAAGCTTTGTTTCCATTTTTCCCTTCTATTTTCTTTTTTTTTCTTGTCCCTTCTCCCTCCCCCCCCCCTTGTTACCGTGTCACAAAACACAGCCACTGACTTCTCAGTTTGCATAAGAGGAAATACAAAGCAAAAGCTAATATCAAATCAACTAAATATTTTTTCCATATGGTTATTTTAAATACATATTTAGGTTGAAGAATGGGCAGCATTTGAATCCATTCCTGATTTTCCTGTAATTGCTTTTGCTTGTCAAGAGGAGAGAATTAAGCTTGACTTGCTCATAATTTTCCTCCAGTCTTGGTGAGTTCCTGGATTATTTGCTATTAGTGGCTCTCATGGCATAGGCCACAGGCCCAGGGAGGGCCTGTTCCAGAAGACAGAGTTTAGATTCAGCACAGGTCAATGTGAGGTGTGTATCTTTTAATCAATATGATATTAGTAAAGAGTTTTTTCCTGAAAGGCTGTTTCTGCTGTTTCCTCTCTTGGAGATCACAGACTGTTTTTGAGTGGGCATAGATGAGAGCAATATCTTTCCTAAGAATCCACAGGAAATAATTGATTTTGCCTAGATGTGTCGGCTTTAAAAATGTCCCTTTCATGTCCGTGGGAGGCAGGTTGAAATGGCTAAAAGTAGATTAAATCCAAATCTTCTGTAATTCTGATAAAATAGGCTAAATTCTAAACACTTTAATCCGAAAACTTACGAAATGATAGAGAAAGTTGGTGTGCATTTTTGTGATACTTGGTTAAAATGCCACATTTTTGCAAGCCAGGTTTACAGAAAACCAAATATGGATAAGTTGGCCTCACATGACTCAGTGAGATCAAGAACATCACTAATGGGAAGTGAGACAAACAGAGCAATTGGAACTATGGAAACATTGCTAGGTCCAAACAAACTCCATGCAATTACAAGCCCAGAGAACACCCACGGAGCTCTCAAACTTGATACCAAAGAAGGCAAAGCTACAACTCCTAAGCAGGCAACAATAGGAAACAGAGAGCCCAACTGGGCTAAGCTTGTCCTTCTCTGCTGGCACCAGAATGACATTGCTTGAAGAAAACAACATGAAGCCTGGCAAGTGAGTGCCCCAAATAAAAGCTGTATTTCAGCGAAAGACAGAGCCTTTATTTCTTAAAGAAAATACTATATTTGCAGTCTTACTGATGGCATGTGTTATGCTGAAATAATTGCCTGCTAGCCACTGCAGAAGTAGATGCTGTATCTATGCATCACTGCGATATTCTGTAAAACACATTTCCCAGTATTCTCATGTTTATGGTTGGACATGGCTTTCCATGGAGGTTCAGCTGTTTCAGACCATCCTAAGATGTTCATTTCCTGAGTCCTAGATAAGAGCCTCTCATACTTTAATATGCATAACTTAATCATCTGGGGTTCCTGTTAAAATGCACACTATGGTTCAGCAGGTGGGTGATGGAGCTTGAGATTCTGCATTTCTTTTTCTTTTCTTTTTCTTTTTTAAAATTTGAGACAGGGTTTTGTTCTGTAGTTTAGACTGGGCTTGAACTCACTATGTACCCCAAGCTGTCCTTGAACTTGCAGCAATCCTCCTCCCTCAGTCTCCTAAGTGCTGGAATTACATGAATATGCCACACCTGGCTGGATTCTGCATTTCTAACTAGCTCCCAGAAGATGCCAATGCTGCTGGCTTGTTAACCACATTTTGGGTTGCAATGTCCTTGAAAACATTTTGTCAATTAATGAAAAATAGAGAAGGTAAGTTTGGAACAAATTAGATCATACACTTAAAATGTGGCAGGATATGATGGTGAATTTTTTATTCGCATTTGAATGTACCTATTGCAACATGAGGTAGAAAAGATTACATGGCTTTTTTGGGATGACACATTTTCCCCATTAAGTACAGAGGTTGCAACAGAAGCAGAATGTAGTGAGATACCAGTACCTTTGTGTCAGAGGAGATAACTGGAAAGGATGACCCTGGATCATGTGTTCAGTGCTGCTTCCATGGAGCCAGAGTCCCCTCTTCATGTTCTGGAACAGTGAAGAGAACTACCTTCCATCATGAAGATTAATTATCTGTGGCTGGCATCACAAATAACGACACACTTGTTACCTTAAAACAAGAGAGATTTATTGTCTCACAGTTTGGGAGGCCAGAATTTTAAGATTCATATTAGTGTCCTGATATTCAGATGTCCCCAGGGCTGTGCACTCTCTAGTGGCTCTAGGAGAACTTGCCCTGTGACTCTTCCATCCTCTGTGGCTGCTGGTACCCTTTGGCATATGCCCACACCATTCCAATCCTGAAGGCCTACAGGTCTCTGCACTGTCTTCACATTGCTGTCTCCTCTGTCAGTGTCTACGTGGAGTCTCATGGGTTTGCAGCCTGTCTTTCTCTTAAAGGGCAGTTATTATTTCAAGTAGGCCCCACTTGGAGAATCACATGCTCTCTCCAGTTCACAACTCTTAATTTAATCACATCTGCAGACTTCTTTTTTCCAGCCGAGATAATGTTTACAGGTTCAGGAGCTTTTATTTAGCCTACACACACACACAGCCAGCTGACTGTGTGATACATGAATTGTGCTCAAAAGCGTTTACCAGCACATCAGGTCAGGATTAAGACCAGCAGAACCAGAACAATTGTCAACTGAAGTACTAAGCTGGGCAATCATGTAGCACTGGGCATCAGTGCAGATGGCTATCAGGGAGGCACACAAAGCCCTGTTCCATTTGTAGATGACATCATCTGCTATGGAATTTAGGTTACTGGGCAAGATGTCTGCACAGCTTGCTTCTTGGATCTCTGCTAACAAGCACTGCCTTGTCTTTCAAACCAAAGGCTTTTTTCTGTAGAACAAGAAAAATGTTTCTATAGAAACACTTTTAAAATATTGGTTTAAATTCACAGGAAGTTGCAGTGACATAGGAACCCTTCCCTAGATCTCCCCCAGTGTTAATCTCTGGTATCACTGTATGTAGCATAATATCAAAACCAAGAAATGACATTGGTATAATGATCCCTAATACTCACTCAGTAGACTCATACTGTTAACTGGTTAAATAATATAAAGAGACTTTTTCATTTTTAATATTTATTTTAGAAATAAACCAGCCAGAAGCTATTATGATAGCCTGTTTCAGCACCCAAAGACAAAATGCATGCAATGGATTAGAGGTATAGAAGAGCTATTGCCAGGAGATGGCACCTAAAATGTGTGTTATGAAACTCACAGACCAGGAAACCAGGGCAGTCCCTTCTCATTTCATCTTCCTAGCATTTCATTTGCTACAATATAGCTAGTAATGAAATAAATTTAAAGACATGAATCTAACATTACATTCCACTTACAGTATGTACTTGTTTACATGTGTAGTTCGAGCTTTTTATGTGACAGGGTTTTGATTTTTCAGAGTGGAGTTGCGTGAATTGTAATGAATTGTAAAATATTTTAAGGGATGGTTATTATTTTCTGTGAAAGGGTATTACACTTTGAATGTCAAGGTTTACGCACTCTTCTTTGCTTCATATTTTCCACCTGTTATGTTGCCAGCTTGATGATAGACTAAAGCACTTAGAGAAAAGATCAAAATAAAGCAGCTGAGTGGTAAGGGCTTTGGATTCAGCCAAGTCCCCCAAAGGGTCAAAATCACAGGGGGACTTTTAGAGTCCAAAGATAATATCAGCTAAGTCCAAATCTCTCCAAATTTTCTCATAATTATAAAGATGAACATGAAGAAAACATATGATCATACAAATCCTATGCCTTTGACACAACAAACCCCATAATATCTCTAGATAGAAAACCAAACACTACTTACCAAAGAAAAGTTGTTCTTTTTTTTTTTCTTAAATTCTTTTATTGGTACATTTTAGGTATATAATATGTTTACATTTATCATTGGGTGCTTGTACTTGTACATGATGTATCTTGATTCTTATTTTTTCCCCATTACCTGTGCACCCTTCACCCCCTCCACCCTTCCCTATTTACATAGATTTCATTTCCATTTTTTTTTCTTTTCTCATAATTTTTCCTTTCCCTTCTTTCCTTTCCCCTTCCCTTCCCTTCACCCCTGCATCTTTGGACCTTTTTTCCTATTTCAAATTGTCAATTATTCATTTTAATCATTTTAACCCTTATTTACACTATCAGTTTCTCACACTACAGAAACTATTCAGTATTTTAATGTGTGTGTCCTATTTATTTCACTTAAGAGTATGGCCTCGATATGCATCCATTTAGTTATAAATAACTCTAGTTTTTCATTCTTTATGGCTGAGTAGTACTCCATTTTATAAAACAAAAACACATCTTCTTTATACAGTTTCCAGTTGATGGGCACTTGGGCTGCTTCCAAGCTTTAGCTATGACAAACTGTGCCGCTGTAAACATGGGTGCACATATATCGCTGTGGTATGATTCTTCTAATTCTTTTGGGAAGATACCTAGCAGGGGAATAGCTGGGTCAAATGGGACCTCTAGTCCTAGTTCTTTGAGGTATCTCCATACTGATTTCCACAGTGGTTGCACCAGTCTACACTCCCACCAGCAATGGAGAAGCGTTCCTTAAAGAAAAGTTCTTGACCGTTTATCTCCACTGAGTTGATGGGAAATGAGCATCAGGACAACTATGTGAAAGCAAAAAGAAAACTGAGCTAAAGCCATGACTAAAAGGAAAAAGGAAGAGACCCCCAGAAGTACAGCTATAAGCTATAAGTACAGCTATAAGCTATAAGTACAGAAGTACAGTGGAAAAAAAACCAGTCTTGGTGAATCAGCATGTTTACCTCAGGGAAAGGACTCAGAGGAAGAGGCAGTCAGGGCAAGGTGACTCCTCTGGGAGAGGCTCCCTTTGGAAACTAGGAGAAGATGGGGAAACACATTGGGTAATGGAGGAGGAATGGATTTAAGATTTGGTGAACAAAAGAAAACAAAAACTCAAAAGGACACCTGTCACTCTTCACCCCTTCCTCCATCTCCAACATGAGGGAAATGTATGGAGAGCAGCCCTCGGGCATCGGTGTAGCTATATTGGAATCTGAGAGGAAAGAAAAAAATTGATTATACTGATTTTGATTTCACTTAAAATGTTCATATTTTGATCATCATGGATTTTACATTCATTCTGAATTTTTAAATTATTGCATTAAAATATCATTAATCTTGATTGTTGAGATTTTTGGCACTTCTGTAAACTTGCTGCTCTCCCCTTCCCTTACAAACTGTCCTGGTCCCACCTCAGCAGCCTCTTAGGCAGAGGTAAGGAGCCGGGGCTGTCATTCACCACCGCCCCTCTGCCCTCAACTCTGCCTCAACACTTCAGCTCTCTGTCATCTGAAGAAGTGGCTATAGGAGCACCCAAAATTCTCTGAAAAAGAACCATAGGTGCTGGCTGTTAGATGTGAGAATACAAGAACAGTTGGAGGGAGGCCCCCAAAAGCAGTCAAACAAGATTGATAGAGATCTAGAGCCACACCCTCCCTATTTTCAATGAAGACATTTTTTTCCAATTTTGATTTTTCAAAAGCCCTTCAGCTCAATTCCAGCACCAATGAATTGCCCTCTCCCTATGTTCAATAGTTCTATCGACTTATGTAATGATTTGTTTTGTGAACCCTAGTGACACATATATGTGCTGTCTAGGCAGTCACCCACAAGGTCTCTTGACATGGAAGGAACAGTGTGCAAGGTAGCTGGGGTAGGATTGGCAAAGGTGAATGCTGGCCAAACTCATGTCTACTCTTTTTTTATATAAATATAACTATATTATCATTCACTAAATACACACGTATACAAAAATTAAAATTATTCAAAGAAAAGCAATGCAAGGGAAAAATATAATAATATTCAAATATAATAATACTCAACCAAAGCAAAACTGAAAAGTGCTTAAACATTTTTCCAAATAATTTTAAAAAGCATCTCAAGCATTAACAAGACATCAAAGGATGTAATTTGTTTTAGAAAGATTTTCAAAACTAATATTGAACAAATAGTGGTCTGAAAAAAATTCTAATTAACTAGTAGACTCCACATAGGTCAAATTTTTTTAAATTTAAATTTCAATAGTCATGTGACACTTGATGGAAATATAATCTGAGAAATATATTATTAGGCAATTTCATCCATGTGTATCACAAAGTACCACACAGAGTGCCAACTTCTAAGTGCAAACTGAGAAGGTATATGTCAATCATCTGTGATGGCCCCCTGATATTATCCAAATATGCAGTTAAACAAAAGATACATGAGGCTACCACTGCCATAGCAGCACATTGTTTTACAGTAAACTCTTTTGTATAAGTAGGATTATTCTCTAAAGGATGAAAAGCACAGCATGTTATGATAAGTATCTAAAGCACTAGCAGTCATTTTTCACACTATCGAGTACTGTGTACTGTACGTAGTTGTATGTGCTTCTTCTGGAAACACACCCTCCTCTCCTTTGATCTCAGTGACTCTTCTTTCCCAACCCACTGATGAGCTCCAGCCTAGTCTTTATCTACATCTCTTCCTATTGTTTTAAACATAATCTTTATATGGATTCTTTCCAGATTCCAGCCTGTAACTCTGATCTCTCCCTTTCCCCTCCTGCCACTCCTACCCCTTTGAACCTTTTCTTCCTATTTCAAATTATCAGTTATTCATTTTAATCATTTTAATTCTTAATTACACTTTCAGCTTCTCACACTAGAGAAACTATTCGGTATTTACTCATCTGTGTTCTATTTATTTCACTTAAGAGGATGGCCTCAATACGCATCCATTTAGCTATAAATGTTTCTAGTTTCTCATTCTTTATGGCTAAGTTGTACTCCATTTTATTTTTTAAAAAACACATCTTCTTTATTCAGTTTCCAGTTGATGGGCACTTGGGCTGTTTCCAAGCTTTAGCAATTACAAACTGTGCTGCTACAAACATGGGTGCAGATATATCCCTGTGGTATGATTCTTTTAATTATTTTGGGAAGATACCCAGCAGGGGGATACCTGGGTCAAATGGGAACTCTACTCCTAGTTCTTTGAGGTATCTCCATACTGATTTCCACAGTGGTTGCACCAGTCTGCACTCCCACCAACAATGGAGAAGGGTTCCTTTCTCCCCACACCCCCACCACCATTTGTTATTGGATGATTTCTCAAAAACAGCCATTCTTTCTGGGATGAGGTAGAATCTCAGTGTTGCTTTCATCTGCATCTCTCAAATAACCAATGATGTTGAACATTTTTTCATATATTTGTTTGCTGCTTTTACTTCTTTGTCTGAGAAATGTCTGTTCATTTCAGATGCCCATTTTTGAATTGTGTCTTTGAATTTGGGGGGCTCTGATTTTTTTCAGTTCTTTATATATTCTAGATAGTAGTCCTTTGTCTAAGGAACAGCTGCTGAAAATTTTTTCCCACATTGTAGGTTGTCTCTTAGCTCTGTTGGTGGTTTCTCTTGAAGTGCAGAAGCTTTTTAATGAGATGAGATCCCAGTTGTTGATTCTTTGTGCTAGTTCCTGTGCCACTGAGGTTTGGTTCATAGAATCTTTTCCTATGCAAATGTCTTCAAGAGTTCCACCTAACTTATCTTCCAGCAACTTTAGTGTTTCTGTTAAAATATTTAGATCTTTAATCCACTTCGATCTTAGTTTACTGCATGGTGATAGGTATGGATCTACTTTTAATGTTTGGCAGATTGAAATCCAGTTTTTTCAACACCATTTATTAAATAGGCTATCTTTCCTCCAATGAGGGTGGTTGGATCCTTTGTCAAAGATGAGGTGGCTGAGTATGTCTGTAGTTGTTTTTGCATCTTCTAATCTATTCTACTGATCCTCGGGTCTGTTTCTTTGCCAGTACCATGCTGTTTTTATCACAGTGGCTTTGTAGTATAGTTTCAAATTGGGGATTATAATACCCCCAGCCATGTCTCTGCTGCTTAGAATTTATTTTGCTATTCTAGGTCTCTTCTGGTTCCAAATGAATTTTTGGATTGTTTTCTCTAGTTCTGTGAAATATATTGTTGGAATTTCAATCAGCATTGCATTAAATCTAGATAGTACTTATGGAAGTATGGCCATTTTCACTGTATTGGTTCTTCCTACCCAGGAACAAGAAATGTCTTTCCATTTTCTTACATCCTCCTCAATCTCCTTTTCCAGAGTGCTGTAGTTTTCAGTGTAGAGGTCTTTTGCTTCCTTTGTTAGATTGATTCGGAGCTATTCCACTTTTTTGGATGCTTCATGTCTACTCTTTCTTGAAGACTCTCCCCCCCCATTAAGTTTATTGGTACATTTTTAGTATAAAATACAGTTACATTCATCATTGGGATATTGTACCTTTACATGAGTCTCTTGGTTCTTATGTTTTTCCCCTTCCCTTGCCTTCTCTTCACCCCCTCCACCCTTCCCTATTTGCAAAGACCTTGTTTCCATTTTTTTCCTCTTCTCATATTTTTTCCTTTCCCTTTTTTCCCTTCCCCTACCCCTCACAATTCCCCTGCTCTTTTACACTCTTTCTTCCTGTTATACAATATCAGTTATACATTTTTAAAATTACAATATTAAGATCTAGGAGACATTACCACAGATTTTACAGAATTGAAAAGGATATAGAAAGCATATTACAACAATCTTTTTTGAAATAAATTTGACAACTTCTAAGATGTACCTTGGAAGACAAATTAATGAAACTAACTCTGGAGGAAATATAACATTTGAATAGCACCTATTAAAGAAAGTATATTCCTAGCTTGAAAACCTACCTATATGACAACAGCGGGCTCATAAATATTTTAACTGATAAATTATATCGAGCAATTAAAGCAGAAAAAAGAAGGAACATTTCTCCCCTCATTTTAGGAACTCAACATTGTGCGAATCCTAAAACTGGATAAAGATAATAGAAGAAAAAAGTATGAAAATAGATGGAAATTTGTCTAACAAAACAAACTATTGGAAGTCAGATCTGGCAGGATGTAGAAAGTGGTTTTGTTATAGGGATGGCAGTGTTGGTTCAGCATTGGAAGATCCACCCCCAAAAGTCATCATTTAAACAGAGGAAAGGAAAAAGCCATATGATCCTGTCACTAGTTGGAGAAAAAGTATTGGCCTAAATTCTACAGCTGTTCATGGTAAAAGCTATCAGGAGACTAGAAGTAGAACAGAAACTTCTCAACAGATTAAAGACATGTACTCCCTACTCCAGCGAGAATGCCTTATATAAATGGAGAAGATACAATGCTTTCTCCTTCAGGTGGAGAACAAGGGCAGATATGCTTACTCTTTATCCTTCCATTAATCTTTGAAACCTAGTCCCCAGAAAAATAGCCTGGCAATAAAATGACACAACTGGGATAGGATTGGCATGGCAGAAGCAAAATCTTTATAATTAGATGAAATGATTATCTACAGAGAAAATACTAAGAAATCTCTAGGAGCCCCTAGAACTTGTACTTGAATTTAGCAGGATTAGAAAACACAAGGTATATATAAAAATTCAGGTCTGTGTATACTTGCTATAAATGAAGAACTGGATATTGAAATTTAGAAGTTATGTAGGAGTATAAAGGGCCTAGAAAAGTTAAAATCAAAAACAAAAACAATAACAGTGTCATTTAGTACCTAATTTCTTCTAAAGCTACAGTAATCAAGGCAGTGTAGGTGTAAGGAAAGACATATAGATCATTTGAATAAAACCGAGAATCTAGAAATAGAACCACACATATATGGTCCACTGAGTTTTGAAAGATTATTTAACATTATCATTTTATAGAATATAAACTCGATTGAAGCGCCAAGGAAGAGATAGTGTTTTCAGCAAATGGCACTAGAACACCTGGTATCCGTATATAAAAAATTAACCTCAACCCTTTTTTTCCACACATGAAATTAACTTGAAGGGATCTATGAACCTAAATAAGAAAGCCTAAAAGTATAAAACTTTAAGAAGACATTATAAGGGAAAATATTTATGAATTCAGGGTAGGCAAGAACTAACTAGGATACAAAAACATGATGTATAAAAGAAAAAAATTGATAAATGAGATTCCATCAAAATTTAGAACTTTAAATGACATCATTAAAATGAAAATTAGTCCTTAAATAGACCATATTTACAATACATATAACCTATGACCAGAATATATAAAGAATTCTTAGAGCTCACTAATAGACAACCCAATTAAAATGTAGACATAAGAAGATGATAAACAGCCAGTATAGCACGAGGAATGGTGTGCAACTCTAGAATCAGAAAAATACTAATCAGTACAATAATAAGATTGAATTATACACTCATTAGGGAGATGAAGTTAAAAGTTTTAAGAGCCTTGTCATGACTTTTTCTTTTTGTTGGATTCTCCCCCTTTGCATTTAATTTGTCACGCCCAATGGATTCATTCTGCTGGGTTTCCTGGGGTTGTGATCCTCATTGTCTTTTCCTAGGGTATTGTCTAAAATGTTTCGGAGTGCTGGTTTGGTATTCATAAAGTTCCTGAGGTGCTCTTTGTCATGAAAATATCTTATTTCTCCAACAATTTTGAAAGATAGTTTTGCAGGGTCCATCAATCTGGGTTGGAGGCTGTTTTCCTTTAGGGCTTGAAATACATCACTCCAAGCTCTTCTTGCCTTGAGGGTTTGCATTGAGAAGTCTGCTGTGATTCTGATGGGCTTTCCTTTGTATGTGATTTGTTTCTTTTCTCTCACTGCTTATAGAATTTTGTTCTTCTGTTGGATTTCTGGAATCCTAACTATTATATGCCTATGTGTAGATTTTTTTTTATTAAGGCTAGCTGGAGTCCTACATGCTTCACTTATCTGTATGTCAAGTTCTTTTCCCCTCCTTGGGAAGTTTTCTGCCATCACTTCTGTGAAGAGTTTTTTTATGTCATCTGCACTCTCTCCTCTTTCTTCATTGACTCCAATCAGTCTTATGTTATTCTTCTTTGCATTGTCTAGCAGCTGCTGGATTGATTTTTCGTGTTCTCTTACAATTTGAAAGCAATTTTTCTTTTCCTGGTCACTAATTGCAATCTTATCTTCTATATCTGAAATTCTGTCCTCACATTGGTTCATTCTGCTGTGCAGACTTTCAGTGGAGTTTTTAATCTCTTGGAAATCTGTTTGTATCTGTTTTATGGATTCCATTTGTTTCCTATGTTGGGATTCCATCATGTTCCTCAGATCCTCTATTTTTTTATCTGTGTCCTCTCTAGATTTATTAATCATGTCTTGCACCATGAGCAAAATCTTTGCTGTTATCTGAGTAATTATTTCTGATTTCATTTTTCCCAGATCCACTTTTGTTGCCAGTTCAGAGAGTCCAGGTGGTTGAGTATCAGATTGTTCCATCTTGTTTCCCTTTGAGGTTGCTATAGGTGATCCAGAAGTCTGTTTTTGAGACTTGTTTATGTGTCTTCTCATTTCCATGGGACGGGGTGCTTCTGGCACCCATGCAGCTCACCTTCTCTGCTCTAGGAGCTTGGGATGGCAGCAGGGGATCTTCCTTCCGGGTTCTGGGACTGGCTCATCTTCTCTGCCCTAGGAGCTTGGGATGGCGGTGGGGGAGTTTTCTTCCAGGTGCTGGGACCAGCTGAGCTTCTCTGCCCTAGGAGCCTGGGTTGGAGGCAGGGAGCTTCCTTCAAGGTGCTGGGACCAGCTGAGCTTCTCTGCCCTGGGAGCCTGGGATGGAGTTAGGGAGCTTCCTTCTGGGTGCTGGGACTGGCTCACCTTCTCTGTCCTAGGAGCCTGGGATGGCAGCAAGGGAGCTTCCTTCTGGGTGCTGGGACTGGCTGAGCTTCTCTCAAGACTTTCTTGAAATATTGACCTAAATGAGTTACTGATTCTTCTTTGTGTTGCATCTCCACAGAGTATACCATTAATAAGGAGGGAATCTGGAAAGTTCATGAGGATGAATCAGTACAAGTGTAGAGCCATTATTAGAAAACATATTCAAAATAAATAAACTGAAAGTAGATAAAAGGTATAATCTTTGCCACTGAAAATTGTCATGCATTTCCTGTAGATACTCTCTGTAGTTCTCATGTGTAGGACAGAGGACTGACTGTGTATCAAAGGATGATAACCAGCAACAATTTCCTCACCTATTAGCAGCTCCAAAGTTTGCAGAGAAATTACCAATATTCAGATTTTTAAAATGAATAATGTATTTATTAATGGCATATATTCAGAAATGTGCAAAAATCAAAAGTGTGTAACTCAATAAATTTTAACAAACTTACAATACCCATATAACAACATGTAGATCAAGAATTTTCACTAGAAGCCCCTTTTGAGCCCCATTCTAGTAAGAGGCCGTCCTATGTAACCATCCTGCTGCCTTTTAGTACCATAGCTTAGCCTATGTTTGTACTTTTTATCAATGAGCTCATACAGCATGGACCCTTTTGTCTGACTTCTTTTTCATGAACATCATGTTTATGAGATTCCTCTGTGTTGTTTTGGTAGCAAAAATGTATTTACTGCAATTAGTGTGAAATATTACCTTCGTGAATGTACATACATTTATGTAACTGTTTTACAGTTGGGCATTTTAGTGGTTCATAGTTTGGCGCTATAGTGTTATGAATAAGGCTGCTGAGAACAGTCTTGTGCATAACACATTCCTGAATTCTTGGGCATGTCTGGAAACATATAAAGCTATTTCTTCTGGGTTATACCTAGGAATTAAATGTCTATTTACAGGGTTATTTTTGAAGTTTGTATGTTTATAATTATATAGGCATAATTCTAATGAGGATTGCTTGAAACACTCAAGACACTGGTTCTCATGGAATGAATGGGTTGCTATCATTTCTTACAAATTCCATTATCTGGAGAGCACTTTTGAACATAGTAACCCTTTCTTCTACTATAATTATACTATGGCTATTATATCTAGCATCTATCTTTTTTAGGGAACTGAATGTATATCCTATACATATACACATTGTGAATCCATTTTCAAAACAGTATGGCAATGTAATAGAGTAGCAACAAGTCTACTTCTAACACCCATGTGAGTAATCTCCCCATCCTGTTACATTTACATTAAATAACACAACAGAAATTATGCTTACCTATTTAGAATTCTCTATTCTTCATTTTTCTAACCCAATGCAAAATTTTATATATCACACATTTTGTATAAATTCCTTAAAAATTTGACAGATTGTAAGACTCGCCTCTGATATGTACTCAAAATAAATTCCTAGTTCAACTACATCACATTCTATGGAGGGGGGTTGGAAAAAACTTTTTAAAAACTGATTTTTATCACCAAGATTTGGAAAGAGTACAAAGACATATTAGGAATAACTGATACTTAGCATTTCCTTGGCACATTTGCCTTGTCCGAATAAATCATGTGTGTAGTGTAACAGTTTTCAAGCCTTCTTTTAAAAAAAGTCTTGGGCACCTAATAAATGGAGTATATGAGGAGTAAATTAAAATTCTTCCATTTTTATTTCATCTTTGATATAGAATTTTTGGTTATAAATGTACTGTTTTCATTCATTTAACAGTATTTATTGAGTGCCCACCAAGAACCATATTTTTTTAAAGTTGCATTTAATATGACTCTTGCCTAAAATAATTTTAGCTCTGACACTCACACAGGTAACCAAATCATAGAGTATGATGCTATTATATAAACAAAGTGCAATAGGAGTGCTCAGAAAGGAACAGTAACTCCTGTCCTCTTTTTGCCTTTTCTGCTTCAATTCCTACCATTTCTCTATAAGCAATAACTGCTAAATCCCACTGGGATCCACATTCACCCCTACTCTTTATTAAAAATGTACATTTTAATGGTGAAGTTAACATTTTATGCAGATTAAATTAGATTAATACGTAAAAGAACAGCAGCTTAATGCTGGTTTATTAGTTTCTCATTTAAATTTTAAACTTCAAGACAAAAAAGAGAGCAATTTGCTGACTCCACTTTATTTCCAGGCACATCATAGTTGACTGATAAATATTTGTTAAAGGATGAAAAGATGTAGTGGAACTAATTACATTATCAGTGACAAAGTAAATTATGACCTTAAAAATGGATCTACCTTTTGATATTGTAATTCTACATTTAAGGAAAGAATTTAAAAGAAGAAAATCTCCATTGAGCATGTAGATGTATGTGATTCAGATTGGTTTTCATTAAATCTGTGGAACAGAGAGGTTCACAGTTGTGTGCCTTGAATTCTGCAGCTAGAACAAACTTAGATCGAATTTCTCCTTGCCACTTACCAAGTGAACAGAGGGGCCCATTTTCTCATCTGCAAAATGAATCTGAAAATAGTAGTTTCTATACTCAAAAGGTTGTTGAGAATATTGGTGAGACAATGTGGGAAGAGCTCACTGCACAGAGCCTGATCCACGGTAAATACTTAGTAAATAGGTACCAGTCACCTTAGCCCAAGCATGTTGGTTATCGAAAGTCAGTCTGTATCCAGGTATTTTCCTGCTCTCTATTGGAGTATTAGCATAAGAAAAGGTTAGATGTAGAATCTCTGTGTTGAGCTTTCTTATGTTTACATTGATTATCAGTCAATCATTAATTTTTAAATTTCATTTATTAACTTTTTTGAATTTATTAACTTTTAAATTGATATAAAATTTGGACATATTTATGGGGTACCATGTGAGGTTTTGATTCACATATACATTTTGTAATATTCAAGGTAAACACATATTTTCTCAAACATTCAGTATTTCTCTGTTGTGAAAATATTCGAAATCCTGTCTTCTAGCCTTTTTGAAATATACAGTACCTTATCATCATGTTTAATCACCCTACTGTGCAATAGAACACTCAAAATTGATAGAGCAATAATACACAATAAGACAGGCGCTTGCCTCGCCCTTGCCTTGCCTCCATGTTTTCTTCACAAGATGTTCTGTCCCAGAAATGTAACAGTTTGCGCTGTGGGGGCTTCTGCCCAATGTTTCACAATGTTTTGTAACTGTCTGAACTACATGACTTTTCAAGAATGTCCTGTTAATTCTGCCCCCTTTCAGGAATGTTCTGTTAACTCTGACCCTCTGCTCCTGTGAGCATGCTTGCCTGGCATGTGTTTTAGGAATGTTCTGAAACTCCGCCCCTCTGCTGCAGTGAGCATGCTCGCCTACCCCCAGATCCCTATATAAGGGTGCTCCCATTTCTGCTCAAGTGCTCAGGCTTCCCAGTACGAATTCCTCTGAGCCCGCCAGCATAATAAAATGTTTTTCTCCATCTCTTCAAGTGACTTTTGGATTCTCGAGTTTTCAAATTTCTGCAGTGGTGGCACTTGAGCTATATTTTAGTATATGTGCTACCGAAGTGAGCACTGGCGCTTGAGCTATGACAGTTGGCTGTAACACTGTTACAGTGTTGGCTGTTCCACTTTGCCACCAACAAAATAATCTATTTTCAGAAGAGCCTATACCTGTTTACTCAGTAGTCTGGTTTCTTATTTACACCTTGAGCTGCTTCTGTTGTCTCTTAGTTATGGTATGTCTCTTATTTATAGGAAGAAGACTGGTTTCTTCCTACATTCGCTCAGCCAAAGCAGAGTTAGTTTTTGATTAATACAATATTTTAATTCTGTCTTGTTTTTCCTCATTTCCACCACATAATAGCATTTCCTGCGTTTCAGAACAATTTGTTTTACTTTACTAATATTTTGAGGCCAGCTCGTGACATTTAATGTTCTCAGTAATTAGGGAAGGATTAATTTAGTTAGCCTGGAATGGACTCAGTTGTGTTTCTAAATTAGTAAATTCATTTTCATCCAGCTAATGGAAGGCTAGAAGAGTCCTGCTTAAAAGTAGAACTATTGGTTCTGCCTATTTTGCCTTAGAAATACTTTAACCGTAACCCAGTGGCTCTGATCTTCAGTTCTTGGCTTGAAGCACTTCATAAAATTTGCCATCTAAATCGAATCATTCAGGTGGGAGAAATATTAAGAATACAGAAGTGCTTGGCATTTGTGGAGCCCACAGAAGACTTCTACTCATACCATATCTGTAAGGATATCCTCCCACCCTCATCCCAGTCCTGTGATGTTGGTACATGACCCACATTTTAATGATGAGGAGCATAGAACTCAGAGAGGTCAAATGCTTTGTCCGAAGTCATGGTGCTTATAAAATGCAGAAACTGGACTGATTCCCAACTTGTCATGCATGGTCAGATACTAAGCAATTGTGAGTTAGCAGACATAAATCAATTGTATTTTGGCTCATTTGGTTGAAACTTTTAACCTAAATTTTCCTTCTTATCTATGGAGCATTTTTATCTCCTGTCTCTCTTTCTTTTTTGAGGATATAAATTAATTTTGGCTAATTTTGCTGAATGAGCAGCCAGAATAAAACAATATTACTGGGAGGAATGAATTCTCTTCATTTATTTTAATGGAGAGGTAATTGTAAGACTTAATTATCAGAAACAGTGTCCCTTTGCGCTTATGGTAACCTACGCAGAGCTGTAGAACACAATTACTTGATATAATTTTGTTCCTTTCATACATGAGTGGAGAATGTGATACCCAAGGGAGAGAGTTTAGGATATAACTCTAGTTTAGGTAAGGCATTAATTGTTGGTCTTTTTTGGTGTGGGGAACTTTGGTTGAGATTCTTTCTGTGTAGGTGTTGTAGGGATCTCATTCCTGAAAGACCTTAAATTTAGAGTTTGTCTTTTCTCCAAATGAGGATTTACCAACAGTTGTATCATAGAGTGACTGAGTGTATGAGTTCTGGAGTCAGCCTGCCTGGTTTTCAATTCTGGCTCCACATCTGAGTACTGTGGGACTTTAGGCAACTCACACAACCTCTCCCTGCCTCAGTCTCTTCATCTGTATAATAGGGATAATAACAGCTACTTTATGGAGCTGCCAAGAGTGCAGTGAAGATATACCCTGTAAGTACCAGAAACAATACACATTGGCTATTGTTATTGGTGTGATGTGGTAAAAGTGGTATTCATAAAATATGGCATTTAAAATATACTGCAGTCCTTTAAATTTTAGAGCAACTCATATCATGCATAATTTTTGTTGTACAGATGGTCTCTAGAATTTTTTAAGCATGCATGCTGAAAATCTATACCCAAGAAAAGCAACTTCTCATTTTCCCTACCAGCCTCTGGTAATAGTTTTCTACTTTCTTAGAGTTTGACAAGTTTGCATATCTCATGGAAATTGAATCATGCAGTATTGATCCTTCTGTTACTGACTGGTTTCACTTAATGTAATTGCCTAAAAGTAATGTGTGTCAAAATCTCCTTCTTTTTTTATGGCTGAACAATACTCTATTGTATGTATTACCACATTTTCTTTATGAACTCATCTATTGATGGACATATAGTTCGTTTCCCTATCTTGACTATTGTGAATAGTGCTACAATGAACATGAAAGTACAAATATCTCTTCAAGATTCTTTTGCAATTTTTATTAACCTTATGTGGCATTTCTCAAATTTTTGATGAGCTCAAGAAATAAAAATATTCCTGCTCTCTCTTTAAGGAATCACTTTTTGTAACTCATCCATTACTTTATACCTTATTTAAAATCAAATAGCACTTATAGAAATTACATAACCACAAAATAATTCTAGTCATCAAATCCATTCTAGCAATCACTTCAAGTCTCCTTTTTCCATTCTACCAATGCATATTTTAGAAACCATTGATTTCCAAAGTAAAAAAATTCATCCTATGGCCCAGTTCAGATACCACAGAGATTCTCTCCAACTGAACTATAATTTCATTATCACTCTTTTGACACTTACATATTTCATTATATATTCAGGCTTATGCATATAGAATTTTTCTTTTTCAATAGATTTCAAGCTTTTTTGAGTCAAGGAATCTTGCATTCCTTAGATTATCAGGTGCCTCCATATGCTTCTGACTCATGCATCTATAAACACTGTCTCTACCTTACCTCCTATTTTTTCCAGGTGAAAGCTCAGTTACCCTTATAATTCCCACCATATACATATTTACAACAGCCATTTCATGAGTTTCAGAAAAATTCATGCATCATTTTGAGGAGGACTGATTTTGAATAGTCCTATTTCAGAGAACACATATGCCCTCTAACTTCTTAGTCTCTTGTTTCTCTACTCTGTGAGATTGCCCATCCAGAGACCCAGATTATTTTCATATTAGTATTTTAGAGTTTTCCCACTTTCTTTAGTTGCTTGCAGGAACAGCCAATCCACAACAATGTTTTGGATGAAAAATACTTTTCCAACTTCTTGGAGCTTTGGTTTTCTCAGAGCAACAGCTGATATAATAATGAGTATACATTAGATATTTGATAAATGCTTGCTAATTGGAATTACAAAATGCTTGATTATGGGAGAAACAGGTTTAGAAAGTGGAGACAAATGGTGATAGTGTCCTGGAAAATCTGGGAGTGAAGCATCTTAAGTATGAATCTTATTTCCTCTGCTAAGATTGCATAATAAAAGAATCTGCCCTTAGTGAGAGTGAGGCATTTTGAAGAGATGATCATTCTCAAACTAGACACTACTATTTCTTTAGCCATAACCTTAATTAGGACTGATAATCATTGGAAAGATTATTATTTCCATCACTAGCATGCTAAGTATTTGGAAGATTTTGTTTTTCCTTAACTCTAAAGAATTGTCTATACAGAAAGGCCTAGAGTATTAAAGGAATCTTAAACCTTCGCTCTTATCCAAGCAGTCTGACTATGCAGCCTCAGGGGTAAACACAAAAGCTAGGTATTACTCTCTCAGCATGGCAATTGAGATCATGCTTCTCCATCTTTCCTTTGTGACAAGGCAAAACTTTGAAGGTTCTCAGAACATAGAGGGCAAAGAGAGCCTATATTCTTCATAGGAACAGGTAAACAGAGATAAGTACTAGCTAGTTTCTAGAGGAGAGAACCTTGAAAAGGAAACTAGAATGCTACACAATAGGCCTGCAGAGAGGATATTGTCTGCTAACATCTGAGGCAGTTCGGTAGGTAAAACATGGTACAGCTGAGCGCAGTTGAGGTAGAGAGAGGAACAACACTGCAAGCTCAGGTCTGAGTACGAACTTACTCTGGGAGCCTGGCTAGCAGAATGCAGAAAGGTTCATGCTTTAGTGACAGCTTTCATAAGTTGAGCGAGAACCTACATCATATATGTTTGGGAAGAAACTAGACCAATAATACTCCAAACACGTCACAATGTGCAGACGGCAAGATGATTTTTAGATGATACATAGAACAAATTTTATTTTTCTCTACATTTCTATTTACTAAAATATATAGAAAATAATTAGTGTGTAAAACCCATGATTTTACACACAGGTGACAAAAACCAAGAACTATGGAGGACATATTCAAGAATGTCCATAATTGTTTCCAGGCTTTGAACATGGAAGCTATCACCAAATCCATCTGTAATATGGACATAGAGGTGATATGGACTGCCTGTGTGGATTTGTGTAAATTGACCTTCCATATGCACCATCATGTGCTTTTCTTGGGTTAAGAAGAATAGAGGGGGATTGAAATAATTGAATATTAAGGTGATGGTATGTGAACAGCCATATTTAGCACACTAGGTTAGACAACCACTTGGTGGAGATATTGCGGAAGAGATTTAAGCACTAAATAGAATAAAATGGGTTTTAACATCCCTACCCTGCTAGATATTGTAAAACTATTACAGGATCTAAAGAAAGAGAATTAGAAGGGTTAAAGTAACAGTTGTAAAAAGACACAGGACCTCCTTAACATTCCCATAATGATACATGCTGGCATTCTAGACATTTTGTATCTGTAGGAGACCCTCACAAGAAACAAGTATGTTTCATCCTCACGACCTTCAGTGTCCTGCTGCACTACCATCTAGGTTAAGAAACTTGCTAGTTCTCTGAATTTAGACCTTTAACTATGTTTGATGTATAAACAGTACTTTTTATGGCTTTAGTATTCATCCAGTTTTCCATGGATGTGACTGCTGAGTAATTCACAGGGACATTGCCTGAAGGATGGAAATAAATATTAATTTATTATCCATTATTGTAATTCTATTTTTATTAATTAAAGTATTCTATTTACTTTTTAGAAAATATTATTTACTTGTATTATTATCCATGAATTTTATATTTGGTTCTTTGGCTCTCTGCACACATTATTTCCCCATTAATAAGGTGACTGTTCATTTCCCCAAAGATCTCACCCTCTAATAGGGTAGGGAAATCTTACTTAAAATTCATGTTACAAACATTGGAAATTTTAGTAAATTTTTGGTACTGGGGATCGAACTCGGGTCCTTGTGCTTTTGAGGCAAGCGAATTTTTAGTAAATTTTTAATTAGAAGTTCCACAACAAACTCTAAATCTGTCTGGATTTCTATACTTTGTCAATCCCAAGAGCTACTACCCAGTTTATTAGGTTATAGATTAAAGAAATATATCTATCTTACAAGTATGTAACCAACTATTCTTCCCAGCTTAGTTTTCTTCAGACCTCATTGTACATTGAATCAATTAGGTCACTTCTATAAAATGCAGTTTACTGAGTCCCATCATTATGAATTTGAACTTTTAACAAGCACCTTCATATTTCTGAATTGATGGTTCATGAACCATGGGTTTGAAAATAGTACTGTACTTGAAATTGTCTGATTCACACCAGAGTTAAAGAGTAAAGTAAACCGCACCTGGGTATCATACCTACAATATACTCTTTTAGGGACTCCACAAATTAATTTGTCAAATGATTCCCTTGACTAAAAGGGAATCATCCTAGCTCCAAGCAAAGTACAATATATCAGGAAGTGGATATAAACACATTAAAATGAAGAAAAAATGTTTCCAAGGTAAATAATGTACCTTATGAGGTCACTTAAGCTGAGGGTTATCATATACATCTTAGCTTATGGAACTAGTTAAGGATAAAAACAACAACCTTCAGCTGAGATTTATTTTCATATTGATGAGGAAAGCTATTCAAAACCTTCTACTTCAAGGGAAATACAAGAATTGTAGGTTATTGAATCTCAGATTAAGTTTGACAAAGAATGCATCAGTGTTCACATGGCATCTCATTGCCAACTTTTGTTTAAAACTCTATTTATTTATTTCAGGAAACCTAACAATAGAAAGGTTGAAAATGGCCTGAAATCAGTACAAACACAGATTAATAAGTGCATTAGTATAGATTCTTTTTTTTTTTTTTAACTACTGTAGTGTTTATTTGAGCAAATAGTAATTCACAAACCAGGCAGCTCTTGATTGCAGGTGGTTCTGACTCTGACACAGGGCCAGGAGAAGAAAGCCTTTATGGGTGAATTCCACAGATAAGATTTGAATAGTCCCACCCCTACCACTGCTGCCCCTGACCAGCTCTCTAGAACTGAAGAACCACTAGTACAGATTCTTTTTACAAATGGATGGGAGAGATTGACTGATTTCATGGAATCATTTAGGTGATTGTAAGAGCTGGGAATTACAAAATATCTATAGGAAAGGCCAGCAGGTTGGAAATTCCATCAGGAGTTGATGTGGAAGTCTTAGGTGGGAAGGCAGTCTAGAGACAGAATTCCTTCCTCTTCAGGAGACCCCAATCCCCAGTCTTTCTCTTGAGGCCCTCAGCTGATTGGATGAGGCTGGTCCACATTCTGGAGAGTAATCTACTTTACTCAGCCCACTGGTTTATTCATCATACCTAATAAATAACTTTACAGAAGTATCTATATGGGTGTTTGACTAAAACACATGTTGACACACAAAGTTAACCATCTCAATAAGCTAAATGATTATGAATTAAAAAGTTCATAAAGAAAACCTTTAAAATGTTGGTGTCATTGTTGAAAGGTGAGCTATAAGTGGTTTCTTTTCTCTATATATCAGCTTACTGATGTTAAACACCTGTTTTAGGGAAAATTGGCCATTCTGAATGTCATAAATTTATAGATTGTATTCATAAGGCAATCAATGAAAAAATGTAATACTTCAAGGATCTAAAAATTAGAAGGATTTTTCGGTGGTTGATTCTTTGGACCTATGGTGAGGCAGGACATCAATGGTGGCAGGAGAATATGATGGAGGAAGCTGTTTACCTCATGGCATCCAGGAAGCAAAAACGAAGAGGAAAGGGCTGGAGTCCCAATATTCCCTTCACAGGCACATTCCCATGACCTAACTGACTTCTACCAGGACTTACACCCTGACGATGCCACTGTCTCCCAGTGGTGCCACATGGACCTCTGGAGACATTTAAGATCCAAACAATAAACCTGATCTAGAATAAATAATGCCAAACAGGACAAGATAGAGTTTCATGCCCATTAAGCAAGATATAAAAGGAAGACTGTGGCATGATTTCATTCTTTTCTTTTGTGGTAGTAGGAAATCATTTTCTGGAAATGGAGCAGCCCAAGATTTCCCACATCATGCTTTTCTCTCTGTTCTCAGTGCATTGTAAAGTAAAAAGTGGTGAAAGATCTTGACCCAGAGTATCCTGGTACCTGCTGAGAAAGAAACATTTCAATTGATATGGTACTCTATGGGTGTCTATCTTGGATACTTTATTACACTCAGAACTTAATTATGAGAGTTATGAACTTAACTTTCCACTTCTTTTGGATCTTGTTGGCTGCTCTGTTTGCTCAAATATTTGGGCTATCCTTTCTTAGTTCTCACAATTAATTATGGAGAAGATAAAGAAGAAATTGAGTTTTACTTCAAGTTATGTGAATAGTTGGATTTGACAGGCTGAGGCAAGCCACTTTGTGTTTCTGGACCTTAGCTTCTTTACTGATACAATAAAACAATTGGGTTAAATAATTGTCAACGTTTCTACAATCTTTAGGAATCTAAGAAACATGTAGCTTAAAAGAAGTATGAAGATCTGCCCTATAAGATACCATAATTCCATTCTGGTGAAATTACACTCTAAGACAGGTGGTGTCAAGGCACAAAACATGTAATCGTTGAGTAATGGGACAGGTGAAGGGGTTCAAAAACTATTCAGCTCTTTCAGAACTGGGACTTTATGGTGTCCACATCAATTATTTCTTGAAGTGTTGCATCTTTAAAAAATTAAAGTGAATGTGTCTAAACACCACTGATTCTTTTGGATCCACATAGTAATGACCTTTTAAATGACCTTCCTTTTGAATGAGCTTTGCATGGCTTTCCCTCAGCATTAGCAAAAGTATTAAGGTGTGATGGAGGCACTGTAAGTGTCAAAGAAAGATACGTTTTGATGCTAAATCAAGACCAAACCTAGACCAGTGGTGACAAACCTAAGTATATGAGTTGTTTTTTCTAAACTAAAACCTCAGTATTCAGGTTTAATTGCAGTGTTGGCACTTCACAATAAATAAGTGGGTTTTGGGTTACACTAGGTCTCTAAAAGCTTCACCATCCCTGACCTCAACCATTACAACACTAAGATCCTTGAAGACAGAAACTGAGCCTTATTGAGCTTATATTCTACCTCAGTGTCTGGAGTGGGGTAAGTGCTCAATATATGCTGTTGAATAGTTGCAAAAATTAAACATGGATTGTAATTGGTACAACATAAGAATAAGGGATATATATTTTAACAGGTCACTGATTAGCTATTTTATACCATTTATGTGCCATTTATACATCAATCTTATGCCATTCAATTAAAGTATACTTTCAGCATTTATGAAAAGCTAGCTAAGGGCAATTTGATATGAGATGCTTTATATTTATCTCTTTGTAACATATAAGATTCTAATTTAGTTCTTACCCATCTTAGAAATGATAAAATTAAATTTAAAAATATAAATTCAACTGCAATATTCTGTGGCTTTATGACTATAATTTTAAATCAGAATATCACTTTTGTAACATCAGGGTTATATTTAGGAAGAGAAATATTTAATTTATTGAAAATAAATAAGCAAATAAGTCCATATTTGCTCTTTTACCTGGACACTGCTAGTTTGAAATTCGTGGAGCTATCTCTGGTACCAATTTCTTCTTTGAGGAAGACCTTAGGCATTCTCCATTTCAGCTTTCCTTTGACCTTTCCAGGGCATGTGTTTGTCCTGGAATCCCCCATTTTGTTTTTAGTTTATGTAGGGCCTAAGAGTTATTGCACAGAAAGGTGGAAGAGAGCTTCCTTTTTGTACAGGCTGGAGCTTCTGCATTTCATCATTACCCTCTTTTCTAAAAAACGCCAGTCACATGTGAGTTGGACTCCCTAAGGCTAATGGCCAATCCTTTGCCCCTTGCTCCAGAGGACTTCTTTCCACAGGCCCTTGCCATGCAAGCTCTTGCCTCTTCTCTTCAGGCTCCTCGTAGTGCCTCCAGAATGCCCACTAGTGTATCTTCTCACCTATACCTGCCAATCAGCATGTGAAGAGGGGATGTTTGATTAGGCCCCTGCTGAAATCATGTTGCTGCCAGCCACAAACAGATTCCTTTTTAAGGAAACAACCTGCAGCTTTGCTTTTACACCCCCAGATTGCAGAAAGAAGTTTAGGGCTAATAGCTTTAGATTGGTGTCAAAGGCATTATTTATGTTCATTAGACACAGTGTGAAAGCACATGGCTTACACACAGGCAGAGGCATTTCCTATCTTGCTCAACCCTTCATTGTTATCTTGTCAAGTCTTAATCCAAAGCTTGACTAATGTCTAATGTTGCAGTTCATAAAAAAACATACAGACTTTGGCTCTATATATTTCTAAGGCTCTGTGGGTGTTTTTCTGAAAATCAGTTGGTGAATATTAAGCCTAGTAAAATTTAGTTTATTGCCTCTAAATTAAAGCTCACTATATTTTATTGAGAAATGGCATACAGGTTTTTAATTATCTAAGGTTAAGTTTCTAAGAAGGCCATAATATTCACAAATGCACAGGAACTCAGAACTACACTGTTTTTCTTTTTCATTTCATAGCAATTAGCAATTGCTAAGTTAAATTACTTCTTCATTTAAAACATATCTATGGAGGGTCAACTGTGTACTAGGCACTGTGGTACCCACTATAAACAGTGGGGGGAAAAACATGCAAGTTCCCAATTATCCCGGAACTTCAATGACTGAGTGTTGTGGCTGGAGAATGACTGAGTGTTGTGGCTGGAGGTGAGAAATATTGAACAAGTGAACCAAATAATGATAAATGTATGTATGTGTGTGTATATATATATATATATATATATATATATGA
Source organism: Heterocephalus glaber (assembly GCF_053883595.1). NCBI lineage: Eukaryota > Metazoa > Chordata > Mammalia > Rodentia > Bathyergidae > Heterocephalus > Heterocephalus glaber. The sequence continues at coordinate 77,372,404 of NW_028258315.1, read as the reverse complement.
CTCTATTCAAATAATGATAAACAAAATTTTAAAAGAGAAAAATAAGATAACAAGAGAAAAAAAATTAAAGAAGAAGTGATGATTTCTATGAGCTTTGTGTGTGTCCCAGTGCTGGAATAATAGAGGGACACCAGATTTTCAATAGGCAGATGAGCTAACAGGTGACAATCTTGTGTAATAGGTTCTGTGATAATCCCCACAAATGAGGTCTAGTGGCATGCGTAAGGAGTCTAACTCTCTATGGAAGAACCAGAGAAGGCCTCTTGGCCTTTACTGTGACACAGCTTGGTTGTTTCATTAATAACCACAATACACTAAGCACCTTCCCTACATCTAGGTGACTCCCCTACACTAGCTGTGGCCAGAAGTGAGGAGCACGTGGGTCCAGATGAAAGTAGATCTGGAGGAAGAATTAAAGTGTGTCTGAATAGTGAAGATTTTTTTGTTGTATTGTTTGTCCTATAGTTCATGTAGTTGAATGGTTAGAAAGGGATATTACCTAAGGTGTAAATAATGGGGAGAATCTCTTTCTCTATAGCACCTATCAGTGGACTTGGGCCCTCTTATTTATGTACTCCAACTCAGTCTGTATTTGTACATACTGTTCTCCTTCATCTTGCAACTCTCCCTGCCTTTTCTCTACTTCCCTCTGATAACTTCTACTTGACCTTTGGCAATGTCCTTAAATGTCACTTCCTTAGAACAGTCCTTCCTAATTCTTCAAGATTTTAAGAGGTCCCTCAATTATAAGCTCTTACAATGTCTTCTATGTAATTCCCTGCTATAATTTTTGCCACATATATTCTGATTATCTATTATTTGTTTCCACCAGTCCCCCAGATAGATCTCTTTTTTTGTTTGTTTTTTTTGTGTGTGTTCTTTTTTTTCTTTTTAAGAAAATATAGAGTTTATTAGACACTGAATAGAAAAATAAAATCATTTACAAAGAGACCTTGATCCTTCTGGGCACCTCTATGACCTCCACTCCAACCCCAAGGAAAGCATTATTTTATATACACAATGGCTGGCAAAGATTAAAAAAACGCAAACTTCCAAAGATGACAAATTCTCAGCTTAAAGAGGTTGATGACTGAGTCAGCTGCTATGGTCCCTAGAGGAGTCCTCTTGTGTGGTCGCAGCACCAGTTCAGGCCCCAGCCTTGTGAACCAGAGGCTGATACCAGGGACCCTGAGCATGTGACAAGGCAGACAGCCTATGACCTCATTGCATCTTCCAGCATCTTCTCTATCCAGTATTGCTTCTGCTCCTCTATCGCCTGGCCAAACCGATCCATGGCTTCCCTTAGTCACTGGGAATTTTCTGCAAAGACGAGGTGAAACCACTGAGATTCCTTGAACATGTAAGATTTGCCACGGGATAATATCAGCTTGTGGTCCAGGAAGCAGCAGTGGAGGACCGGTTCTTCTTTAAATGTACATGGTTCCAGTAACTTCTTCAAGTTTATCCAGATATAAAGGCCACAGCCATGACTGCGAAAGGTGATCTTAAACTCATACTGCTCCTCCAACTCATGCAGCCTCTTGGAGACATACACATAAGCCTCCTGGAGCCAGGAGTGATGGGTGGGCAGGTACACTCTGTTGATCCAGTCTCTGTCCCCAAGCAGGTGACGCAGCTTGTACTGGGTGATGCCAGAGACACTGTGGAGGTAGCCAAAGGGGCTCATAGCAGAGATCACATCATCATTGTGGGTATACAGAACACCAAAGCAAAAGGCAGTGATGCCAAAATCCTTACTTCCCCAGATCACATGGGTCCTGTTGGGGTCAGGCAAACTTTCTAAGATAAGAACACTGGAATATGATGGTTTCGTCAAACATGGACAGCATGTATGTTTCATCTATGATCACATGTCATGCATTTCTTTTGGCAAATTTCAGGTATTCTTTCAGTGACTCCTTCATGTTGACATCACCCAGAGGATTCTGAGGGTTGGCTAGCAAGAGGCCTTTGACCTTTTTACTCTTAGTCTTAGCTTCAAGCAGGGCTTGCTCATCATGAGCTGGAAAGGCTGGGTGTTTGTATTAGTGATCTCACTGTCCACATAGACAGGAATCAGCTCAACTTGTGCATACATCTGGGCGCTAAAGAGGAAGCCACTATGGAAGGGAGTGGGGACCAGAATGACATCCCCTGGGTCACACAGAACCATGACCAGTGCAGAGAAGACAGCACAGCAGCTATTTAGAACAACCGTATTTCTCAGATTCAGGCAGCTAGGTGATCCACAGTGGTAGGTCAGGAACTTGGCCACTTCTGCCAGCAGAAACCGATGTCCTCTCCAGTTGGGGTACTGCAGCAGGGGGTCCTCCATGTAGTTCATGTCATTTGGATACAACCTTTCAGTCATCAGATCAACACACAGCCTGTTCTCATTGTTGCCAAGGTTAAGGAATCCCAAGGAGTTCAGGATGGTGTGGTATTTGTCTCCTTGGTAGGCCTCGTAGTCCTAGAAGTTGGAGTAATAAAATGTAGACATCTTAACTCCCCAGTTGGACAGAATATGGCTGCAAAATGTAGCTTCAGAATCACTCCGCTGGGCACCTGGGTGGTTATGCTGCATAACTGATGGGGCCTGGCTCGTATTCCAGGTATCTGTACCAGCCTCAGAAGGCTTGCTGGAACCCTGTTGCTATCCATACTCAGCTCTTCAGCCTAGAATCCTTACTAGTGCTGAAGGTGTCCTTAGTCTTTGGGGCTTGGAGACCTGTTCTTCCTCTGTTCGCTAAGCTTGTGTCTTGTGCTTTGGCCTGGAAACCCAGATGGATCTCTTAAAGGAATGTGTTTAACTGACTTCAGTTTTCCAGAATTCCCTGAGGTATCTAGGACCCAGGACATACATGCTTAGTAAATATTTGTTGAATTAAAGATGAATAAGATTGTCAATGGTCTCATGGCCTCTTCTGTGCAGACTCAACTATGTAGTCTAACCAGTGACTCTATGATTACAGTAGCTTGAACATGTACTCTTCAGAAGAATCCCTCTAGGATTACCCCAACCTGAGACCACTGTTAGGTTTCTCTATTTGCAAATCAGTGAATGGAGCTGCTGTCTTCTGAAGGCTTGAGTGTGGTGGGAAGGTTCATTTCCAAGGTGGCTCACTCATCTGGTGGTAAGTCGATTCCTTACTATTTGGTCCTCTTCCTGGAAGTGTCTTCAATATCCTTGCCCATGGAAGCAGCTGAGTTCCCACCCAGTAACTGATCCAAAGCAGAGACTGTAATGCCTTTATAACCTGGCCTTAGAAGCCACACTCCTGCCATTTTCAATTGGGTAAATAGGGCAGACATGATTCACTGTGGGAGAGGACAACATGAGATTATTGAGAGGTGAAGATCAATGGGACCATCTTGGAGGCCTATTATCGCACCAGGCTAAGTAAATCCTCCCTTTATTCTTGAAAGAAGAATCAGGGTCTTTTTCATGTGGCCATACCCCAAAGGAGTGTTTGGTGAAGAGGATGTTGACCCTTAGGGATACTATACATAAGCTACATGTGAGTTGTTGACAGGCAGAGAGTCTTTGACTTATCTTCAACCTTTCACCTATGGTCCCCTCTGACCTTTGGCAACATAAATAAATTTCCACAATATCCCTCTTCAGTGGGTGTTATTTTCCCTATTACAAATGATAAGTTAGGGTCAAAACACAGTCAGGGGAATTGCCCAAGGGTAGCCATATGTCACTGTCAGCATGAGGATTACAGCTCAAGGTATCTGAATTCCAAGCTGTGTTTAGACTGGACCACCTCCGGTGTGTAATGAGTTGTGGCATGCACCAACTTCTCTCAATTTCCTTTTAATTCTGCCTAACCCTTGCTGAATTCATCTTCTCACCTCCATGGTACACTGACACACTCCTGTGTGCATGCACCCGCTTGGACACCTACAGTTCACCTTGTCCCCACATTTTCTGAAAACCCAGAGGACCCGTCCATGACAGCCTCTCTCTTGTGCTAATAGGGGCCCCTCAGGGGAAGTTTCTAGAGTAAGAACTAAGCTCCCAACTTCAGAATGGGAAAACTATAATTTTCATATTGTATCTCCTTGCCAATTGTAAATCAGTCATTTTAAGGGTGCTTCCCATTCTTGTTTCCCTTCAGGCAGCTCTTATTCCTCTCCAGAAAAAGAAAGATTTGCTTTATAGCTAACTGCAGGACTGAAACAACATATAAAATAGCAACAGCAGGGAACAAATGTGTCCCTAAAGTGGCAATATGGTGCCTTTTTGTGTGTTTTAAGGCTTTGCGGTGAGAGGCAATTTTTCTTTTCTGGTTTCTACTTGAATAGTTGTTGAAAATTTGGAAAACAATATTAGGTGTGCTCAGTAATGGGGCCTGGCCTGAGTTATTCTGCACTACTGCACTATCAGTTATATATATATATATATATATATATATATATATATATATATATATATATATTTTCCAACATTACTTTGGCCAGCAGCACTCATGATATTTGTCGGGCAAAGCCATCAAGCTAATAAAAAGTATCATTCCAATATTAACTGTATTTTTGTTTATTATGTAATGCCTTTCTCACCAAAATCATTGGTGTTGTATATTATTAATTTAAAAACTATATAATGAAAACCTACTTTATTTCCTCATTTATCTTCCTCTTTCTTTGTTTTGAATATTAAAAAATAGCCGTTCTGACTTTCAAGCCTATTTTCTTTTATTTTTGTCAAATAGGACAATTCAAACATTTCTTTTGAAACAAAGAACCCAAAAGCCATAGAAATGTCTATATTTCTCCAAAGTCCCTACAGTATCAATAAATCCAGAGGGCTGACAGCACAGGGAAAGTTCTACACTGAGAGAAAAAGCAAATTGGATCAACAGTGCTGTTCATTATCCTCTATATTAGAAAACAATGCTATGAAGAGAAGAGGTTATTTCCTGGAGGGAAGACCCCTGTGTGACCTGTTTTCTCACCACTGGCTGAATGCGGCCTCCTTCACAGCTACACTTCCAAGCATCATTTCAGACCAGCTATGAAGTGCTTGCTTTTTGTTGTTGTTTGTTCATTTTCTTCTGTTCCCCTTCTCCATACTGCATTTTATGTTGTTAAGTCAGGGACTGCTCTCCCTTTCAACAATCAACACATGTAATGTTATGGAAGGACTTAATTCCTGAAGGGCATTGATCTGCAGGAGTAGCTGGGAGAAGAGGGCTGGCTACACAGTCAGATGTGTCCTCATCCCACACATGATGTAGGAGAATTTTTCACAATTCCAGCACCATAGATCAGTGGTGAAGAAAACTCCCTTGAATCCTACTCTTTATTTGCCACTGACAGTCAGGGCGGCCTCTCTGGTCTTCTCATCTGGTATGTCATCTTTGAGCTCCCTTCCCCTTCTGAAAGCTTTTCTAATGGTAGGATTGTGTGCCTGTGGATGGCATTTCTAAACTGTGGGCCTCAGGAGTGGAACTTCTTGGGATGGATAATAAATCCTGTACACTATGAGAGTGGGAGTAGAGAAGAGGGATAATGAAGTTTACAGCTAGTCTGTGTGGTAGTTTAAGGGGACTTTTAATCATATTCTTTCCTCTTTCAGATTCAACCTCGTATGACAACTAGATGCAGAAGCCAGAGAGTAAAAAGCCAACCTAATTATTGGTGACATTGGACAGGAAAGCCTGGCTTGGTCTGAGGCTCCAATGGGCTTTCCTGATTGTACCCCTTTCCTATCCCCACTTAGTAATACCTTATGTTTAGAATATAGTATATGTCATAATTCTTCGACATAGGTTTAAAACTCAGTTAATCCTTAATACTAACCCTTTGAAATAAATACTATTATTTGAAGTAGATACTTTCATAGGTGAGAACACTGAGGTACAGACAAGCTGAACAAAGTGCCCGAGGCAGTCTAGCTCTCAGAGGGACAGCATTTACATTCCCAGCCACACAGCCTGCCATTAGGGAGCTGCATGTGCTGCCGGTGAACTAGGCTGAAGTAGGCAGGGCAGCTGCAGAACTAGTCAGGGGAGCTGCACAGAGAAACATGAAGTTCTGAATGGGAGCCTGTACAGGTGACTTGCTGGCTCTTCTGTCAGTCTTACCAGTGAGCTGAGCTATTCCTCAGGACCCATGCATGAGCAATGGCAGTATTCTTCCAAGAGAGGATAATTTTTTTTTTTTATTTTGCAGGCCAAGAAGAAACAGCGAAGAGGGAGAAAATGGTTCATTCTCCAGGGGTAGCTCATATCGTTAGAATAGTAAGAAAAGGCAGGGCTACAATTCACATCAGAAACCAAAAGATCAGATCCAGTTGGCTTTGGGGGAAGCCCACCTCAAATGGGGGTAAGCAGGGTGAAGTTATATAATTTTCAGGGTCCAGTACAAAATGAAAAGCCAGGGTTCCTTGTACAGAATGATCAAGAGGTTCAAGATCGTGACAACAGAGCATTAAAGCAAACATAGAGCCCTTCTAAGCCAGGGGCCTCTGTAACTGCACAAGCTGCAGGCCCATGACACCAGTCCCCTGTGGCAGGTCCAGAGCTTTGAAATCTAAGGTGTGCTGAAGGGGAGCTTTCTTCTGGAGCTGCAAACTAGATTATTCTATGACTTTGATTAGTGTGAGGCTGTAGTATAGCTTATAGACCATATTGAGGCCACCTTGTAATTGAACCAGAAATCCCTGGGGATGGGGTACAGGAACTCAATCAGTGTATTTCAAGAGCTCCCCAGGTGGTTCCAGTATGTGGCCGGATGAGAATAATAGTTTAATTTCTAATCAGGTCAAGGGTCCTCAGGAAGACATCTTAGTTGTAGTTCTAGAATTCTCTTGGAGACAGATCCTCATGCTGAGGTGTCAGGTAGGAAGTGCCTACACCTGGCCCTGGCAGGTAACATGGAGAAAAGATTGCTTGGAATAAGAACAGCATCCTCAACAGGGATACTGGGGAGAGAGAAGGGAAAAAGAAATCACTGCAAACCAGAGAGCCCGAATGACCACCTAGATGACAACTCCTTTGTCTTAGACCAGCATTGCCCTGAGGAAGTGTCCCTGGGTAGCCAGATCTTGTTATTCTTCAAGAGAAGTTGGATGGCTAGATTCTTCAATGAAGTATCTCAATTTTTATATATGCTGACAAAGTCAAATAAAAAACAGAAGATAACAACAACAATAAATAGAATGGTCTTATTTTGGCCACACATAATATCAGAAGGAGTTCACAGACTGCCAGCTGCTGAATTAAAGAGTCACAGATTCTTTAATTAGAACTAGAAACAAGTTTTCTTGTATAGATGAAGAAGCTGAAATTCAAGGAAGGGCAGTGGACCAGATCAGCCCTACAGAGAGCTTCTGGCAAGGCCTGGGATCCAGGGCTGTTGATCTGACTCCTGTCTCCTTTCCACTCCACCGCATGTTACTGGGAGAAATACAGAGAGAGCTTCAAAGTTGAATGATTCTTTACTAAGAATTGGAAACTTACAAAATTAGCTAGAAATTTATCTCACATTAAATTCATTGTCCTAATGATTTAAATGAATACACATGGTTTGAATTAATGCCGATCTCATTTTGGTTTTTGCTCTTTTTTTCATGGCTATGTGCCTTGCAAAGATAAAATATGTCTGATTCATGGAAGACACTCAATAAATATTTACTGAATGAATGAGTGAACGAATGACTATCATAGAGACACAGCGTTCTTGAATGCTGGCAAGTGTGTGTGTATGTGTGGGTATTTGTGTGTTTTCAAACAGAAATTCTCTGATAATCATAACTACATTATTAGATCATATTTTAAGATGCTTGGTTGAATTCACTAAGGAAATGAATCAATATCATTCTGAAGAAAAAGAAATTACTCATTAGAGAAATAGAAATATTGCTCTAATTTAAAAGCATTCTTATTTGTCTTATTTTTTTTTCTCGAATGTCCTTATAATTCCAAGCAATCTGGCAATAGGAAGGCCACTTGCCTATGGTTGGGCATACTGAACTTTCTGTCCTGGCTCTGACCTCATGGACTTATGTAGCAAGTGGAAACCATTTAAAATGTAATATTCTATCTCTTTCATTCTTGTAGCTTTTATTTTGACATGCACAAGAGATTAGGTCTCAAAGTTAATTTGGATCAAATGATTAAGGACACAGATTTTTCTAATATTTACTTATATGTCCAGGTGTGATTAATAATAACCTTTTTCAGTACATTTGACAGCTTTTCAAAACATTTTTCCACTTTAGATGGAAATTAAACCTTGTCACTGTTCAATGAGAGAGGAGAGTACTGCATGTGTTATGATTCTATCTTCTCAGCATATTCTCCTCTGAGAGTGTCAGGGCAAAAAATAGTGAAGTGTGGATTTCTTGAGTGGACTGTGACACCAAGTGGTATTTGGAGAAAGAATATGTGTGACTTAGTATCATAAAAGGCTTTCAGAGGTCGGAACAGAGTTACCATGACAAGGTAAGGCTTGGTTGCCTGGATTTTCAGAGGCACAGGGTGGGTGGTACAGACCAGAGGTGGTTGGCACACCTCAGGGGTAGTTGTGCAATGACCGTGTAACCGAAGGGAAACCCAATAGCCAGCAAAGCTGGCTTTGAGATGGTCTTATGCAATAAAGTGGGTGATAGAGAAATCCAGCTCATGGGATTCCTACTACCAAAGAGGAATATTAAAACAAACACATAACTAAGAAGTAACAAACTTACTGAGTCACACTGACCTCCTCAGATCTGCTTAGCCAACAGGCTTCATTAGACTATTTAATTAGCTGAGTAACAGTCAAATATTGCCCTCAAAAATGGCAATTTCAAAGTTTCCTTGGAATGCTTTTAAGCATATTATGAATTTCATTATAGACAAATGAAGTTGTTTCCTTTTTGACCTATTCTCTCGGGTAAATAGTGAAAAGGACTTACGTCTTCAGAGGCTGGTCATTGATTAAAAAGGGGACCCACAAAGCAATAGCTCAGTGGGGCTTTGGGCTGAATGCCTGACAAGTTTTGCCTGTAGGTAAGAGCCAGGGAGAGGAAGTTTGCTTTATTTTAATTCAAAATTTTATCCTGTCTTCCTCTACTGAGGAAATAAACACACTGGGAGTCTCTGCTTTCTACTGGGCTAAGCTGATAGCCTCAATATTATGTAGGAGAACAGTCATGGTAATAGTTTGTGAGGTACATACAGTGTGCTGGGCACCTACCTAAGAATGTTATACATGTGATTGCATTTGTTCATTAAGAGTTTCCATGAAGTGGTTATTATCTCCATCTTACAGAAAAAACAGGCTCAGAGGGGTTTTGTAGTTTGCCGAAAGTCACACAGCTTGTAAGTAGATGGATGGTATCCAGAGGCCTCCTCTTCATCATTATACTACACAGACTTCCAGAGGCAACAGTCACTCCATAAAAACTAAATGAGCCCCTCCTTGGACCAAATGCTATAGTAGGGATGAAGAGGATATTGTACTGATTTCAACCACATGATCTTTGTTTTCTACTTTGTCATTCACTGCTTGATGGTTTCCCATTTTGTCAGTAGTTCTTCAGCTGGCATAACTCCTGCTAAACATTTTTTCCAGTGGCACTACACAGAATGAGAAGTTAGGGTTTCAACCCAAACGAGGGAGAGAGTGGTGAGGAAGTGAGGCTTGTAGAGAAATGAAGAATATCGGAGGCCAGGGCTTGGTGTTTTCCTGGAGTCACCTAGAGACTGATGCTTCTCCTGGGAAGAGATCTTTGAAGAAGTTCCCTCTCCACCCCCTCCCCACCAAGGGGGTCAGAGGGGTCAGATGGAGCAGGTGCATGTGCGGATCATTAACATCATAGGCCCAAGACCTGAGGCCTTTTGCAGGGTTGGATGTGGATTGAGAAATTAGCAAGGTTTCTTCCTAATTGAGCTATTTAATCCTTGGTGCAGTTCAATGTCAGTGTGGTTTTGGACTTATGAGTGTCATAAGGCTGGTTGCCTTTTGATGATAATGATAATGAGTAAACATTAGGTCCACATTCCATTACTGACTCTCTGGTAGTTATAATAACCAGTATTTATTGGGTAGCCATGATATTTTAGGTCCTTTAGTTATGTCTCCCCATGCTCCTGCTGGAGAGAGCTGTCATTATCCTTTTTTAACATAAAAAATAAAAAAGTAAGAATCACACAAGTTTAGGAAAATAAAATGTTTTGTTCAAGGTTACCCAGGGGCAAGGGTCAGCCTTGGCAGTTCTAGATCTTTATCTGTTGAATAAATTAATTAATAAACACTCTCTATATCTGGCATATAAAAACATTTGACAAGTATAAGACACTACTATTATATAAAATGGCAAGAGTCAATTTAAGAGTAAAAACACCAGCTGATAAAGGTAATATATCAGCCATTTATTTTCACAATAATGCTGATTAGAAAACAACTACGAAACCATATATATTTATTTAGAATCTGCAGGCCGGCCAGGAGGGTCATCTGGTCCCACTGTGTGCACTCATTGGCTGGTAACTTTGGTGATTTTGGTTGAGCTCTTGGTGCATAGCAGACTCAGCTATCAGCATCTCCTAGGCCAAGACAACAGGCAATTCAGTGCTGCTCAATTCAGTGCAAGCCACTGCTCTACTGCATCATGCCACTGCTCTGGCTCTGCTGGAACACCCAGCTCTCAGCCATCTTAAACTCAGTGTCAGTAAATCCTTGGTTCAGCTGAGTGTTCCCACTCAAGTTGACCATTAATTAATCCACCACAATCACCAAATGGCCAGTTAGGCTAAGACTGTTAAAACCAGTAGCATGATTATTTATGTGGGCTCAGTTTACTGATTCCACTAGCCAAAGAGCCCACCCCAGAAACATCTGTATCAGACCCTGAAGAAAAGATAATGTTCCTCTGTTACACATCCCCAATACTGGACTGTGGAACACGACCCATTCCTTGAACCTCATTCTAAATAGTTCACATTCTCCTAAAGCCCAGTGTTTTTGTTTTCTTTACAGTTATCCATCTTTTTGGCTTGTGGAACAGAAATTATTTCCTTGGGTTTTTTTTGCTACTTTCTGCTTTCCTGTCCTGAATTTTCCAAGATAGTTCCCTTGAGTATTACAATTAATTGTCCAACCCAGTCCACTTCATCGCCCCTGTAATTGATCTCTGCCTAGGAGTCTCTCCATCAATTTAACTATTACTTTCCTAGGGCCTCTAGCACTGGTTGAGGTCTTACTATTTGGAACAGATGATAGTAATGGTAACCATCCAGCACTCTGGAGTTAGTTTCCCTAGCATTGTGCAGTTTTTGGAACAGCTTATTCTCTGACCTCTTTGAAGATAGTCTTTTCGATTAACTTCTAAGGGTCAGTGCTGGACTTTTTGCTCCTTATCACTTATCTGCCCAAGTATTTTTTTTGAGCTGGCCATTCACTTATCTCTCCAGCTCTACTTATAGATTAAGCTGCCTGTCACTTTGACTATGTCTAGCAGGTTCTTTCTAGGACATGTTTTGGATTGTGCTAGAAAAGGCCATGGATTAGAGAATTGCCGATATCCTTTAAAGTAGTGTGGTGAAAATGTCAGCATTTAATTATTGTTAATTATTATCAAATTATTATTCCTCAAAAACCAATGCAAAGTTCTTGTGTCGTAGCTCTTAGGTTCACAGAATTTGCAATATCAACATTTAACTTGTTTCTAAATTCAATATGGATGGCCAGTCAGTTTCTTAAATGAGTGATGTATTAATCTTGCAAATTATTAAAATTATAATTTTATTTTAAGTTTGTTCATCATTGTGTGGAAATGAAAGGACACTTGATGGTTAATGTGCTATTGTGAAAATCATTCTAGGAAATTCTCTCTCTCCATTTGAATTTTAGAGCTATACAGTATGACTACAAAAGAATTGTAAAGGTCAGACAAGATCACAGGTTTTTATTTATCAAATTTCAAAATGACATTTTGAGAAATTAAATTTCTAAGGTCACCGTGTAGCATCAGAGGTAGAATTATGATCAGACCATATGCTCTTTGATAATGTAGTGTAAATAAATTTCAGATTTGATTAACTTGCTAGTAATTTTTCCTATTTCAGTGACATGGAATTGATTGTCTAGCATAACAAAGATACATTTCATAGTATGTATACTAGATAAGAGTAAATGTCAAAGGTACCTTTACTCTTAGGCTAAAACGAGAAGAACAGGTGAATGCCAAATTATAAGGGCAAACTCGTTATTTGCTTAAGTCATCACAGAATGCTTCTCTGCAGGACAGAGGCAAAAAATTTTATCCCTTGTTCTCCTGTCTAATCCTTTGGGGTAAATCAATGCATATTTTATAGGGAGCACTTAAAATATTTCTTTGATCTATTGTCAAAAAGGTGAATTAGTAACCCATATGCCCACCCAACAACCCCCAATAATTTGATGTACATGCACTTCTATCCCACCCGTTTACATAAAGAATCATCCACACATTAAAGTACACCTGTCATCTGTTCATTAGTGAATCATCCCTGCATTAAGAGGCTTTCAATAACCAATCTTTCTAATGTTGTTAGACAACCTTGACCTTCAGTTTCTCGCAGTGTGAATAATATTGCATCATATCTACACAGAACAGTATAATCATCTTTTCTATTCGCAGCACTAAGACAGTCAACAGTATTTGATACAATCAGCATGTGTCTTGATACGGAAGGCACATGGTGACAAGCCTAACTGAATGTAGTTATTCGGCTGTCATGAAATGCACCTTATGGTGATAAACTTCCACCATAAAATTGGAAGACTATCACATAAACATGTTTCACAAAGAAATACACTAGCAGAATTCACTGCCCGGTTATTGTTGAAAAACAGTGTTCTATTTATTGTGCTGCAGTTTTTACAGTATGTGTCAGTGTTTGGATGCTCATTACATTTTACAATGAAGTAATTACTGGGTGGTGATTTCTTTATTCTGGACAGCAATTCTATCTAATTAGTGAACAATAAATTGAAGCAGTTAGATTAGAGAAATTTGAATTGACATAGCAGAATAGCCTGATTTTCTGTTTGTAGAAGCATTGAGTTATTTAAATTTAGGCTTCCATCTAAACACACATTTTTCAGCTTCAAGATAAATAACTTTTTCTTGTCCATCAACCCTTCTTTTACCTCAGCCTCTGCTTTTTCTCTCTGTTCCTTTCTCTATAATATCATTGTGTTTAAACTCATAAAATAATATATTAATGTTGTATATGAGATATTTGAGATATATCATTGAGGCTAAGGATATAATCATTAAATGTGCATACATAGGCTCTAAAGTGATAATATAAACTTTATTTAAAGAAATTTGCCCTTAAATTATATTGTTATCTTGGGATTGATACTCATAGTCTGATGCCCACACTTTAGCTACCCAGTGTGGAAAGAGGATCTGCTCCTGGGATCTGCAAGTTAGGAAACCCAACTTCTTTGCTTTTAATGAGGCAGGACTTTGGGAGGGACCAATTCCCATGGCAGACCTAGGACTGATCTGTATTTACTCATCTTATGATTTGTAGATTCATATCTTAAAATATAGCCACAACTACCTCTAAATTCCATGCATAATCATGATAGAAAATACCTTTTATGGGTAAAATTTTGAAAAAAAGGAAGATAATAGCTTGAGAAGCTGACAAGATCTGGTTCTTAGGGCATGAGAAGATAGGGAAGAGTAAGACCAGAGGGTGGTAGAGGAAAGAAGAATAAGAAAATGAAAAGGAATACAACTGTCAAATAAGAATCAGAAGAACACCAATGTAGGTATACTAACTCTAAGAAAAATTGATTTAAAGAAAAGCAATCAGTAGGAACAAAAAAGATATTAAATTATAATAAAAAGAGCAGTTCATCAAAAATATATTTCCATCGTGAATGTATATGAACCTATCAACACAGCCTTAACATATATAAAACAGTCACTGATGGTTAGATGAGAAAATGAAAAACTTAACATTCATTGTAGGAGGTTTAATATCTGATGATTGGAAACATGACAAATTAATATAGAATATAAACAAATAATAAACACTTGAAATTTTGGTAAGTTAATTTAAAGTGGACAACAAGTAGTCAGCTTTGGGATTTTGTTGCCAAAAGGAAATGTAGCCCCAGTATTGCTAGAACACCGTATCTCTCAAAAGAAATTTAGAATCATGACTTTTTGGTCTGAATTTCTCCTAGAAGTGACAGTTTAAGCCTCCAACATCATAAGCACAGTACAGGCCACACAAGCTAGTGCTCAGGCAGGGTCACAATGTGAGTGACCTAAAGTCTACCTTCCTTATTAAGCCATGCACTTTTTTAGATTGAGAGCTGTCTGTTTCTCCATGGCTATCATCTATGGTATTTAAGAGTTAAATATGGAAAAACATTCAATGTAATAGTGAATCCATGAATTAATGGTTAATTCTTGTCAAGTATTTTGAGTGCTTTATAAATATGCATATGGTAGAAGTTTCTGGTAGTGCAGAGGGAATAAATGATAAAGCACATGTTACGGCTTGTGTCTAGATGTCCCCCTAAAGCTTCATGCAGTCATAGGTGGGGCTTTTTCAGAGGTGGCTGGATCTAGAGTGTGTGATGCTGGGATTAAGGGTGTGTGATTACTAAATTAGTCTTCTGATTGATTTGGTACCTGCCCTAAGCCAGGTAGCCTAAATAGAATATAAAATGGGCAGAAAGAAGCTGCCAGTGTCACTTGCTTGCCTGCCTTGCTGCCTTCTGCCTGTCATGAATGGTTTCTTCTCTGTGATGCCTGTCTGCCATGCCACCCTGCTGTGGAGCCAGCCAACTATCATCTGAAACCTCTACAAACTGAGCTAAATAAACCTTTCTTCCTTTAACTTTGAGTATCAGATATTTTGTCTCAGCAATGAGAAAAGTAACTAAGAGAGTATACTATCTCTTGTGTAAGTCCTAGGCCTTCCTATCAGCCTAGGGCTATTAGGAATGAGTGGAAGTCATTCTTTTCTGCCCACTCAATGTCTAGCTCAGTGATACATGGATGACGAATAAATGAATAAATGGATGACTGTCTGCATTTGTAATTCTTCTTCCCAATATCATAGTTCTGTTGGCAAATATTCATTGGGCATTTTCCATGTGTCAGGTGCTGTGCTTGCCTTTTACAGTGTATTTGTTAATTCCCACAGCAGCTACAATTATGCCCATTTTACAGATGTGGCATTCTAGCCTCAGAATATGAGAAAGGTTACATAATTCTGTGAAGCTCCCATGATGCATGAGTGGCAAAGCTAGGATAGAATATTTTCTTATAAAAGCTTTATAAAACATCATGTATTTCATAAAGACTAGTCCATATGATGAGGAAAAAAATGTTGATTGCAGGAAGTATGCCTCTTTGCCATCTCTCCCTTATAGTATATACAGCAGCAAACAATGTAGACAAAATCCCTGCCTTATGGAGTTTATAGTCTAGGAAGAGAAATAATACATAAACAAATATAATGAGCAAATAGGACTATAACAAATGTAAAACAAACATATACATGTATAATATAATGTTAGCACACATAAGTGCTATGAATATCAATAAGCCATGGTCAAAGGAAAGAGAATCATGGGAATGCTTTCTCACCTTGTGTGGCCAGGTCAGTCTTTTTTGGCAGTGATTGCTGGGACAAAGAGGAGAAGAGAGTTGCAGAAAAAGAGAAGAGCAGGTGTAAAAGTAGAAGAAGGAGTGTTCTTGGTTCAAGAGCCAGAAGGCTAGAGGTGAGTGAGCCAATTGAAGATGAAAAAGTCAGGAAATGGGCAGGGGCTCAATCCTGTGAGAACATGCAGACAAAGGGGAAGATTTAGGGTTTTATTTAGCATAATAAGCCAATATGACCTGATTTTGAAATCATCACTTTAGTTACTATGTGGAAATTAACAGCTTCAGTTACTAAGTAGTACAGGGGACTAACATGGGGTTTTTCACAAAGTTTGATCTTATTTATATGGGTCTATTTTTTCTATTGGTAAAGTATGGAAGCAACTAGAAACCAGAGTACTGATATGAATTATTGAATAAATCCCTTTAAGTATCTAAACTTCACTTTCCTCATTATTACAATGGAGATTCTAATATCTGACAGCCTTCTTCACAATCTTGGAAGGCAGATGATTAAATAAAATCCAATAAATTAAAGTGATACATATTATATGCATCTAAGAGGTAATGGATATTTTTTAAATCAGTGTTATAGACTAGGATTTTTATGCCCCCCAAATTTATATGTTGACATCTTAACTTTCAGTGTGGTGCTATTAATAGAGCACAACCTTTGGGAGGTATTAGGTTGAGGGGGGAGTTCTCATGAGTAGGATTAGTGCCCTAATAATAAAACCAAAGAGGGCTCCAGTCTTTTCTCACCATGTGAGAACACAGTAAAGAGAGTCATCTGAACCAAGAAGTAAGCCCAGTTATACTCCCTAGCCTCAGGATAAAAATAAATGATTATTGTTTAAGTCACTCAGTTTATGGTTTTTTTGTTACAGCAGTGCATGCTGAGTAAGACAGGAACTATTAGAAGAAGAAGTAGCATGTGGGGCTGAAACAACTATCCAAAATGTGAAAACTTTGGGATTTGGTAATAAGTGCAAGCTGGAAGAATTTTAAGGTGCAAAGTACACCAGAGCTGCTTCCTTTCTGGTTCAGGTGAGCCAGCCTGCCCCTACCTTGTACCTTGGGAATGGGGACCGCAGAAACCTTCAGTGTAGGCTATCCCAAGGGGAGCTGTTGTGATGGAGCTACGCAGAGCCACAGAGCCCTAAGCCCAGACCAGCAGAGCTCCCAGCAGTCAGTTAGATATCAAGGGTTATTCATAGAAAAGCTTAACTTAATTTAACTCAGGGCATCCAAAGTCCTTTTCATGTCCATACAAGGATTCCATATTAGGTGTGCATCCTCAGGATATTTTTTTTTTGTTTAATCAGAAGAGAAAGCTCAGTCCTAGATTCATAGAGTTAATTTGTATGTATAATCACAGAGTAGATTTCCAAGGAACAAGACTGATGTGGAAACTAGTGAGAAGGATGTTTCTTTAGGGAGTGCTCTTGAGATTTACCTCTGTGCAAGGAATGGAAGGAAGCAAAATCAAACAAAAAAGAGAACTTGAGCATTCTTAACAAACACCTCAGCTGACTCAATAGGGACCTCTGGAGGGAAAATGTCCTTTTAAAAATTGTTCCAAGTTGGAGCAAGAGGGCCAGGCTTCTTCACTGACTAGTAGTGAGTGTGAATCTCCCTCTGTGAAGGGGCACTCTCCACTTAGGGTAACCCCTAAAAGGGGTAACAGGTGAGGCTATCTTCTGACATTGCTCACAGCATCTGTGGGAATTAGTTCTTCAAGCTTGAAGGAAGACCTTACCTTCACAGCATCCACAGCACGAAGTGACTTGTCTGAGGTGACCAATGATTTGAAGACAGATTTAGTCTCAGTCTCCGGTCTCCTGGTTCAGGGCTCTTCCCATTCCCATATAATATTTTATTTATTGTTTCTGGTGCATCCTGTTCCACAGTCAAAATCTCAAAGCCCTCTCACCATTCTTCAGAGAAATTCTTCCCTGGCACACTAGGAAAGACCATTTCCTTGAAAATTGTCTAAGCCTCTTTGTGTAGATTGTTAAATATCCAGCTATACTTGTGCAAGACCAAATAACACCTGCAATTGGAAAAAAGAACCTAATATTAAATTCCATTACTCAGCTAAGGAGCACAACAGACACAGAAAAGGTTCAAAAGGGGCAATGAAATAGAATTGAGTCATAACAGAAGTATATGGAGTAATGAGTTTAATTTTCCAAATTTTCAATTTCCCCCTCAGTTCCAAGCATGATTCTTTTTATGTTATTTCACTATAATTTCAGGGTAGCCTCTGTGTATTGACTAAGAACTAATTAATGTGTTCAAACTTTTAATGTGTCTGACTTTTGAATTGCAACTTTTGGAGGTTTTCTTTTCTGTACAATTTGACCAAAGCTAAACCATCTTTTGAAACACTACACTTGGCTATAAAGTCCTTTGCTGCCAAGGGAGTTCCTGCAGATATTTGATGGAAGCCAAGAGGCCAAAAAAAATATTTTTCCCTCCCTCTATTAGTCTATAAAAGCCATTTCTCAGGAAGAGCTGTGCTGTGACACTGGGATGGTGATTGCGCTATGTCATTTTTTTGTGTTCTTCTTATCCACATCTGGTCTACTTTTCTATTGAGGTTTTCTTTGGCACCCCGAGTCACCTATTTTCCATATCAAAGTCATAGATAACATAAATAATAGTGTTGCCGATACAGATAGCTCTAATCTCATAAGTAGTTAGTGTCCATTTACTATTAAGTTCTATGACAGACGTTATTGGGATTTCCCAGTATATTGGCTTTCTTCATTTTCTTTTCAGCATTTTTGTACTTGGATGACCTGTACCTACTTCTGGTCAATAAAAGAAATGCATCTCCTTTACAGTTTGAGTAAGTAAACATTCCATGCATTATTTTTACCTCATGTTTCCCCTGCTCTGGTGATGGTGAAGGAGGCCTTGTGTGGGATAATGAAATCCTCCTTACCCAACCCTCAGAAGAGGATGTTGCTTTGATTCCTGTGTCACCATTTGGAGAATGGTTTTCTTGGACAGTCACCCAGATCCATAGTGAACTTTGGATTAGGGAAAAATAAATCCTGGCCTTGGGAAATATATTTGTTAGGCTTCTCATCACTGAGACATCACAATTTAAAGAAAGATAGGTTTGATTTGGCTCATAGGTTTAGGGGACTGAGTCCATGGTTGGCTGGCTTCAACTCAGGAGCATCATGGCAAAAGGGCATGATGAAACAAAGATTCTTGGTTCATGGTGACTAGGAAGTAGAGTAGGGGAATAGTGCTAGAGAGGAAGGGGCCAGGGGCCACATACAGTTCCCAAGGTCATGGCCTTGTGACCCTTCCTGACACACCTAGAAGTATGCTCTACCAATCCGCTGGGCAGCTCCCAAGCCAATTGAGTTTACATAATCAAGTTTAACTGTTACAGGAAGCCATTTAAACTTTTGTTGTTGTTACTGTAGCATGGCCTAACTCAGTGGTGGCAAACCCATGGCACGTATGCAACAGCCAGCTGTTTGTTATCACTGAGAGCTCTAAAAGGTTCGCCATCACTGGCCTAACTTATGCAGACAACTATGAAGTGCACTCCCTTATGTCCCTTATTTTCTCAGAACGAACACTGATCCAAGAAGTCTGTAAATGACTAATCTCTTTCTTTCTAGTTTATAACAGTGCAACAAACATTGCCAGTGGGTTCTCAAGAGTTATACACTTGGAATAGTCTTTCATGCATTGTTAGTTTATGGAATAGGGTATCATGTTTTCTCACCTTTATAGCCCTTAAACTTAGTATAAGCCCAGATTATATATACTTAATGATAGTATATTGGATGATGAATTGATTATACAAGATCCCTTGTGGGGACTGTGTATGTGTGTTTTGTATCCAGTTTTTTTAGTTGTTTTTAAAAATTCACTTCCATTTATAGACTATCCTTCATTGAATATCTTACAGAGATAGAATGTGAACATATCACAAAGGAAATAAGTCATAGGCTTTGGAATCTGCATATGCTCTCATCACTTACTATCTTTGCAACCTTGGGCAAGTTGCTAAGCTTCCCTCACCTTCATTTATCTCTCATGGAAAAAGGGGTGCTATTAGTGTCCACTCCACAAAATTTATATAAAGACTAAATGAAATGATGCATGTAAACATCCAGCATGATGCGCTGTGCAGACTGCATGGTATAGAAACTAAGACCTCTATTGAATCTACCTGATACATTTCCCTCCTTTGGGTTCCTATCTCTTCTTTTCTTCTGATCTTGACTTCTGTGTAGCACCTGGTTTTCCCTCACTCTCCAGAGTGTCAGATCTCTCATGATCTGTAAATGACTCATGTAAGTCTGTCCTCTTCAGACAATGGTCTGAGCAACGGTCTTCTACCTTCCTTTTCAAAAGTGCTAGTAGTTGTTTGGTTAATAATCTAATTCCTATTGTTAGTAATTAATTTAATGTTATAATAATTAATTTTATTTTGCTTTAGGAGTGTAAAATTTTAATACAGGATATTAGGAAACCCAGAGAATCTATTACTCAAAGATGATTTCATAGTGGCAGAATCCTCAGGCAAAAATGACTGGTTTGGGGAAGAAGAGGGGACAGCTGGCACTGAAGATACTCCTTGTTTGACTCACATCATGTAGGTGGTCACTGATTTGTTTACAGTTAGAGCACATCATGATATCAGTAATCTCCACTGTACCTACAGCTAGATGTATGAAACAAAAGGGCCATTGTTATTTTTGCATTTTATTTGAATAATTGGCATGTAGATTGATAACATCTATTCTCAGGTACTTGTCAAGTTAAATATTTATTATTTCTATTTCTAAATATGCTATCTAAATATCACTTCACAGCATCTACATAAGGTCATTGATCCAAATTCTCAAAAGCTCCATAGAACCTGAAGGAAAATATGTCATCGAGATGGTTAGGATTAGTTTTTCTTGCTTTGTTAGCCTACATGCCTGTTAAATAAAGCTGACATCCTTCCCTCCAGCAGGCAAAGTATTGTACTGCCCTATGTTGATCTTAATCTTCCATGTAACTCCTAGCTTAGATGTCTTCTGTGGTCCCTGAAAACTGACCTGTCCCTTTTCTGACTGGGAGGTGGGCACATGTACGAAGTTTTGACTTATGGCTTCAAGTTTAGTCAGTGGGCAAGCAGAAGCAGGACTTTGAACAATGGGAGGATAGTGAGGCTGGAGCACTTCTTTCCCTAAATACTACCGTGCTGTGTGTTAATGGAGTGATTGTTTCCCTCTGTCAAGCCTATCACTTCTGTTACATGATTGATTGGTCTAATGACCTTTCTGAGTTTTTATAACTATGCTCTCTCCTTCCACTTCAGGTCTGAGGTGCTAGTGTCTCCCTCACTATAAGTAGCCCTATACCAACCGAAGTTGGCATCCCTAAATCCTGTTTATACTTTGTAACTTATCTTTCTTGAATTCTTTTCAAATATGTTATTGTTTCTGCCAGAATCCCGACATATGCCCAACCTTCTTTCTGTCAGGCGCTGGTGCTACATTGCCCTGGAAAACCTTCCCTCTCCTTCTGATATCATGGACAGATAACCACATTTAAAATTCCTGGAGCAAATGGAGTGATTTTCCCTATCACGCCCAGTGTGCTATCTGCTCCTTCCCCCAATCCCTTTTAAGGCAGTGTTGCTAGTAGAAGAGCTTTCAGGTCTAGGGTTGTTGGAGGCAGCTTCCAGAAAGTATGACAAATGCAGAATTACATCAAGCTGTGACAGTCTCATTGGTATGAGGTTTCAAAAATTTTATGAAAGGGAGACTTTGAAGGCAGCCAAAGCTTTTATCATAACAGGAGGAGATTCTAATGTGGCCTGATAATTAGCATCGAGCCGGGCCTCAGCCTCTCTGTGGAATGAGATGCCATGGCTGGAATTGCCCCCCACCCAAATGTGATTGCACAAAGAGCCTAGGTCTCATTCCTGAAATTTATAACCATATCAACCATAGTTTTATGACATACAGCATTATTTTTTTTAAAAAAGCTTGAACCCTTATAGAGCTATTCAAATAACCATTGAGTCATTTGAACTGAAATAGGAGTTAGTGTGAAGTGGCAGTTCATAAATTAGAGGTTATTTCAAGGAGAGGGCAGAAATCCGAGCCAAACAGTCTGAAGCATGAATTCACTAGTAGTTATTGTTATGTTCAGAATTGTAGAGGAGTAGGGGACAAAAAGGGTGGACTTTGAGGGTAATTTGGCCATCAGTACATTGCATACACCTATTTATTTATTCAATCATTTTTTGAGATCAAACTATATGCAAAGGAAAAAAAATAGGTAAATAACAAGGCAAGGTTTTAAGGAATATGTAGTTAAATGAGGAAGGCCTGAACACATTAGGTCTTGACATAGTATGCCAAGTACGATTGGCAGAACCATGGAAACAAACCATGGAACCCAGAGGAAAAGATCCTGACTATCAGGTTGAGGAGTGTGCTTTGGACAAAATTGAGGAAGGCTTTATCAGAGGGATGTGTGACAGGCTGTAGTCTCTTGGGTGGGTGATATCAGAGAACTTCACAAGTTTCTGTAGGCTTAGAAGGTAACAGAGGTAGTGCCTGGCTCTTGGGTGTATGGAAAGTTAAGAGAGCCAGGCTTTAATCTGAAGGACAATGACCTTAAGCTTTAGCCGGTACACATATCACTAGGAGAGCTGGTGAAAAAGGTGATTAGCTGGCTTACCTTTTGGCTTTCTGACTCAGTATATGGGTGATGATATTAAGAAACCTGCATTTGCAAAAAAGGAACCGGGGGCCATATTTTGAGAACTGCCAAAGGAGATAGAACACTTTGGAGTGAATGTAAATGGAGAGTGTCTCAAAGAGAAAAGAGATGGACAATCCCTTGCCCATCCTTTTATGTGTTTTTATGAGTATCAGGAAAATTTAAGGATCCTATTAAAATTTTCTATTATTGAGCAGCTGCACAGAAGAAGGGAGTTTCTCCAGTTGGTCATTTGAAAGCCATTTCTGTATTGCCATTTGAATAGTAGATATGGGTTCTTAGCAGTTTGTAATTATAATTGAATAGATGAACAAAATGCAATGGGATAATAAGCCAAGCATGGTGGTACATGCCTGTAACCCCAGCACTCTAGGAAGGTGAAGCAGAAAGGTCACAAGTTTGAGCCCAACATGGGCAGCTTAGCACCTCTGAGATCCTGTCTCAAAAAAAAAAGAATCAGGAAGTTTGTAAATGTAATTAAATGGTTTTCGAAGGGTAGTACAAATGTGTTGTATCTGGAGAAAATACAGTGTTTTGTTTTCTATTTAGTATTTCATGTACAGATGACTTTAAATTGTCCCTGCCATATTCAAATCCTTGCTTCCAAGAAAACATTTGAGGCAGTTGATAGTAATAAAAATCAATGTTAGGATAACTTTGGCCTAATAATATTTTATGTTTAATACTGAAAATAAGTGACCCATCAGAACAAGGAGCACTGGTGTACAATAAAAGAAATTCTAGAATGGGTAAGTAGCAAAAAGAATGCAATAGAGATAGTTCAAAGAAAAATAGAGAGTTTTTTTTGTGAGAGAAAGATGGATAAGATAATAAGCAAGCAGTAAGTACCTGCAGAGAGTTATCTGTAAGCCCTTGTAATAGAGAAGGAGGTGAATGACTAGAATGTTAGCCTGGGTCTTAAGGGAACTTGTGTTGTTTTCACTATGTATGACCATAGTTTGAATTCCACATGTATCCATTTCTTAAGGTAAACACATTTGTTACAATGGTCAGGGGTTGGCCTAGGAGCCGGACTCTGGCTACAACCTGCTTTTATGAATAATATTTTAGTGGAATACAGCCATGCTGCTCATTCATTTATATATTGCTTACTGCTTTCATGTTACAATGGCACAGGTGGGTAGTTGCAACTGAAAATGTATGGAATTTGAAACCTGAAATATTTATTGTCTGGCTCTTTACAAATAGTGTTTGCTAAGCCCTGCAATAAATAATTATATGAGTTAGTGAAAAAAATTGGTTTGGTTTTTTGTAAATTAGAACCAAGTATAACAATGGCTTTTAAAATATGAAAGCTGATTCTTCTCCCAAGTAAAGTCTGAGCTAGTAGAGCAGATCCTTTTGTAAAGGAGCCACCTCCTTTTATCTCAGTACTGTCACTTTCCATGATGACATCTTTCTCATGATTCAAGATGGCTACTGCAGGTCCTTACAACACTTCTGCATTCCAGCCATCAGGAAGAGGGAAAGGATCTTCCTCTGTGCAGCCTGACAGTTGATCATTTACATCCACTGAGATGGTACAAACTTTTTTTTTTTTTGCACTTTATTTAATTCTTTGATTGGTACATTGTAGGTATACAACACAATTACATTTCTCATTGGGAATTGTACCTTTACATAATGCATCTTGGTTCTTATTTTTTCCCCATTCCTAGCCCTCTCTTCACCCCCTCCACCCTTCCCTATTTACAAAGACTTTATTTCCATTTTTTCCATTTCTCAGCATTTTTCCTTTCCCTTCTTTCCTTTCCCCCGCCCCTCCTACTAGCCCTACCCCTTTGGACCTTTTCTTCCTGTTTTACATTATCGATTATTCATTCTAATCATTGGTACATTTTAGGTATACAATATAATGACATTCATCATTGGAAATTTGCACCTTTACATAGTCTCTCTTGGTTCTTATTTTTCACCCTTGCCCAGCCCTCCCTTCAACCCCTCCAGTCCTCCCTATTTACAAAGAGTTTGTTCCTATTTTTCCATTTTCTCATATTAATCCCATTCCCTTCTATCCTTTCCCCTAGCCCTCCCACTTCCTTCCCCTTTGCCCCTTTTCTTCCTATTTCACATTACCTATTATACATTTAGTCCTTATTTACAATTTCAGTTTCTCACACCAGAGAAACTATTAGGTATTTATACATGTGTGTTCTATTTATTTCACTTAAGAGTATCGCCTCAATGTGCATCCACTTAGCTATAAATGTCTCTACTGTCTCATTTTTTTTATGGCTGAGTGGTACTCCATTTTATAAAAAAATCACATTTTCTTTATCCAGTCTCCAGTTGATGGGCATTTGGGCTGTTTCCAAGTTTTAGCTATTACAAACTGTGCTGCTATGAACATGGGTGCACATATATCACTGTGGTATGATTCTTTTAATTCTTTGGGGAAGATCCCCAGCAGTGGAATAGCAAGGTCAAATGGGACTTCCAGTCCTAGTTCTTTGAGGTATCTCCATACTGATTTCCACAGTGGTTGCACCAGTCTACACTCCTACCAGCAGTGGAGCAGGGTTCCTCTTTCCCCACAGCCCCGCCAGCATTGGTTATTGGTTGATTTCATGATAGCAGCCATTCTTTCTGGAGTGAAGTGGAATCTCAGCATTGTTTTCATTTGCATCTCTCGAATGACCAGTGATGTTGAACATTTTTTCATGTATTTATTTGCTATTTCTACTTCTTTGTCTGAGAAATGTCTGTTCATTTCAGATGCCCATTTTCAGATTGGGTCTTTAAATTTGAGAGGTCTGATCTTTTTAATTTCTTTATAGATTCGAGATAGTAGACCTTTGTCTGAGGAAGAGCAGATGAAGATTTTTTCCCACATTGTGGGTTGTCTCTTCACACTGCTGGTGGTTTCTCTTGCTGTGCAGAAGCCTTTTAATAAGAAGAGATCCCACTTGTTGATTGTTCATGCTAGTTCATGGGCAACTGAGGTTTTGTTCATAAAATCTTTTCCTACACCGAAGTCTTCAAGAGTTCTACCTAACCTCTGTTCCAACTGGTTCAGAGTTTCTATTTTAATATTTAGATCTTTAATCCATTTTGATTTTAGTTTAGTGCATGGTGAGACATACAGGTCTAGTTTTAATCTTTGGCAAGTTGAAGCCCAGTTTTTCCAGCACCATTTATTAAAGAGGCTATCTTTCCTCCAGTGAGGGTGTTGGGCTCCTTTATCGAAGATGAGATGGCTGAGTGTGTCTGGCATTGTTTCTGCATCTTCTCATCTGTTCCACTGGTCCTCAGGTCTGTTTCTTTGCCACTACTGTGCTGTTTTTATCACAGTAGCTGTACAAACTTAACTTTGTAACATGGCTGTACATGAGAAAGAGGCTGAAAAATATATATTTTAAATCTGGGTGACTATATGCCCTACCAAAAATTCTATCACTGTATAGTAAAAGAAGAGCAAATATGGAAAAATTGGTAACCTATGTATTTCTTTCAGTATATATAAAATCATATTTATATATATAATTTGTCATCTTGGGCTGGTATAACAAAATATTACAGTCTGTGTGGCTTAAACAATGGGAGCTTATTTTGGTATTGTTCTAGAGACTGGCAAGTCCAAGATAAAGCCAGACAATTCAGTTTCTTATAAGGTCTTTCTTCCTGTCTTGTAGACAGTTGCTTTCTTTTTGTGTCCTCCAGTGGTGGGGAGAAAGAAAACCCTTCTAGTGTCTTTTTTTTTTTTTTTTTTTGGTACCAGGGATTGAACTCGGGTCCTTGTGCTTGCACAGCAGGCGGCAAAACCACTGAGCTAAATCCCAGGCCCTAGTGTCTTTTCTTATAAGGAGACTGACTGATACTATCAGGTCAGGTTTCTACCCTGTAGCCTCATTTAACCTTAATTACTTCCTTACTCTCAATGCAACTGTACTGGTATTAAGGCTCCAAAATATGAACCTGGGTGGGACATGGTGGGGAGTTGACACAATTCAGTTCAGAGTACACAGTCTCCAAATGAAATTGACAGAAGCATGTCAAGAGTGCACCAGTAAGCAAGAATGGGACTGAAGTTCTGGTCTTCTCATGTAAATTTGAGAAAATATGAAAATCTTAGAAAGGAGAAAGCAGTATTTAAACTTACAACAACTCTGCAGAATACATAAAATTAGTTTAAACATAACTGATGAAATGATTTTTTCTTTTTATATTATAAATTATTCTGAAATTATTGTTTGGTTTCACAAGCTTCCCTTTAAAAGCTTTTAAGATCATAGCAAAAGCTATAATGGCTTAACCCAGGTAAGTCTAACCCACTTCTGCTTACTATGGTAATGTCTAGTAGTGTGCTGCCACATAGTGGGTGCCTTGGCAACAGAAACCACATCTTTGGGGTTTTAGAAAACATTATTATTAAGAGGCTACCTATAATCTTTCCCTCTCGATGAAGAAATAGACCCTCATTTGTGGAAATCTCATTCCAAACTTTCATTTGTGGAAATTTCAGCTTAATAATTTGCATTTGGATGATTTTCCCAGTTTTATTTGTGGGAATCTCTGTATTAATCTCTGTATTAATCGCCTCACTCATATTGGAATACTGTTTTGACTATCTATTGCCCTAATCATTTGTTGGCTAAGGACTTTCTTGTTTGAGCAGGGCTCAGCAAAGACTTGTCCCTGTAGAACACAACAAGTCAGACCACCTAGATCTGGAAGATTCATTTCCAAGTTGACCTTGCTAACAAGTTCGAAAGTTGGCATTAGCTCTCAGCAGCTAGCTCCACTGGGGGTGTTAGCAGTATCAATTCTTCACACACAGGTGTCTTCATGTGTCTTCTTGAGCATCCTCACAGCAGCCAGATTGCAAGAGGAAGGCAGAAGTAGCTGTCAGTCTTCTCCAAAGTCTAGGCCAGAACTGGCACCACACCACTTTTACTAGACTCTACCAGTCAAAACACCACAGGGCTCAACTCACAGTCAAGGGGGTGAAAAATGGACTTTACTTCTTAGTGAATACAGAAACCAAAAAACTTATGTCTATCTTTAATTCATCAAAGGAACCAAGAAGAAATATATAATCTAAATTTATTATAAAAAGATGTCTTTGAGAACTTTTTCATGACTCAGTCTTTGGAATTCAAATCATGTTTCCCAAAGGAACATTTTGCAAATAATATTTAGAAATGTAGTCTATCCATTGATAGCAATGAAAAAAAGTTAACAGGCTCTGACATAAGAAAGCCTAGGTTTCAATTCAATGATGCATCTTAGCACGTTTTTTGACCAATTCCCCAGTTTTTAATCATCTGTTTACTCGGGATGATAATAGAACTCAAAACAGAATTTGAGAATTAAATGAAATAATCTACCCAAAATACTTAGCACAGGATCTAACATGTAGTAAATGCTCAGCAAATGTCGCCCTTATTATTTTTACCCATTGAAGATTTATATTATAGTACCAATAAGAGCACTGAGTTCATTCAACCCAGAATCCCCCTACCTTGAATTCCTCTTAAATTTTAGCTTTCCTATGATCCCTACACCCAGAATCTGGCAAAGCAGAGTCAAAAGGTCAAGGAACTAGCCAGCAAGAGTTTCTGCTAGTGGCACTTGCTATGACTGAGAAGAAAATTGTGAGAACATTGTATAGCATGGGTATACATATGTGAACTATGTGTAAGCAGAGATTCCCTAAACTAGTGGCAAAAGCTTTTCTTGAGCAGATTTTGATGCAAAGTAGGTAATCAATACATCCTGAATATATTGATAAGACTTTTAACATTTATAAGGAAAAATAGGGAAAGACATATAAAAGTGAAGGCATTCATGAGCTTATTTAGAGTTATGCATGAGATGTAGCAAGATGCAGGAAGAATTGAAAGGCCAACATCATTTTCCTTACTCAGAATGAATTTAATCCTTCCCTTTCTAGACCCAAGCCTGAGGATGGAACCTTGTCTTATTCATGTTTAAAGGCCACAGAGGTCTTGACACAATGTCTGCTAAATTGTGGTTGAATATCATTTAAATTATGAGTTAATTAAGATAGAAAAAATTTAGGAAAATGTCTGCTTCTTTTTTTCTTTTTTTATTTAAAAATACATTTTGAATTATCTATATTTATATATTTTAAGAGAAGTTATTCCAAAGAAAGTGTTTTATATTAAAAGAAAAAATATTTTTTTGACAGTAATATTTTCTTGGATGTAAAGTTAGGTTCATATTTTTCTTTTTTCCTCTTCTGTGCATCTAAAACATTACAGTTATTTTCTTTTTATTATTGTATAAAAGAGACTCCACAAAACCCAATTATAATCCCCTTGGAAAGTAAGAGGACTGCAGGGAGGTAAAAAATGAGAATGATTTGGATATATCAGCTTTCTTTTTTGTTGCATTTTTGTGGCTGCCATGGGAAGACTATAAAAGCTTCAAGTCTGATTTTAGTGAATAAATTCTCAACAAGCTTTCCCTTCCAGGAGTGATCAGTATTATGGACAAAAGGGGGTATTTCTTCAATATGTCCATTTGATTTTATTCCATGCAGCAGCCACCTTTGTAAACCACACTAACATGTCAGAAATATGAAACTGTCTTCAGTTCACTACCCTGTAAAAGATGTGTGGGTAAAAAAAAAATAAATAAATAAACCTAAGAATGCCTGAGTAAATAATTTTATTTTTTATGATTCAAGCCCCAAAAGGTCTTGAACTGTCAGATTTATTGTCTATCCGATTTTATGACTTTTAGTTGTATTTATTCTTTGATGTTTACCATCAACTCTGGCTACGTGTGCTGTGGTCTGCGGGCTTTCCTATTGCTAAATCATTTTTTAAGCTTTAGTTGTAGCTTCTATTTAGCATCAATCCCCAGAGACATGCCATTAACATGAATCATATTTGAAAGTGTTTGATGCAATATGAACTCCTTGTTGAGCCGATCACTCATTGCGATGGAAAGAAATGATGACCTTCTCAGAAATACCCATCACTGTTAAATAACCAAGGACAAGACTCAGTGGTCAGGGACTTCTGATTGGGGTGCTCCCATCGACTTCATCTTTGCCCCCAAAAAGGGAGGCTAGAGGGCAGTATACTTCAGGAGGGAGAAAGAAAACACGGGGGAGGAAGAAGAAACGCTGACCCTGAGCATAGCTCAGGTATCAGAAGTGTGGCTTTTTCTACCTGGAGGAGGTTGATGTTCGCAGCAGGAACTTCTGAGGCTGTATCAGTATTTGAATTTATTTTTCTCTAACCCTGTAAAATTTCCAAGCGTGTTTGTTTTTTCAAGAAGACCTACATGGTTACCTTCTCAGATTTCTCTCCTCTGCTGTGGTCTCTCCTAAACTCTACTCATTTTTTTTGTTTTGTTTTTGCTTTTTTTCTCTCTGCTTAAACTCTGTATTCAGCAGCTTATTAATAGAGTCCTGAAGGTCTCATGATTGATTTAAAAACTGCTTTAAAACAGTGTAATTGCCACCAGTAGCAATCTTTTTCTTGCTTTATATCTGGTGTCTAGATATTATCAAGTTATATTCCAGGGTAGCCAACACTGCATATACTATGTTATTCATAATATTATAGATTTTTATAGTATTCTTTCTGGGCTTACATTTAGTTGAGTTTGGTCTCCAAATCCTCCCCTCCTCCTCTATTCCCACTCTGGATTTCTTAGCACCTTCTTCAGATGAGTGAATACAAATACACTGTATATTATCATTAAAGGGCAACACATAGGTATAGTTTGCCAGGCTCAGAGAACTGTAGCCCACAGAACAAATACTGGCCTGTGACTGTTTTTGTTAAGAACTTTTGTTGGAAGACAGCCACACCAATTTATGTTTTCACCATATAGCAACAGTTGTGTAATTGGAATAGAAACTTTATGGCTCTCAGAGACTTAAACATTTACTATCTGGCCCTTTACAGCAAAAGCAACCACATTTACTAAATTACCAACCCACCACATTTACCAAATAAATAATATTAGTGGTTTTATTACTACTAGGCCCTTCTCAATTCAAAGGCCAGATAAATGAGTAAAATACCAGAAAAATTTAGGGGAAAATTGAAGGAGATTACATCCAACATCACTTTTATAATTTGGTTCTATGCTCTACACTTTCAGGAAGTCTTTTAGCTATTATTTTTTTCCAGCTTAAATAGATCTTTTTCAGGTTGCAAAGTAAGAAATTTTGTCATAGGTAGAGGTATATGTTTTAAACTTTTGGAAACAACTCCAATTTCTAAGTTTTTGACTAATTATTCCAATGATATTTAATTTAATATAATTTAGTTAACAGTAGCCAATTAATTGGTCAGGGAAATTATAGACTACCTTTGTTTTTATCTGCATTTTTTATAAACTGTGAGGTTGAACATTTTTTCTGTCTTCATTTATCACTTGTGCTTATTTGTTGTTCACAACCTTTGCCATTTACATATCAAATTGCTGGAATTCTTGTTTTGCCTTATTTTAGTATGACTATCACAATCAGAAGCCATACTCCCAGCCCTTCAGCTTCTCATAAAATGAGTTGCAGAATGCCCTAAGAATATGAAATAGTATCTTCTGAGTTTTATGATTTTAAAATAAAATGAGGCATGTATGACAGCAGAAATCACAAAACAAAGAGCAAGTTAAATATTTTAAAGAGAGAAAAATACTTATATTAAGTTTTATACTTTTAAGTAAAGTTAACTGTTCCTAACTCAGTGAAATTATAACTAATTTTATCTTCTCTAAACCAAACAAGGAATTTAAAGTTGCTTTTGGCATTTCCTGTGGTTTTGGGTTACTTTTCTCCTCCTCATCCTTCTTCTTTTTCCTCTTCCTTTTCTCCTCCTCCTCTTCCTCCTCTTCCACCTTCTTTTTCTGAGATAGGGTCTTGCTATGTAGCCCAGGCTGACCTCAGCTTTCATGTGTTGGGATTACAGGTATGCCCCATCATGCTCAGGTATTTTTCTTTTTTTCTTATATTCAAAAATACTTTAGAGTCCATATGATTTTATTTGCCACAATGCAGTATAATTGAGTGAGATACTTCAGATGGTCAGTGTCTATGATTGAGAAGAAGTACTTTCTTTAAATTGTAACAGACTTATGAATAGCTCGTTAGTATAAATAACTTAGCATATCGTTAATTTTTCAAAAGAGACTGAGACTAAAATATCTAGCATTTTTAGTATATTTACATGGTGAATGTGAGTGCATATGGGAGGGGGCCACAGGAGACAGGGAGGGACCATGTGTGTAAACATACACAGACACATACACAATGTGTAAAATGCACCGTTCTAAAAGAAAATGTGTACAGAAACTCTACTAATAAAAAGGTTATTTTGAGTTTTAGTAGCCAAAAATAAAGCTCATGGGCAAATGGAAAGCTCATTTTCTTTGCTATAGAAAAATAATAATCAATAGTTTATATTTATGGAATTCATAGAGACTTATTCTATATTGACATGTATCAAAGAACAGATAGACAATTCATAAAGTAAGGTATGTGTGGAATTTAGTTTCCAATGAAGACCATTACTAATTCTTTGCTTCTCTATATTTGTATTCTACTCCTCCCCTTAAATCTGGGTGTGCCTTAGTTATTTGTGTGGCAGTGGGGGTCACACTCTGGGACTTCCTAATTTACATCATAACAAGTGTGTTATCTTACTTTTGAGGGCCCTGGAAAGTTGACCTTTAGAATGGTTCTCCTTGGAACCCAGCCAACTTTCTGTGAAAAATCTGAGTCACAGAGAAAAGTCATGTGTAGGCCCCTTGAGACATCCCTGAGAGCCAATGTGATCTGGCCATGTGAGAGAGCCATGATGGATCCCTGGTCTAGCAGAGCCCCACACTCCTGTTCAACCTCCATCTGATTCAAATTGTAATAGAGACCCAAAGCAAGAGTCTGCTAGTTGAGATGAGTCAACCAGAGAGTTGTCATACTCAATAAAATATTATTTTAAGCCACTGTGAATTGTAGTGGGTTTTTTTATTTAAAAATAACTTCATTATCAAACACACACATCCAGAAATTAAAACCATTCAAAGAAGAACAATGCAAGGGGGAAAAAAAGTACAATAATATTTCAATACAGTAGAACTCAACCAAAACAAAACTGAAAAGCACTTAAACATTTTTCCATATACCTTAAAAAAAATCTCAAGTACCAACAAGATACCAGAGGATGTGATTTGTTTCAGAAAGTTCCCCAAAACCAACATTGAACAAATAGTGGTCTGGGAAAAAAACTCCAGTTAGCTAGCATACTCCACATAAGCCAAACTTACCCCTAATTTAAATTTCGATACAGTCATATGACAAGTGATGGAAACATAATCCAAGAAATACGTTATTAGGCAATTTCATCCATGTGTATACTCAATTACACTTTCAGTTTCTCACACTAGAGAAACTATTTGATATTTACACGTATGTGTCCTATTTATTTCACTTAAGAGGATGGCCTCAATATGCATCCATTTAGCTATAAATGTCTCTAGTTTCTGGTTCTTTATGGCTGAGTAGTATTCCATCTTAGTGGGTTGTTTTTTAAGCAGATAGCTGATATAGTATAAAGCACTTTTAAAACCATGAAGGTAAAACTTCTATAAAAATATATCTATAGGGTAAGCAGATTTGATATATCCAATTCAAAAATGTTTTTGGTCTTTACTCCCAACTCCCTACCCTCCCCCTTCCTTCAATACCCAAAAATGTCCTCCTAACTCTGTTAAGCAAGGAAGTGGAGAATAAGCTGGGCCCAGAGCTTAGACTTAAATCCTTCCTTCTGCAGGTATATGTTAATTATCAAGTTGAGATACTAAATGGAATAGATAAGTTCATGTGGGAGTTTAATGAGCTGTTAAGGTACAGAAATAATAAATAGGATGAACTATATAAAAGAAATAATAAATAGGACAAACTAGAAGAAAAGATGAAACAAGAACAGAACAAAAATTTTAAAGAAATATAATATTTAATCGGAAGAATACCAGGAAGGGAATATTAGAAGCATGAAATAAAAATTGCCAGTAGAGAATAACCAATTTAAAATGTTGAAATAATGATCTTAAAATATGAAATAAATAGCAAGAGAGTTATAGTCAAAGGAAGTATTACTGAACTGAAAGATCATGTCAAATACTCGCCCCGTGAAAGTAAAAAAAAGAGAACAATGAAAAAGAAAGACCAAATTGATTATACTGGAGATCCAAGAAATAGAGACAAGACAGGTAAATAAATGAAAAAAATTATTAAAAGTTTCAAACAGTAAAGATGTTAGGTAGAAATTAACAAAATACAAAGAAACAATTGAAGAAAAATGATGAGACATTATAGTATTATTTATTGAGAGAGAGCGAACACAAGTGCACACTATCTATAAGGAACAAGATTAGGGTTACTATTAGATTTCTCTGAGGTATGATTGGATTAAAAATAATAAAATTAAACTATAAGAAAACAAAGTAAGAAATCTTATCTTAGAGTTGATGTTCATATGATTTATCATTGAAATTCATGGTGAAAATAAAGATATGTTCACGTGTAAAATGCTTCCAAGGGTTTCCCACAGAGAGACCACCATTAATGTACTCTCGGAGTAAGTTTTCCAGAAAGTAGAGTAAAAGATTCAGGATGATACCCTAAAATAGATGAAAAGTTAAACTATGACAGTGATTCAGGAAAGTTTCCTATTTGTCAAAAACAGTAAGCAACTAACCAAAAATGTATTCACAACAATGTAGAATAAAATTCTAGATGAGTACTGTCCGTCAGAAATCTCTGAGGGGATGGAAATGTTCCCTATCTGTGCCACATATGGCTACTGACACCTGAAAAGTGATTAGTAATCCTAGGGAACTGAATCTATTCCCTTACTTAGTTTTTGTTTTGTTTTGTTTATAAATTTTTTTAAATTAAGTTCTTTTATTAGTACATTGTAGGTATACAACACAATTACATTTCTCATTGAGAATTGTACCTTTACATAATGCATCTTGGTTCTTATTATTTCCCCATTCCTAGCCCTCCCTTCACCCCCTCCACCCTTCCCTATTTACAAAGGCTTTATTTCCATTTTTTCCATTTCTCAGCATTTTTCCTTTCCCTTCTTTCCTTTCCCCTGCCCCTCCCACTACCCCTACCCCTTTGGACCTTTTCTTCCTGTTTTACATTATCGATTATTCATTCTAATCATTGGTACATTTTAGATATACAATATAATGACATTCATCATTGGAAATTTGCACCTTTACATAGTCTCTCTTGGTTCTTATTTTTCACCCTTGCCCAGCCCTCCCTTCAACCCCTCCAGTCCTCCCTATTTACAAAGAGTTTGTTCCTATTTTTCCATTTTCTCATATTAATCCCATTCCCTTCTATCCTTTCCCCTAGCCCTCCCACTTCCTTCCCCTTTGCCCCTTTTCTTCCTATTTCACATTACCTATTATACATTTAGTCCTTATTTACAATTTCAGTTTCTCACACCAGAGAAACTATTAGGTATTTATACATGTGTGTTCTATTTATTTCACTTAAGAGTATCGCCTCAATGTGCATCCACTTAGCTATAAATGTCTCTACTGTCTCATTTTTTTTATGGCTGAGTGGTACTCCATTTTATAAAAAAATCACATTTTCTTTATCCAGTCTCCAGTTGATGGGCATTTGGGCTGTTTCCAAGTTTTAGCTATTACAAACTGTGCTGCTATGAACATGGGTGCACATATATCACTGTGGTATGATTCTTTTAATTCTTTGGGGAAGATCCCCAGCAGTGGAATAGCAAGGTCAAATGGGACTTCCAGTCCTAGTTCTTTGAGGTATCTCCATACTGATTTCCACAGTGGTTGCACCAGTCTACACTCCCACCAGCAGTGGAGCAGGGTTCCTCTTTCCCCACAGCCCTGCCAGCATTTGTTATTGGTTGATTTCATGATAGCAGCCATTCTTTCTGGAGTGAAGTGGAATCTCAGCATTGTTTTCATTTGCATCTCTCGAATGACCAGTGATGTTGAACATTTTTTCATGTATTTATTTGCTATTTCTACTTCTTTGTCTGAGAAATGTCTGTTCATTTCAGATGCCCATTTTCAGATTGGGTCTTTAAATTTGAGAGGTCTGATCTTTTTAATTTCTTTATAGATTCGAGATAGTAGACCTTTGTCTGAGGAAGAGCAGATGAAGATTTTTTCCCACATTGTGGGTTGTCTCTTCACACTGCTGGTGGTTTCTCTTGCTGTGCAGAAGCCTTTTAATAAGAAGAGATCCCACTTGTTGATTGTTCATGCTAGTTCATGGGCAACTGAGGTTTTGTTCATAAAATCTTTTCCTACACCGAAGTCTTCAAGAGTTCTACCTAACCTCTGTTCCAACTGGTTCAAGTTTCTATTTTAATATTTAGATCTTTAATCCATTTTGATTTTAGATTAGTGCATGGTGAGACATACAGGTCTAGTTTTAATCTTTGGCAAGTTGAAGCCCAATTTTTCCAGCACCATTTATTAAAGAGGCTATCTTTCCTCCAGTGAGGGTGTTGGGCTCCTTTATCGAAGATGAGATGGCTGAGTGTGTCTGGCATTGTTTCTGCATCTTCTAATCTGTTCCACTGGTCCTTAGGTCTGTTTCTTTGCCACTACTCTGCTGTTTTTAACACAGTAGCATTGTAGTAGAGTTGCAGGTTGGGGATTGTGATACCCCCTGCCATGTCTCTGTTACCTAGAATTGCTTTTGCTCTTCTGGGTCTCTTCTTGTTCCAAATGAATTTTTGGATTGTTTTCTCAAGGTCCATGAAGTATGCTGCTGGGATCTCAATTGGGATTGCATTAAATCTATATAGCAGTTTTGGAAGTATGGCCATTTTCACTATATCACTCCTTCCTACCCAGGAGCAGGGGATGTCTGTCCATTTTCTGATATCCTCTTCAATCTCTCTTTTCAGAGTGCCATAGTTTTCAGAGAAGAGGTCTTTGATTTCTTTCATTAGGTTGATTCTTAGGTATTTCAGTTTTTTGGATGCTATTGTGAAAGGAATTATTTGCCCTATTTCTCTCTCTCAGTGAGTCTGTCATTTGTGTAGAGGAAAGCTATTGATTTTTGTGTGTTGACCTTGTAACCAGCTACTTGACTAAATTTGGTTATTAAGTCTAGAAGACTTTTGGTGGAGTTCTTGGGGTTTTCTATATAGAGTATCATGTCATCTGCAAATAATGATAATTTGACTTCTTCATTTCCTGTCCTTATTCCTTTTATTTCTTTCTCTTATCTAATTGCCGTGGCTAATGTTTCCAGAACTATATTGAACAAGAGTGGTGATAGTGGACATCCTTGTCTTGTTCCTGATTTTAGTGTGAAAGATTTCAGTTTTTGACCATTTAGTATGATATTGGCTGTTGGTTTTTCATAGATAGCTTCTATCAGTTTGAGATAGAGACCATCTATTCCAATCTTTTGTGGGGTTTTTATCATAAATGCATGTTGGATTTTGTCAAATGCTTTTTCTGCATCTATGGAGATAATCATATGGTTTTTGTCCTTGGCTCTATTGATATAGTGTATTACATTGATTGATTTGTGTATATTGAACCATCTCTGCATCCCTGGGATGAATCCCACTTGATCAGGGTGTATGATCTTGATGATCTTCTGCATTCTGTTTGCCAGTATCTTATTAAGGATTTTTGCATCTATGTTCATTAATGAGATTGGCCTATAGTTCTCTTTTTCAGTTGGGTCTTTCTCTGCTTTGGGGATCAAGGTGATGGTTGCTTCCAGGAATGAATTTGGGAGTATTCCTTCCCTTTCAATTTCATTGAAGAGTTTAAACAGTAGTGGCAGCAGTTCCTCTCTAAATGTCTTGTAGAATTCAGCAGTGAAACCATCAGGGCCAGGGCTTTTCTCAGTTGATAAGTTTTTAATTACATTTTCAATTTCATTGGTTGATATTGGGTTGTTCAGAATTTTTAGGTCTTCTTCATTCAACTTTGTAATTCATATGTATCTAGGAATCTGTCCATTTCTTCTGTGTTGTCCATCTTATTGGCATATA